>NC_053489.1:530865106-531468902 GCF_905171775.1 Rana temporaria
ATGAAGCTGACTGATGGTCAGTTGTGCCTACACACCATCGGTTAAAAAAACGATCGTGTCAGAACGCGGTGACGTAAAACACAACGACGTGCTGAAAAAAACAAAGTTCAATGCTTCCAAGCATGCGTCGACTTGATTCTGAGCATGCGTGGATTTTTAACCGATGGTCGTGCCCACTAACGATCGTTTTTTTCCTATCTGTTAGGTATCCATCGGTTAAATTTAAAACAAGATTGCTTTTTTTTAACCTATGGATAAATAACCGATGGGGCCCACACACGATCGGTTTGGTCCGATGAAAACGGTCCATCAAACTGTTCTCATCGGTTAGACCGATTGTGTGTACGCGGCATTACAGTTTTCTATCTCTAGAGGGAATTCGCTATGTAATTTTTTAAAGGAAGAGTTCTACTTTAAATTGGCACTAAACAAAATCCCTATTCTCCATAGATAATCCATAAACCTCCACTGGCCCTGTGATCTATTTCTCAATAAATTGTTTTTACTGTGTTTTTCTGCCTCCTTGTAATGTCCTCTGTAAATTCCCAAATTTCTCCTCTTCCCCCCTTACTTCCATTCGTTTGGAATGAGTAGTATTATTCATTATTACTTATTATGAGTAGTATGCACACTACAAATCCCATTGTCCATAGTCCATTTCAGGAGCAAACAAGGGTGGCTACAATTCTACATACAGTGGTACCATGACAAAGAAAAGTAGACCAATATCTAACAGGAAGTCGGATCACAGCAGCTAAAAAAAAAAGGGAAGCTGGATTTGCTGAAAGAAGCAGAGAAATATAAGGTAGTTTTTTGAGCTAAGAATACATATTGTAATAGAATTTAAAACCAAAACAAAAAACATGAAGTCAATATAACCTATGGCAAGGCAAATAGGAAAGGGGACTTTTTTTAGGAAAACCTTTTAGGAAAAGATCCCCCTGATGTTAAGGAGCATGAGGTTTGATATGAACATAGCAGGGTCGAAACACTTTGTCAAATATAAAGAGATACAAATATGTCTGGGTTAAAGTGGTTGTACATCCTGTACAACCACATTGACCTACAGGTAAGCCTATATTAAGGCTTACCTGTAGGTGCTGAAAATATCTCCTAAAACTCCACGGTTTAGGAGATATTTACGATAAAGCAATGCGCCAATGTCTACGGTGCAGGCGCACTTTAGAAACGTTGATCGGGCCATTTCTAAAGGGGTCATGCCATGACTGTTGGCTCCAGCGCACATGCGCGGAAGTGACGCCACCCGACTCTGGCCAGTCACAGAGCCAGAGTTCACAACCCCGGAAGGAAGAGGGGTGAAGATGGATGCTCGCTGCCAGTGGGGACAGCAGTGACATCGCAGGCTTCAGTTTCAGGTAAGTGACACAAAATGGTCTACTATGTGATGCATAGTAGCCCATTTTGCTTTACCTTTGCAGGGAAAAAAAGAGGAAGTAAAGTCCAGCCTGAGCTAGTTTGGCTGGGCTTCTCCTATGGGTCACAGGAGTGCAATTTGTTTTTCATTCCTGTGACCCATTTTCAGCAGAGAGCAGGCTGAAGTCCGCTCTCTGCTGATGTCACTGGAATAAGTCCAGGTACTGCATCATCGCGACAATAAAGTCTGGATCTGCCAGGTGCCTGGACTGATACCTATCTCAGCCTCTCAGCGAGCCGCTAAGAGCATGAGATGGCTGTTTCCCGCCCCTCCACAGCTCAGCGCTCCAGTGAGCATGAAGGAGCGGAGAGGAGAGCTGCTGATTGACATTCAGTAGCTCTCCACTCAGGGATATGTGAGAACCGAGCCATCGGCAGTGTTCGATTGCTCGGTTCTCAGTGCAGAGGCGCCGGGGGACAGATGCAGCATCGAACCGATGCTGCATCCACCTAAGTAAGTATGAATGGGCAAAAAAAAAACATACCTCTCTTTTAGGAAGAAGCCTAAAACTTTAAATAGGACATTATTTTAAATCTCACCTTATCTAATTAGTGTTAAACTAAAATGGTGCCTCTCAAATTATTACTGTACCTTGTAACATGTGCAGGGATAGCTAATATGTGTAATTTAAACAACATCGTTCATTATAATTTTTGTTGTACAGTTATGTCTTCTATAGGGCAAAGTCATGTAGTACTTCGTCCCATGTTTCTAGATGCTTTCTAACACTAAGTATGAGCTACAATTTGCCCCCTCCCCTCTTGCCGTGGCAATCCAACAACAGCTAAGAAGAAGACAGCTGATTCATAGCTGCAGCTTGTCTCATGTATTAACACTTTCCCAAGCAAGAGCAAAAGGAATGCAGAGTTTGACACATCCCTCCTCCTTCTGCATTCCTTTCGCTGTTGCTTGACTTGGAAAAGTGTCTATACACGAGGCAAGCTGCAGCTATGAATCAGCGGTGTCTTTTATAGCTATTGTCAGATTGGCAGTAACAGGAGGGCAGGGGGCAGGTCAGACTTAAAATGACAGCTCTTCCTTAAAAAGTGTTATTGTACTTATAAAATATACCGTACATGTATATGTTTGTATTTTGTAAATCTTTACATTATTTTTTAATTTGTTATTAGGGTGGCTTCACACTGATCTGCTGAGCTTTGGCCACTAGCGGATTGGATATGCTTTCCCATAGACTTCTGTTTCAGAAAACAGAACCATACCAAAACCGCAGGACATAATAGAAGTCTGAGGCGGCGTACACACGACCGGTCCAAACCAATGATAACGGACTGAAGTTCAGTTTCATCGGTCAAAACCGACCGTGTGTACGGCCCATCGGTCTGTTGTCCTTCGGACAAAAATTTGAGAACTTGCTTTAAAATCGAACCGATGGACGGCTGACCATCGGTCAAAACTAGGGGTGCAACGGATCACAGTTGATCTGTGATCCGAGCGGGTCACCCCCTTCGGATCGGATCACACTGTGATCCGCGGATTGCCACGGCTCCGGAGCTAGGCCGAAGCCACGGCCTTTCCTAATGTTACGGCGGCGGCTCCGGAGCTAGGCCGAAGCCGCAGCCTTTCCTAATGTTATGGCCGCGGCTTCAGCCTACCTCCGGAGCCGCGACCATAACGCTAGGAAAGGCCGCGGCTTCGGCCTAGCTCCGGAGCCGCCGCCGTAACATTAGGAAAGGCCGCGGCTTCGGCCTAGCTCCGGAGCCGCGGCCATCTTGGTACACCCGGCGGCCCTCCTCTGTTTACACCCACAGAGGAGGAGCCCGCACTCGGACACACCGCTCGGGGAGTGCCTGTCGGTACTAGCTGAGGGGGGGTCACTGTACTGAGGAGGGGTCACTGTACTGAGGGGTCACTGTACTGAGGGGTCACTGTACTGAGGAGGGGGGGTCACTGTACTGAGGGGGGGTCACTGTACTGAGGAGGAGTCACTGTACTGAGGAGGGGGGGTCACTGTACTCAGGAGGGGGGGTCACTGTACTGAGGAGGGGGGGTCACTGTAATGAGGAGGGGGGGTCACTGTAAGGAGGAGGGGTCACTGTACTGAGGAGGGGTCACTGTACTGAGGGGGGTCACTGTACTGAGGAGGGGGTCACTACTGAGGGGGGTCACTGTACTGAGGAGGGGGTCACTACTGAGGGGGGTCACTGTACTGAGGAGGGGGTCACTACTGAGGGGGGTCACGGTACTGAGGGGGGGTCACTGCTGAGGAGGGGGGGGATCACTGTACAGAGGGGGGGGATCACTGTACAGAGGGGGGGGATCACTGTGAGGAGGGGGGGATCACTGTGAGGAGGAGGGGTCACTGTGAGGAGGGGGGGTCACTGTACTGAGGAGGGGGTCACTGTACTGAGAGGAGGGGGGTGTCTGCACTGAGGGGGTACTATAGTTGGTGGGGGGGGGGACATGTGGATATTACAGTTGGGGAGATTTTTTTTTTTTGCCGATCCGAAAAATGATCCGATCCGTGACTCCTGATCCGAGGAACGATCCGAACCGTGAGTTTTTTGATCCGTTGCACCCCTAGTCAAAACCGATGGTTAGTACACAAAAGCATCGGTTCAAAACCCGCGCATGCTTAGAATCAAGTCGACGCATGCATGGAAGCATTGAACTTCGTTTTTTTCAGCACGTTGTGTGTTTTACGTCACCGCGTTCTGACCCGATCGGTTTTTGAACTGATGGTGTGTTTACGCACATCAGACCATCAGTCGGCTTCCGCAGTGAACCGATGAAAATGGTCCGTCGGACCATTCTCATCAGATGGACCGGTCGTGTGTACGCGGCCTCAGGGAAGGCGTAGCTAACTGCAGGTGCGGCCAAAGATCAGCGGATCAGTGTGAAGCCACCCTAAAAGTTCTCAGAGCTGACAGTTCACAAATTTACCACTGTCTAGCATACAGGATTTTGCTGTCTGTATCTATTTATTCCAGAGAGATCCCTGTAAAAAATATAAAACAACAGTTTCAAATTTCATAAGCAAAAAAAAAAACCCCAACCCCATACCGCCCAACTTTTTGAGACGGGAATGAGGGGCGCCTATTATCAAAAGTATGTAGGTATAAGACACACACCCTGCCACTCCCCCTTAATGGAGAAAAAAAAAAAAAAAAAATTAATTAAATCCACAAGTCCTTTTTTTACTATTCCCTTATATTGGCTTTTGAAATTTACAAATGCAGAAATTTAAAAATTGGATGAAAGGTTTAGCACTGGGAAACACTTTTTGGAAGATAAAAAGTGCATTTCATATGCAACTATATAGAACAGACCAAAATGAGGGACTAATGATGTGGAAAGATGAACAGAGGGACTTTGTCACAAATCAGGGACAACCCTCAAAATCTGGGACAGTTGGGAACTATGCCCAACACATTGTTGTTTGCATAAAAAGTCATTTTTTATATTAATATTTATAGCAATTTAACACCATAGAGTTTTGTAGATAAATAAACTTTATTTTTTGACTCGCTAACATCAAGAAAAGATTAAAGAGAAATGATTGGATTCATATGCCTACAGCACTCATTTGAAAAGCGATGTTCAACATGCAGCACTGCTAACACTGGCACATTAATTTACGTGATCGGGGAGACCCTCACAGATCAGGTCAGTTTGCCGTCTGAAACATTGCTTATAGCAAAGCTTAGCTGTAGTTATTGACAAAAAATCATGTATTACATTATGACAAAAAAATCTAATTATCTATCTATCTATCTATCTATCTATCTATCTATCTATCTATCTATCTATCTATCTATCTATCTATCTATCTATCTATCTATCTATCTACCTACCTATCTATCTATCTACCTATCTGTAGCCAGCAAGAAGCCTAGCAAAAGTGTGATTTTTTTAAACAGTAGAACTAAGAGTAAATGATGCATTCATTGATGCATACTATGAATGGCAGTAATTGTGTTGTGTTTTTGTATCTTGTTCAGTTATTGTTGTTGTGATCTTGTGCTGTCTTTGTTAGTGTGTCGGTGTCAAAATAATTTTCCAATTCCCTTTGGGATTAATAAAGTATTCTGTATTCTGTAGATTTCTGAGAAGAAACACTGTAAAATGTAAATGAGTAAAAGAAAAAAAGGATTGGAGTCTGTTAATGTGTGTGTTATAAGGCTGGTATTTTGTATGTATAATGAAAGAAAGTAGTAAATACGGATCCATCTACAGAGAGGTTTGTGGTGGGTTTTTATCATTTTGGGGCACATCAGTCTGGTATGGGGGGGGGGTGCTTAGTTAGCAGTAGAAGGTGGTTGGGAAACCTATGAAGTGCAGAGTGTAGTGCCGCGTACACACGATCGTTTTTTGTGATGAAATAAAACAACGTTTTAAATCATGAACCAAAACAACGTTTTTCAAACTTCATTTTAAAAAACGACGTAGCATACACACCATCGTTTTTTCAAAATGCTCTAGCAAAGGGTGGTTACGTTCAGCACATACGGCGGCACTCTGTTCCATTGAAGCTCGCTTCATAACTTGCTTCTGAGCATGCGCGGGTTTAAAAACGTTGTTTTTGACGTCGTTTTGCCCACATACTATCATTTTAAATGACACAAAAAACGACCTGAAGGGCCTGGTATGGAATTTGAGGAGGATCCCTATGCTATTTTTTTTAAAAATATTGGCGCAGGGTTCCCCTTAATATTCATACCAGGCCCTTGGACTGGGGGGAATCCATGCCGGTTTTTTTCAATGACTATTATCGGTATTGCGGGACCCGACAATTCATGAATAGCCGAGAGTTGTTTTAAATTACTTTTTTTCCTTTAGAAATTTAATTTTTCTGCAGGGACTGTTCTAAACATGAGAAAATGCGCCACTTTACAAGCAATAGACACCCCCCAGGTAGAAATCTAAAGGAATATTTCACTTTTATTGTTTCATTTTAAGCATTATTAACCACTTGACCATCGGGCCTATTTTGGCACTTCTCTCCTTCATGTAAAAATCTCAATTTTTTTGCTAGAAAATTAATCAGAACCCCCAAACATTATATATATTTTTTAGCAGACACCCTAGGGAATAAAATAGCGGTCATTGCAACTTTTTTTCTCGCACGGTATTTGCGCAATAACTTTTCAAACGCCTTTTTTGGGGAAAAATAGCGGTTTCATGAATTAAAAAATAACAAAACAGTAAATTTAGCCCAATTTTTTTGTATAATGTGAAAGATGATGTTACGCCGAGTAAATAGATACCTAACATGTCACGCTTTAAAATTGCGCACACTCATGGAATGGCGCCAAACTTCGGTACTTAAAAATCTACATAGGCGACGCTTTAATTTTTTTTTACAGGTTACTATTTTTGAGTTATAGAGGAGGTCTAGTGCTAGAATTGTTGCACACGCTCTAACGCACGCGACAATACCTCACATGTGGAGTTTGAACAGCGTTTACATATGTGGGCGGGACTTGTATGCGTGTTCGCTTCTGAGCGCGAGCTACCGGGGACAAGGGCGTTTTAAAAAAAAATGTTTTTACATTTTTTTTTTACTTTATTTTTTTATTTTTACACTTTAAAAAAAAAATGATCACTTTTATTCCTAATACAAGGAATGTAAACATCCCTTGTAATAGGAATCACTGTGACAGGTCCTCTTTATGGATGTGAAGTCAATAAGACCCCACATCTCTCCTTCAGGCTTACAAGCATGAGATTGTGAAAAAAAATTCACAGATCTCATGCCGACAGCCGCGATTGCGGCTTTGTTTACTTCCGGGGACCCGGGTGTGACGTCCTAACAGCGCGCCCAGGCCTCCGACGGTCATAGAGATGACTGGTGACCATCTGGTCACCAGTCATCTCTATGCTTCCCAGCCATCGCCAGCCGATTTGTTTTCCCTGGGCCCCCAATGGCACGGGAGAGCCCGGCGAAGCACCGAATGGCGGTGAGAGGGCGGGACATCCCCTCCCACTGCCTATAAGAATGATCAAGCTGCGGAACTGCCGATTTGATCATTCTTATCGTGCAGAGAATTGGTGGCTGAAGACGGTGATATCTGAATGATGCCTGTAGCTGCAGGCATTATTCAGATATCACTGCACAAAGTCGAGGACGTCATATGACGTCCTCGGTTGTTAAGTGGTTAAAATCACTGCTCCCGAAAAAATGGCAGTTTTAAAAGAAAAATGTTTGCATTGATACGTGTCCCCTGGGGCAGGACCGGGTCCCCAAACATTTTTTATGACAATACCATGCGTATAAGCCTTTAAAATAAAGTTTATTAAATAATAATTTTTGCCTGTTCGGCACGTTCTGGTGCAAACCGAACCGGGGGTGTTCAGCTCATCCTTACTGATGAACACTAAAAGGCTGGACTAATGGGCATTAATTGGCACTGATAGGGCTGCAATGATCATCAGGACACTGATGATCAGTGCCCTAATTTTCAGTGTAAACGATGTGCTGACATGCTTCGAGTAACGGCTCTCCTTTCCTCTCACAAACACAGCATGGGAGGAAAGGACTGCTGATAACCGGCAAGTCTGTTTACATGAGATTAGCTGTGATTGGACAAAGCTGATCACATGGTATAGCGCCACTGTGATTGGCCCTTTACTGCAATCTGTGAGCAACTGTGTCCGAAGGACACAGTGGTCATGGAGGGTGCCCAATGCATGCTGCAGGAGGTGCGCAGGGGGCAGGGTTCTGGGAGGACGTCCCTGCACTCTGTTCCTCCTGACCTACTCTCCAACTCAAGAACGCCACCTGCAGTGGAGAAAGCAGATTGCACCTGCCTACACGTGTACATCCCTAATTATGAACTCTACATAAAAAAATATGAAAATTATTTTAAAATGTAAATATACATTGCTCAGATTGTTTTAAAAAACAAAGCAAATCATAAAATGTGACCATGTATGATGATAAAATGATAACTAGTTGTACCTAGCACAAGCTTTATCAAGAAAAGTGTTAGTGAGAGATAAGCATCTCATGCCATGCAATCTTATCACTGGTACACAATTATTAGATTGGAAAAAACAAAATTGGCCAATGTAATTAAAATGGGATTGGCACATATATCCTCACTGGCCGCTGTCCCAGTTTCTCCATTCAATAATTACACATTTTAATTAGTCTTACTCTGACCTTCCTCTATAGTATTATATGCAGTTCGTACAGCGCACTGTTTATTGAAACTACAAATGTATCAGGGCATCAGCTATCGATGTATAATAACTCCAAAATATATTTGTTAAATACATGACAGCTCCATTGTATTTCAGTAATAGATTAGGTCTTCATGTGTTAATTTTTTTAGGCAAAAAAATTATGGTACACTGTTTGATGTAATAAAAATGTCATCAGCTAAAGGGCTGAATACAACTAGGGCAGAGCTTCAGTTTCAGGTCAACCTATATGAAATTCTATGAGTTCAGTAAAGCTATAACACATTTTTGGCATTGGTTTTCTACAGAAATTTCGAATTTTCTAATTTATACAAGCATTTGCACTAGCCTTCGTAACATTTCCGAAACAGGCAGCAAATTCAGGTAGTTCTAACTGCCTCCCCTTTAAGAGCTATGTTGCTATGGCAGTGACAGATTCTCAAAGAATTACTGCCAGTTCTCAAGTTGAGAAACTCATGGTAAATAAAGTAGAACTAAACTGTCACAGATGCTCACCTACACCTTCTAACGATGCAGCGGTTACATCCCTCATTGATCGATGTCATCTTCTCTCCAGCTACTTCTGGGTGCTACTTTTATTGGCCAAAAGAATGAGCAGTCACTCCGAGCGCGTAACCTGCCAATTTCCTCTCTCTTCCTCCGTGGAGTCCTCCCCTGGAAGTGTTCCTGCAGCCCATGACATCACTTCCGTGCGTTCTACGCCAGTTTCAACCTCTTTCTGGTTGCCACAGGACGTGCTCCAGATCGAGCTACAGCTACACAACAACACAGTAAAACTCTGGTTAAAGATAGTATACGCGCCCCTTTACCTTCTCAAGCCACCACTGCGCACAGGAAAAATAAATGCAAATATATATACTCAAAAAATATATATATATTACTGGAAAAATGGATAGCAGGATACAAAAAACACACAAAGGCAGTGCTTGATGGGAATAGCATTAAAACTTTTAGGCCGCGTAATGGTCCGACGGGCCATTTCCATCGGTTCACCGCTGAAGTGGCCTGATGGTCTGATGTGTGTACACACCATCGTTCCAAAAACTGATCGGGTCAGAATGCGGTGACGTCAAACACACGACGTGCTGAATATAACGAAGTTCAATGCTTCCAAGCATGCGTCGACTTGATTCTGAGCATGCGCAGGTTTTGAACCGATGCTTTCTGTACTAACCATCGGTTTGGACCGATGGGGCAGCGGGCCATTGGTTCGATTTTAAAGCATGTTTTACAATTTTGGACCGAAGGACAACAGACCGATGGGCTATACACACGGTCGGTTTGGACCGATGAAACTGAACCTCGGTCCATTCTCATCGGTTTTGTCCGGCCTTATAGTCTTCAAGTAGGTAACAAAATAAATATTGCACTGGAGATAAAATCGATATAGGTACATAAACTGTACAAATGGTGCGAGTAATACCAAACGGTAAGGCCCCATACACACGATAGAATCCATCCGCAGATAAATCCCAGCAAATGGGTTTCTGCGGATAGATTCTATGGTGTGTACACGCCAGCGGATCTCTTTCCGCGGAGAAATCTCCTCTGGGATGGATTCCAGCAGATCGAATATTTGTTGTGCTGCACAACGAATCCATCTGCTGGAATCCATTCCAACGGATGGATCCGCTCGTCTGTACAGACTTACCGGATCCATCCGTCCAAAGGGATTCCCCGCACGCGTCGTAATGATTTGACGCATGCGTGGAATTCCTTATATGACAGCGTCGCGCCCGTCGCCGCGTCATAATCGCGGCGACGGCGCGACACGTCATCGCCAGAGGATTTCCGCGCGGATTTCAATGGGATGGTGTGTACACTCCATCCCATCGAAATCAGCGGATATCTTTGAGAGGATTTATCCGTGGAAACGGTCCGCTGGACCGTATTCGCGGATAAATTCTCCCGTGTGTATGGGGCCTTACAAAAGCAGTCATAAAAACATGTAGCTAAGTATGATACTGGTATAAAAATGTGTACAACGCTGCCACTGCTGAATCCAGATGAGGAGAAGTTAACATCAGTCCATTGGCATGTAGATGTCCTGTGAAGGGAACCATCACAACTCCCAGTGGATGGTTGTAGAATCCCAGGTTGATAGAGGGAAGTGTAAAGCCGCGTACACACGATCGGTTCGTCTGATGAACCGTTTTCATCAGACGAACCGATCGTGTGTGGGACCCATCGGTTTGTTATCCATCGGTGAAAAAACTAGGAACTTGTTTTAAAATTATCTGATTAGATTTAAAAAAAACGATAGAAAAAAACGATCGTCTGTGGGCACGTCCATCGGTTAAAAATCCATGCATGCTCAGAATCAAGTCGACGCATGCTTGGAAGCATTGAACTTCATTTTTCTCAGCACTTCGTTGTGTTTTACGTCACGAGTTCTGACACGATCAGTTTTTTAACTGATGGTGTGTAGGCACGACTGATGAAAGTCAGCTTCATCGGATATCTGATGAAAAAAATCCATCAGTCCGTTTTCATCGGATGAACCGATCGTGTGTACAGGGCATAACAGCCCTTGCGTGTGGCAGATAGTAAGGTCCCGCCGACATGCAAATATGAAGGCACAGCAAAGGAGCCCTTCAGATGGACACGGCAAGCCCCGCCAGTGGCCGTGACGTCACCGGATCTCCGACGGAACTCCCTGAAGCCGGCGGAGAGGTGAGTACAAATCAAAATGATTTTGATCGATCAAAAAAATTTAAGATTAATCGATGAATTATTAGTTAATTTCCACAGCCCTAATATATATGCCTAAAGCTGCTGTTTGAAAGGTATGATATATATGCAAAAATTTTAATGGAAAATGTGTAGCGCTGTGTTCATAAATCATATAAATCTAAAACATGTAAATAATATGAACTAAATCACTACGTGAAAAAGTGTCAAAAAATTATTAAACATGAGAATAAAAAGAAAATATAGAAAAAATATACTACAAATTATATATTATCTCTAAACAAGTGTTCGTAAGTGGTCATCCAAAACCCACATCTAAAGTGTGGAAAGAATCAAAAAAATCAAGTCTATAAATTGTAGTGTTTTTCCAAGTGCTTCAAAATTAAGCAAACATGCAATCTTCTCAAAAAAACTTGATACAGTATAATGCTTCCACCACACAATTTGTGTTTATGTGACTCCGCCCCCTTAAGGATTTGCACTCACCACAAGAATGTGCCTTGCATTCACATGCTTGGCATTAAAGCTTAGTAAAACTCTCCAAGGTCGCCTAGGCGATTCCAACAGTGTTCAGTAAACCAGTGTTCTCCACATGTAAGAATAAATAAGTGCTTGCAATAGTGAAGTACTGTAAAACCATTTATTAAAACGGCACACATAAAATCTCCAAATATTGCACTCACATCCTTCCAAGAAAAACAAGGCACTTCAAACAAAATCTTTTTTCAGAAGCAAGAGACTAGCAGCGGTGCATGCGATATATAGCGGTCACGGCAAACTCGGAACTGAACCTACTACTCTCACCCTCACTTGCTTGTCCCTCTGTTCCTAGAACAATTTCACACACGGTGATTGGTAAATTCAGACGCTAAACACCACAGTTGATTGCCGTGTAGCTACACGGCAATCAACTGTGCTGTTTAGCGTCTTCTTCGAAGGATGTGAGTGCAATATTTGGAGATTTTATGTGTGCCGTTTTAATAAATGGTTTTACAGTACTTCACTATTGCAAGCACTTATTTATTTTTAATATGTGGAGAACACTGGTTTACTGAACACTGTTGGAATCGCCTAGGAGACCTTGGAGAGTTTTACTAAGCTTTAATGCCAAGCATGTGAATGCAAGGCACATTATTGTGGTGAGTGCAAATCCTTAAGGGGGTGGAGTCACAGAAACACAATTAGAGTGGTGGAAGCATTATATCAAGTTTTTTTTTTAGAAGAATGCATGTTTGTTTAAGTTTGAAGCACTTGGAAAAACACTACAATTTATGGACTTGATTTTTTTGATTCTTTCCACACTTTAGGTGTGGGTTTTGGATTACCACCTATGAACACTTGTTTTGAGATAATATATAATTTGTAGTATATATTTTCTATATTTTCCTTTTATTCTCATGTTTAATAATTTTTTGACACTTTTTCACGTGGTGATTTAGTTTAGTTTAGATATGTTTATATGATTTATGAACACAGCGCTACAAATTTTTTTATTTACATTTTTGCATATACACAACAGCACAGCTGCACACTGGAACCGGATCCAGACCTAAGGACCTCCCCAGGGACTCCTAAAACACAGATGAGCCTTTTACTTTCTTACCTCTTGTAAGTGTGACCGCATATTTTGCCATTAAAAGTCGTTTTGAAACTGTACTCAGGTGGCGCTTCCTTTCATTACCCTCTTTTGTCTACATACAAAGCCAGCACTTTGAGGACAGCAACCACCCTTGCTTTGCTAATATTCATGTTTAACCCTTGAATTAAAGGGGGGGCATGGGGGGAGGGGGAACAGTTGCTGAGGCTGAACCCACAACAGCCCACACAGTTGAGTAGAAGCGGGACTATCTCGGTACAGATGAAACAATATAAAACAGGAATAAATAAAAAAGGATTTATTATTAAAATAGACAAAACAAATATATATATATATCAACAGTTGGTCAAGGTCGACTAGTTTCGCGGAGGTTCACCGCTTCATCAGGAAACCAATCTGTGAATTATATAATAGAATAAACACATATAATACATTCCAGCAATACAATATGTAATGTACAAGGGAATAACAACTTACCACATGAGTGAACTGATACGGCACAGAACCAGGGTGCCCGGAGGATGGTTCCCCCCACGGCGGGCATGGGGGTATTGGTAGTGGAAATCTGAATATGGGCATAACAGTATAATAAATATATATATATATATATAAACCAGGTTGGTTGGGTTGGTTGGGAGGGAGGGAGGGGGGTGGGGGATGTATTGATAGGTAGGGAACAGGCAGAATTAGGTAAAGGCTGACTGGTAGAGGATAGGATAAAGAAAAAAAGACAAAAAAGAGAAAAAGAAAGGGAAGATGAATAATGGGGGGGGGGGGGGGGGGGAGGGGGGGGGAAAAAAATGGAATGGGGGGGGGAAATAAAAACAGGGAAGGAAAGGGCTAGGATGGGATGGGAGGCGGAGGATGAGGTGAGAGAAAGGAAAATTGGATGGGAATTGTGCCAAAAATAATGCTTACCACGGTAGTTACATCCGTGGAATTTGAAAGCCGAGCCATGGTGGAAGATGGAATAGTCTCGGTACAATTAGGCAGCAGGCTGGTTACAGGAGCGTGGCAATGTAAGGGGATCAATGGTGGTGCAATGTTAAAATGAAGTCCAAGAATACTGGTGAGAACCAGTGTTGTGTCATCCATGGAAGTACCCAAAACGGAGACAATGCACTGTAGTGCATGGACAGAACCATTAAAACAAGGGACTGCACGTACATCCATAAGGATCCCCAAGGTTGCCGTTGGACTCCAGACCTGTCACTGCCCAGACCGAGAGCCACAAGAGGCGAGATCCACCCGACTCATCCAGGGGCCAGGCGGCCCTTAAATGAGCTACCCCAACCCGGAGACATCACCGACGCCGCCGTTTGGCGGCGCCGTGACGTCACCGGGTCAGTTTCCCCGCACTGCACAGGTGCGCAATTAGCTCTCCTGTGCAAGCGCGCTCCACCTGGGCCAGTGGGCTGGACACCCAGCCGGGGGAGCAAGAGAGAGTGGGGGGGGGGGGGAACACACCCCCTCCAGGGGAAACACATGTCTGCCGCAGTGGGGAAGCGCGGGCACCCAGGGACCGCACACAATGCACTCAAGGGGTAATATGATAACAAGAATAAAAAACATTGATAATACAGTAAAAAACAAGGGGGTAAATATAATAAGTGGGGGTATGAATCCCACAGACATGATTGCTAATTTATGGTGACCTAGAATATTGATCAATAATGACAGCTGCCATTGCAAAAAAGAACCTGCAAGAGGGCGGGGGATAAATAAAAGGAAACATGTGATTTAGTGCAATTGGGTGGTGAAGATAAAAAATAAAGTGAAAATTAAGAAACTGGGGAGGCTAAGCCTCATGGGACAACCAAGACTGATATCCCCTATTGCACAGAACCCAGGATGTGCTTAAATTGGAGCCATAATAATTTAATCATAATAATTAGATAATTATAGTGTCTTGTGGTGAATGTTAATTGAATAAGTGAAGGTGATAAGAATAGAAAAGGTGAAAGAGAGAACGGTTGTTTAGGTGTAAATACAAAACTAACCGAAGTGATACATTGTGAATAGTCCCAGAATTGGGACAAAGTGATACAAAAGTATATTTATATAATGCCCATAGTTGTTTAAGATAACAAGGTAGCTAAGTTGGAATGCAGTAGGTTGGTATATATGAAGAGAATTAAAAAATGGTATAGGAAAGGATCACCAATAAATTACACCTGTAGACAAAAACTGATATTCCCGAGGCAATGAGGGTGAACATTAGAACAATAATCTAAGTAACAAGGTTAGGGATACATGGATCATAATGGTAGATAATAGACAATTTAGGGATAAGGAAAGTTATCTAATAAATGTTAACTAATAAAACCACATGAAAAATGTGGGATGTAATATAATTTCACCATGTTGGTCGGGGAAATACAGTCTAGTCAAGGTGCAAGTATATAAAATTACATGATCGTAACAATAAGTTAGATAGTAATTTGCCTGTCCCATATAGGACAGGCAAATAACTTTCCTTATCCCTAAATTGTCTATTATCTACCATTATGATCCATGTATCCCTAACCTTGTTACTTAGATTATTGTTCTAATGTTCACCCTCATTGCCTCGGGAATATCAGTTTTTGTCTACAGGTGTAATTTATTGGTGATCCTTTCCTATACCATTTTTTAATTCTCTTCATATATACCAACCTACTGCATTCCAACTTAGCTACCTTGTTATCTTAAACAACTATGGGCATTATATAAATATACTTTTGTATCACTTTGTCCCAATTCTGGGACTATTCACAATGTATCACTTCGGTTAGTTTTGTATTTACACCTAAACAACCGTTCTCTCTTTCACCTTTTCTATTCTTATCACCTTCACTTATTCAATTAACATTCACCACAAGACACTATAATTATCTAATTATTATGATTAAATTATTATGGCTCCAATTTAAGCACATCCTGGGTTCTGTGCAATAGGGGATATCAGTCTTGGTTGTCCCATGAGGCTTAGCCTCCCCAGTTTCTTAATTTTCACTTTATTTTTTATCTTCACCACCCAATTGCACTAAATCACATGTTTCCTTTTATTTATCCCCCGCCCTCTTGCAGGTTCTTTTTTGCAATGGCAGCTGTCATTATTGATCAATATTCTAGGTCACCATAAATTAGCAATCATGTCTGTGGGATTCATACCCCCACTTATTATATTTACCCCCTTGTTTTTTACTGTATTATCAATGTTTTTTATTCTTGTTATCATATTACCCCTTGAGTGCATTGTGTGCGGTCCCTGGGTGCCCGCGCTTCCCCACTGCGGCGGACATGTGTTTCCCCTGGAGGGGGTGTGTTCCCCCCCCCCCCCACTCTCTCTTGCTCCCCCGGCTGGGCGTCCAGCCCACTGGCCCAGGTGGAGCGCGCTTGCACAGGAGAGCTAATTGCGCACCTGTGCAGTGCGGGGAAACTGACCCGGTGACGTCACGGCGCCGCCAAACGGCGGCGTCGGTGATGTCTCCGGGTTGGGGTAGCTCATTTAAGGGCCGCCTGGCCCCTGGATGAGTCGAGTGGATCTCGCCTCTTGTGGCTCTCGGTCTGGGCAGTGACAGGTCTGGAGTCCAACGGCAACCTTGGGGATCCTTATGGATGTACGTGCAGTCCCTTGTTTTAATGGTTCTGTCCATGCACTACAGTGCATTGTCTCCGTTTTGGGTACTTCCATGGATGACACAACACTGGTTCTCACCAGTATTCTTGGACTTCATTTTAACATTGCACCACCATTGATCCCCTTACATTGCCACGCTCCTGTAACCAGCCTGCTGCCTAATTGTACCGAGACTATTCCATCTTCCACCATGGCTCGGCTTTCAAATTCCACGGATGTAACTACCGTGGTAAGCATTATTTTTGGCACAATTCCCATCCAATTTTCCTTTCTCTCACCTCATCCTCCGCCTCCCATCCCATCCTAGCCCTTTCCTTCCCTGTTTTTATTTCCCCCCCCCCATTCCATTTTTTGCCTCCCCCTTCCCCCCCCCCCCCCCCATTATTCATCTTCCCTTTCTTTTTCTCTTTTTTGTCTTTTTTTCTTTATCCTATCCTCTACCAGTCAGCCTTTACCTAATTCTGCCTGTTCCCTACCTATCAATACATCCCCCACCCCCCTCCCTCCCTCCCAACCAACCCAACCAACCTGGTTTATATATATATATATATATATATATATATATATATATATATTCATTATACTGTTATGCCCATATTCAGATTTCCACTACCAATACCCCCATGCCCGCCTTGGGGGGAACCATCCTCCGGGCACCCTGGTTCTGTGCCGTATCAGTTCACTCATGTGGTAAGTTGTTATTCCCTTGTACATTACATATTGTATTGCTGGAATGTATTATATGTGTTTATTCTATTATATAATTCACAGATTGGTTTCCTGATGAAGCGGTGAACCTCCGCGAAACTAGTCGACCTTGACCAACTGTTGATATATATATATATTTGTTTTGTCTATTTTAATAATAAATCCTTTTTTATTTATTCCTGTTTTATATTGTTTCATCTGTACCGAGATAGTCCCGCTTCTACTCAACTGTGTGGGCTGTTGTGGGTTCAGCCTCAGCAACTGTTCCCCCTCCCCCCATGCCCCCCCTTTTTTCGCAATTAACTGGGATGATGGTACATTACTTTTACATATTATTTTTTATATGAGGCTATACTCTCAATTTTGTCTAACCCTTGAATTACTTGAGTTTCTCCTATGGACTAATTACCCAGTGAATCATCATTGTAATCACTTTGTGCACCTCTGTATTTGCTCTTACAGTTTTCATCACCCTTTTCTTTCCTGTTTAAAATGTGGCTTAGAAAAAGTGCTTAAATTCTCTGTGACATTAAACACCCTCATTTTGATTCCTTGATTATAAACCAGCCTGTTGTCTTCCTGTACAACCTGCACCTTACATAAGCGTCTATATATTAAAAGTTTGAAGACTACCAGTGTGATGAGACACTTCTTTCACTCTGACTTATTTTCTACCTATTAAAAGGGTTTGTGCTGCCGTCTTACCACAATATCTGGAAACTCCTTCCCTTCTCCTGGGATTGTAAAAATCTATTTGAGCACTCCACCTAAAACTTTTGGCTGTAACGCTGGTCAGGATAGCTGTTAGACCACTTTCATGAGGGGTTGGGGGTAAGGAAGGACTGTACACTTAAAGAGTATGTAAACCCAACATTTCATATTCCTGATATGTGCCTGCTGTACCATGTACTTGTATGAAAAAGTATCCTGTTCTCTTTGTATTGCTTCCTTTGTGTAAAATATCTGGTGTTCCTGCCAGTCCCTCTGCTTTCCTATTAAAACTGACCACAATAAACACCATGGTCAGTTCTCTAGCTATGCTTGGAACTAAGCCTAATCTCCTCCAATGATCAGACTTATCCTGAATAGGGATGAGCCAAACACCCCCAGTTCGGTTTGCAGCAGAACACCCCAAACCAAAAAAGAAAGCGTGGGGGTCCCCCCCAAATTCCATATCAGGCCCTTCATGTCTGGTATGGATATTGAGGGGAACCCTGCGCCATTTAAAAAAAATGGCATGGCATTCCTTCTCCTGAACCATACCAGGCCACATGCCCTCAACATGGGTAGAATGTCCCCATGTTGATGGGAACAAGAGCCCTTATCCCCACAAGCCCCCCCGCCCACAGACCCCCAAAACCACCAGGCAAGGGTTATCGGAATCTGGAAGCCCCCTTTAACAAAGGGGACCCCCAGATCCTAGCCCCCCTATGTGAATTGGTAACAGGGTACATTGTACCCCTACCATTTCACAAAAAAAGTGTCAAAATGTAAAAAAAAACACAGGAGACAGTTTGGGACAAGTCCTTTGCTAAAAAGAAAAACAAGGTTCCAATGATGTAATCCACTCTCGGGCGATACTGAAGAAAAAAGAAACGCAGCTAGAACGATACTGCCTTATAGGAGGCGCCCGGGCGAATGGCGCTCTGCCAGGTTGACAGCTCTTTTATAGATGAGGGTGGGGTGTGACCCCGCCCCCTCTGACACAAGGAGAAAGCCCAGGGGTTACCCAATGACGTGTACGGGTGACCCGCCCCATCTGACGCACCACGGGAAACCCGCGTTGCGCAAGAGGGGGCGGGGTCACCCGTGAACGTCATTGGGTAACCCCGGGATTTCTCCTTGCATCAGAGAGGGGGCGGGAATACCCGCGCACGTGACATGTGGTGCCGCCCTCATCTATAAAAGAGCTGTCAACCGGGCAGAGCGCCATTCGTCTGGGCGCCTCCTATGAGGGGGTATCATTCATAGCTGTGTTTTTTGTTTTTGTTTTCTTCCATATCGCTTAAGAGTGGATTACATTGTTGGAACCTTTTTTTTCCTTTTTCTTTATTTTTTACTAAAGGACTTTTCCTAAACTGTCTCCAGCGTTTTTTAAGATTTTGACACTTTTTTTGCAAAAAGTAAGGGGTACAATGTATCCCGTTACCAATTCACATGGGGGCGGGATCTGGGGGTCCCCTTTGTTAAAGGGGGCTTCCAGATTCCGATAAGCCCCCTGCCCGTAGACCCCCACAACCACCAGGCAAGGGTTGTGGGGATGAGGCCCTTGTTCCCATCAACATGGGGACATCCTCCCCGTGTTGAGGACATGTTGCCTGGTACAGTTCAGGAGGGGAGTCCACTCTCTCGCCCCCCTCTTATCCTGCAGCCTGCCAGGTTGCATGCTCGGATAAGGGTCTGGTATGGATATTTTGGAGGAAGCCCACGCCATTTTTTTTGTTTTGGTGCAGCGATCCATTTAAAATCCATACCAGACCTAAGGGGCCTGATATGGAATTGGGGAGGGGGGGACCCCACGCTTTTTTTTTATTTTGGTTCAGGGTTCACCTTAATATTCATACCAGACCCAAAGGGCCTGCTACTGGACTAAGGGGGAACCCATGCTTTTTTTTTTTCAATTACTTTTATCTGTATTGCCGGGAGCCGACAATTCATTATAGCTGCAATCAGTTTTAAATGACTTTTTTCCCTTTAGAAACATCATTTTGTGCAGGGACTTTTATAAGCACGGGAAACATGTGCTATTTTACAGGCATACTATAGACACCCCCAGGTATGAAATTGTTCCCGAAAAAACGTCTGTTTTTAAAACTTTTTTTTGGATTGATACATGTCCCCTATACTGGGCTATGTTCACTGTTCATTGCTTAAACCAACTGAGCGGTTTACTGTCATGCATGTGCTGTTTGTGACTCAGAGACAAATTGCCCTTAAGTGGATCTCCCCGCATCCCCTCCCCCCGACCATATTTTGGATATTCAATCTTAAAAAGTGCATTTACTATGAGAGACATATTTTCTTTCTAAAGCCTCGTACACACGATCGGACATCAAACAAACTTTCCCTTGGATTTTTGTTCGAAGGGAGTTGTCCAGTCACACCCATAGCATACACATGCTCAGACTTTTTCGGCAACAAACACGAACGTAGTGACGTTTCAACGTACTGACGAGAGTTTAAAAGAGGAAGTTTAATTCTCCGGCGTCACTCTTTGGGCTCCTTCTGCTAATCGAGAGTTAGTAGAGGCTTCGTCTGTGTGCATTCGCGATTTTCAGTTTCGTGCAATTTTGTTCGTTTCTGAATGTCTTTTGTCAAGCAGACATGTTGCGCAATGGGTGCTAACTTGATCCACCAAAAAATATAGAAATATGTTTGGTTCATATAACCAAAATACACTAATCCAAAGGAAAGACATTTGTTTTTACTCTGTCAGTATCACCAGCAAAGTAGCTTTTAGTATTATCACATTATAAAGAAGAAGAGAATGTGCGCTGCTTTTCTTGATTTCAGAACTTGCTGCGTCACGAATGTTAACTTTCAAATACGAACGCTAGTTTTACCAGAGAGAACGCTTCCGGTTGGTCTTTGCTTCTGAGCATGCACGTTTGAACTTTGTACAAAAGTCCGATTGCTTGCTGTACACACGGTCGGACTAGGCACCATCGGACTCTTGTTGATGTGAAGTTTGTCCGTTTGCAGACCGAACTTTTTGTCCGATGAAACCCGAAAAAGTTTGTCCGATGGAGCGTACACACAATCGGACTAATGTGAAAACTTGCTGTTTTTGAAGTTTGTTGGCAAAAAGTCCTACCGTGTGTACGGGCCTTAAGAGGTTTGACACTATTTGTCACAATTGCTAGCCCACATGAGTTTGGGATCAAGCTAGGGTATAGGCAAGTTCAGACATAGATATGCTGCCAAATTAATGTAGGTCCCATCTGCAATGTTTGATGTTCATTATTGGTGGTTTCTTTTTTTTTGTTTTAGGCTTGATTTGATTCTTTGAGATATGCTTTCTCTGTCTTGTGTGTTTATGTTTAAGTGTTTATAAAAAAAATATTAAAAATAAAATCTAGAATAAAATAAAAAACTAAAGAAAAGAGGATGCCTGACACTTTTTAAAGCAAAAATGCAAGGTGAAACTGGTTGGCTGTTATTTGAGAGAAACAATTGAGTACTGTCCATGATAGAGTATTCAATTGTTTCTGTTACAAGCGCTCTAATATGGCTAATACCTCAAGCTGTTATTTGAGGCAACTCTTGTTTTCCTTTTCTGTAATGTCAATGAATCAGACACATTATTTTTGCACTGCGCAGCCTAATATGTTTTTTTAACATACATTTGATTCTTTTTGAATTTTGCTCAGCATATTGCTGCATCATTTGCTTTTCCCTGAAGAACCTAGTGTTCTTTAGTTGGAAAGTATAGAATGAATCAGTTACACAAATGTGACACCAGCTAAAACAGAAGTGGATGTACAATATTAGCCTCCGGTCCCATCTGTTGATTTGTGCATATGCAGCTCACAGAGAAGGAACGTATACCGTGTGCCCATAGCACATCTTCATAGCAACCATCTGTTCCCATAGAAACAAGAGCTGACTGTCTGATTTCAGTGAAGGAGAGCTGAACTGACAGAAAACTTTTTAGCCCTCTTGTGCTCTTCATGTACACCAGGGAAATGTCTTTGGTGTGGAGCTCTAGAAATTCGCAATGTGCAATCATAACAGTAATGCTCTGGTGTAAATGTTTCATTGAACAGTGACCTTGGCTGTGACTTAAAGTTGGACTCTGGACACAAGTAAATAATTTATACATTCTTGTGTAGCCCCAAAGGATATAAATCAAATGTGTGTGCACCAAAAGCCTTTGAAACCACAGCTTTAACTATATAAACGTAGCATTGACATTATCAATTTGCTGCACATAGCTTAAAGGAGTTGAAAAGGATAATGTTTTTTCACCTTAATGCATTTTATGCATTAAGGTGAAAAAACTTCAGAGTATACCGCCCCCCCGGCCCCCCGTTATACTTACCTGACTCCTCGAAAGTCCTGCACTCTGTCCCAAGATCCTCTTCACCCCTCAGCCTGGTCGCTGATTGGCTAGAGCGGATTGATTGGAAGCAGCGCAGCCATTGGCTGGTGCTGCTGTCAATCACATCCAGTGACGCGGCGTGCCGAGGGGCGGGGGCGAGTGACTCGCTGTATCACGGGACTGCGCCCACAAGGACTAAACACAATGCAAGCTCTTTCGCATGAACGTGTGTAGTTCATGCGGGGAGGACCAGAGACAGTTGCTGAGGGACCCCAGAAGACGTGGATCGGGCCACTCTGTGCAAAACTAACTGCACAGTGGAGAAAGGGGAACTGTCGCTCTAGGTGAGTGCACTCAGCAATCAGTGTCCTCTCAGAAGCGTGGGTGCTGGCAATGCACAAAGCAAAGACCGGAGAAAAGACTGGACAGCCGCACTTCCACAAAATTCTTAAAAAGTTGCTTTTAATTGTAAAAAATGGAAACAGCACTACAAGTCACAGCAGACACTGTCTGCTGTGACTTGTAGTGCTGTTTCCATTTTTTACAATTAAAAGCAACTTTTTAAGAATTTCGTGGAAGCGCAACTGTCCAGTCTTTTCTCCGGTCTTCACTGCACAGTGGAGGTAAGTATAACATGTTTGTTGTTTTAAACAAAAACATGTTTTTCCTTTAGTGACCCTTTAAAGTGGTTGTAAAGTCAGAACGTAGGATTACTGCTAGTCCCTTTGTTCTAATAAGGTATACTACACAGTGTAAATTTGTTTTTGTAAATGATGCTACTAAATACCCTTTTTCAGATCGCCTCTGTGCAGTCACATGTCCTCCCGCCGATCTAAGAGCTACAGTGGAAGGGGCTGAGGTTCCTCTATATACTGTCTTCTCCGCCCCTCCCACTGAAGTCCTTAGTTCGGGGGAGAAGAGCAGCGGGAAATCACGAGACTGCACGGAGGCGATCTAAAATAAGGTATTTAGCAGCATCATTTAAAAAAACATTGACAATGTGTAGGGCCTGGCAGTAATTCTACTCTATGACTTTACTGACAGCTACTCATAGTAGCAGGAGGGGAGGGGCAGGGAGGAGATCGCTCACGCACTAGGAGTTGACAGGCAGGGAGGGTGGGGGAGAGGAGGGAGAGTGAAGAGACGGGATGATGGAGGCAGGTAAACTGACCATGGAATAATGGAGCAGCAGGATAGACAGCACAATCATTATGCTGTTTAACCTGCTTTAAAAGAACAGATTTATTTTCTAGGGTTACAACCTCTTTAAAGAAAACTACAAGTGGGGGTGGATAGAAGACCACTTACCTTGCACAAGAAAAGCGAGCAACATTAGATTACTGCATAGATCTGGAAGAAATAAAAAAATAACACAGAGATCCAAGTAAGACTACATACAGCTGCCCTTGTATTTAGACACGATTTGCTTATACCGAAGTTCAGCTTTAAAGCATTAAAAACAGCAAGTATTAATATTTATAGTCAATGAAGTTCTAAAGAGCTTAAAGCATATCTAAAGACAACACATTTTAACCACTTCCCAACTGTATACTGTACATATACGGCAGCAAAGCAGCTCCCCTGATACAGGTACGTGATCCTGCACTTCCGGGTCCGGGGCAGGCATGCGCACCACCGGTGACCCACTGTGATTGGACACAGCAGGAGCCAATCAGTGGATCCGGTGAATGCAATGTCCCCTTGGACCCACTGATCATTCGGCAGGCAGGCACAACGGCGGTCTGCCTATGTAAACAAGGCAGATCTTGGTTCGTGACAAGGGAAGGCTGTGATCCTGTGTTTTTGTTAAGTTACACAGTTAGTAATAACTGTCCCAGTCCCGCTATAAGTCCCTTATCGCCAATATTACTAGTAAAAAAATGTAAAAATTCCATAAATCTATAACTCTATGACATAATATCCTTAGTTTGTAGACGCTATAACTTTTGGGCAAACCAATTAATATATGCCTATTGGAATTTTTTTCCAAAAAAAGTAGCAGATTATATATTGGTCAAAATTGATGAAGACATTTTACATTTGTTATTGGGTATGTTGTTTTATAGCAGAAGGTAATGACCTGGACATTTTATAGATAGGCAACTCCTATCCTGATATTGATTTATGGTTCCAAATTAATAATAACTACTGCAGTAGGGGACAGACACAAAGATACACAACATCTTTCCAAATAACTGTAAGAATTATTATTATTATTATACATTTTTTTCAAAATTGTCGGTTTTTTTTTGTTTACAGAGCAAAAAAAAACAAAAAACACAAAGGTGATCAAACACTATCAAAATAATGCTCTATTTGTTTATACTTTTTATTTGGGTACAGCATTGCAATTGGCAGTTAAAGTAAAGCAGTGCCGTATCACAAAAAAAATGGCCTGGTCTTGAAGGGGGGGGGGGGCTTGGTTGGGCAGGGTAAACCTTCCGGAGGGCAAGTGGTTACAAATATTTTAGGTAGTGAATTGTTTTTCCTTTTTTTTTCTCACATTGGGAAGATTTACCTTCACTTCTTTGATTGAACGAGGTTGAAAGGCAGGATGGTAATGTCACAATCTCCAACTTGTCCAGTCACAGGACATCTTACTTTCACTGAGAAACATGCTTAGAATTACATGTATGGAGCCTGTGCCAAGCAAGTGTCCCTCTTTGGGAATGCAGAGGCGTTCATTGTAGTAGCATTGTCTACTACAGTCATTCTCCGCTTCCACAGTAGTCCCACAGTTGTTGCATATGCATATTTACATTGGAAAAAAAAAAGGGGGTTCCCCTGGGTGGACTTTTAAGGTACTAATAGTATTCCGAAATATACAGGATATTGAGAGATAAAATAGTTTTATTCACAATTGTACATATTTATCAAAACAATGAAATATTGAATTAAAATATACAGTTCCAATGATTGTCACCATATAAGTAAATGCGTGAAGAACCTTATTAACCCCCGACGCGTTTCGGGGTAACCTTCTTCAGGTGTGTGTGGAGAAGGAAAATTAGTTCATCTAAGCATAAAAATACATAAAGTTAATTACATGCATTTAGAACATTATTAAATATATACAAAACTTTTTCTTTATATGTGATGTATATACATGTAATCATTCACTTACGTATTATAAAGGATGATGAATATTTCATTGGATACAATGTTTATAAAGAATTGAAAATATAAACGTCACGCTGGGTTCAATCAATGAGGTTGCCAGTCAAACAAGAAATGGGTATCAGGATATACAATTAATGCAAGTTTGAGGCAAACATTTATAAGGAACAGGTCTTCATACCGTTTCCGAAATTATTCCAAAGATCGAGAAGCCGGTGGATCAGCCAGAAGAGATATACTGGGACTGGGATGGAGGTCCCTAAAAATATATAAGATAATAAATACAAATAAGAGATTGTATCCAAATAGGGCTAAATGGTATATATTATATAGAAAGAGTAATAATTTGCTACACTTAGGCCCCATACTCACGACCAAACATGTCTGCTGAAACTGGTCCGCGGACCAGTTTCAGCGGACATGTTCGTTCGTGTGTAGGCAGTAACGGACAGGATTCCAGCAAACATTCGTCGGCCAGACCGTTTTCCAACGAACAACTGTTTCCTGGTCTTGCTTTAAAACAGTCTGCTGGAATCGTGTCCGTCAGACATGTTCGGTCGTCTGTACACAAAAGCAGCGTACAAAAACCCCGCGCATGCTCAGTCCAAATGAGGAGACGGGAGCGCTCGTTCAGGTAAAACTCGCGTTTGTTTGGGATATGGCACATTCGTCATTAGAAACCTTTTATTCTAGCAAGAGAACAATGTCTTAAAAAGGCGCACTAAACCACATTTTCTTGCCTCGTTTTATTAATTCTTCTCTTGCTAGAATAACCCCGTTCTCTTGCTGATGCAATTTCAATAGAGTTGTCCCATACTGAAATGTCACATTTCTTGCTTGTGATGTAATCCTTTAATAATGTTTTCTATGCCAGACGTGTGTTTTGGTTGGTGGTCCTCCATAATTTATAGTAGTCATTTTTGTAAAGGAATGTGCATCTTTTTTTTTTTTTTTTTTTGTTTCTAGTTATGTCACCATTTAGTTTAATTTTTTTTAACATGTTTTTTTTTTTTTTTTTTTTTGTGTTTCATTTGAGAATATTAAACCATGTTGGCACACCAAATGTCCCCCCCCCCCAAGGAGTGTGTCCTTTGTAAATGACCCATTGTATATTTATTAAAGGTTTGCTGCCTAATAATCCCCACAGTATAACTAACAAACAATAGACATGTTTTCAAATGAAAGTAAAAAAGCCTTTTATTTAGGCAAATGTCATCACAAAAAATAAACAGAACAGCAGCACTAGAATAGATAGCAAACTATATGCAAACTTGCATTTCCAACATGGTGAAGGATAAACTTCCAAGCCTCAGGAGCCAAACCCAAAAATATGAAGCAGCAGCACAGAAACAAAGGAACCCAAACTGTGGTAGTCCCAACAATATGTCCTTTATGTGGAAGGAAATGGAAGGCAGAGAATCAACGTTTCCTCCTCTTTCCAGCCTTCCCTCCAGGCAGCCTTCCAGCGGATCTAACACGGGCTCTTGCAGGTGGGGTCGATGTGGCAGCAGGAGGATGGTGTTCCGCAAGCCGGGCCGGGTCACATAGCCCAGTGTCTGGGGTCAGCAGGCCCTTCTGCATCCACCAAAGGACCTGGTTCATCAGGGCCTTTGCCAGTCTTCTCTGGTCCTCCTCCCCTTCATTCAAATCGTGGGCCAATGAGGCACTGAAGGCCTCTGTGGGGTTGAGGGGGGCCCTCATGATGGCGCTTGCCTCCTGTATCATGCGGAGGCTTGCCTCCTCCACAGGCCTCAACTGCCTCCTTCGGCCTGATGGCCTCACCTGGGGGGGAGAAGACTGGCTGGTGGTGGTTCTCCTGGCCGGGGGGACCTGCTGCAGGCCACTGGGCCCAGCCTCCTCCTGGCTGCCACTGACCCCGGCCTCCTCCTGGCTGCCACTGACCCCGGCCTCCTCCTGGCTGCCACTGACCCCGGCCTCCTCCTGGCTGACAGACACCTGAGGATCTGCCACCTCCTGGCTGATCTCTTCTTCCTGTGTGGAAAAAAAAGGACATTTTTTACAATTTCGCTAAATAAAACCACACTCATTTTCATGTTTTTCGTTTAGTATTTTCTGTTCATTATTACTTGAATACACTCTACTTCTGACCCCTGCAGTTGTCATCCCTGACACCTATTTGTCTGTACACCTTTTTTTTTGCTTTTTCCCAGCTTGGCTTTTCTTTTACAATATCAAATCATTAATCCACCAATAATTATTTACGCCAGAAATATAGAGGAAACTACTATACCTCCTCATCGAAGGGTGGCAGATCTGCATCTCTGTCAGCCAGGCCCTCTTCCTCCGACTCTGCAGGGCTGTGGTCATCTGGGGAATGTCCGCTGGAAGGTAGCATGGAGGAAAGGTTGGAAGAAAGACTCGACATTGTTTTCCTGCCTTCCATTTCGTCCCGCAAAAAAGCCATCTGTTTGTAATACCACAGTTTGGGTTCCTTTGCTTGTGTTGCTGCTGCTCCCGATTTTTTGCTTTTATTAGCTTTGTATGCTCTCCTGTATGTGCTTCTGAGGTTGGCAAGTTTATCCTTCACCATGTTGGCAGTGCATCCTGGCACCCATGTTTGCATATAGTTTGCTAGCTCTTCTAGTGCTGCCGCTCGTACATCTTTATTACAATATAAAGAGTGCTTGGAATTCCACAGGATGGGCGTGTCCTGATATTTTTGGAGTAAGGCCTCTATAGCTTCCTTTGTTTGTAGGAGGTCCATTTCACTTTTTGAAAAATGATATTTCTTTTTGAGTCTAGATTCGCAAAACATAAACCAAAGAAAAATAAATATTCAAAAGGATCAGCGTTGACCTTGATATAATATGTGTCTTCAAATTTATTACCTATATCTAATTACAAACACAGTCTCTCTTGTTTAAACAATGATTGGCAGCTCGGCCGCATTGGTTGTACCAAACATTGATTTGCTAGATGCAGAGCCATTGTTAACATTGCAGTAAATATTTTTAATATAGAAAAATAAACAATGCTTACAAATGACAGTATTCATCTAGGCACTCTTTCATGTGTAAATCTCATGCCCCTGACAATGGATGACATAAAACACACTTCCTAATGACCTCTGTACAACCAACACTTGAACAATACTTTGCCTGATCTGAATACACCATTCAAAAACTTGTCAATGAGGTACAGCATTGTTCACATCTCTATTTTGTGAGTTGTCCAAAAGCATTTGGATACCAAAATAACATTGTGGTACCCCATAGACAGAATAGCTTAAAAAGGGTGCAACCAACAGCCCAAACCCCCATCCCATGTGTCTACATTTTCCAGGCCTCTGCTGATCCCATTTTTAATTTCCTTACCTTCCTGTCTCTCGCTCCTCGTTTCTCACGCTCGCCTAATTTCCGCGTAAGATGCGTAATCACGGCGTGCACCTTTTAAACACTCCGCGTATTTATTAAACCCCGCCCTCGTCACCTTTGCTAGGCCCCTAATCAATGAGTTTAGGAAATATGGCGTTAACTGTGTATGTTCTGGATGCGCTCGAAGATTCTCCGCGTAACCTACGTAAACACGTTGTTTGCATTCTCTACACTCCGCGTATGTATTAAACGCCGCCCTCTTCTCCGCCCATGGCGTAACAATTCATCTTTTCCACGCCCATAATCTCTGTGGGAAAGGAAAGATGGCGATGTCACACGAGCGGGCACGATGCTCTCATGCCACAAGTGAAGGGACAGAGGCAGGGACGTCCCGATCAAGGCCAAGAAGATACAAAGCCACTAATATGCGGTTCCAGGAAATGGTGGAGTTAGTTTACATCATGCGAAAGAAGGACTATGATGGTGAATTAGGGCCATACAAGACCCCTAACCGCCGAAAGGCACATATTATGGACAAGGTGGCGAGGAGAATGCAGAGGATGTTTGGGATCACCAGGTCCAAGGAACAGCTGAGGAAACGCTGGTCAGACTTAAAATTGAGGGAGCCACATCAGATGAAGAAAATACTTAAAATTCTGCGTAAAAGTAAGTAAATATATATTGGGTTTGGGGGGGGGGGGGTGGGTGATTGTCTGCAATAATGTGTTGCCATGTATATTTCACCATCTGCCTCCTTGGCCTGCTTGTAATTTTAAAGACATGTTGTCATTTATTTTTTAGGACATAAATAACTACATATTTACAAATAGTGTTCTTAGTAAACCACGTAACATCACATAGTTTATCAGAAAGGCTCGGTTATTCCAGGAACAACACACCTGGACATGGCTCACTGGCCAAAAACTTTGTTTGTAAACATTGTGTAAAAGCTAGTTCTAAAAACTAAAATTAGGAGAATGGGAAAGGCAAACAGGATTCATTCTAAAAACAGTGGTAAGAAAGCAGATGTTTTCACATCTGCAATGCAGAGCACCTGTGTCTCCCCAAATCAAAAATGGGTTTTGGTAGGGTCTCCCAGAAATACTGTTTAGGGGGAACATCCATGTGTGTCACTTTGCTAAAAAGGGGCAGGATCAGAGCTTGCCATAGAAGTAATTCCAAAATGTAGGTTTGGTGAAAGATAAAAGTAACTAAATGAAAGCATCTTCTAAGCAATGTGTGCGATTTATGCTCTCCAATATCTGTGTGCTGATGAGTCTACATTTTTTTTTGGTTATTTAAGGGGAAAGAAGTCGCCAGCATTTGGAGGAGGCAGAGAGGGCCAGACAAGGCCAAAATCTTCCATCTCAACATGTGGAGGAGGAGGAGGATGTGGAAGGAGAAGAGGATGTGGAAGGAGAAGAGGATGTGGAAGGAGAAGAGGATGTGGAAGGAGAGGAGGAAGGAAGAAAGGAGGAAGGAAGAGAGGAGGAAGAAGTAATTTTGGACTTAGAATTTATAGCAGATGAAGGGCAAGTGGCGGAAGAACAATTTGGCGAATTGAAAGAAGGTGGATTGATGGATGAAGGAGGAGTCGAAGATGATGGGGAGGTGGTGGAAGAAGGAGGAGTGATAGAAGATGATGGGGAGGTGGTGGAAGAAGGAGGAGTGATAGAAGATGTCGAAGAGGTGGAAAGGAGAAGCCCATCAGGTCAGTGTCACCCTAGCTTGATAAAAAAAAACATATGTAGATAGGCCTCATCGAAAAATAATTTTGGAAATGGCCATTTTTATTTTTTTTAGGGGAGGAGGATGGTGTGTCAATATTTTCACGTGCAAGTGCTGCTATAATTATTCAGCAGGTAATGGAGTGCAGCACTGAAATGCACAATATGCGTGAAAGGATGGTTGTCATGGAACAGAATGTAACAAATGTCCTTTTGGAATGCAGCACGGAAATGGACAATATGCGGCAAAGAATGATGGTCATCGAATCTAATTTTAAAAATATTATTGACATGATGGGCCGTGTCAAAGACTGAAACACCCCCCGCCCATCCCCCGCCCCCACAAACATTTTTACTGTTTTAATAATGAATACGCCAAAATTTGAAGATACACACACAGTGTGCCAACATGTGCTATCTGCCATCACAGAATATCTAGTGTCTGTGCTTTGTGGGTCCAACCCCCTCCTCCATCCTCAAGTAGTTGAGAGGAAGGGTTTGCTCCCACAAAACACAGACATTGATCACCCATGATGTCAGATAGCACATGTGGCCATTTGTCTGTTGAACCAATGACATTTGGCGAGTTTGCACTGAATGTGTGTATCTTCAAATTTTGGCGTGTTCCAGTGTGAAAGCACACCATGACTGACTGCTGTTGTGAGTTTTTATATTTGTCTAATTTTATTTTTTTACTTTTTGACCATGTTGTACATTTTTGGATACTATAAAGTTTAGACCATAAAGAATAAACACCGAAAAAAAAATCAAAAGATATATATATAGAATTATAAATCTCTCTAATCACTGAATTTAGTGAAGTCGAGATTTGACTCCTAAATCTCCACAACAAATATTCGTATTTAAAAACACACCAAAAAAAAAAAAAAAAAAAAAATTGTAAAAAATATTGGTTTTTGTGCCTAAAAAATATGCCGAGAATTAAAAATACTAAGGCGGTAAACACCCCACCAAAAATATTCTATATATATATATATATATATGTAAACAATAAATCGAACTATATTTGATAAACAAAACTGTGAACTTGTTAAAAAATGTATAATCTTCATAATATTTTTTGTTGAATTACCTGAAAAAAAAAAATATTTTAAAAATTTTTGTAGACTCCTAAGTACAAAAGCAGGGAGTAATGAAAAAAATATAAAATAATTTTTGGGGTCATGAACAAGCAAAAATTAAAAAAATTGACCTCCAAATTTTAAAATGGAGTTGCTTCTTATTTCTAGACTCAATACCCTGTTTGTAGATGAGTGAATACTGTGCAAAATGTGGTTATTTACTAAAAGTGGAGAAATCAATTATGCAGTAAAATTGAAGAAGTTAGTTAGAGAACCAGGAAGACAGATAAAAAGAGAAAAAGCATTAATGACAAACAACTGTATAAAGTCCAATGGTCTAATTATTTATTATTTGTGAGAATATTCCTTTCTTTGGGGGCCGAATTAGAAAGAAATATGATCTGGCATAGCAATGGCCCCCCGACCCATGAAGTACTCAACATATTTGTCGCGTACCTCACGAGCTGATTGGGGGGCCAAGCCAGCGCGACCAGTGTCCAGCCCGGGAAGGGGATCTGAGGGTAGTCTTGCCTCAGAACCGATGTCGGGTAGGTACGTCTGGGAGTGCCTGCGTAAAAAGTTGTGCAAAATGCAGCAGGCAAATACAACGGTGTCCAATTTATATTCCGCCAGATGTATCGATGTCCTGAACAGGCGGAACCGGTTGGTGAGTATCCCAAAGGCATTCTCGACTACCCTCCGAGCCCTGGCCAACCGAAAATTAAACACACTCCTCTCTGAGGTGAGGGTCCTCTGGGGAAAAGGCCGTATGAGGTGAGGACCAAGCCCGAAAGCCTCGTCCGCTAGGAACACAAACGGAAGTCCTTCCACATTCTCTTCATCTGGTGGCAATGCCAGACCACCAGCTTGGAGACGATCATAGAAATCAGTCCGTGCGAACACTCCCCCATCAGACATCCGGCCGTTCTTCCCCACGTCCACATATAGAAACTCATACTGTGCCGACACCACCGCCATCAACACAATACTATGATAACCCTTGTAGTTATAATAGTAGGACCCCGAGTGGGGTGGGGGCACAATGCGGACGTGTTTCCCATCTATTGCTCCACCGCAGTTTGGAAAATCCCACCGCTGGGCAAATTGGGAAGCCACAGACTGCCATTCCTGTGGTGTGGAGGGTAGCTGTGGGGACAAACAAAAAAAGAGATTTAGTACTTTGGAACAAAAACATCCTACAAGCATCCTTGTGACACTTCACAGTATTAAAATTGCATTAGAAAAATGTGCATGGAGAATTTGGGAAATGAAATATATAGGGCCACTTCATTAAGAGACTCCACAGCCCTCTGATGGGGACAATAAAAGTTTGAAGGGGGGGGGGGGACACAAAAACCAAAAAGTCCTGTTTTAAAAAATGGCAAGGTGGGTTTGTCCCTAGGATAGCATGCTGGACAGGTTCATATTGGGTAAGGGACAAATATGCAGGTAGGTCAAGAATAAAACATGTTAAGCTTATATCAACATGCATAGGGAGAAAAGGTAACGTTAGTTAAACACACAGCATATCTGGGAATTTAAAAATAAAGTTAGTTGCCCCCATTATTACAGCCAGATTGTGAGGTTAAAATGAGGAAACTTACCTTAATATACTCCTCATGCAGAACTTTGATGATGGCAGCACACGTGTCCGGTATGATGACCCCAAGCGCCTGCGGAGAGATGCCTGTTGAGAACTTGAGGTCCTGCAGGCTCCTCCCAGTCGCCAGGTACCGCAACGTGGCAATAAGCCTCTGCTCGGCCGTGATGGCTTGGCGCATCACAGTGTCCTGCCTCGTGATATAGGGGGACAGAAGTTCCAGCAGACTGTTGAATACGGGGTCCGTCATGCGGAGAAAATTCCTAAAGTCATTAGGATTATTCTCCTGGAGTTCCCTAAGCAGAGGCATATGTGAGAACTGGTCACGCTGGCGCAACCAATTCTTGGTCCAGAAACGCCTCCGCCCCCTGTTTCTGGCCAAAGTACTGGAAAAATGAACATATCCAGCAGCCATCCCATAAACAGCACCAACTCGCGAAAATTGACGCTGCTGCTCCATCATGGCTTCAAACCGGCCGGCTGGTCAGTCAAGAACACACTCAAACAGAAAGCACTCGCAAATCCAGCACTACCTGCGACAAACGCGTGACAAACAGATACGAGCGCACAGGATGCAACTGCTAAAGCAGAAACAACCTGCTAGCCTATAGCCGAATGACAACTACGTTACCGCAAGCACACGCACTGAACCCGTGAATACACGCTGTCAAAGCCTGGAGACCGAGAAGCGCGAATCAGCTCTAACCAAACCTTCACTAACACGAGCAAACCCGTAACTAGCAAAAGAGGAACAGAGGGCGGCGCCATTAAGTTTGGTCTTCCCCTTTATAGTGACGTCGTACGTAGTTTACGTGCACGCGTTCCGGTACGACGGTAATTTGGTCCGCTGGTGTGTACAAGCCAGCGGAACCAAACAAAAATCAGCCTTGTACGCCGGAAACTGTCCGGCAGACAGTTTTCAGCGCACAGATCCGGTCGTGAGTACAAGGCCTTAGGCCCCGTACACACGACCAAACATGTATGCTGAAACTGGTCCGCGGGCCAGTTTCAGCATACATGTTTGGTCGTGTGTAGGCGCGAGCGGGCCAAATTCCAGCAAACATTTGCCCGCCGGGCCTTTTCCCAGCAGACAAATATTCCTGGACGTGTTTTAAAACCGTCCGCTGGAATCCTGCCTCGCTCGGACATGTACGGTCGTCAGTACAGACCTACCGTACATGTGCGAGCGCCCGCCGTCCCTCGCATGCGTCGAATGACTTTGACGCATGCGTGAAAGCCTTTAAATGGCAGGCCCGCCCACGTCGTCGCGGCGACGACGCGGACACGCCCCACGTATTGTTTACGCGCGGACTTCTGTACGATGGTTAGTACAACCATCGTACAGAAGCCCTCTGGCAGGCATGTACGGTGAAAACGGTCCGACGGACCGGTTTCATCGTACATGTTTGCTCGTGTGTACCGGGCCTTACAGTTTATATGTTAATAAAAGGTTATATATGTATATGTACTTGATTATATGAGATCCGCAACAGACCTAATAATGTCCGCTGTCAAACAGTACACTGTATTACTACAGGGATAGAAAAAGATATGACATTACAATAGGGATTAATCTAGCCTTAAAGGTGTGGTAAAGGTAAATGTTTTTTCTCTTTAATGCATCCTATGCATTAAGGTCTAAAAACATCCGACGGTACCGCCCCCCCCTGAAGTCTCGTTTTACTTAGCTCACCCCTCGAAAGTCCCGCGCGCGTCCCCGTGATCCTCTTCGGTTCCCAGCCTGGCTGTTGACTGGCTAGGCTGGACGGATTGATAGCAGTGCAGCCATTGGCTGGCGCTGCTGTCAATCACATCCGATGATGCGGCGCACCGGGGGGGCGGGGCCGAGTGATACAGTCGGCGGCTATGCCCGCCGCTGTATTACGGGAGCGCGCCTGCAAAAGCTTTTTTCTTTTTTTTTTTATCTGATGACACTCCCTATAGAGGATCATCTACATGCGGGGGCGGACTGACAACTCATGGGGCCCCCTGGCAATAGGAGATTATGGGGCCCCCGGGCAATAGGAGATTATGGGGCCACAGTATACACACATACAGTATACATACACAGTATACACACACAGACACACAATATACACACACAGTATACATACACGTAGAATACACATACACACACTGAAAAAGTACTGGAGAGGTGGAGCAGCCATTATCTTGGGATTTAAAAAAAAACACAGATTTTTACATACTGTCCCTGGTTTTACTGAGGCTGGCAACCCTGATGGGGCCCCCTAGTGGCATGGGGCCCTCGGGCAGTGCCCGAATGGTCAGTCCGCCCCTGTCTACATGCCAAATCGCCCACCCCGAATTGAGCCATCCGGGAAATATTACTGCTTACTGTTTATTGTAGGATGTAAGCTGATAATGCTAAAACATTTACACACTTTCTCAACCCATTCCCTCACGACTTTCCTGATTTCTTTCACTTATCCCTACAACCATTCCCTTAAAATATTACCCTGCTTACTAGACCCTTACTATTTTGGGTCAGACCTAATATTGTCAAACTCCTTGCATTGTTTGCAACCTCTATGTTACAATTGTTGTACCATAACTAAGTGTCTCAATAAAAAAACATATTTAAAAAAACAAAACAAAAAAAACACACCACCATTGTAATTAATGTGCCTGGCGTCCTGAAAGGGGCCAGACGCATTGATAGGGGGTGCCAGTGGTGGCCATGGATAGATTCATGTTATGCTTGAATCTACCATTAATCATATAGGGGGTGGAATCTATAGAGAAGGTGGCACCCATGCACCCTTAATAGACGGGCCATCCCTAGATTGCTCTCACATATCACTTGTATAGTCAATGAGTCATCTAAGTATATATGTTCTTGCTTATTGTTACCCTGAAGTTTATCCACAAAAGTAAGCACTTCTCAACACATTTTGTGAAAAACAAATGGTGAACAGATGGGTTTGTTCATTTGAATAATTGTAAATGTACTACTCTTCACATGTTCTCTGGGCTTTCTTTCAGGAAACATGGGATTGTCATCCCTTGTCCGGAAATATGACATAAATTGGCATATGAAACCAGTTATTTGGATGATGACTTTTTATGTTATGTGGGAGATCATTGTAAAAGAGATATGAATAAACCTGTTTCTGTTCCCTGGGAACATTTTATCTCAAGTTCTGAGCACAGTATTTTATATCACTTCAGATGTGGAAATCACAGCTAGATATAATAAATGAGCTTAAGAATATATTGGGAGGGTAAAAAAATATATTTTCAAGAGGAAAGAGGTAGGTATTTAACTTTGAGGAAAAATTAGGGGAAATAGGGTATAGGTGGGGGAGGGGGGGGTTACACATTGAGGGGGATGAGTTCCCTACATGTTAACTAGTTCTAGATCAGAGGCTGTAAATACATGGGGCCAGATTCACATATACTTGTGGCGGCGTCTATCGCCACAAGTTTTTAGCTCAAGTGCCTGATTCACCAAGCACTTGTGTGTAAACTTAGGGCGGTGTAACGTAAAGGCATCCGGCGCAAGCCCGCCCAATTTAAATGGGGCGTGTACCATTTAAATTAGGCGCGCTTTCGTATTCCCGGACGTCTTACGCAAATTAAAAAAAAAATTGAAATTCGACCCGAGAACGACGGCCATACTTTAACATGGCTCATCTAAAGTTAAGCCATGTTAAAGCAGCCGTAACTTTGCGCCGGGAAAAAATTACTAGCGACGACGTAACGAACGTGAAAACCTTCGTGGATCGCCGTAAAACCTCATTTGCATACCCGACGCTGGAAAACGACGCAAACTCCACCCAGCGGCGGCCGAAGTATTGCATCCTAAGATCCGACGGTGTAAGTCAATTACACCTGTCGGATCTTAGGGCTATCTATGCGTAACTGATTGTATGAATCAGTCACATAGATACACTCAGAGATACGACGGCGTATCAGGAGATATGCCGTTGTATCTCTTCTGTGAATCTGGCCCATGGTCTCAGAAGCAAACGATTGTATCAGGATCATGGCTGTAGCTGCAGCAATGACCAGCCAGGGAACTAATCAGATGCTTTGATGGGCCTTATAGACCTCTGAGCTCTTCATAAAGAGTACCTGCCACTGTCCGAAGCTATAACAAGTGGTGGTGTTCACAATTTGTGACAGCAATAAAGTTCATTGAATTTTTTTTTTAAAGTGTAAAAAAAAAAGTAAATAAAAAAAAATGATAAAAACATGTAATCACCCCCAAGCTCGCACATGAATGCAAATGTGCACTTATATGTAAACAATGATTGCACCACACAGAAGGGGTATCACCACAAACATCAGTGAGAGCAATAATTCTAGCACCAGAGCTCTAAACTCTAAATTGATAGCCTGTAAAAGCTTTTAAAGCATTGCCTATGGACAATTTTAGGTACCATAGTTTGTCACTAGTTCATAAGCTTGTGTAGTTTTAAATCTTGACATGTTTGGTATCTATTTACTCAAAGCAACATTTTTTTTATAAATTTTACCAAAATATTGGATATTATATAATGTACTCGAATTCATTTAAGTGTATGTTCTCTGAAACGTTGAGTGTGATAAACAGCTGCACAAAAATTGCAATAGCCATCATTTTATTCTCTGGGACCTCTGATTTCAGAAAATGTATAATGTTTGCAGATTTTTACATGTATGTAAAAAATATTTTAAACTTGCCTTGGTAGGAAAGTAGTTAAACGTCAACCATGCTGCTAAGCTATCCCACGGCTAAAATTCTAAAAAAGCTAAAGTCCAGTCACAAATAAAATACATGCTTTCTGGAGTTATTTTTATAATTGTGATTTTAATTCTGTACCCAGAAGACATGCTCATGCCTGATAAAAAAAAGCAGCTGTGCTTCTTGCATTACAAGTTAGTATTTTAAAAGTAAACAACTGTCACTGCTTCTGAAGAAACCTGAAGAGTGACCTAAATGTGACTATAGATAACTTCATTTTGAGTGTTCTGCTGCCTAATTGAGACAGATTGTACAACACAAACTTTGTTCCAATCACAATACACAGCCTTTGATGTGATCATTAAAAAAATGTAATGGAGATGTCACTGCAAATGTATATTTATTATACACAGGATGATGCCGTTTAATAGGTAAACATGAAATGTACATTTGTCCTGATTCAGTGCAGACTAGGCATTTTGATTGAAGCCTAGCATTTGTTGCTAGCAACTGTATGAAATATGTGAGAGGCATTAGCAATTTCCTTGTCTCTGGAGAATGTAAGAAAGCATCGTAGATGGCTTATGTCAAGCTTCCAAAATTAAATGCTCAAGATATTGAATGTTAAGTATTTTCTCTGCCTGCGTCTTTTTCAAATGTTGGAATTGTCCTGAAATTATTTTCATGTGGTTAATATAGATTTGTCTTCTTAATGTTTTAACAGACATTGAATGAGATTTATGCACACTGCTAAATAAATGTGCGTGATTTATCCTACTGTGACTAGACTTGGAGCCTAGCTGACCAATACAAGAATCTTGAGTCATCCCAAGTACATCTGGTAATCTGCTGTAAGACTACCTGGAAAAAAAAGAAAGAAAAGAAAATGATAAATTACAGTGCTTGGTTCACTATATCTCAACATGCTGTCATTGCATTTTTTCAAATGTGGCCCTAAATAACCAGAAAACAATAAAAAACAATATATTTTGATAAATCCGTTCTTATAAAAATAGGTAATGGCATGCTTTTCATTTAGAAAGAAACCTTAAAGACTTCAAAAAGCAATCTGTCCTTCCCTATGCCTTTAGCCTGGTAAGTGCCTACATGTGCCACAAGTGATCTACAAATTATCATGCCCTGCAATGATGGCTCCATGGTATGAGTACATTTTTTTTCTTCTCCATGGGATTTTTAGGTACTGAGGTAGTTATAGTGGCTTCCTAAATTATCAATGAATGAATGACTTGTATAGCGCTACACATGCGAACTGAATCGCATCTAGGTGCTTTTTCCAGCCAGTGTCTGCTTGGCTGGTGCGGTAATTTTACCCCGTAGGATCTTGACACGCTTGGGACACACAGTCATACACATATATACTGGGCCAATTTGGACAAGATCCAATTTAACTACCAGCATGTCTTTGTAGTGTGGGAGGAAACCCGAGTAAACCCACACAGGCACAGGGAGAACATGCAAACTCCAGGGAGATGGTGTCGTGGTCGGGATTCGAACCAGCGACCCTTTTGCTGCTAGGTGAAAGTGCTACTCACTACACCACTGTGCTGCCACAATTCTGGCCAGATTATTTAATTAATTCATTTTTGGGTTAGGGTAAAGGGAAGTGCCATTTGGGACTTTAAGTTTCATAATTTATTGGTTATACTATTGCCCCAACTTTACTATTGCGTAACTTGGTCATTTAATAGAATGGATAGTAAATAATGCTCTGGTAGTACATTGACCAGAATAATGGTAAGATGGAGAAACAATATCCCTAAATAATCACAAAAAGTTGTGAATGTCTTTGCAACTGTATATGTAAAAGGTCTGGCATTAGATGGCAGTAGACAACAAGGCATCTCACTCTTCCAATGGACTTAACACTAGCCACCTTACCTCAGCCAGACCCATCCTTTGATCTCCACTGAAACAGCTTTTTCATGGCCAAGTACCGGTAATCTTACATTTAAAAGGGAACACACAGGGGTTGTTTTGATAACTTCTTCTCTTTAATGAAATATAGCATCTTCAATAAATGTTTTTGAGCTTCGAAAAATTAACTACCAGTCCATATATTTATACTGAATATAAATACCTTAGGGGTGGCCCCTTTTTTTTTTTTTTTTTTTGGGTGGGGGGGTGTAGGGGGGGAAACCATCACTCCCTGGGGGTCAAGACGCTCCTCCGATGGTGGTGGCTGAAGGTGTTTAGGACCACGAAGGAGGCAGTACCTTGACCAGTATAAGGGAGATCAGAAACGGAACAGGTTGTAGCAAAAATAAAATAGAGATTATGAGATGTTTAGTTGATGATATAAACAAATGTTATAATACAGAAGATATTGAATGAGCTGTATTTATATTTTTTGTTTGTGGAAGGAAATGGAAAAAACATATATAAAATAAAGAATTATAAAAAAAATATATATAAATACCTTTATTTGCATCTCCATTGAAATGTTAACAGAATGTGTTAAGAAATGTCCTCCCTTATTTCTTGCATTCCTGTCTGTCAGCTCCTCCCCTGCCATAAGGCCAATTTGTAGGTGTTACTGTTTTTGAGCTTAGGTGGACATTACTTACCACTGCCCTCTGTTCAGTGTGCTCACCTGTCAGGCACAACTTTTGGCAGCGTTTAAGCAAATACAAGTCCCTGCCCATGACTGTGCTCCCTCTCTCTGTTATATTATGACTGTAGTTCTGGCACCCGGTTACCCTGTTCCGCACACACACACTTTCTTCTCAAGCAGTGACAGACTGGATGACCACATGGGAGTTTTGGTTATTATGGTGTTGGCAGACCGGCATCCACACAATGAAAAAGCATGATGCTGTGTGGCCTGACCACCTTCAATCTAGCAGCCAATTAGGCATGATTGCCTGTTGATAGATCCAGCAGAACCTGTCACTTTTCCTTTCAGAGGCAAGTAATGTCAGTAAGGTTGTGTTACATATTCATCATCTTGGGGGTGTCAACAATGTTAGCTCACCATCCAGGCCATCTGAAAAGATGAAACAGGATTAATGAAGAAAAAGTTTAGTGAGACTTCTTCTGATCAAGGCTAACTGTGGCATGGCAGGCAGCTTTAGGTGTTGCAGTTCCTGCCCTCAGCAAATGAGGAAAACACCAGACAGGGACCATAGAACTTCAAAGGCACATGAGTCCAGGTATCAACTTGCAATGAAAATACTTAACATTCTAATGTTTAAGCAGCTACTACAGAAACAGAACCAAGGAGACTGTCACTCACCTCACAGATACAGTTCCAGCTCACAGATGGTAACTCAGATGGCCTATCCCTTAAGCTACTGTCAAGGGAGAGGCTGAGGGGACACCTGCAGCTGGCTGCTCTCACTCCAAAAGTGCCAATCCTCTGCCCAGGATCTTTCTGGAACCACTATTTATACCCTGCTTTCCTAAATAAAAAAAATAGCCAATTTCTGGACCTCAAATCATGATCACAAAAGTGAATGGATAGAATTAGGGGCAGTGTTCAAAGGGCTTTGAACTGGAATTTAAGCTTGCTTTTGGCATCAGTTTAAATCAAGTGAATTTCACCTGTGGTTGATTCCCTTCTGACCTGAATTTGGCCTTCTTCTAGCTGCTTTTCCATTCTACTATGTGCTTAAATGGGGAGAGTAGAAGTCCTGAAGAAAACTAAAACATTCTACTCTTACAAAATACCTTGAAAGATAGGACAGTCCATATATGTGTATTTCAGCTGGTTATTTAACTGCATGCTTACACTTCATCTTTGAAAATAAGTAATTGAGCTTGATTTTAAGTGTAACAAATTGGATCATGCTTTCCTGGGGTTTTTCGCCTTCCTCTGGACCAACTGTGGGTGAAGGATTGTGTATATGGGATTGTATGATTTATTTATTAATATTTTTTAAATGTATTTATTGGTTGAACTAGATGGACTTGTGTCTTTTTTCAACCTGACTAACTACGTACCTATGTAATTATGTAACTTAAGGCTTTTTTAAAAAAAATTGATAGACTGGAGAGAGAATAGAACACCTGTCTGTTTTTTATTTCTGTCTGAATCCCTATTAGAGAGATTTGCCCTCTCTATTTGACTTGTTTATCATTATAATCAAAAGTGAAATAAACAAAACAAAAATTGTATTGTCATCCAGAACAGAAATTCCCAAAAAATTAAAACAAGTTTGCCTTTAGGTCTCCTTTAGGTGACTGTGCCTTGGTCTGAGAGCAGCATCTTGGGACAATAATGTTATTAGTCTACTGCTGAACGAAGGAGGGAGACAATTTCACACTCCTCAGCATTTTACAAATGTTGTTGGTAAAGTTCAAAATCGAATACTGTTGGAAGCCGGTCAGTTGAATTAACCACACACCCGTTAAGAACTCTAATTCCACAGATTCTCATTCCAACTACCGTTTACTCTGAAAAGTAAATGAGTAAGAAACATAGGGGTTTATTTACTAAAGGCAAATCCACTTTGCACCACAAGTGCACGTGGGAGTAAAGATGCTGTAGATCTGAGGGCAACATGCAAGGAAAATAAAAAACAGCATTTTAGCTTGCACATGATTGGATGATAAAATCAGCAGAGCTTCCCCTCATTTCATATCTTCCCCTCAGATCTACAGCGACTGCACTTTACTGTAACTACTAAAGGACCGCCTTCGAATAATTTCAGCAGGTGAATGGCTCATGAATACAAACTGTAGAAATACAATACAAAAAACATAACTGCCCACTAATCCATATCTACTATTGTATAAGGCTTTCTAAAGCTTTTTTTTATCTGTGTTTTTTACATATTTTATATCTCTTGTGAAAAGTTTTATTAACAGTATATAACTTCATGACGTTGTTGGATTCCACCATCTAAAATTCCTCATTTGTTTTTTTGTTTGGGTTTTTTGTTTTTTTTGGGGGGGGGAGGGAGGGAGGGAATAAAAGAAAAGGGGAGGGAAGGGGGAGGGGGAGGGGGTGCAGGGGAAGGGGGAAGGGGAAAGGGGAAAGGAAAGGGGAAATTAAATCTGTCTCCCCTATAAAGGGGATCACCCGATCGATGCCCCGCCACAGTGAAGCACGGGGAAGCCGTGTTTACACACGGCTCTCCCCGTTCTTCAGCTCCGGGGAGCGATCGCGACGGAGCGGCTATAAACGAATAGCCGCGCTGTCGTCCCGGATCGCTCCCCGAGTGGACCCGACCTCCGCATGTACCGGGGGGGGTCCCGATCGGACCCCCCACCCACGTCTAGCAGAGGACGTACAGGTACGTGATTGTGCCTGTCCATGCCATTCTGCCGACGTAAATGTACATGAGGAGGTCGGGAAGTGGTTAAATTAGGCACGCTCCCGCGCCGGATGTACTGCGCATGCTCCCGAAGCGATTTTCCCGACGTGCTTTGCGCGGATTTACGTTGCGCCGAGTTTTCAGAATCGCGACGGGTGTAAAAGAAAAAAAAAAGAGTTGCGGCGGGGAAAAAAATGTTAAAAAAATTTGACAGCGGCGCGGGAAAGAAGGGTCTACTTTTACATGGTGTACTAAGTTTACATTTTGTAAAAGCAGCCCTATCTTTGCGACGGCAAACTAACACTTACGGAAAAAAAACGAAGGGAAAAAGCTTCGTGGATCTCCGTAAGTGCTAATTTGCATACCCGACGCGGAATTTCGACGAGAAATGCCCCCTAGCGGCGGCCGAGGTACTGCATACTAAGATCCGACAGTGTAAAACTATTACACCTGCCGGATCTTAGGAATATCTATGCGTAACTGATTCTATGAATCAGTCGCATAGATAGAAACAGGGATACGACGGTGTATCAGTAGATACGCCTGCGTATCCCTTTTGTGGATCTGGCCCTCTAAAAATAATTTATCCCCAAATACCCCACTGTGGAGAAATCCTGAATTACCACATCTGGATTTGATTCAAGATCCAGGTGCATGGAATAGATATGGGGTAAAGAAATTGTCGCAGGTACTACAGGGGGAAAATGTCCTCTCATATGTAGAAATGAGGCAGCTTTGGAATATTCCCGAGAGTTATGAGTTTAGGCATAGGCAGCTTATCCATGCCTTATTAGCTCAGTTTACAGAAGTGACCCCACGATTAACAGAATCAAAGTTGGAGCAAATGGTAAAGAGTGGAAAAAAGACAGCCTCAATTTTTTATGTGTACTTATTAAAGTGCACATTGTTAGATATGAGTAAATTAAGTGAAAAATGGAAGAGAGATGTTCCAAATTTGATGAAGAGGTGGGAGGAAGTATGGAGGTTCCCATTGCAAATATTGATATCACTCTGAGATAAACTAATACAATTTAAAGTAATACATAGGATTAATTATACGCCATATAAATTACATACGATTTTCCCGACAAACCCTCAGGACTGCTGGAGATGTGCAGACATTCCAGGAGACTTTATGCATATATTTTGGTTATACCCAAAAATAGTGGTATTTTGGAGAGAGGTTTTGAGAATGATTGCCACAGTGACATCAATAACTTTGGAACAGGAGGCAGAGATATGCTTGCTGGGTTTGGCGGGGGATAGCTCTGTTTCAGTGGGAAGGAGAACACAGGTAGGCGTATTACTATTCTATGCTAGGAAAACGATAGTGTTAAACTGGAAAAAGGCAGAAGCTCCCTCGGTGATATACAGGCATACCCCGGTTTTAAGTACACAATTGGGTTTATTTACTAAAGCTGGAAAGTGCAAAATCAGGCTCACTTCTGCATAGAAACCAATGAGCTTCTATCCCCAGCTTGTTCAATTAAGACTGGTAATAAAACCTGGAAGCTCATTGGTTTTTATGCAGAAGTGAGCCTGATTTTTTGCTTTTCAGCTTTAGTAAATAAACCCAATTGTGTACTTAAAACCGGGGTATGCCTGTATTGGAAAAATTTAGTAAACAGTAATTTGCCACTTTATAGGGAGGCATACTGGAATAGAGAACAGGGGGATATGAGAGAGTATGGGCACTATTGAATAAAGGGAGAGAGAGGAGGGTAAAAGGTATTTGCGTTGGGTGAAAGGTATGAATTACATTTTTATGAAGGCTCTAGAAGAGAGCAGAGGAATGATGAATGTAATGTAAATGTAAATGTAAATGTATGGTTTTACTTTTTGTATGGAAAATAATTTTTGAAAATTAATAAAGAGATTTATAAAAAAAAACAGTATATAAATAATAAATAATGTGTCTTTTTGATTTATACAATAGTTTGTTAGTTTTCTTGGTGGCACATTTAAATTCTGCATGTTCAATTAGGTTTGGTATTGCATTTCTCTTTCGATGGTGCTTCCAGGAAAAGCTAACTTCATGACGTTGTTGGATTCCACCATCTAAAATTCCTCATTTACAAACTGAAGTAATACTGTATCTCACTGTCACAAAGATAGAGAGGCGGTCAAAGGTTGGAGGTTTAATAATTAAAGTAGAGTTCCTTCCATTTTTTCATGCTACTTCAATTTCTATTTCTAAATACCTTATTTTTCTCTGTGCAGTCCGCACTTCCTGTCCCAGCCTAGGCATTTTCGTTATTAGGTGATTCCCTAAGCCTCTTTGGATATCAGTGTCATCTATCCCAGAAGTCCCAAGGACGCCTAATAATAAAATCTCACAGTATTTTGAGACAGGAAGTTCTGTGTTGATTTAAAGGTTGCCATAACAACAGTGTGGGAAATTCTACTGACGCTGCCATTGTTATGGGAACCTGTAAACAATACAGTGTGCCGCAAGGTGTCATCACTGCGTAGGCATGAGCCAGCTGCCCAGAATCCTGGAAGCAAATAGGAACAGGCTTCAGATGCCCACATCATCAATGGTCGCTGCCTGCCTACCAAGATCCTGTGAGTAATTGCAAATGTATAATTAAGGACAAGGATTACGCTTAGAAAAGTATCCTAATTTTAATGTACAACTAGCAAGAATCACAGGGGGGCTTTTTGGAAAATATTGCCAAGGAGACTGGAGCTCCACTTTAACCCCCTTGGCGGTAAACCCGAGCGTGACTCGGGGTTGGTTTTTCATGTTAAGATCGGTAACCCCGAGTCACGCTCGGGCTGGACGTGCAGAGTGTGCAGCGGCGCGGCTTACCTTTCGCTGGATCCACAGGCAAGTTACTTACCTTGTCCCTGGATCCAGCGATGCCACCCGCTGTGTGAGCGAGCAGGACCTCCTCGCTCGATTCACAGTCTCCCCGTGTGCCGCCGATCTCCGTTCCCTGCAAAGTTACGACGCACGGGAGCAGAGATCGGCGCCAAATTCAAAAAAGTAAACAAACACTTTACATACAGTATACTGTAATCTTATAGATTACAGTACTGTATGTAAAAAATACACACCCCCCTTGTCCCTAGTGGTCTGCCCAGTACCCTACATGTACTTTTATATAATAAAAAATGTTCTTTCTGCCTAAAAACTGTAGATTGTCCAAAAGTGTCCCTTTATGTCAAAAATGGTTTTAGATCAGCTAGAAAACAGCGATAATAAATTATAATCACTTGCAGAAATGTGCGATAGCGATTTGTGGGGAAATTCGTCATAAAAATAAATAAATAATGACAGCGACAATTCTGCAACTAAGCAAATTTCAGTGATTACATTATTGAATCATTTTTATTATAATTATATTATTATTTGTTATAATTATTTATAATTATTTATTATATTATAATTTATAATTTTGTTTTAAAAAAAAAATCATACCCGGGATGCCTACAAGACTCTTGCTTGGTCAGATTTAAGTGAGTTATTTCTAAAAATTACAGGCCTACAGTATAAAACGCCAAATTTCCTTGCAAAATAATTGTACCGCTTTTGGTACGTAATTCCAGACAGAATCATACCGCCAGGGAGGTTAAGCTATGCTTTGTTTATAAAAGGGGGCAACTGCAAGGCCTCCCAATCACCAAATCGATAAATAGTAATACACACCGCCTTTCATTAAACATTACATTGTACTGTGCTATAGTTGGACCATGCTTTACCCTATTTAACAACCCTGTTCCTGTGTTTATACTTTTATGGACATTGGTGTATGATCATCCCTACAGCTATAGTTCTCATCTGTTTCAACAACTTCCACAATTGTAAAAGCCTCCTCAGCGAAGGCTGAACAGTGCCTCAATAATGTGGTTCCTGAAGACGGCATTCACAGTGAAACGGACGTCAGAATAGGGATTTGTAATTTCCAGATTTCGTGTGACATCATATCCGGGCTGGTGGTGAAAATGAGGCTTGGACTGCATGCCAGCACTGGGGAAGTTATAGATATCTGCGCAAGCTGTACACACCAGTGCTGGTTACAGGTTGTAATACATGTTACATTCAGCAGTAGATGAAATTGAAACAAAGAAATGAGTCCATCATAGTTCATCTGATCAATGTCATCTCTGACATGTCAAACTATTTTTAGATTGTCAGAGAAATTGGTCTATGTATCCATTAAATTGGATAGCTAAATAGTAATTCCGTAGAGTAAAGTGGCCAAATTGAGAAGTAAAACAGGGAAAACCATGTCATTTTTCTTTCCTTAGTGTAATCATCTTCTCCTTATTTATTTTGTTTGCTCTATTTTAGGTACAGAAACAGACTTTTAAAAAGGCACACGTCTAAGTCAAGTGGGCTGATTTACTAAAGAAGTTGAGAATGTTCACTGAAAAAAGTTGTGTCAATATTCACTAGCCAACCATGTGAAGAGCAAGAGCACACAATGAGTGGATATTCAAAGTGAACAGGAAGTTGCCTTTCACAATACTTGATAACGTTAACAATTTTTTCAGTGAACATTCTTAACATCTTAAACTAGCCTGAATGACTTTCTAATTTGTTATCTGACTTATTTGTCTTTTCATCTTAGTTTTTTCTCAAAAGTTAACACATACGCAATGTCTTGCACCTGGACGCATTATGTGCATGTGCCAATGATCTGTTGTATGTGCTTTTTCAACAAACACAAATCATTACTCCTAATAGAACATTCTTTGGTATACAGGTTGTTGCTGAATGTAACCAGAGCCAACCATTATATGCAGTGCAAACACATAGGTAACACAAACACTTAACCAGGAGACACAGCAGGGGTCAGCATAGGTGATTTAGAAGTGAGGTCAAGGCAAACAAGGTCATTCTTAAATACAATAAATAGTCATGCCCACATGCAATCACTAAAACGAGCACCTTAAAAGTACAGTAAAACCTTAGTTTGCGAGCATAATTCATTCCAGAAACAAAGCACTTGTATATCAAAGCATTTTTTTTCCAGGGTATAAAAGTGAAGAGAGGCACCTCTAAGTGTAGCATTAAGTTGCTAAATGTTGTGCCTTCATTAAATGTAACCATATTGCTACACTTAGAGGCTCCTCTCTTCTTTTTTATACTCAGTTGTGACATGACGCTACTCTTATATCAAGACATCGCTTGTATATCAAGGCAAAATTTATTAAAACATTTAGCTTGTCTTGAAAAACGCTCTCAAACCAAGGTTTTACTGTATCATGGACCAATAAGAATGTGAGACAGCAGCAGCTGACACATGGATATGCTCAGCCACATCTCTGCAGGCGACCCAGATGCCTTAGATTATGAAAAAGACACAAATTTAGGTGTGTGGACTTTTAAGTGCGGTCTGTATTGCAGAAGGGTCCAATAGAGGGTACAGAAAAACAGTGGGAGTCAGAAAGTGAACCAGAGAAATTCAGAGCAGTAAGAGCTGAAGAGAAAGTACACTTAGAATAAAGCAGCATGGACTAAGCATGACATTAGGGGGGAGACCCCAGCTGTCTGACTGGTTGAAAGTCGCGACTCTGTGACTTCTAAGAACCATTTAAGAGCCTATTATACATGCTAGGAAATTTCTGCAGCTTCAAAGCCATAGAGAAGATTTGTTTTAATTAAACCTCTTGCATTTTTTTTCCTATATTGGACCATCTTAATACTAACGTAAAACAAGACTACAAGTAATTTCTATGACTGTAACAAATGGCAATCATTGTTTACACATATGTTTTATCTGTACAGAGAACTAGTTATTTCTTTGTAGTACAAAGGTGATATATAATATATTAATTTAGTTTGTAATATACAACAACTATCTTGTATTTATGTTAGTATAATATTAATGTGCAGTATTGTAAAGATAAAGATAACCCATGGTGAACATTTCACTGTACTCGTTATTCGCTTTTTAAAATTGCTAATCAAGTGCTGCAAGTTTAGATGCTGAAATACTGATACTACTCAATTTCTACCACTGGCATATTTGAATACTACCTAGTTAAAAAAAAAAAAAAAAAAACGTCCGTTCCTGTGTATTCTTATATTTTAAATTATTTCAGTTCTTTATTGTATCGGTACTCAACAGATTACAACAGGTAAATGCAGAGAAAAAAACACGACACGCAGCCAGGTAAAACAGAATGGAGCACAATAGAGCATAAGAGATTCCAGCAGGTAAAACTATATGGTGCAAAGAGGGTGGGTCAGCTATTGTTGCCAGAAGTGATATTAAAGCGGGGGTTACGTGGGAATTTTTTTTTTTTTTATGTGCATCTGCCGCTCTTTATATCATTAATAGTGTACTCACGTGTCCTATTTTCATAGCCCTTCGAATTGTCATTCAGCCGTAAAAAATAATTTATAAAATTCTTTGCTGAACGGTTCCATCTTGCTTGTGGGCACTCTGAAGTCCACAAGCAAATCCTTCCAGGCTACGGTGAATGCTGATGTCCCAGCATTCACCGCTCTATCCCGCGCATGTGCAGTGTTGACGGCGCCGCTCGGTTGCCATCACAACGGCCGGCAAACTGAAAAGGTCACGCCCCGTTGTGACGACATACACAACATACACAATCACGCGATAGTTCGTCTTGTTGGCTAGAGAATCGTCTCCTGGGCAGCGTCACGCTGTGCTCCCAGGAGACATTGCAAAGTAATCCCAGGAATCACTGGGGCAATCAGAGCTAAACCGACACGCCCACTCCCGCGGGAGATAAACCTGGAAGTGCCTGGTTCAGACATCAGAAACACGGTATGGGATTTATTAAAAAAAAAATTGATAGCCAACTTTAAAGATTGACACTGAGCCGGCATGATTAACGATGACTTTTAATTTAGGGTGAATCTCCGCTTTAATCTGGATAAGAATTGTTTTTAAATTCAAAGATACATTCAAATGAACATTGTAGATTAGCTTATCTAATGATATCTGCATGTCCTGGTGGGGTAGAAGTGCTCCAACGTGTTATATGAGATTTAGCCGCAAGCAGAATATGTAAAACGATCATTCTAACGTGAACAGGGAAGTCAGTTATGTTGAGATGAAAAGTAGCTAGTTCTTTAGAGGGTTGAAAAGATTGTAAAGTGATATCAGAAATTTGTCTAAATATTTGGTTCCCGTACAACCTTATAGGATTGCAGTGCCAAAAGATATGACTCAGGCAGTGTACACGTGATCGGTTAGACCGATGAGAACGATCTGATGGACCGTTTTCATCGGTCTAAACCGATCGTGTGTGGGCGCCATCGCCATATATTTATCCATCGGTTAAAAAAAAGCCAACTTGTTTTAAATTTAACCAATGGATTCCTAACTGATAGAAAAAAAACGATCGTTAGTATGCACGTCCATCGGTTAAAAATCCACACATGCTCAGAATGAAGTCGACGCATGCTTGGAAGCATTGAACTTCGTTTTTTTTCAGCACGTTGTTGTGTTTTACGTCACTGCGTTCTCACACGATCAGTTTTTTAACCAATGGTGTGTAGGCACGACTGACCATCAGTCAGCTTCATTGGTTAACCAATGAAAACGGTCCATCAGACTGTTTTCATTGGATGGACTGATCGTGTGTACAGGGTTTTAGTGATACAAAAAAACAAATGCTCTCCAGCAAGAAGAAGAGTAGTTAGAGATGAACTAATCACAATCACAGCGCCAATCACAGCGCCAGAGCAGCGATACACGGAAGTAACCTTCCGGGTATCTGTGGCCAAAGGGGGAGACGAGGACGGCTTTGGGGGCTTCGATCTAAGGTAAGTAATGCATAATGAGCTAGTATGCTAGTCATACTAGCTCATTATGGCTTTGTCTTGCAGGTGGGTTTTTTTCAGGTTTACAACCACTTTTATAGCCATTCAAACCCCTTTGTATCAACTTGTGTGCATGTTATCAGGCCAAAATCACCAGGGTATGTAAACTTTTTATCAGGGTCATTTGGGTAGTTTCTGTTGCCATTATGATTAAAAAAGAGTAAACACAGTTGATTGATAATAAATGACTTAACCAACCATGAGTGAAAAAAGTTTTCGTGTTATTCATATTCTCTGAAAAATGGCCAAGAAATCATAAATTCTGCCAGGGTATGTAAACTTATGAGCACAACTGTATGTTCCTTGCAAAGAAAATTATTTTTTATTAAGTTGTTATGGTTAAAGTTCTGCTTTAAAGTGGAGGTTCACCCGAAAAGTTAATTTTTAACCTTAGATTGATGCTCATTTTGTCAAGGGGAATCGGGTAGTTTTTTTAAAATGTAAGCAGTACTTACCGTTTTAGAGAGCGATCTTCTCCGCCGCTTCTGGGTATGGGCTGAGGGACTGGGCGTTCCTATTTGATTGACAGGTTTCCAACAGGCTTCCGACGGTCGCATACATCGCGTCACGATTTTCCGAAAGTAGCCGAACGTCGGTGCGCAGGCACCGTATAGAGCCGCACCGACGGTCGGCTTCTTTCGGCTACTCGTGACGCGATGTATGCGACCGTCGGAAGCCTGTCAGAAGACTGTCAATCAAATAGGAACGCCCAGTCCCAAAGACCATACCCGGAAGCGGCAGAGAACATCGCTCTCTAAAACGGTAAGTACTGCTTAGATTTTTAAAAAACTACCCGATTCCCCTTGACAAAATGAGCATTAATCTAAGGTTAAAAAAAAAAATTTGGGTGAACTCCCGCTTTAAGTAAAACAAAATAGTAGTAGGCAAATCCACCCACCAAGAACTGAAATACAATTTGCTAATAAAAAAGCCAATCCATTTACTTCTACTCTGGGTTACTCTTTCTTAAGTATTGTTTTCACTTTCTTCCAAAGTTTTAATGAAGTAAGAATAACACATAAAAGTGATTTTACAATATGTGTGCCTTTTATAAGGCTTTTCATCTCAGTGTCTGTTTTCTTTTCCTGAAACGCTGACTTTAATCATTTTGACTAGTTTAACTTTTCACATTAAATTAATACATCTAGTTTAGTGCTAGATTGAAAGATCATGACATCCGCCATTAGTGTGTGGTGTCTCTTTAGCTTCAAAAATGAATTTTTCACCTATTTTTCTTACTCGGCTATGATAAAGGAATTGAATTTTTGTCTCCATCTGTGAACTACAGTTCCTAGGCAACCGTGCCACGAACATGCTCCTTCAATTAGAATGAATCCAGCTCAGACAGCAAATGAATTTTCGTGGTTTGGTACCATGAATGACTTTATTAACTTGTGAGTCTGCCCCTCTCTATTTTCTATTTATATGACATTACATTTAAATTGTACCTCCATGCCCCCTTGAATTGTACACAGGAAGGGAAATTCAATATTACTGTGACTCGGTACAACAAGGATATTTTAAATAGATTGAATCTGCATCACCAAATGGAGTTTTGCTGGAAATGCATAAATATTGAAGGATTCACCTGAAAAGATCTATTTATGAATTATAGGATTTTCAGCAAATGCAGTCAGTCGGTGCCAGTTGTACAGCAATCTCATGCCATAAATCATCTTTCAGTTGATTAAAGTATTTGTAAATGCACAATTTAAACAAAACATGGTATTAAAGTGCATAATATTTAGTTGTCACATTAGTGTGTACTTTTTCTAGGAAAGTATTTTCTACTTTTTTTTAGCTTTTATTAGCACATGTCTCTTTTCAAACAGCAGGGGGTGGGCAGAGATAGAGTTACCCTTTAATCTTCTATGCTTGTTCTTTAGTCCCTGATAGAGTTACTCTTTAAAGAGATTGTAAAGTCAAATTTTTTTGTATAAAAATAACAAACATGTCTATACTTACCTGCTCTGTGAAGTGGTTTTGCACAGAGCAGTCCAGATCCTCCTTTTCTCGGGTCCCTCTTCGGTGCTTCTGGCCCCTCCCTCCTGTTGTGTTCCCCCCACAGCAAGCAGCTTGCTATGGGAGCCACTGAGCTCCATTCAGACACAGAGCTTCAGCCCAGCCCCACCCCCTTTCTTTCCTCATTGGGTGACTGACTTTGATTGACAGCAGTGGGAACCAATGACGCTGCACTGCTGTCTCAGCCAATAAGGAGGTAAGTTCCGGGCAGCCGAGAAACTTCTGCAACATCGCTGGATCTAGATAGACCTCAGGTAAGTATTAGGTGGACAGATAGGTACTGCTGCACACAGAAGGCTTTTTATCTTAATGCATAGAATGCATTAGTATAAAAAGCCTTCTGCCTTTATAACCCTTTTAAGGCCTCGTACACACGACCGAACATGTCCGCTGAAACTGGTCCGCGGACATGTCCGACCGTGTGTAGGGCCTAGCGGACAGTTTTCCGGCCGAGCGGACAGGTTTCCAGCGGAAAAAAGTTTCTTAGCATGCTAAGAAACTTGTCCGCTGGAAAGCTGTCCGTCAGACATGTCCGAAGGTTAGTATGACTCATCGGACATGTCCGCTGGTTATGACGTATAACCAGCGGCCCGAAATCCCGCGCATGCGTCAAATTGATTGTTTAGACGCATGCGTGGAAGCATTGAACCTCCGTGTCAGAGAACGTCGGTGTCTTCTACGTCACCGCATTCTCTGTCCGCGGGGATTTTGGTCTGTGGTGTGTACACACATCAGACCAAAATCTCCCAGAAGACATGTCCGATGAAAACGGTCCGCGGACCGTTTTCATCGGACATGTTCGGCCGTGTGTACATGGCCTAAGTCTTTTAGTTTCTCAATCTTCTTTGTGCTATGCCAGAATTTATGCCCTTGTTCATGGAACTAAGTGATAGCAGTGGCATGGTATTCTGTAAACAGAACAATCTTTTCATGAGGACACCTACAGTATTTTGTCAGAAAAGCTAAAAATGGCTAGTTTTGTTTCAGAAGATTTACTCATGACTTATGAATATGTTAAACGTGTATACACCTTTGTATTATTTTTATTGGTTAAAGGCCATATAATACCTGCCCACTTGCTTGCATATATAAGTTTCAACACAATCAATAAAGATTGAATATATTTGGAATATAATGGTTTGCCTTTCCAATCTGTTCCCTTGTTGTAAAGGAGACAAGGTTGAACGGGAGAGTGAGTGGATCCTGACTGAAATTAAGTCTTAAGCCTCGTACACACGACAGAGATTCTCGGCAGAATTCGCCGAGAAACTCGGTCAAAACCCGGATTCTGCCGAGAATCTCTGTCGTCTGTACAGTTTTGGCTCGATGGAGCCGCCGAGGAGCTCGACGAGAAAATAGAGAACATGTTCTCTATTTTCTCGTTGGCCGCGTTGTTCTATAGGAGAAGGCGGCCCGCCGAGCTCTTCGGCGGCTTCATCCCAAAACGAGACGAGGAACTCGACGTGCCAAGCACGTCGAGTTTCTCTGTCGTGTGTACGAGGCCTTACAGGCAATTCATTGCATAACATAGGGACAGGGAAGTAAGTTCCCTATCTGTGCTCTTCACTGCAGAAGCCTGTGCTCTCTGCTCTCCACAATTATACTTGCTGTCACTGCAGGCAACCAATCAGCAAGGCAAGGATGTGCAGGGGCTCAGCTTTGGGCATCAAGCCCTGTACATGTCAATGAAAGGTCAGGTCAGTAGATTACTTCTGCTGTCATTTGCACTGGCGCTAGTTGCCAGTGAAAATGTAGCCTTGTAGGTCTGTGGACCTGCAGTCAGTCAGTATAGCCAGGACTTTCACTATGTTGAATGGAAAGTGGAGAACCAGCAACACACTGGGGGTTATTTACTAAAACTGCATGGTGCAAAATCGGATGCAACTCTGCATAGAAACCAATCAGTTTCCAGGATGAATTGCCAAAGCTTAATTGAACAAGCTGAAGATAGAAGCTGATTAGCTACAATGCACAGCTGCACCAGATTCTGAGTGCACTAGTTTTAGTAAATCTCCCCTACTGAGTTTTACCTGTGCTTGATTATTCTATGAGCATGTTCACAGTGTTAGAGCATTCTGCAATGTCGAATTGGCTCCTAGTGCTGGCAATCCCACCTCTAGTTTAGTGTTCTGCTGTGCAGGGGTTAATGGAAAATTGAATATAAAGACACATTCCAGTACTTAACTTAGTTGCATTGAAAAATAAATTAAAATAAAAAAATAAATTGGGGAGCTGCGGTGGCTCAACGCGATTGGCACTGCGCTGGCAAGCCATTCACCTCTGCAGCTAGGGGTTCGGATGCCGGTCTCAGCTACATGTGAATTGAGTTTGGTGGTCTCAGCCCGGCTACCGGTGGGTGTGCTATGCGAGGTAAGCCTGTGCTTAGTACACCCACCCCCCTCCCACAAAAACCACCACACTTACACGCACTCGAAATTGGGTTAACATGCACGCACTTTGACCACGCGGTCTCTAAAAAGAGAGGCAAAGGACTAACGGGGGTGATTGAGCAGGCTAGATCCTCTCACTCCCTTATAGGGAGTCCCTCTGCCCCATTGGGCTTCAAAGCGGAGCAGGTAGGGCGGGCTGTGTGGGAGGACCCCCTCACACACCCACCATTGCCACCCGGGGCATGGAGAAAGGTGGCAGATTGCCTCTGGGGGAGGCCTGCCTACTCCCAACTCCTGCAGTCCGGCTCCTCTCTCGAGTACACGCACAAAATACACTTTAAAAAAATAAATAAATAAATAAATTAAATACTTTTACATTTGTTCTTTTTTTTTAACACTTTCTGGAGTTCAGCCTGTATGGAAGAAACATGTTTCTAACTGCCAATTACTAACACCATTGTAGGGAATTACAGACTACAGAAACCTATTATACCTTGGTTAAAATACAGAAGTGAGGTGATACAGTATTTCAGATATTTTCTTACTTCAGTGGTCAGTAGACAAAAGTTCAAAATGTAAAATCTCATTAAACAGCTTGAGCCTGAAGATAGAAGGAATTAAGTGCTAGCTCCTAACAAATCTCTGACAAAGTCTTGTGGCTGTAGATAAACCTAACACACAAAAATTTCTCCTGCGCTCTGGTGTTTCCTGCTATAGGGCAACGTGATCCAATTATAAGGCAAAGTCTAAGATCTTGCAGCCCTCCTCAGAATTATGGGAATTCATAGAACTAGAAAAGAAAAGAAAACGGAGGGCGCACCAACCTAGTGTATTACCGTTTAAAAGGATTTTATTAAATAAATTAAAACAATAGTCATACTCACAAAGGAGTTATGGACAGGGCTTATCAGACAATAAAACTGGTACACAGCATCGCCAAACGAACACGGTGACAGCACGGATCAGATGGTATCAGACCGGCAATATGGCTTAAGCGTTAGGCCTCGTACACACGACCTAGGAACTCGACGGGCGAAACACATAGTTTTCCTCGTCGAGTTCCTTGTTAGGCTGTCGAGGAATTCGACAAGGCAAGTTTCTCCATTCCCGTCGAGGAAAAAGAAGACATGCTCTCTTTTTGGCTCGACGGGATCCTCGACAGTTTCCTCGTCGAAAAATGTACACACGACCGGTTTCCTCGGCAAAAAAAATCCCAGCAAGTTTCTTGCTGGTTTTTGCCGAGAAACTTGGTCGTGTGTACGAGGCGAACCTCCTTCATCAGAGCTAGATAAACCTAGGCAATTGTCACCTCACTGGGGAGGAAGGGGGCAAACTATCAGAGAGTCTTTTCAGACTGTGACTGCTAGGCTCTGAATTCTCTGCAATTGCATGACATTTTTGTTAGATCAACAGGAATATGTTTAAAGTGACACTAAACACACAGTTTAATTTACATCATCCCTTCTCTTTCTTGTATATAGATGATGACACTAATTATTTTAGTAACAAACAAAAAATGAAATACCCTTTTCCTAATCGATATACAGCTGTCACATGACCCAGCCTGTCTGCAGAGAAATATAAGCAGGAGGAGCTTCTAATCCTCTGCTGCTGGTCACATGCTCAATATTTAAAAAACAGCCTTTGGGATACAGAGTAAAAATAAATTATTAATATCAATGAACTGTTTTAAATTGTCATACAAATATATATTTGAAATCAAATCTTTATTATTTTTTGGCAATAACATGGTGTGGGCGAATTTCTGAAAGTCACAGGCTGTGTCACACCCCTCCAATGTGTGTATTAGAATAAGAGGGAGGTGCAGCCTCCATTAATCTACATGTAATATCCTGTCCCTATTGTGTTTAGCTGGTTAGTGGACATGGAGGAGGACAGAGGGAGGGGGCTGTAATTTACCCTGTATACGCCTACATGTGTGACTCTACAGTCAGATGTGATAGGGAGGAAATGCTCAGCATATAAACTCACTGAAAACTGAGCATGTGCAGAGTTGCTACCACAGCTGAAAAATCCCTAACTGAATTGTGGACACGAATAAAAGGGTAGATAGAGAACAGTAGAATCAACCAGGTTTTTTTGCAGAATACATAAAATAAAACTCATAATAAACAAATGAGTATGAACAGCGTGTAATACAGCATTTATTGATAGTTTTTTTATGATGTGGGTTTAGTAACACTTCAATTGCTAATAAAATCCAAAATATTAGTCATAGGGAGATGAGAATTATTCTCCGACAGCATTATCTATTAAATGCATACAGATGCAAAATCATATGTCCTGCCCCTTTAAAGTACCCTAGGGACTGACTAAATAATATAATTAATAAATCCCATTCGCTCTGCATTAAAGTGACACAAAATGAAAAAATTATAAACAAACACCACAATCTCATATTGTGTATACCAGCATAATCCCACAAAACAAAAAGTATTAACCAAAGTGTCTTACATAAAAGACAAAAAGTCCATGCACTGGTTAAAATCCATATTGGTGCCACAATAATTGGTGCTTAGACTCTTCAACTGTGTCCTACCTCATGCTCACCCCACCATATTATCCATATGAGCTTACCAGAAAAAATGGGACTCTGAGGATACGAGAAGTCAAACAGCACTGAGTCTCTATATCAATCTGTCTTTAAAAGTGCATGTACAGGAGCTGACACTCCACCAGCCCAAAAATAATGCACCAAATAATGATCAGGGAATATAAAATAGAGCACCAGGCTCCAATAGTGTAAAATCCTTAATAAAATCTTTATTATAACAGTTAAAAACACTTACAAACAATATATATCGATCGGCATCTGTTAGACTACAATTCCTAGAATTCCAAGAGGCTGCGCATATGCATGGTGACGTCACGACTTCTGGCTTCATCTAGGCGTTTTGTCATATATGACGTCTTCAGGTTCATAGATTAAAAGACTATAAAATTGCTTGGCCCCTGCTTGTGGAAGCCATATTGTGTTTGCACTGGCTGCATTTGAGATAACGCACTGGTGTTAAAAATCCTAAGTGCAATTCTGCCACCTGCTGGCCACTTTAGGGGGCAAGAAGTCCAAAGGTTATTGACTAAGGGCTAGTGTCTGTCCCACATTTGTACCTCTATAAATTAGGTAACATGAAAATTAAAGCGGATGTTCCACCCCAAAAAAATATTAAAAGCCAGCAGCTACAAATACTGCAGCTGCTGACTTTTAATATAAGGACACTTACCTGTCCTGGAGTCCAGCGCCGTCCGCAGCAGAGCACGAGCGATCGCTCGTCACCCTGCTGCCCCCCCGCCATCCACGCTGAGGGAACCAGGAAGTGAAGCGCTGCGGCTTCACTGCCCGGTTCCCTACGGCGCATGCGCGAGTCGCGCCCGCCGAGTGTTCCCAGCACACAACGGGGAGGGCGACGGGATGTGACGGAATGCCCGTCTTTTGTCCGTGAATGCCGGGCCGGAAGTGGGTGCAAATACCTGTCTTTAGACAGGTATCTGCACCCCCCTCCCCCCTGAAAGGTGTCAAATGTGACACCGGAGAGGGGGAGGGTTCCGATCAGCGGGACTTCACTTTAGGGTGGAGAACCGCTTTAACCAGGTAATTGTTCTGGAAGGGTATTCAAATTGTATGGAATTTTCTTGGTATATTCCTCGCCAATATGATAAACTATACTGAGGAAATAATGTTTATTTCTGCTTTTTTTCTATATTTCTGTATTTTTTTCTGCTTTCTTTTATTTTTGTATTTTTTTTTCTGTACATATCTCTATGCACTGCCTAAGGTTATCAAATATAAAAATCAAATAGTGTATGTCTGTGTTCTCTGCTGAAGAATTCATAATCCTAAAGATATTGCTGCATTATATTGATAGTACCTGTATGCTTGGTTGAAATCGGGGGAAGGGGGGGGGTGTTAAGCAGTAAGAAAGCTGTGAAGCAAGGATTTTAACTTGCAGGATAGCTTGGGGCAGGGCCGCCATCAGGGGGGTACAGGCAGTACACCTGTAAGGGGCCCGGAGGTCCCCAGGGCCCCAGATGGCAACCCCCCTTTTTTTATTTCTATTTTCTATTTATATTCTATTCTATTTATTTTCTATTTATATATTTTATTTATTTATATATATATATATTTTTTTTTTATTTCTTGAATTTTTTATTTATATATATATATATATATATATATATATATATATATATATATATATATATATATATATATATATATATATATATTATTTTTATTAAAGGGCCCAGAGGTCCCCAGGGCCCCAGATGGCAACCCCCCTTTTTTTTATAAAAAAAGTAAAAAAAAAATATTTTATTTCTTTTTTTTATAATTTTTTTTTTATAAATGTTTATTTTTTTTATTTTTGTATATATATATATATATATATATATATTATATATATATATATATATATATATATATATATATATATATATATATATTAAAGGGCCCAGAGATCCCCAGGGCCTTTTTTTTTTTTTTTTATAAATGTTTGTTTTATTTTTTTTATATATTTTTTAAAAATTTTTTTTAATTAAAGGGCCCAGAGGTTTCTTTTTTTTTTTTTTAAGGGCCCAAAGGTCCTGGATGGCAACCCCCCTTTTTTGTAATTTCTTCTTAAAAAAAATAATAATAATTTGTGTATATATATATATATATATATATATATATATATTTTAATAAAGGGCCCAGAGGTCCCCAGGGCCGCAGATGGCAACCCCCCCTTTTTTTATATATATATATCTTTATTTCTTCTTTTTTTGTAAAGGGCCACCCCGCTTCTCAATTCGCGGCACCCCCCCCGCTTCTCAATGTCAGGCGACAGCACCCCCCCCCCCCGGTTCTCTGCCCCATGCCTGAAGCTGTGTAAGCGGCCCCATAATTCCTGATGGCGGCCCTGGCTAGGGGATTTTCAGAGGGTGTGTGCACCTTACTGTATTACTGTATGCAGGATTTATACTTGTCTGTGTGGGTGAGTATCCATCTAGTGATGGCTTGTGGTACTGCAGATACTGTTTTAACTCTCTAAAAGGCAGACCTCTCCTTATACCATCTCTTCTTAATAATACCGTATTTTACAGTGTATAAGACAACCTTTTACACCGAAATTACACAGCCAAAAACCGGAGGTCGTCTTATACGCCAGGTGAAGCAGCGCTGCCCGATAAATACTAGGCCGCCGGGTGCTCTGTAAAGCTGTATGAATTTAGTATATGCGCCTCTTAGCCAATCCCGGTGGGCGAAGCACTCTTGATGACTACAGAGCCTGCTAAGCCTGCTCTGATTGGAGTAACAACCTCTGCCAATCCGAGCAGGCTATGCCAGAGGATTGGCAGAGGTTGTTACTCCAATCAGAGCAGGCTTAGCAGGCTCTGTAGTCATTAAGAGGTCATAACCTGCCGGGATTGGCTGAGCGGCGCATACACTAAATACATAGAGCTTTACAGAGCACCTAGCGGGCTGCAGCCTCTTCGGTTTTTGAAAACATATGGTATTACTGCACAAGGGGGTCATCTTATACGGTGAGTAGAGCACTCACCACCATTTTTAAACTGAACATTAAGGGGTCGTCTTATATGCCCAGCCGCCTTATACGCTGGCAAATAAGGTAATCTCACTCTAGTTAGCAAGTTGCAATGGGTGCGATTCCTGACTTACCTAGGCACTTAAATTATTAAATATAGACTGTTATAAAAGTCCACCTTTTCTTAAAATCTAGTGACATATACAGTTGCTATTAAATTGTAGGAAAGAAAAGCCACAGTTACAAAGAGCATTGTGGGAAGTTCTCTTCACAAGTGTTTGCCACCAGCGAAAATAAAGAATATGACAATTCAAGCATACAGTGTTTTCTACACATAAATTGCTGGCAGAGATTTCAGAGAAGCAACATGTGCAATGCTAAAATATTTTGACACTCCAAGATCGGAAAAGCTCCTGGCAATAAACTGTGACAGGAAAACAATATAAAAATAGCACGACAGGTAAAATAGGGAAATACCGCTTGGCTGTTGTATAAAGCTAATGTGTGCCTTCAAAAACACTGAGAAATAGTGTGCCACTGGAGCCAGAAATAGTAAAAAAACGCATCACACATTTGACAAAGTCCTTTTTTAATAAAAAATATATACATGTCCCATAGTAAAAATCTATTGTTAATCATGTCGTACAACAACATTGTAGATCCATGTCAATCGCAAAGAACAATACCTGCTAAACTAAGAGGCCATCACAATGCACTCCTAGTGGACTTTCATCCCAAATGACAAATTCCCGGCCCTGCACGTACACAAAGGGGTGGGAGATCCCGGGTAAAACTATAAGGTCTGTGTGGACAGGTTTTGGGTTTGTGTTGATAGGCAGATTCAGCTTGTTGTTAACACTTGTGTGAGGGACTTTTGAGATTTAAGAATTTATTTACAGGTGCATTTAAAGAGGAGTTCCACCCTCAAAATTGACCTCCGCTTAACCCACTCCTCGCCCCCTTACATGCCACATTTGGCATTTAATTTTTTTTGGGGGGGGGTGGGGGCTTCAGGAGAAGGGGACTTCCTGTCCCACTTCCTCCTTCCGCCGAGGGGCTGCAAAGGCGATACGTCATATCGCCTTTTGGCAGCCCCTCCCTGTAGGCGATCGCCTAGGACACATGACAGGTCCTAGGCGATCGCCTGTCCAATCAAACAGCGCAGCGCCGGGCCGCGCCGCTCGCGCATGCGCAGTGGGTGCCCGGCCGTGAAGCCGAAAGCTGTCACAGCCGGGTGCCCACAGTGACAATGAAGACGCCGGCCGGGGAGGGGGGGTGAGGAGCGGAGCCCCGGCCGGCGCGTTGCTGGAACGTGGAGCAGGTAAGTGTCAGTTTATTAAAAGCCAGCAGCTACACTTTTTGTAGCTGCTGACTTTTAATAAACTTAAAAAATGGGTGGAAAACCCCTTTAACCTACAGTTGACCTACTTCTGACCTGCATTTGACATGCTTCAAGATGCTTTTGCCTTCACTTAGGCCCCTTTCACACTGGAGCGGGAGGTGAGGTGGCGATATAGCACCACTAAAAATAGCGGCGCTACACCGTCGGAATTGCCGCGTGTTTCGGCCGCTAGCGGTGCGGTATTAACCCCCGCTATCGGCCGATAAAGGATTAATACCGCCCGCAATGCGACTCTGCAGAGGCGCATTGCGGGCGGTATTACCGCGGTCACCCATTGTTTTAAATGGGAAGGAGCGGTATACATACCACTCCTCTCACCGCTCCAAAGATGCTAAGTCCAAAATAGAATGGGAAGAAGGGTGACCGCTCCGATAGACCAAGAGAACTCTCTCACCAAATCCAAAACCCTGGGTACCGGCAATGCAATGACATGCAAAAATGGATGAAGACTAGGACAGCCGCACTCCAAAAAAGCGTTCCTTTTTAATAAAATAGGTCACAAACCTGACATGTCACAGCAGAAATCAGAAAAACACAGCTGACGCGTTTCACACTGTCATACAGTGCTTAGTCATAGCTATGACTAAGCACTGTATGACAGTGTGAAATGCGTCAGCTGTGTTTTTCTGATTTCTGCTGTGACATGTCAGTTTGTGACCTATTTTATTAAAAATTAATGCTTTTTTGGAGTGCGGCTGTCCTAGTCTTCTTCATCCATTTTTGCTCCAAAGATGCTGCTTGCAGGAGATTTTTTTCTCTCCTGCCGGCGCATCGCCTCAGAGTGAAAGCCCTCGGGGGTCTAAGACATATGAGAAGAGAAGTAGTTCTGACGTGAATAAAGGAACATCAACACTGGCCCTAGGGGATGTGGGCAAGAACCATGAACAGGGAACTTCTTACAAAAACAGACTGAGCTCCATGGAGATATGTATCTTTGGTTAACAATCTGCTAACTGTGGTTACACACAGTACAAAAATAATGAGACTTGATGTTCAAGGCTTGAAATGTGTTTCTGTAATTAGTTACCATGCATTCATTTCTTTGTTTAAACTTTCCTTATTATTGAATAAATGTCATCAATGTAGAAGAAAACTAAGAGTTTTGGATGAGAGCAATGCAGAATAAATAGATTGCTATCACAACATAATACAAACATTGTTTAGTGTTAGTAACTATTTTCTGTAGTTGTCATCTAGAAGTGACAAATAAGACAAAAAAAAGAAACTCGTAGTTATTTGATTAAATTATGTTATGTTAACCACTTCAGCCCTGGAAAATGTTACCCCCTTCCTGACCAGAGCACTTTTCACAATTTGGCACTGCGCTGATTTAACTGGTAATTGCGCGGTCATGCAATGCTGTACCCAAACAAAACTTTGGGCTTTCTTTTTACCACAAATAGAGCTTTATTTTCGTGGTATTTGATCACCTCCGCGGTTTACATTTTTTGCAATATAAACGGAAAAATACTGAAACTTTTGAATTTTTTTTTATATTTTCTTCTTTTTGTTATAATAAAAAAATATAATAAACTCTACTTTAGTCAAACATTTAGGCCAAAATGCATTCAGCCAAATGCCACCAAAAAATTCAATAGGCGTATATTTATTGGTTTGTGCAAAAGTTATATCGTCTACAAACTAGGGTACATTTTCTGGAATTTACGCAGCTTTTAGTTTATGACTATCTAATTTCTTGAGGTGCGCTAATCGCAGAGCAGTACAACCCCCCCCCCCCCTCAAACCACCCCATATTGGAAAGTGGACAACCCATTTGCTGAGAGGCATGTTGAGCACATTGAATATTTTTTTTTTTTTTACAAATGATTTAAAAATGACAAAAAATAAAAACAAAAATTTACACAAAGGGCCGGATTCAAAAAGCCTGGCGTAAATTTGTGTGGGCGTAGCGTATCTCAGATACGCTACGCCGCCGTAACTTAGTGAGGCAGGTTCTGTATTCAGAAAGAACCTGCGCCCTACTGAGTTTCAGACCAACTGGTCTATTGTTGCTTCACTGTCGGTTGAAGAAAATGTTTTCTTTCAACCCCTTTTTTTTCCTACATTTCTATGTTTGGTTAAACATATTTAATGGTACATTAGATGTAATCTCTGATAGAGATGGTAAATATGGTACACTCTTTGCAAAAGTTTTTTTATTTGTTGAAGTTATACTTGTCTCAGGTTTCCTTACAGTCTGGATTAATAATAGGTCATTAAACAGATCAAGACCCCTGGCTCCCTGCCCCCCCCCTAAACTTACAGTTCCTCAGTTACCTCACTTCCTGTTGAATTCTTATGACACTCTCTATGGTTTATGGCTATTACATTAATCTCTCATAATGTGCAGGGATTCAATTCCCCAAACAAAAGAAAGAAGGCGTTCTTGCAGTATAATAAGTTAAAAGCCAAGATTGTTATGATGCTCATCCTACCTTCTTTCACAAAGCATATAATCAATCCTTTTACACCACATCCTCCTCCAAAACCAAGGGAGTGGCAATTTTTTTTCACCATTCTTTTCCATTCGAAATCCAGCAAGTTTATAAAGACCATGAAAGTAGGTTCATCATAATTAAAGGCACCCTATCAGGTAGAGAGCTTACTGTAGCTAATGTTTATGCACCTAATGATGCACAGACCTCATTTTTCACCCAATTATTTAACAAATTGCAACAACTCCACTCTTCATATATCATAGTAGGTGGTGACTTTAACTCGGTCATGCAACCGAATCTGGATCGTAGCAAACAAAACTTGAGTTCTAAAACACTATCTAAAACAACCATTACACATTTAAACGATCTACAGCTAATAGACTCTTGGAGAGCTTTAAACATAGGTGCACGTGAATATACATTCTACTCTCACCCACATGACTCATACTCTCGCATTGATGTTTTCGAAGAATACACCGGGGGCGTGGCCGGATGTGGGAGAGAGTGAGAGTGAGAGTGATGGTGTGAACGTCTGAGGTCCTCCACTCCTCACCCCCCCTCTTTGAAAATTATGCCCGACTTGAATGCCTAGAGTCTGAGCACACAAGCGGGCTAGCAATGGCTATTCAATAAGTTCCAGTGGAAGAATAGCTGTGTGACCCCTTCGTACCGTCTATGTACGCACCTTTCCTCTGGAGAGGGCTCTGCCGTGCAGGGGGACCAGGACTTGGATTTGTGCTTCTCTGCCGGAGAGAGTGGAGCGGAGCCGCTTGAGGGGCGGACTGTTGCTGTTTCTGCTGCTGCGCTCTGGTCCCCCCCGGGTCGGTCGGTTGGACAGAGGGGGGACTGAGGCACGGGTCCCATAGACCAGGGCGTTGAAAATTCACAGCAAACGGAGCCACCTGTGATCCCGCGAGAGTTCGGGTGAGTGAGATTTGCCTGCGCTCGAGACTACATCCCCATTGAAGAATCTGTGGAGCTGTCGGAGTTGGAGGAGAGCCGCGGACCTCACGCTATAGTGCGCGGAAGGGTCTCCAACTACACAGAGTTGTAGGTGTCTAGCATCGGAGGGCTGCGTGGCGATCGCGGCACGGTATCCAACTAGTGGCGAGTCAGTGTGCTCCGTAGAAGAGACAAAGTGCAGGGGACGTGACTGGTAAGGAGACAATTATTATTACAAGTTTATACATATAAACAGCCAGTTGATTCATCTGCGGCTCTCCTGGGTTCCCCTGCACCAGAAGCTCTTCAATATATAAGACTTTGCTACTCTGCTGCAGGAGTAAGTGCACAGCAGCGGTATAGGCGGCCTGTGGTACCCTGAACTGGCTCAATTTGTGGAAGTGTATGGAACTATACACCAGTTGCAGTTGTTGGCTGTAGCTTACAAAGGCATAAAGGTACCCAGAGCTTAGATCTCTGCCCCGCTCCGTCCTTATTAGCTCCACACTGCTTAGCTACAGGAGGAACAGGCTGCCGTATTGCTCTTCTTAAGCCAAAATCAGTACTTACTCTGCACTAACTCTGCATTGTACCTTGTGCTTGGTGCATGGAACTGTGTAGCAATAAACTGCTAAGCTATTAATCAATTAAAGTAAATAGCCTGTTTGCTCTCCCTGGATCTTTGTCCCGCACCAGGCTTGTTGCTTTCATATCTTTCACATTCACGGTGATCCCTTACGTATTTATTTATTTTTTTTCTCTCTGTTCTTGGCCGTATGGAACTGTGTAGTAGCAATCTGCTAAATCCATTAACCCACTAAGGGAAAATATAATACAATTCCATAAATTGTTTAGCAGAGGTGAGCCTGCGCCAAGAAGGAGGTGGCGTGAGCAATTCAGTGCAATAATTGTATATCAGCGACCGTTTTGTAGCAATCGCTAAATTGATTGCAGAAAATAAAAGAAGAAGCGCACTGTACTATGCACTTTATGCACTTTTTACCCGTTTTTCTGTGTCGCTGATTGGTTGCACTCTCTACGGTTTTAGTGTTCCCCCGACTATAAAAACCAAGAGATAATCACCCAGCAAAAAGAACCAGGCAATAGCCCACAATTCTAATAGGATACAAGCTTTACGGCAGCCGCATGTTACCAACTATTAGAAGCTATTAGAAGGTATCCATCCTTTTTTTTGAGAGACCCCCAATACATTCTTAAACGTATTTTTTTCGTTTGCGAAAGTGTATCAGTCCATTGATACAATTGCTGTGCGTTGTGGCTAATTGGCATACACGGTATACACGGTATACACGGGTTAAAAGCCAACTAAATACACTGTCCACCCCCCATGTTCACTATGTCCAAAAGTGCACCCCACGTAGAGGGGGCTCCCGTTACAAGGTCCGCTAAGGACAAGGACAAGGACAAAGAAAAGGGTAGTCAGGTAGCAGCAGCCAAACTTGAACGTTTTTTCCACCCCTCAAAGCCCAACTCTCACTCCCCAGCCAAGGGGGGGACGGCATCGGCTGCAGTGCATCCTAAGGGTACACTACCCGCGTCAGCAGATAGGCGGAGCCTGGGGGCAGCATCAGCATCAGCAGTACCCCCTAAGACACCTAACCTAGTGAACCCTACCGGTCCTAAAAATCATGCTAACAAGGGCCCGGGTGGGGGGAGAAATGAGACCGGGGCAAAATTGGCTGAAGAGTCCAATGCAGGACCTATTGTAGACACTGAACCGGAGTTATCTCAGGAGTCCACACTAAAAAATGCTAAAACAAACACGTCAGGTGACGTAACAGCAAGCGAGGGCGAACCTACATTGAAAGATCTTTTACACGCCATAAACGCTTGCAAGGACTCAATCACTGGCCTAGAGACCCAGTTGAAAGGCATTAAGGAGGACTTATGTTCAATGGGGGACAAACTGAGTAAGACTATGGAAAGAACCACCATCTTAGAGGAAAGATTAAGTACAGTTGAGGACGAACTATTCCCGCTTAGGCAAGAAATCTCAGGGCTAAAGAAACAAATGGACATGCAGGGGGCCAAGATCGATGACTTGGAAAATAGAAGTCGTAGAAATAATATTCGAATTATTGGTATACCAGAGAGGAGCGAGGGAGCCAACCCCATAGAATTCCTCGAGGGCTGGTTTAGGGAGACCTTTGGGGCCACATCTTTTTTTGGCAGCGCCCATCGGGTCCCCTTTAAACCGCGCCTGCCAACTGAGCGCCCTAGACCACTGCTTGTCAAAATGCTCAACTATATCGATAAAGTGACCCTGCTCCGAAAAGCAAGAGAAAAAGGAGAGATTTTGTATAATGGGGTTAAAGTCTCACTGTATCAAGATTTCTCCCCCGATTTGCAGAGACGCAGAGCCGAATTTATTCCAATCAAGCGAACTCTTCAAAAACATAAACTCCCGTATGGGAGGAGGGTCGCATGATTGAGTGTGGTAGAGGGAGGTATGAGAGTTCATCAATGATGAGTAGTATGGAGGTCACAGGTAGAGCCCCTTGGGGAGGCCTAAGAGGGCTAAGGGTGGGAGGATTGAGTAGGTCGAGTAGGGAGAGGAGGGTGGGATCTAGGGGGGGGAGAGGGGGGAAGGAGGGGAGGATGGGTTGGGGTACACACCACTGCTAAAAACTTGATGACACTATTTACAATTTTCTTACTTAGTTTGTTCCTTTTTATTACCTTCTTACTTTTTAGGGTATGGCAAAGCGGGTAGACACTTATTGTGGCCTCCCCCTTTTTCCTTTTTTTTCCTTCCTTTTTAAGGGAGGGGGGACAGGGGGGGAAACAAGGAGGGGAAGAAGGGTAGGAAGCAAAGAAGAGCACCCTGGGGAGCTACTCTCATATAGCCAGTATTTTATTTCCAGATGTTTATGTTTCCAGTGGTGTTTCCCATTGGTATACAGAACTTCTATGGTTGCCCAGATTTTGGACCTCCTTCTTTCCATTTTAATGCCGGGAATTTTTTCTTTTTCCTTTTTCTTTTTTTCTCCTTTTCTTTTTTTGTTTGGTGTTTCCAGACACAAATTCGGCATGGGTCAAAGGTCCATGCATTTTTACGACTGCATTGAATCTTTCCATTTTGATCCCTCTCGATATAGACAATGGCTCGAGCTAATGAGCGAACATGATACGGTGATGTTTGCTCTTAAAGAATTTTTACAGATAAATGAGGGAACTGCACCGGTAGGGGTGGTATGGGATACCCTAAAAGCCCACCTCCGAGGTCTCCTGATTCAAAAGGTAGCAGGGATTAAGAGGAAGAACAGAGAGGGAGAGTGCGAGGTAAGGAACCAGTTGCTACGGGCAGAGAAGAGATACATACTCTCGCATTGACCACATATTCTGTACCCCTATTATTCTAGCTAACACACATGATGCCGCAATACACCCTTGCTCCTGGTCGGACCACCAAATTGTCACTCTTAGTACAGAATTCATAGGCCTTACCCCTACCCCTTACTCATGGAGATTAAATGAATCTTTACTTTCGGACCCTGTTCATCAACAAGAAATAGCATCTGAAATTAAGGATTATTTCATATTAAACTCAAACCCTGATATCTCTCCCTCCACTCTGTGGATGGCACACAAACAGTAGTGAGGGGTCACCTTATTAAGCGAGCTGCACAATGTAATAGAAGTAAATGGGAAAAGATTCACTCCCTTACAAAAGATCTCCAAAACTTATATAAAGACCATACACGTTCACACGATCCAGATACCCTTAAATTGATATCACAAAAACGCACAGAGCTGGACTCTCTTCTCACTTTTAGAGCAGAAAAAGCTCTTCGTGGTCTAAGGCAAAATTTTTCTTATCTAGTAACTCTTATTCTACAATGTTCGCCAGGAAACTCAATCAAACAATTAAACCCACACATGTTTATAAACTTAAAAATAGCTCAAACCAACTAATCACTCACCCACAAGAGATTCTTTCAATCTTTAAAAACTTTTATTCGGAACTCCTTTCAGCGCCAAACTCTTCAATCCCTCTCTCCTCCATTAATTGGTTGGATAATCTCCCCTTCCCCAAATTAACTAAAACTAACATAGAATCACTAAATGCACCCTGTACGGAGGAGGAATTACTTCAAATAATTAAATCACTCAAAAAGAACTCTGCCCCTGGCCCCGATGGTTTCTCCTCCTTATATTATAAACAATATCACCAATTCCTTATACCACACCTCTCCAAACTATTCAACAATATACTGAAAGGAGACCAATTCCCAGAGGAAATGTTACTTGCAAATATGTCCCTCATTCCAAAACCGAACAAGGACCACACACTGCCCCAGAATTATAGACCCATCTCAGTCATTAACAATGATCTTAAAATTTTTAGTAGACTCTTAGCAAACCGACTATCTGCTATAATCCCCACTCTAATTTCCCCATATCAATCTGGTTTTATCCAAGGTAGACAAATCACGGATAACATTCGGTTAGTTACAAACATCATTCAGGATGCAAATATACACTCTCAACCACTCTTAATGTTAAGCCTTGATATTAACAAGGCTTTTGATAGTGTTTCCTGGACCTTTTTAGACATAGTCTTGAAAAAATATGGCTTTCAAGGTGAGTTTGTACATGCCTTCCATGCTCTTTATCATAATCCAGCCACCAGAATAAGACTCCCAGGCTGCAACTCTGAATTCTTTAAACTTGGCAGGGGGACACGACAGGGATGCCCTATGTCCCCGCTATTATTTGCGCTGGCGATAGAACCCTTGGCTACAGCAATTCTTAGTCACACAGACATTAAGGGCTATTCCACAAAAAATGGTACATATAAGTTAAGTATGTATGCGGACGACATGCTTTTATTCCTCACCCAACCGAATATTGCTCTTCCCAACCTCTTACAAACACTTAATATATTTTCGTCACTATCAGGTCTCTCAGTTAATGTATCCAAGTCTATAGGGATGCCTATAAATATCCCTTCAGCTCAATTAGAATCATTGCGGTCCTCTTTTAACTTTTCATGGTCAATGGAGTCACTCCCATATCTAGGCATCTTTCTTACCCCCAATATTAAAGATATAGCTTCCAAGAATTATACTTCGCTATTGCTGAAACTGAGATCAACTCTTAGAATGTGGAAACCCTTCAACATTTCATTCCTTGGTAGAATCACAGCGGTAAAAATGATAATATTGCCAAAACTTCTTTACATGTTTCGAGCACTTCCAATTAGAATCAACAAAATTCTGATTACAAAATTCCAGTCTGATATTCATAAATACATTTGGGCAGATTCACACCCTCGTCTTTCCAGGTCTGTTTTATTTAAATCCCATAAGGATGGGGGTTTGGGCCTCCTGGATTTTTGGCTATACTACCTAGCCGCCAGATGGTCTCAAATGGCACAATGGCACATTTCCAACCCTAATCTCCCATGGGTAGCATTCGAGAGAGATTCGATCCTTCCCTATTCTATTTCCGGTATCCTTTGGGGAAATAAAATTCCTAATCACGCTATAGAATCCCTTAACCATATAGTGTCACAATCATACCAATTATGGAAATTATACAGTGGAAAATACCATCTCATCACTAAATCTCCCCCACATGCATCCTTCATTGGTGACCCGAAATTTCATCAATACACCAAGGGCTTGGGAGACTTTTCTTGGTGGATCAGTAATAATCAGACTTCCCTATTCAACTTTCTAGAAAACAATAACTTCATTCCCTTCTCCTCGTTGAAATCTACATCAAATCAAATTCCCAACACAGAATTTCACAACTTTCTACAGATTAGACACTTCTTTAACACATACTTTCAGACTACAGACACAAACCCACCTTCCTTTTTTGAAAAACTTTGTCTGAAATCCCCTAGAAAACGTGGCTTTATTTCTGAGGTGTACCCCAATCTCATTAATAACACAGATTCTCCAAAACTTTCTTACATGCAGAAATGGGAACAGGAGATATCCTTCTCTTATTCCCCAGATGACTGGGAAGAATCTATCAACAACCTTCACAAATGCACTAGATCAATTGCTATTAAGGAAACTGCACTGAAACTATTCACCAGATGGTACTATACCCCAGTTAAACTACATGTAATATTTCCGACCGTTTCACAACTATGCTTCAGAAACTGCAACTCCATTGGTTCATTCTCACACACTTTCTGGGACTGTGATAGAATCACATATATATGGAAACAACTTGAGAAATTTGCCTCTAAGATTTCAAACTACAATGTCAAACTGACAGTTCAGAACTGTCTTCTGTTCTCCCCTATTATAGGCCTCCCCATACAGCACATGAGACTAATCCACACAATCTGTGTTGCGATCCACTGGCTGTTTGCTTTTCACTGGAAATCCCCCACAGTTCCATTAGATCAATTGAAAACGAGAATTAACAATGTAAACCTTATGGAAAAAATCTATCACATTGTTCAAAATTCGATGCATACAGTATATATAATAAAAAATGGGACCCATGGTTTGAACATTCTGCTACTTTCTTTAATCCCATCTAAATCGCATAATTCCTTTTGCTGATCTGTTTATCCTAATAACACTTATGGTTTTATATCTACTTTTTGACCCTCATCTTAATTCTCTACTCTTTAGAACTATGTTTTATTAATGTTACATAAGATTTGTATAGTTTACTATTGTCTATTTTTTGACTCCTGGACATTTTCTTCTGTGTACTCTTCTTTTGTATGCCATTTTGCTTTTTGTACCACCATTTTGTACCAAATAAAAAAGTTTGTAAACAAAAAAAAGAAAGAACCTGCGCCCTAAGTTAAGGCGGCGTAGCGTGTGTGGTCCGGCGTAAGCCCGCGGCATTCAAATTATTCATGCAGTGGGCGTGTTTTATGGCAATGAAGGCTGACCCCACGTAAATGACGTTTTTGACTAACGGCGCATGCGCCATCCGTGAACGTATCCCAGTGCGCATGCTCCAAATTACGCCGCAAATAGTCAATGCTTTCGACGTGAACGTAACTTACGTACAGCCCTATTCGCGAACGACTTACGCAAATGACGTAATCGACGGAAAATTTGACGCTGGCCCGACGTCCATACTTAACATAGGATACGCCTTATATAGCAGGGGTAACTTTACGCCGGAAAAAGCCTTACGTAAACGACGTAAAAAAAATGCGCCGGGCGCACGTACGTTTCTGTATCGGCATATCTACCTAATTTGCATATTCCTTGTGTAAATCAACGGAAGCGCCACCTTGCGGCCAGCGTAAATATGCAACTAAGATACGACGGTGTAAGAGGCTTACGCCAGTCCGATCTTAGCAAAATTCCGGCGTATCTTGTTTTCTGAATACAGAAAAAAGATACGCCGGAGCATCCTAGAAGTTACGTGGCGTATCAATAGATACACCAGCGTAACTTCTTTCTGAATCTGGCCCAAAGTTGTCAATGAAATTATATATTGCTCACACATGCCATGGTTATATGTGGAATTACACCCCGAAATACATTATGCTGCTTCTCCTGAGTACAGGGATACCACATGTGTGGGACTTTTTGGGAGCCTAGCAGCGTACAGGACCCTGAAAACCAATCACCGCCTTCAGGCTTTCTAAGGGCGTAAAATAGTGATTTCACTCATCACTACCTATCACAGTTTTGGAGGCCATGAAATGACAAGATAGCACAAAACCCCCCAAATGACCCCACTTTAGAAAGTAGACACCCCCAGCTATTTGCTGAGAGGCATGTTAAGTATTTTGCAGATCTCGCTTTTTGTAAAAAAAAAATTAAAATTGAAAAAATAAAAAATAAATCCTTTTCTTCCAGCATTTTCAAAAACAAATGAGTGCTGAAAAATACTCACCATGCTTCTTAGCAAATACCTTGGGGTGTCTACTTTCCAAAATGGGGTTATTTGGGGGTGGGTTGTGCTATCTTGGCATCTCAGGGCCTCCAAAACTGCGATAGGTAGTGAGGAGTAAAATCATAATTTTACACCCTAATGCCTCGTACACACAGTTTCTGACAGGAAAACAGCTTAAAATTGTCTTGCATACACACGGTCACTTAAATCTTGGCTGAAATTCTGAACGTCAAGAACGTGGTGACGTACAACACATACGACGAGCCAAGATCAATGAAGTTCAATTGGCAGTTCGGCTCTTCTGCTTGAATCTGAGCATGCGCTTTTTTTTTTGCGCGTCGTAATTGCATACAGACGAACACGATTTGCGATAGGAATTTTTCCTGTCAGGAAAATTGAGATCCTGCTCTCAATCTTTTCTTGGCAGGAAAACTGACAGAAAAAGTGTGATGGAGCATACACACGGTCGGTTTTCCTGACAAAAACCTCACACCGCACTTTTCCTGTCAGGAAAACTGATCGTGTGTACGAGGCCTTAGAAATCCTGAAGGCGTGATTGGTTTTTGGGGTCCTGTACGTGACTAGGCTCCCAAAAAGTCCCACACATGTGGTATCCTCATATTCAGGAGAAGCAGCAGAATGTATTTTGGGGTGTAATTCCACATATACCCATGTGATGTTAGCAATATATCATTTAGCGACAACCTTGTGTAAAAAAAAAAAAAAACTGCATTAGAAGCTTATGCCACACATCACCCACTCTTCTAACCACTTGAAGACAAAGCCCTTTCTGACACTTTTTGTTTACATGAAATTGTTAGTGAGGGAGCAACACTATAGAGCTACATATCACTGGTTGCCATGGAGTAACTCCATAATATAATGTTAGCAGAATTTTAGTAATTCTGTCACTGGTGCCAGAATTGCTAATTTAACGTGAGCCAGACCTTAAAGTGATACTAAAGTCAAATTTGTGTTAAAAATAACAAACATGTCATACTTGCCGGCTCTGTGCAGTGGTTTTACACAGGGCAGCCTAGATCCTCCTTTTCGGGTCCCTCTTCAGCACCCCGGGCTCCTCCTTCCTGTTGAGTGCCCCCAAAGAAAGCACCTTGCCTTTGGGGGCACCCAAGCCACATCCCCCCGTGTCCGTTCAGACACAAAGCCACGCCTCGGCCATGCCCTCTTCCTCTCCTCATTGGTTTTCTGACTTTGATAGACAGCAGCGGGGGCCAATGCTATATGCTGCTTTCTCAGTCAATTAGGAGGGGAGTCCCAAACAGCCGAGTGCAACATCACTGGATTGAGATTGGGCTCAGGTAAGTGTTAGGGGGCTGAGGGGGCTGCTGCACACAAAAAAACTTTTGCCTTTACAACCACTTTAAAACCTTCCCAATATAAAAAGGGAGATTCAATTGTGCTGTGGTAAATATGTATCTTTGTTCTGTAGTAAGCCTACGCTTGTAGCAGTGACACAGTGATTGAAGCACTAGGCTGTTCTTCACCCTTTTTAATCAGCAGCTAAAGAGGAACCTAAAAGATTTCCTGCTAGAGTTCTTGGAGCCTGATTTCTCAAGCAACATCCAAACAAGGATCTGCTAGTTAACTACTTGCTTACTGGCCACATATCCCCCCTCCTGCCCAGGCGAAATTTCAGCTTCCGGGCACTGCGTCGCTTTAACTGACAATTGCGCGGTCGTGCAATGTGGTTCCCAAACAAAATTTACATCCTTTTTTCCCCACAAATAGAGCTTTCTTTTGGTGGTATTTGATCACCTCTGCAGTTTTTATTTTTTGCGCTATAAACAAAAAAAGAGAGCCAATTTTGAAAAAAAAAAACAATATTTTTTACTTTTTGCTATAATAAATATCCCCCAAAAATATATAAAAAAAAACATTTTTTCCCCTCAGTTTAGGCTGATACATATTATTCTACATATTTTTGGAAAAAAAAAAGAAATTGCAATAAGAGACTGGTTTGCGCAAAAGTTATAGCGCCTACAAAATAGGGGACAGAATTATTATTATTTTTATTATTATTTTTTTTAATAGTAATGGCGGCGATTTGCGATTTTTAGTGGGACTGCGACCTTATGGCAGACACATCGGACACTTTTGACAAATTTTTGGGACCATTCACATTTATACATCTAGAGCAGGGGCAGCCCAGAGCACGTGTAAAGGGATGCTGGGGATGCCAGCACACAGCACACAGCACACTGAACACTGTGACTCACCTCAATTTTCTCTCTGTGCAGCCTGATATAGAGATGGGAGGGGGAGGCATTCCAACTGGAGTTGGTGGAGACAGTGCATAATCCAAGATTCCCAGTGTGAGGAATTCATTCCTGCACATCAGCACTCAGCAGCCACTGAAAACTAGAACTCTCATGTCAGGAAGAGGAGTGGCCCCTCCCCCGAGTATATAATTATATATTTTTTCATTTTGGTTTTCCCACTGTTGGCTGTGGCGTGCTTTCTCGTTTTTACCAGTCTTTTGGTCAGCACCCCAGATGATGATCTAATGGATCGAAACGCGTCGGGAACCTGCTGACACTACTGCTTATTGTTTTTATGCCTGATGTTACTGCTGAAAATGTGAGTGTAACCAATTTATTTACTGTCAAGTAAACCTTTTTAAATCGGATTTACACTATGTGCATCTTTGCTTTTTTCCTTTATTCCTTTCCTTGAGCTGTGATTTTGAGCGACTTATATGGATCCAAGTCCCTAATTTTTAAAGCCGACCTACGGTCAAATCCTCTCTCTGGTTCAACTATTGCCTGCATTGGATTTCTTCTCCGTGTTTGCCACATATGATTCCTTAGGAGTGGGATACCATCACTTACAAGCCTGTATGACCCATTAGGTATAAGCCTATTCTGGGTCCACTGATTCCGGTAAGCCTCCATTCATTTTGGTGGTGGATTCACTTCACTTCATGCCTGCAGAGACAAGTCACCTGATTGATTGATTCACTCACCAATTTTTTTTTGAACTGTTGTAATTCTTTTCACACTTGAGAGACTTTATTATTTTGGTTTATACTCAATTGTGGATCACTATTTGCATTTATTGCTACATGGTATTATATGTAGATTTACTACATTTAATCTTTTCACATATATTTAGCGCTACACTTTTTTTGTTTATATTGTTTATTTTGCAGAATTGATCTATTTTGCGGTGTTGGCTGCAATTTGTATGTTCACATGAGTAGCGCAGTGTTATTTATACTTTTTGTATAATCTTTTTGCACATTTAAAAGCATAGTCCACCTTTGAAAAAATGAATAAATGTGCCCACATTGATAAAAGAAAATGTGACCTGCAAACAGAGACTCGAGTAAGGACCCGCCTGAAGGAAATGCTACTAAACCAGGGCTATGTCAAGTTGACAAGTTCCAGTGTCACCTCTGTGATGCAGGGGCATGTTTTACTTCCAGTGACACCACTGATGCAGGGGCATTGTTTACGTCCAGTCATACTTCAAGTGACACCACCGATGCTGGGCATTTTTCCTCACACCAGTGCTAGGGGAATTCTTGGAGGATGCACCCCAAGATGCAGGTAAAGAGGGGATCAGTGTGGGTAATGGGGATGGTGTACACTACCTTGTTTCATGTTACATATGGGTGTAACATGAAATATTGTCTGAATGGTGTACTATGCTTTTAAGTGGCCCTTTGCTTGTCTTTATCTGGCCCTTGGGGCACAATTTCTCCTACTGACAGGAGATACTATTCCTCCCACTGATACTAATGATCAGGCACTATTCTTCTCACTAACGCCATTGATGGGGCACTATTCTTTTGAACTGATACAATTTTCTACTCCCACTGGCCACAGCCCAAAACCCCTAAAGTCTAGATGGCAGTAAACTGGCCATTTGTTTACAAAGTTTGGAGACCCCTGACTTAGAGCAACACAAAAACTCTGCAGAAAAGTTAAAAACTTTATAGAAATATTCTTATGTTGGTTGTACTTTTATATGTGCTTTATGACAAAATGGTAAAGTATTAATCAATAATATTTCTAAAATATATCACAAGTCAATTGTTTTTAGAATCAAATATAAGGTTCTATGAATAAATACATGTAAAACCACATATAAATAAATAAATGTGTTACTGCGCCAATCCTACAATCTTATCTCCAGTGATGGTGAACCCAGTATAATTATGGAAAAAACAAGTCCATAATACTATAAAACAAATACCCTGTGAAAAAAAAGTCCTTCTAGCAATGCCGAGCGAAAAGACACTCACCAACGCGTGACGTAGTTCCACCCAACGTACTACCCAGAATCCTCTACGCATTTCGCAATCAACCTTGCATCATCAGGAAGCAAAACACGTAGAGGCTTCTGGGTAGTACGCAGGGGTGGACTGACCATTGGGATTCTCGGGCACTGCCCGAGGGCCCCATGCCACTAGGGGGCCCCATCAGGGTTGCCAGGCTCAATAAAACCAGGGACAGTATGTAAAAATCTGTGTTTTTTTTACATCTGTCCCTGATATGTCCAAAACCGACATGCTTTTGATGTGAAAATCCTGAGTTTTTAGCTGCCCTGCCTATGCAATGCCTCCTGGCGTGGTGGCCATCTTAAGCCCGGGGGCCCCATAATCTTCCATGCGTTGTCAGTCCGCCCCTGGTAGTACGTTGGGCGGAACTACATCAAACGTCACCTCCTGCCACTGAGACACACGGAGACTGAGGCATGTAGCGCGTGCCAGCCGAGGGGATCCACGCGTTGTTGAGCGTCTTGTCGCTCAGCATTGCTGGAAGTACTTGGTGCCGGTCTACTTTGTGAGTGAGACCTTGTTTTATCTTATTTCTTAATAAACCAGTTTGAGCATACTGCGCTATGATTAGAACCTTGTTTTAGAACAACTAGTTACCACCAGGAACCATATGAATGTTTATGTGGAGGAGGATTGCACATTGGCTGTGAGGTGGGGAGAGACCCACTTTAAAATTACAGGCGCATTTCAAATCTAGGTCTGGTGAGTGCCCATTTCAGAAGTTGGTGACGGTGGCACGTTTTTGGTGGAGCAGCAGTCACACATTTATTCTTTCACAATAAGGAGCACTATTATTTTGGACTTTTATTGGATTTTTTTTATAGCACTGAACTTGCTTTGGGAGATTATATTGTATTTTCTTTTTACACTTATTAATTTATATAATTTATATTTATTTACATGGGGTTTTTGGTTTATAGTATTATGGACTTGTTTTTTGCATAATTATACTGGGTTCACTATCACTGGAGATAAGATTGTAGGATTGGCGCAGTAACACATTTATTTATTTATATTTTTTACACTTCATTCTGAGGCATACACAGTACTGCAGCAGATCTTTTACACATAACAAAAAAATAAAAAAAAAAATGTTTGCGCCGGTGACACACCATACATCTAAAACCACATATACCTTAAATTTATATTGTATTTTCCAGAAGGACTCAACTTTCTCCATTTAATGATTTTTCTGTAGGCAAAAATACAGAATATGTGAGCGCAATGGCATTTACTCTAATAATATTTTTCTTCTCTTCTCTTTTAGAATCTTTCTACTATTGACAAAACAGCTCGCTATATCATTCATGCCTGTGTCGATCAATAGTAATTAACCTGCTTCAGAGGCTGGTTATTTGCGAGTGACTCATTGATAATACAAACATGATTTGCCAGGACTGAAAATGTAATTACTGGTTTAATAGAATCTAGAAGACAGTCTCCAGATACAATGTGGAGGTGTGTGCCAATAAATAGAAGACTGTCACAGAACCCTAAGGTCATCTACATCTTAATGTTTAATCTTAAATATCGACTGGTTTTATTATTCAGAGCATTGAAGATGAATGAATATATATAAACGCATTGGGGTTGATTTACTAAAGGGAAATCCACTTTGCACTACAAGTTCACTGCAAGTGCCCTTGCAAGTGCATTTGTAAGTGCAGTCGCTGTAGATTGCTGTAGATCTGAGGGAAGCTCTGCAATTAGGGGAAGCTCTGCTGATTTTATCATCCAATCATGTGCAAGCAAAAATGCTGTTTTTTTTTTTCCTTGCGCTAGATCTACAGTGACTGCACTTCCAAGTGCACTTTCAGTGCAAAGTGGATTTGCCTTTCGTAAATAACCCCCATGGTCTTGATATTGGTATGTGTCTATTGCCAGGTCACAGTGTTTAAATAATAATACAGCGCCTATTCACTCACTGAAAGTTTTCATGTTTTATTGTCATAGAACATTAAATCACAGTGCATTCATTTTTTGTGCTTTTAACACTGATCCACAGAAACAGATTTATTTCAAAGAGGAAGGTGATTTAAATTATTTACAATAAAAAAAAAAACACAAAACTACTGACTGTATAAATATGTACTCCCCTTTAAAGTGTTACTGAAGTCAATAAAAAAAAAATGAAAATAACAAACCCTAATCCTCCTCTTCTCAGGTCCCTCATGGGCGATCTTGATGTTTGCTATGGAGGAACAGAGTGTCTGTTTGCTCCAGAGCTGTGTCTATGGATCTGCTCTCTGCCCCCCAATTCCTCCTCACTGCATTTGATTGACAGCAGCGCGAGCCAATGGCTCTTCTGCTTTTTGTGTCCCTGTGTGAAGAGAGGTGAGAATAGATGCAGCCATGCACAGCGATGGATCTCTCCTCCCCCCTCTTCCCCTTCACACAGGGAAGGTGGAGGACAGAGCAATATAAAACATTTTTTACCTTAATGTAAGTAATGCATTAACTGTTTTCCAACCAGCTCACGTCTTTTTACGGGGGGAGAATGGTACCCCTGCACAAAACCCCCATATATATATATATATATATATATATATATATATATATATACATATATATATATAGAGTTCCCTTTAAGAGCCCCTGCACGGCGAGGGAACCAGATGCTCGTGGCCGGCAGTCGCGATCACCACTGGCCATTTGCGATCATGTGCACGAAGGGATGTAACAGTAAACACACAAATCCCTGTCCTGTCAGGGGAGAGAAGACATATTGTTTTTGTTCCTAGTTGGAACAGCAATATGTCTCCTCCCCTAGTCAGTCATATCCCCATACAGTTAGAACACACTGAGGGAACGCACATTCAACCCCTTGATTGCCCTCTAGTGTTAACCCCTTCCCTACCAGTGATATTTACATAGTAATCAGTGCATATTTATAGCACTGATCACTGTATAAATGTCAATGGTCCCAAAAATGTGTCAAAAGTGTCCAATCTGTCCATCACAATGTCGCAGTACCGCCAAAAATTGCAGATCACTGCCATTACTAGTAAAACAATAATAATAATAAAAATGCCATAAATCTTTCCCAATAGCTTGTAGATGCTATAACTTTTGCGCAAACCAATCAATATATGCTTATTGCGATTTTTCCTACCAAAAATATGTAGAAGAATATATATTTGCCTAAACTGATGAAGAAATGTGTTTTTTTTTTTTTTAAATTTGGGAATATTTATTATTTTCAAAATTGTTGCACTTTTTTGTTTATAGCGCACAAAATAAAAACCATGGTGATCAAATAGCACTAAAAGAAAGCTCTATTTTTCGGGAAAAAGGACACAAGTTTTTTTTTTGCGTACAGCATTGTATGACTGCACAATTATCAGTTAAAGCAGCACAGTGCCAAATTGTAAAAAGTACTCTGGTCAGGAAAGGGGGAAAAACCTTCCGGGGCTGAAGTGGTTAAAGCGGGAGTTCACCCGAAAAACAATTTTTAACATTAGATTGAGGCTCATTTTGTCAAGGGGAATCGGGTGTTTTTTTTTAAATCGAAGCAATACTTTCCGTTTTAGAGATAGATCTTCTCCGCCGCTTCTGGGTATGGTCTTCGGGACTGGGCATTCCTATTTGATTGACAGGCTTCCGACGGTCGCATACATCGCGTCACTAGTAGCCGAAAGAAGCCGAACATCGGTGCGGCTCTATACGGCGTCTGCGCACCGACGTTCGGGTACTTTCGGAAAATCGTGACGCGATGTATGCGACCGTCGGAAGCCTGTCGGAAGCCTGTCAATCAAATAGGAACGCCCAGTCCCGCAGCCCACACCCGGAAGCGGCGGAGAAGATCTATCTCGAAAACGGTAAGTACTGCTTCGATTTAAAAAAAAACACCCGATTCCCCTTGACAAAATGAGCCTCAATCTAATGTTAAAAATTAAGTTTTTGGGTGAACCTCCACTTTAAGGTAAAACAAAAGCATTATTAGCTTTATTATCACTTTAATGTAAAAAAATGTACAGCCAATTATTTTCTAAAATAACATAATAAGTAAATAAGCTCAAGTGCACTCCTGTGACCCACAGGGAAAGTATGATATGGCCACAAAAAGCTCAATCGGCTTTAAGTCATTGTAAGTCCAACTTCTAGTGAGTCATTAACATGAAGTCAGATCAACATAAAGTTCCCAAGGGAAAATCCCATGGAGTACAGTTAAATCAATCATTAATAATTGGAAAGAATGTGGAGCAGCTGTAAATCAGCTAAGGCAAGGACATCCACCAAAAGTCCGTGCAAGAAGGAGAATAGTGACTGAGGCCACCAGGAGACCCTGAATGTGGTTACAAGTCTTAGTGGCTGAGATTGGAAGGAATATGCATCAAACACTGTAACTAAAACTCACAAGATATCACATCTACACTTTGCAAGAAGGCATGTGGAATACTCTGGAGTCAGCTGATAGCTAATTCTCTGGTCTGATGAGAAAAATAATGAACATTTCAGCTACAAGCAAATGGCATGGCCATTAGAACCAACAATACAATGTTCTTGATTGGCCAAGTCAGGGTCTAGCTCTTAATCATAGAGAAGTTGTGACTAAACTTGAAAAAGACTGTTCACTAACAATCCCTATGCAATTTAACAGTTTGAATGCTTTTGCAAAAATGAATAGGGAAAATATTGTAGTGTCTAGATGTGGAAAAAATATATAGAAAACTATCTTGAGGCTTAAGGGAGAAGTTTGGGAATGTAAAAAAAAATACAACTTTGTACTGACCTCTATATTGCAGCATTGATGTGATGCTGCAGCTGTTCCCCACTGGCTATAAGTCTGAGAACTGAGCAATCACATGACCACTGACTACTCAATTCTTGGTTCGCTTGAACCTAATAGCCCTGCCCTTCCTGCCACTGGAGCCCTGGGCTGTGAAAGGGGCTTAGTAGTTGTCTCTAGCTCCCAGACGTGCACCGAGAGGCTGGGCCAGCTGCCAATCAGACATCTTTTGGGATCCTTCCAGAGCCTAAAGCACCTCTGTGACATCAGTTGACAGCAGGGGCGGAGTGACCATTGGGACTCTCGGCACTGCCCGAGGGCCCCATGCCACTAGGGGGCCCCATCAGGGTTGCCAGGCTCAATAAAACCAGGGACAGTATGTAAAAATCTGTGTTTTTTTTACATCTGTCCCTGATATGTCCGAAACTGACATGCTTTTGATGTGAAATGCCTGAGATTTTAGCTGCCCTGCCTCTGCACTGCCTCCTGGCGTGGTGGTCATCTATAAACCCGGGGGCCCCATAATCTTTTATTTCCCGGGGGCACCATGAGTTGTCAGTCCACCCCTGGTTGACAGTGTACTTCAGCCCACTTTCAGTTGATTCTGGGTCATTGGAGAGCTCAAGTGCACTTCTGTGACCAACACGGAAAGTATGTTATGGCCACAAAAAGCTTTGGCCATACTTCCCTTGTTATGGCTGTAGTTGATATCAAATAGGAAATTAAAGGAGGTTTAAACACATGTAATCATTTTTTTTATTTAATTGTGAATAATTTAAATCCCTTTGCAGGGATCTGTTTTCACTCGACTAGAAAGAGTCTATAGGCTCAGATCACAAAGCTTCAATACAAGGATGAGACTCTCTAATTTAGTTTTGGGACTTTCATTTTCAAACTACATTGGTGGAATTTTTTGAAAATATGCATATTTATCGTGGTGTGTTGCCTTAAATTGAGCATTATTTCAGTTGATTAGAAGAATTTTGTTTTAATTCACTGTGATTCGATGTGCTATGACAACAATAGATGAACACTTCCAAGGTGGTAAATACTTTTCATATACACTGGATATAAGGTTTATGTGCCTAGGCTGAGCTCTACTGCTAGCTTTCCCAATTAGGAGATGCTGCTGCACACAACTATCAAAAAGTGTGAGACGTTACTGGCAGGAAAGGGAACAAACCTGATGGTTTATAGAACCATACAATATTTTATCACAAAATGTTCAAATACTGTACATTCTAGACCAAGGAAGTTAGATAAGAACACATTATATTTGTTGCACAGCTTAGTAACCAACCGCAACTTATTTGACACATTATATGTCATACAATGTATTCACACCACGAATGGTTGCCTTTTAAGAAAGTGTCATGTGGAAATAAGTCCCCTGATGTGTTTCTTGTTTATGCTTCTTAAGGACACATGAGAAAGATAGCAGTGGTAAATGCATGTATGTAGCAAGTATGAAGGATACTCCCTGAGCGGGCATCGGAGTATCAAGGAGGCGAAGGAGGCAGCAGTCAAAACATCATCATCACAGGCGTGACCTAAAATCATAATTTTGTTCCCCATTTTGTAGGCGCTATAACTTTTGCACAAACCAGTCGCTTATTGCGTTTTTTTTTTTTTTTTTACAAAAATATCCTATCTAATCACTTCTTTAAAAACGACAAGTTTCTATCTAGAGACGATCTACTAAAGACCATCAAACCCTTTATCCTATCTCACTGGAATTACACCCAAATCAAACATTACCTAACCAAGAAAGACAACATCCATCATTGGACAAAACCCTTGACAGTGTTAGAGCGACTCTGCTCCAAAAAAACTCCACAACGACACATTATCTCGGCCCTTTACAACTCCCTATTTGATGATTCCAATGAATTCTCCAGCTCATCCTGTAGGGCATGGGAAAGAGACTTAGGTACTGATCTGTCCACAGAAGACTGGGAGAAAATATATTTATATGCCCACAAAGGCTCACTCAATGTGGCCACACAGGAAAGTGGTTTCAAGATTATCACAAGGTGGTACAGAACCCCTTCTATCCTTCACACCTGGTATCTGATAGATGCTGGAGATGTAAACGAGAAGAAGGCTCGATGATACATACCTGGTGGTCCTGCCCCCTTCTTCAATCTTTCTGGATGTCGGTACACGAAACAATTCATCTTTTCACCTCCGAGAACCTGAATTTTTCACCGCTTCAGTACTTATTACACTTTAACACGATCCCTAGAGAACGTTACCTGAAATCTCTCTCCATGTTCATGATCAATGCTGCTCGTCAGTGTATCCCCTGCCATTGGCGCTCCACCCATGTCCCAACAAAATCGGAATGGTTTAGGAGAATTAACAACATAGAAAGAGTTGAGGATCTCATCAGTATCTCCCAAGAGAGAATCATCAAATTTACAGCGACTTGGTCCGACTGGACATCATTTAAAGAATCTCCAAATTATCAGCAGGTTACTCCATGAAAGTGGTTTTATTACAGGAAAATATGGTATCTTGTAGCTCTGTAAAACTCTTTCCTTTATTCATGTATGTCACTTAGCTCTGAATATCTGGGAATTATCCCCCCCTTTTTTTTTTTTTTTTTTTTTTTTTTTTTACCCCCCTCCTTCCCTCTTCCTAAAAACGTATGCGATTACATGCATATGCCTGTTCCTCGTTCTAGTTTAGAAACAAATATATATTACGGTGATAGTAAAACGATCTGTGCTCTATTTCCATTGAAACTGTATGTAATGACTGCATGGTTTTATATTATTTTTTACCAAAATTGTCTTCTGCTTTCATTACCTACTAGGTGTATTATGTACATTGTTGTATGCACTATTATTCACTCAATAAAGACTTTGTGAAAAAAAAAAAATACGTCGAAAAATACGTATCGGCCTTAACTGAGAAAAAAATATATATTTTTATTTAAAAATTGGGATATTTATTATAGCAACAAGTAAAAAATATATATATATTTTTTTAAATTGTCGCTCTATTTTTGTTTATAGCGCAAAAAATAAAAAACGCAGAGGTGATCAAATACCACCAAAATAAAGCTCTATTTGTGGGGAAAAAAGGGCGTCAATTTTGTTTGGGAGCTACGTCGCACGACCGCGCAATTGTCAGTTAAAGCGACGCAGTGCCGGAAGCTGAAATTTCGCCTGGGCACAAAGGGGGTTTATGTGCTCAGTAAGCAAGTGGTTAAAGTGGTTGTAAATTCCAAAAAGACGAAGGCATAAATTCCAAAAAGACGAAGGCATACTGAGCTAGTATGCATGGCATACTAGCTCATTATGAAATACTTACCTTAGAATACTACCTTAGAAATACTTACCTTAAAGTGGAGTTTCCATCCCAAAAATATTTTTTCATTATTGTGCTCATTAGACCTAAAAAAGAAAAAAATATGTTTTACTCATCTGGAAATGCCTGTTGCTATGTGGTCCCACGAAATCTGCCTTTGGATCCACCTAGGATTCTGACATCATCTCCCTCTAATGCTCCTGGGAAATGTGTGTCATCATTTCCCAGGATGCAGTGCGCTGTCCAATTATCACTCCCCATCCAAGACTTCCAGGAAGAAGGTGGCTGTGAGCTCCACAATGCCCACAAGAAAAATGACAACGGTGTGGACATTCTTTTTTGAATATCTATGCGGATCGGCGGCAGATTGTAAAATAGTAAGTGACCAGATTTATATTATAAAAACGCAGGATGAAAGGACATACATTTCAAATATGCTAATTGTGGTTGAAACCCCGCTTTAAATAATTACCTTAGAATGAAGCTGTTGCAGCGGTCCACCGCTGTGACCGGTAACAGCTTTGGTGCTGTAAATGGCCGAAGCCACGATGACGTTACTCCTGTGCATGCGCGTGGGAGCCAAAGTGCACGCCATAGCTCCTGAAGAAACAGCACCAACAGTGCATTTCAGTGCGCATGTGCCGATAACAATGGCACATAGTGAATATCTCCTAAACTGTGCAAGTTTAGGAGATTTTCACAGCACCTACAGGTAAGCCTGTAGGTAAAAGTGGTGCAAAAGGGTTTACAACAACCACTTTAATAAGGAGTCCCCATAAGTAGCTAGACTAGCGTGGTATCAAAAATCCCATGCTAACTAAAAAGATTGCAGTGCAAGCATCCAGTATCCCAGGGATATACTGTATTTTTGAATGTGGCATTTGAGTGGTATTTAGCTATATGCCTAAAATGCTTTGTAATTTTAAAAGGGCAGTTGCTGTGACCTAGCAAAATGGAGAGGGGACATCTTAAAGCGGAGTTCCGGCCACAATTTCACTTTTTAAATATAAATACCCCTGTAATACACAAGCTTAATGTATTCTAGTAAAGTTAGTCTGTAAACTAAGGTCCGTTTTGTTAGGTTGTTACAGCATTTAGACACTTTATAAAACAGAAATTGACTGGGGCCATCTTAAGTGTGGGCATCATGAAGCCAGACTGTATGACTTCCTGGATTTCAGCCTTGCAGTTCTTGCACATGCTCAGTGTTGCACAAGCAGTGTAATATGTTTCAGATCAGGTTTCAATAGCAACGGGAGTGTCAGAGAAAGTTGCCGCCCCTTATCTATGCAAACCTCTCCTCCTCCTTCCAGGAACCAGTAAATATACTAAATAATTTGTTCCTGTGCAGATATATCTACATAACAAGATTATATATATATATATATATATATATATATATATATATATATATATATATATATATATATATATATATATATATATATATATAATCTCTCTTGTTATATATGTAGTGTGTATACATATACTAGACATGTGCACTGTCAATAAATTCATTTTGCTTAGTTCCGTTTCACATTAGCCGTTATTTCATATTTTGTGCCCGAAACTCAATTCGGATTCGTACGCTCATAATGGGCACAGCAGGAGTACAGCCACAGGAAGTCAGCACAGAACAGGGATGGTGGGAACACTTCATGAGGGGTTCCCACCATCCCTGCACTGAGTTCCCAGGTCTGTACACCCACTGTGCCCATTATGAGGGGTTCCCACCATCCCTGCACTGAGTTCCCAGGTCTGTACACCCGCTATGCCCATTATGAGCGGTTCCCACCAAATAAAACATGCCAAATATGTTTAAGGGGGCAGTATGCTATACAATGTTTTAAAGTTAAAAAAGAGGGTGGAACTCCGCTTTAAAGTCTTGCATGAGCAATACAATAGCCCATTAGAGACATTGGGCCAGATTCACAGAAGAAGTACGCTGGCGTATCTACTGATACATCGGCGTACTTTCAAATTTGCCGCGCCTTATCTTAAGTTTGAATCCTCAAACCAAGATACGACGGCTTCTGGCTTTGATCCAACAGGCGTACGGCTTCGTACGCCTTCGGATCGTAGGTGCAATACTTCGGCGCCCGCTGGGTGGAGTTCGCGTAGTTTTCCACGTCGGGTATGCTAATTAGCTTTTTCTGGCAAACCACGAAGGTACGCACGGCCGTCGCATTCTCTTACGTCATCGCTAGTCGGCTTTTCCCGGCGTATAGTTAAAGCTGCTATTTCGTGGCGTATAGATAGACCTGCCATGCTAAAGTATGGCCGTTGTTCCCGCGTCGAATTTAGAATTTTTTTTTGTTTGCGTAAGTCGTCTGTGAATAGGAAAGGACATAACTCACGTCTACGTTCAAAAAATGACGTTGGTGCGACGCCATTTCGCGCAAAGCACGGCGGGAAATTTCAAAACGGAGCATGCGCGGTACGTTCGGCGCGGGAACGCGCCTAATTTAAATGATCCACGCCCCCTACCCGGATCATTTGAATTAGGCGGGCTTGCGCCGGAGGGATTTACGCTACGTGACCGCAACTTTACAGGCAAGTGCTTTGTGAATCAAGCACTTGCCTGTAAAACTTTCGGCAGCGTAACGTAAATGCGATACGTTACGCCGCCGCAGATGTACCTGAATCTGGCCCATTGTACTCACTTCTGTACTCAAGGACCCACTCTGTTTTGAAGACTGGATTTACTCATATAACTTTCACCCCAGTTCTTTTTGTTATTTTCCCAGACCCTATAGCACACTGGATGCAATTAAAAAAAAACAAAAAAACAGTTCTAACATATAAAGTACTTCCTTAGATATGTTCATTTTATCTCAAGATATACACCAAACGAGAAACTTCATTCTTCAGCAAGCTTCTTCCTTTTTTTGTCTTTACTTGTCACCCATACCTTCAGAAGGTCTCCTGTTCGTCTTCTCTGAAAACCTCACATTATAGCAGACATTCACAAGCCCTTAAAATATAATAATAATAATAATAATAAAAAAAATCATATTTTCAGAAATAACTAAAGAACATCTCCTGCATCGTGTTTTTCCTGGACCTTTCTTATCACATCATGATCTGAAACACTTGGTTTTGCTAAGTTCTTTTTCTTATCAGATTGTAAGATTGTTTGGTCTGTTTTCATCATATGCTATAGAGCAGGGTTTGACAAATTTGCTTGGAATCTAGGAGCCAGCTAAAAAAGTTACGAGCCAGAAAACGCGCCCCGTCCCACCAAGCTTGCGCGCAGAAGTGAACGCATATGTGAGTAGTGCCCGCATGTGTAAACGGTATTCAAACCACACATGTGAGGTATCGCCGCGATTGGTAGAGCGAGAGCAATAATTCTAGCCCTAGACCTCCTCTGTAACTCAAAACATGCAACCTGTAGAATTTTTTAAACGTCGCCTATGGAGATTTTAAAGGGTAAGTTTGTCGCCATTCCACGAGCGGACGCAATTTTGAAGCGTGACATGTTGGGTATCAATTTACTCGGCGTGACATTATCTTTCACAATAAAAAAAAAATTGGACCAACTTTACTGTTGTCTTATTTTTTAATTTAAAAAAGTGTATTTTTTCCCCAAAAAAGTGCGCTTGTAGGACCGCTGCGCAAATACGGTGTGACAGAAAGTATTGCAACGACTGTCATTTTATTCTCTAGGGTGTTAGAATAAAAAATATATATAATGTTTGGGGGTTCTAATTGGAGGGAAGGAGATGGCACATTAGAACTGCTGTTTTATTTGTAATGCCAACGGCCACCACAAGATGGCGCCAGATCACAGAAGGAAGCTTAGGGCCTAAGCTTCCTTTTGTGATCTGGCACCGAGGACCTGAATACTGGTGAAGAACCAGCCTGGGCAAGGATGGCGCTGGATCCTTGCACAGGTGACTGTATGTTTACTAAGAGTCAGCAGCTAAAAGTTTTTGCTGTTTTAAAGCTGCTGAAGCTCTATAGAAGGGCTCGACAAAATCCGGGCACCCGGTCGCAGTTGCGATAAGAAATTGTGACCTGGCGCCTGCCCGTAATTGAGGCTGCCGCTTTACGGCCTTTTCAGAAGGAAGCTTAGGCCTGCAGAAGGCCGCAAAGCCACGGCCTCAATTACCGGCAGGCGCGGACCCGCTGTGATCGCGCGGACCCGCTGCGATCCCGCGGAGGGGAGGTGTTGGCGCATGGAGACATAGTCACAATTTCTTGTCGCAATTACGACCGGTCGCCCGGATTTTGTCGAGCCCTGCTATAGAGCTTTAGCAGCTTTAAAACAGCTAAAACAGCAAAAACTTTTAGCTGCTGACTCTTAGTAAACATACAGTCACCTGTCCCAGGATCCAGCGCCATCCTCGCCCAGGCTGGTTCTTCACCAGTATTCAGGTCCCCAGTGCTAAAATGTTAACTACTTTGGGTAAAGTAGTTATTCCTGCGCTACAGTGGAAGCTATGGGGGTAATCCACAAAAGGGATATGCCGGCGTATCTACTGATACGCCGTCGTATCCCTGTTTCTATCTTTGGAACGGATCCACAGAATCAGTTTACCATAGATAGGCAGAAGATCCGACATGTGTAATTGAATTACACTGTCGGATCTTAAGGATGCAATCTAGGCCGGCCGCTAGGTGGCAAGGCCATTGCGGCCGGCCTAGAATATGCAAATGAACACTTACGGCGATCCACGAACGTTCCGACGGGCCCGTCGCGCTAAATCTACGTCGTTTATGTCGAGTTACACCGCGTAAAATATGGCTGAGTCCTATTTGACTAAGCCCTATTAAGTATGGCCGTCGTTCCCGCGTCGAAATGTTAAACTCTACGTCGTTTGTGTAAGACGTTCGTGAATGGCGCTGGACGCCATTTACGTTAACGTCTAAGCAAATGGCATCGGAGCGACGTCAGTTAGCGCAATGCACGTCGGGTAAGTTACGCGGGAGCGCGCCTAATTTAAATGGGACTCGCCCCATTAGATTCGGCACGCCTTGCGCCGGACGGATTTGAGTTACACCGCCGCAAATTTCCAGGTAAGTGTGTTGTGGATCGATACCTAACTTAGGAAATTTGCGGCAGTGTAACTTAAATCACTTAAGTTACGTTGCGCTGCGGGGCTGTGGATTTGGCCCTATGTGTGCAGAGGGTAAAGGTGCGGCAACTACCGTATGGGCTAACCACTACCCACAGTGAGACATGAAAAAAATCAAGAGATGGTGTTGCGCTCCAATAGCATAGAATGGTGTAAGTGGTAAAATGTATAAATAACTAAAATAGTATAATTGATAAATGAATGTGCAAATATGCAAATAGACTGACTGAAAGATAAAAATTGCTATAAATGCTAAGATAAGGTGCATACAAAGGTGAACTGAATGAATGTGCAAACAGTGCAGATAAGGTGACTCAGGTGCATAAATAAAATCACAACGTAAATATCTTATCTTTGCACATTCATTTATCAATCATACGATTTTGGTTATTTATACATTTTACCACTTACACCATTCTATGCTATTGGAGCGCAACACCATCTCTTGATTGTGGGTAGTGGTTGGCCCATATGGTAGTTGCTGCACCTTTACCCTCTCTTGATTTTTTCCATGTTAACTACTTTAACGCCTTAATGCTGAGAGGCTGCATACTGTATAAGCGTCCTTATGTAAACCGTTTTCTGTGCTTAGAGCGTGCGCCCCTCATGCTCCCAGCACAGTCACCAGCGGGTACAGGTAAACTCCAGATGCATACTTGCAATTGGGATCAGATGTAGGACCTGCAAAACTAGCTCCCCCCTAAAAAAAAAAAATGATTCAAAATATGGCGTAGGGGACGGGAGGGTGATGTTCCGCTTTAATGTATTGCTGTAGGTTTTGTTATTATGATGACCACATTATGTCCTAATTTTATACAGACCAACAAAATATGCTGTTAATAATATTTATAGTAATGATTAAGGGCTTTATTCAAGTTGAACTGATAATATATCAGCAGTGTCTGCTGTTTCCAAAACAACAACTTATCAGTTATTTTTGGTTCTTTACTCAGCAGTTCTGTTGTATCTTTTTGTCCTAGTTTCCTGAGCTTTCTTCCTCTACTTACTTTTTACTTAGTGAGTCATACAGCACAGTTCTTATTCTGCTGAGCCTGAAAGACATCAGGGACCTGTCAAGTACATAATATTTAATGACATATTTAACGCACACTTTGCTATACATTGAATTATCTAATTGACATTACTTAAACCAGGGCCTTGATTGGAACCAAGGTTTACAGTATATTCACGCTATTCTTTTGGCACACTAAAGTATTCTTACACTAAACATTATCACCCCTTTTACGGTAATGAAGATTACCTACATCATCGTTTAATTATTATGATGTGGCTGGATTAAAATGAACTATGAATACAACTGTCTCTCTAAATTTGGTGCCAGGGGATTTTTGTCTGTGAATACAATTGTGTCCATTCTCTTAAAAAAAAAAAAAAGTTGCTTCTTTTAAGGAATGTCTCTTTTGTTTAATAACTTAAAAGGTCAGACTTTTCCATTTAAAAAAAAAAGCAAAATATTTACTTTTGTCTGTCCATTGAAAGTGCAAGTCTTTTAAAATCACATACATGTACTTATTAGCAGGCTGATAGATAAACATTAGCTGTTGTATAAATATCACACAATTAAGACATAATGTAATCATTATTGTAAACTGTGTTACTACAAATTGTTAGACAAGTAATTATTCGCCCATAATGGTCCCCGTGTTTATTTTCTGTTTATTTTGGGGGTTTTTTGTGTCTAGAATTATCCTTAAGAGGCGGTTCACACTGGGGCGACTCGTCAGGCGGCTCAGCCGCCTGACGAGTCACGTTCCATTCTATGCAATAGAACCATTCTAATAGGAGCGACGCAAGTCGCTCAGACTTAGAAAAAGGTTCTTATACGACTTCGGGGGCGACTCAGGGCGACCTGCATTGACTTCTATACGGAGGTCATTTTGCAGGTCGCCTCTGAAGTCGTCTTCAGGACGCCTTGCGAAGTCGCCCCTGACGTCGTGCCGCCTAAGTGTGAACTGGCTCTTACAGTTAAAACAAATGGCACAGTGTTTTTAAATATAAATACAATATAAATAGAGAAAAGAAAGGATTTTACAGTTTCTTTGTACTAGAGTCATTTTTTTCAGGCTTGTTTAACCCTTTTTACTGCTGGCACGATTCATATTTGAGGTATGGAAGTATCAGGATGTAAACAAACTCCTTCTACTGCAATCATGGGTTTGTTTACATTTTAAAGAGCCAGCTTCAGTCTCTCTCATAGGGCCTCCTGAATACATCTACCTACACCTACTCCACCCCACACCTGTCCTGGGCCAAGGTGGGCCTTATGATAGCCTGAGACACCCACTGAAGCCTTCAGGATAAAGATCACAGGGGAGACCATAAACCTGCATTTTTGTGAGGCATGAACCTGGAAGCACTTAGCTCTGAGCACTTTTGGGTTAATGATGTTGTAAAGGTAATACATGTACTTATTAGCAGGCTGATAGATAAACATTAGCTGTTGTATAAATATCACACAATTAAGACATAATGTAATCATTATTGTAAACTGTGTTACTACAAATTGTTAGACAAGTAATTATTCGCCCATAATGGTCGCCGTGTTTATTTTCTGTTTATTTTGGGGGTTTTTTGTGTCTAGAATTATCCTTAAGAGGCGGTTCACACTGGGGCGACTCGTCAGGCGGCTCAGCCGCCTGACGAGTCTTGTCCCATTCTTTGCAATAGAACCGTTCTAAAAGGAGCGACGCAAGTCGCTCCGACTTAGAAAAAGGTTCTTATACGACTTCGGGGGCGGCTCAGGGCGACCTGCATTGACTTCTATACGGAGGTCATTTTGCAGGTCGCCTCTGAAGTCGTCTTCAGGACGCCTTGCGAAGTCGCCCCTGACGTCGTGCCGCCTAAGTGTGAACTGGCTCTTACAGTTAAAACAAATGGCACAGTGTTTTTAAATATAAATACAATATAAATAGAGAAAAGAAAGGATTTTACAGTTTCTTTGTACTAGAGTCATTTTTTTCAGGCTTGTTTAACCCTTTTTACTGATGGCACGATTCATATTTGAGGTATGGAAGTATCAGGATGTAAACAAACTCCTACTGCAATCATGGGTTTGTTTACATTTTAAAGAGCCAGCTTCAGTCTCTCTCATAGGGCCTCCTGAATACATCTACCTACACCTACTCCATCCCACACCTGTCCTGGGCCAAGGTGGGCCTTATGATAGCCTGAGACACCCACTGAAGCCTTCAGGATAAAGATCACAGGGGAGACCATAAACCTGCATTTTTGTGAGGCATGAACCTGGAAGCACTTGGCTCTGAGCACTTTTGGGTTAATGAGGTTGTAAAGGTAATTGTTTTCCCTAAATAGCTTGCTTTACCTTAGTGCAGTACTCCTTTACTTACCTCATCCTTCCATTTTGCTTTTAAATGTCCTTATTTCTTCTGAGAAATCCTCACTTCCTGTTCTTCTGTCTGTAACTAAACACAGTAATGCGAGGCTTTCTCCCTGGTGTGGAGAAAGCCTCTTAAGGGGGGAGGGGGTGAGCAGGAGGGTCATGACGCTCTCTACTTTGCAGATAGAGAAAGGAGCTGTGTGTTAGTGGGTGTCCTGACACTCCTGCTCGCCCCCTCAAGAGGCTTTCTCCACACCAGGGAGAAAGTGTCGCATTACTGTGTGGAGTTACAGACAGAAGAACAGGAAGTGAGGATTTCTCAGAAGAAATAAGGACATTTAAAAGCAAAATGGAAGGATGAGGTAAGTGAAGGAGGACTGCACTAAGGTAAAAGAAGCTATTTAGGGATTTTTTTTTTTTTTTTTACCTTTACAACCCCTTTAAGAACTGTCACATTCTGGTTGGTTCGGGTGGGATGGCTACAGACTGTACTCAGTCTGTTTACGCAGAGTAAAAAAAAGGCATTACGAGTCTAATAGACCCAACACATAATAGGTATTGCCATGCCATGGCAATAATTCTAGGGCCAGTATTTATAGTTAACTCATAATTGATGAGCTGTAAAGATTTTTACAGGTTTTTTTTTCTGGGTGACATACTTTTCCTTCATTTTGCAGTCACCTAATTGGTATCTATTTATTCAACTCTGTCTCATCTTTTATATTTTACAGAAAATCTGGGTTTTTATTGGGTTTGTGTGCATTGAAGACTAATTATAATATATTTCTAATGAAAATATATGTTTAATTAACAATTGTACTGATATTGTTTGACATAAAAAAAACTGCCCACTATAATCCTAAAAACATTATTATTGTTCCTCTAAACCTTATTTACATCCTTAATGTATCTAAAAGTTTCAATTCTTTCTCCCCTTTCCCTACTTTCCTCAAGACTGTTACCTTCCGTCTGGTATGTTTTATTCCTCCTTCCACCATTTTTGTTACCTGTCTCTGGACTTGTTCTATTTTATCAATTTCTTTTATAAGTGAGGTCTCCAGAAGTGGACATCATATTTAAAAAAAAAGGCCTAACTATTCAGCTGTATAATGGAACTGGAACCTCTTTCCTTCTGCTCTTTGTTCCCCTAGTGAGATATCCCAGAATTCTATTTGCTTGCCCTATTCCCAGGCCACACTGTTTGCTCTTTTTGCAATCATCTAAAATAAGCAACAATTGATTTAAGTGGGTTTTCATGTACAAAATGACAATTTAAGCGTGTGTACTAAAATATGAGGGGAAAAGCAACTGTCAATGAAGGTTAATAGTGTACACTGAAATATACACATTGCAATTTCCTATAGCAAGCAATTCGATTTTTAACAAATATTAATATGTATACCGCAGTTACACTGATTAATGATGGCCACATTAAACATCTTTCTCTGTATATGCTTTCAGACACTAGTACAGATGTACTATGTCAAATTTTAAGATACCATAAATAATGTTTGCAAAATTCTGAACAGGTATGTTCCATCATATCAAACTTTTCATATCTAAGTGCTAGCTACAACCAATCGTGGGATCTTTTCAGGCAGCTTGTAGCATCCACTTATACTTTGGCAACTATACTGTTACCTACATTTTTACACAGTCTTTATTCATGCCTCTCTTTATCTCTCATTTATATATTGCCACTATATACCATAGTTTTGTACAGCATACACAGTAAATGATTAAGAAAAAAAAAAACATATTTTATCCCAGGTTCACATTGGGCTGCGGGAGTGAAGCCGTGCAAGTTCAGCTGAACTCGCACGATTTCACTCCCGCTGTCAGTCCCAATTTCGGCCGCGATTTCAGAGACATCTGTGCAAGTTTCTTGCTGGTTTTTGCCGAGAAACTCGGTCATGTGTACGAGGCCTGTGAGGAAACAACAGCAGGGTGTTGATCTCATCAGGGTCCTACTACTCTTTCATTGTCCAATTAAAGGCTAGGGAGATCATAGACCAGATCATATTGTTCATTAACATTATGGTCTCCAGGGAGGTTTTAGAAAGTGCAGCACCTGGCCTCTATCACTAGATTGGTTGAACAGAATTACAAATCTGAAACAGTTTCTATGTATGTATTACATTGTGATTTTGCCTGCCTGCCTGTATTTGAGTGTATGTCTGCATAAAAAAAAAAAAAAGCCCTGTACACACGATCGGTTAGTCTGATGAAAACAGACCATTTCATAGGACAAACCGATAGTGTGTGGGACCCATCAGTTTGTTTTCCATCGGTGAAAAAAAATAGAACTTGTTTTAAAATTTTCCTATCGATAAAAAAACGATAGAAAAAAACGATCGTCTGTGTGGAAGTTCATCGGTCAAAAATCAATGCATGCTTAGAATCAAGTCGACGCATGCTCGGAAGCATTGAACTTAATTTTTCTCAGCACGTCGTAGTGTTTTACGTCACCTCGTTGGACACGGTCAGATTTTTGACTGATGGTGTGTAGGCAAGACTGATGAAAGTCAGCCTTATCGAATATCTGATGAAAAAATCCATCGGATTAGATTCCATCAGATACAGTATCCGATCGTGTGTACAGGGCATAACACATTTTTGCATGTTTTACCTCTTTTGAAGTAATCTCCAAATTTGTGACAGCAGAAGCTCCAATATGGGTAGCTCAAGAGGTGATAGAAAGCAACCCAATCTGCACAGATAACCTATCATGGCTTTATCCCACTGATAATCCAAAGATATCCAACCCTATATTGTAACACACTATGCAGGTTTAAGATGCCTATACATTTTCTGGAAGATTACAATTGCCTTGAAAGCTTCTTACGACTTTTACTAACAGCCCAGTTTTTCCTCTAACATCAAGTTTGGAAAATGCGATCCAAGTTTTTAAGCTGATCACAGACAAAAGTGTAAAATTTTTCCCATTGTTACAATAGACTTTACATTTACCAACTATGGAACTTTTTAGACACCTTCAGATAAAACATATCATAGAGCGTAACATTACATTCCCAGAAAGCCCCTCACTCTTAAGCAACAATTCTGAGATGACCCGTGCTTTCCAGGCCTAATATCACTCATCTATAAGCTACTGTACTGTCATCCCTGTTAATATTCCAGCTTCCAGCATACATTCAACAATGGATTACTGACTTAGGGATAGCTATAGATGATGGAGAATGGAACCAAATTTGGGACACAGTGAAATCAATTTCAAGGAATGTGTTGGTTATAGAAACTAATTACAGGGTCACGAGGAGTTGCTATCTGGTACCAGTTTAAATCTCCTGTTGGGTACCTCGTTATTCTTCTTTATGTTTTTAGGGATGTGACAATTGGGAACCTTTTATCATATCTGTTGGACCTACCTGGTGGCCCAGAAATACTGAGCCAATATCTCTTTGCTTTTTCTTACCACAATTTTGGGACATGAGATCCAAAGTTTGCTCTTCTAGGTGTCAGACCGACTTTTTCAAAAGTCAATTCAAACTTGTGGTCCATGTTCTCACTGCTGCTAAGCAGGTGATTGGTAGAGCCTAAAAAGCTTCTACTCTTTCAGTAGCTGAAACCAAGTCAAGAATCACACAGATTATGCTACATTCGAAATTGGAAACCAGGATATCGAACACAAAGGAGAAGTGCTCAGTTATCAGGTACCCTTGCTGTACACATTTCCTTCCCCTTGGAATATATGCTGGCCTACTAGGCTTTTGAAATGGGCCAACCATGGCCCTACCCATCAATCTTTCTCCAACTGTATTCTCCATTGTATGAATCCTATTTTCACACGCCCAACACCTGTTTTCCTTTGTTTGCAACCATGCACCTCCATGATAATCCCAAAGGAAACATGATCGGGAACATGATCTGATTATCCAACAAAGTCTGTCCTTCTTTTGTTATATTACATTCAACATGACATTAATTACTTGTATTTCTGTCTACCCTTGACCAGCCAGTTGGTAGATTTTTTTTCTGCTTCCCAAAATTCTAATGAAATGAGATATGTTTTCATTAAACCCAGACTATGAAAAACTTTCATTACATGCTATACTCACAAAGCCACTAAAGCATTCATTTTGTGTAGCCTGAAATATATCTGGTTGATCCTGCCTTCAGGCGTCCTTCCTATCTTCTCTATGTCCCCACTGCAGCCTGAGATTGTATAGACTAGCTGTTGTCATCAATTGAGCATGCTCCAGTTTAATTTCTCTTATTTTCATTTCCTTTCTTTTATCTGTGCAACCACAATGACTATAGAGTCACACATGTGGACATATACACAGTGGTAAATTACATCCTCCCTCCCTCCACCCCCCCCCCCCCTATTAATTGCTAAATGCTATGAGGGTACGATATAGTATGCTGATTAATTATATTCACTAAGAAACTCATAAAAATCTTAGTTTTAATATAAATCAGTAATAAATACAGTATATAAAATGCAATTAATTATACCTGCAAAATAAAAAAGAGAGAGCCTTGTATGCTGATTCCGTCTGGACAAAATAATACAGCTAGTGTCAATCGTCTTTGACACCGACTACACTAAATTATGTTCAATAAAGATTTCTAGGGAGCTATAAAACAGTTTTTGATATTTATAATTTACTTTGAATTAGTTTTCTGAAACTTTTTTTTAATCATGTGATCATCATAGCACAAATCAGAACAGGGGAAGATTATGTGACGACACAACAGCACTGCAGGAATAAGGTACTTAGAGGTTAAACAAAAATAATACAGTACAGTGGCATGATATATATGAATTATGTGAATAAATGATGGCAAATTACAATTCTCTGTTTAGTATCACTTTTTAGACTATGGTGTTAATTTACTAAAACTGGAGAGTACAAAAATGGTGAAGCTGGTCATGGTAACCAATCAGCTTCTAACTCCAGCTTCTTCAATTAAGCTTTGAGAAAAAAAAATGGAAGCTGATTGGTTTCTATGTAGAACTGCACCAGATTTTGCACTCTCCAGTTTTAGTAAATCAAGTGCTATATGTCTGTATAATTTACTGTTTGTAACAAAATCTTAAACAAAACCCAATTAAAAAAAACAATGAAACATAAAACAAGGTTTTTTTTTTTTATTATTATTCTGAAAAAAGCTTGATGGTATGTTATCAAAAAAAGGACATATGCTCTCAGAGAAATTATTTTTCAATCTCTAGCAAGGTGTTGACTTAGTATTGATCCATCCAGTGAATCTTTAACACCCATTTCAGCCTGCATGACTTCTCTGCCATTTGCTGCTAGAGACTGCATTAGTTTCCCAGGGAAACAAACTATTAGTGCAAAGTTTTTAAGGCCATAAAATCACATTTGAAATTGTTGACTTTATTTGACTTGGCTGTGGATAGCTGTAGCAGTTCTTTTTCCCACAGAACTATTTAGAAAAATAAGTTCAGGGTCAATAAATGATGGAGACTGTGTTAAAACAACATTCTAATTTTGATTCCCAAATGCTGCTCTTTCATTTTTTTAATTAAAAAACAACAAATACACAATAGCATGTTTGCTCTTTTTTAATAATATGCTATTGGAAATAATATTTTACATTTTATGTTTACATTTTGGATAAAGTCAGAGCATGGGGAAATGGGCAGTATCAGATTGAAAGAAAAGGATATACAGTGGGGATTGAAAGTTTGGGCACCCCAGCTAAAAATTTGTATAAATGTGCATAACGAAGTGAAGGAAAGATGGAAAAATCTCCAAAAGTCATCACATTACAGATTAGACATTCTTATAATATGTCAAAAAAAGTTAGATTTTATTTCCATCATTTACACTTTCAAAATTACAGAAAGCAATAAAATGGCGTCTGCAAAAGTTTGGGCACCCTGCAGAATTTATAGCATGCACTGCCCCCTTTTCAAAGCTGAGACCTGCCAGTGTCATGGATTGTTCTCAATCATCGTCTGGGAAGACCAGGTGATGTCAATCTCAAAGGTTTTAAATGCCCAGACTCATCTGACCTTGCCCCAACAATCAGCACCATGGGTTCTTCTAAGCAGTTGTCTAGAAAACTGAAACTGAAAATAGTTGACACTCACAAAGCTGGAGAAGGCTATAAGAAGATAGCAAAGAGTTTTCAGATGTCAATATCCTCTGTTCGGAATGTAATTAAGAAATGGCAGTCATCAGGAACAGTGGAAGTTAAAGGAAGAACAAGAAAAATATCAGACAGAACAGCTCGCAGGATTGTGAGAAAAGCAATTCAAAACCCATGTTTGACTGCACGATCCCTCCAGAAAGATCTGGCAGACACTGGAGTTGTGGTACACTATTCCACTATAAAGAGATGCTTGTACAAATATGGTCTTCATGGAAGAGTCATCAGAAGAAAACCTCTTCTACGTCCTCACCACAAAAATCAGCGTTTGAACTTTGCAAATGAACATATAACATGACACGCCTGATGCATTTTGGAAACAAGTTCTGTGGACCGATGAGGTTAAAATATAACTTTTTGGCCGGAATGAGCAAAGGTACGTTTGGAGAAGAAAGGGCACAGAATTTAATGAAAAGAACCTCTGTCCAACTGTGAAGCATGGGGGTGGATCAATCATGCTTTGGGGTTGTATTGCAGCCAGTGGCACAGGGAACATTTCACGAGTAGAAGGAAAAATGAATTCAATAAAATTTCAGCAAATTTTGGATGGTAACTTGATGCCATCTGTGAAAAAGCTGAAGTTAAAGAGAGGATGGCTTCTACAAATGGATAATGATCCTAAACACACCTCAAAATCCACGGGGGATTACATCAAGAGGCGTAAACTGAAGGTTTTGCCATGGCCTTCACAATCTCCTGACCTCAACATAATTGAAAATCTATGGATAGACCTTAAAAGAGCAGTGCGTGACAGACAGCCCAGAAATTTTAAAGAACTGGAAGACTTTTGTAAGGAAGAATGGGCAAAGAAACCTCAAACAAGAATTGAAAGACTCTTGGTTGGCTACCAAAAGCGTTTACAAGCTGTGATACTTGCCAAAGGGGGCAGTACAAGATATTAACTCTGCAGGGTGCCCAAACTTTTGCAGATGCCATTTTTTTGTTTTCTGTCATTTTGAAAGTGTAAATGATGGAAATAAAATCTATTTTTTTTTTACATATTATAAGAATGTCTAATCTGTAATTTGATGCCTTTTGGAGATTTGTCCATCTTTCCTTGGCTTCGTTATGCACATTAATACAAATTTTTACTTGGGGTGCCCAAACTTTCGATCCCCACTGTAGGTCTTGTTTTTTTGCTTTTGCTCCTTACTTTTCACTTTTCTTACTTCATATTTTATATAAATGAGTAGGGAGTATATTAGCATTTAAAAATACTGCAAATATTACATACTGTATCTATAATATATATATATATATATATATATATATATATATATATATATATATATATATATATATATATATATATATATATAGACTGTACAGTATAACCTTGGATTCCGAGCATAATTCGTTCAAGAAACATGCTTGTAGTCCAAAGCACTTGTATATCAAATTAAATTTCCCCATAAGAAATAATGAAAACTCAAATCGTTCATTCCACAACTGTTTATTCATGAGTCCTTCAGTTTATAGTCCATATAATATTATAGTCATGTGATAGATTGTGTAACCATAAAATGTCCATCCACAAATGGAAGCCTCCACAGGGGGGTTAGCAGCAAAATCCAGCAGGCGCTACAGTGTATAAAAGAGAAGAGAGGCGCCTCTTAGTATAGCAATATGGTTACATTTAATGAAGGTACAAGATTTATGCCCTGTACACACGATAGGTTAGTCTGATGGAAACGGTCTGATGGATTTTTCCATCAGTTATCCGATGAAGCCGGCTGATGATCAGTTGTGCCTACACACCATCAGTTAAGAAAACAATCGTGTCAGAACGCGGTGACGTAAAACACAACGACGTGCTGAAAAAAATGAAGTTCAATGCTTCTAAGCATGCGTCGACTTGATTCTGAGCATGCGTGGATTTTTAACCGATGGACGTACCTACAGATGATCGTTTTTTTTCTATAGGTTTTTTATCCATCAGATAATTTTAAAACAAGTTCCTATTTTTTTAACCTATGGATAAATAACCGATGGGGCCCACACACGATCGGTTTGGTCTGATGAAAACGGTCCATCAGACCGTTTTCATCAGACTAACCTATCGTGTGTACGCAGCATTAGAAACTCACATGGTTGATGATTAAATGAGGCAGATCTAAGTATGTAGGCATCCGGGGTAAAGCTGTCCACATAAACCATCCTCCTCACCTCCAGCTCCCATCGCGGTCAGTCTGCAATCGTGACCTGGAAGACTACCCTGCAGTAGAGCGGTTGAGCCACTCGTGGAGCGCAGAGTGGAAAGGACGACGTCGATAGTGGTGCGGAGGATGGTCTATGTGGACAGCTTTTCCCCCGGATGCCTGCATACTTAGATGTTTTAAACATCAACCATGTTCCTAAATGTTGTACCTTTATTAACCCCTTCCATACCGGACCTATTCTGGCACTTCTCTCCTACATGTAAAAATTATCACTTTTTTGCTAGAAACTTACTCAGAACCCCCAAACATTATATTAGTTTTTTTTAGCAGACACCCTAGGTAATAATTTGGCAGACATTGCAACTTTTTATGTCACATGGTATTTGCGCAACAATTTTTCAATTGCGTTTCTTTGGAAAAAACTGAGAATGAATTCAAAAATAACAAAACTGTAAAATTAGCTCAATGTTTTTGTATAATATCAAAGATGATGTTATGCCAAGTAAATAGATACCCAACATGTCACGCTTTGAAATTGCGCACACTTGTGGAATGGCGCCAAACCTTGGTACTTAAAAATCTCCATAGGTGATGCTTACATTTTTTTTACGGGTTACCAGTTTAGAATTACAGAGGAGGTCTAGTACTAGAATTGGTGCTTTTGCTCTAACACACGCAGGGATAACTCACATGTGCGTTTACATATGCGGGCGCGACTTACGTGTGCGATCGCTTCAGTGTTTTTTTTTTTATTGTTTATTTTATTACATTTTTTTATTTTTACACTTCTCTCCTTAAAAATAATTTTTTATCACGTTTATTCTAATTACAAGGAATATAAACATCCCTTGCAATAAGAATGGTAAGTGACAGGTCCTCTTTCTGGAGAGATGTTGGGTAATTAAAACCCCACGTCTCTCCTCCAGACTTGAAAACATCAAAATACAAACAGAACTAACGATCCAATGCTTTTCAGCCAAGATCTCAGCTTTGTTTACATCCGCGGTTGCAGATGTGGCGTCATAACGTCGCGCCTGGGCCTCTGACGGTCAAAGAGATGACTGGTGACCAACTGGTGAAATCTCTATGCTCTTCATCCAGTGGCGGCAGATTCTTTCTCCGGGTCCCCAATCGCACGGGAGAGCCCATAGAAGCACCCTCCCGCCGCCTATAAGTACGATCAAGCGGCTGAAATGCCTATGATCATTCTTACGGTGCAGAGAATCGTGGGATGAAAAAGCAGATATCTGAATGATGCCTGCAGCCATCATTCAGATATCCCCACTGAAAGTCAATCACGTCATATGACGTCCTTGGGCTGGAAGTGGTTAAATGTAACCATATTGCTACACTTAGAGGCACCTCTCTTCTCTTTTATACTCAGTTGTGACATGACGCTACTTGTATATCAAGACATTGCTTGTGTATCAATTCAAAATGTATTAAAACATTTAGCTTATCTTGCAAAACACTCTCAAACCAAGGTTTTACTGTATATATATTTTAAGTGTTTCATTGCAATGGTCCCTGAGTACCAAAACCCAATGTTGGCCCCAGTGTTTGTGTGTATATTGTAAAGCACTTAACGTGCTTAACTGTGAGTCTGCAGACTAAGGTAGTGTCAGAGGGTTAATTTGGAATCTTTAGAGGCACAATAATTCACCACAGTCAAGAAAAAATGTGATTGGTGCTATGTTTAGACATTATATAAAAATGGAACAAAATACTGTATTTATCGGCGTATAACTAGCACAGGCATATAACATGCACCCTAATTTTAAGAGGGAAGTTTCAGGAAAAAAACTTTCCAAGGCACACAGACCTCCCGCACAACACACAAACCCCTGCACAGCACTGCACAGCACATGGACTCCTGCACAGTACTGCACAGCACACGGACCCTTGCACAGCACACGGACCCCTGCACAGTACTGAACAGAACACGGACCCCTGCACAGCACTGCACAGCACAGCACACGGACCCTTGCATAGCACACGAACCAATGCAAAGTACTGCACCGCACACGGACCTCCCGCACAGCACACGGACCCCTGCACAGCACACAGACCCCTGCACAGCACACAGACCCCTGCACAGCACTGCACAGCACACGGACTCCTGTACAGTACTGCACAGCACATGGACCCCTGCACAGCACATGGACCCCTGCACAGCACATGGACCTCCCGCACAGCACACGGACCTCCCGCACATGGACCCCTGCACAGCACACAGACCCTTGCACAGCACACAGACCCCTGCACAGCACTGCACAGCACCCTGAACAGCACACTAACCTCCCACACAGCACACGGACCCCTGCACAGCACACAGACCCCTGCACAGCACACGGCCCCTTGCACAGCACTGCACAGCAGCACGGACCCCCCCACACAGCACACAGCCCCCTGCACAGCACACAGACCACCCCCACACAGCACACAGGCCCCCTGGACAGCACTGCACAGCACACAGACTCCCACACACAGACCTCTGCACAGCACTGCACAGCACAGCACACAGACCCCCTGCCCAGCACTGCACAGGACATGGACCCCCTGCACAGCACATGGACCCCTGCACAACACACGGACCCCCACACATGACACAGACCCCCTGCACAACAAACGGACCCCCCGCAAAGCACACAGGCCCCCTGCACAGAACACGGACCCCCTGCAGAGCACACGGACCCCCTGCACAGCACAAGGACCACTGCACAGCACACGGACCACTGCATAGCACACAGACCCCTGCACAGCCCACGGAGCCCCCCGCACAGCACATGGACCCCCGCACAGCACATGGATCCCCGCACAGCACACGGACCCCCGCACAGCACACAGAGCCGCGCACAGCACACAGACCCCTGCACAGCACTGCACAGCGCACGGACCCCTGCACAGCACACCAACCCCCTGCACAGCACACAGACCCCCCCGCACCACACACAGACCCCTGCACAGCACTGTGCAGCACATGGACCCCCTACACAGCACACAAACCCATGCACAGCACTGCACAGCACATGGACCCCTGCACAGCACTGCACAGCACACAGGCCCCCTGCACAGCACACGGACCCCATTCCCTGCACAGTACACAGCCCCTTTTTATTATAAAGTCCCTCCCTGCACTCCCAGAAGACTCCAGTCTCCTGGGACAGCATTGCCAGCATACTCTAAAGTTGAGAAAACATCACTGTCAACCCCTCCTCATATACTGCTCCTCATGTGTCTCTCAATGTAAATCAAAGCTCCTATATACCTCAATTAATGCCGCTCTGTCATTAACACAGGCATGTGAATCTCTGCTGTTTCATTGATGGTCATATGACCGCTCTCCTCCTCCAATCAAAAGCTACACTCGAGGAGGAGGCTGAGCGGGAGGAGGAGAGCGGCCAGAACGAGTGGCGTTACTTGAGGTATTACAGGCTTCCATTTATATTGAGAGTGACACAGGAGGAGTGTTTTATGAGAAATTGCTGACTGTAATGTTTTATAAAGTTTGTCAGCGCTGTCCCAGGGCCTGCGTGGGTAAAAAAATATATTGGTGTATAACACGCAGGCGCAGATTACCCTCTATTTTCAGGGTAAAAAATTGTGTGTTATACACCGATAAATACTGCACATTAGCATGTTAATACAGTATCTCACAAAAGTGAGTACACCCCTCTCATTTTTGTAAATATTTTATATCTTTTCATGTGACAACACTGAAGAAATGACACTTTGCTACAATGTAAAGTCGTGAGTGTGCAGCTTGTATAAAAGTGAGTACACCCCTCAGTGAAAATTTCCAAATTGGGCCCAATTAGACAATAATTCCTCCCCGGTGTCATGTGACTTGTTAACAATACAATGTCTCAGGTGTGAATGGGGAGCAGATGTGTTAAATTTGGTGTTATCGCTCTCATATTGGTCACTGAAAGTTCAACATGGCACCTCATGCAAAGAACTGTCTGAGGATCTGAGAAAAATAATTGTTGCTCTACATAAAGATGGCCTAGGCTATAAGAAGATTGCCAAGACCCTGAAACTGAGCTGCAGCATGGTGGTCAAGACCATACAGAAGTTTAACATGACAGATTCCACTCAGAACAGGCCTCGCCATGGTCGACCAAAGAAGTTGAGTGCACGTACTCAGCATTATATCCAGAGGCTGTCTTTGGGAAATAGACGTATAAGTGCTGCCAGCATTGCTGCAGAGACTGAAAGAGTGGGGGTCAGCCTGTCAGTGCTCAGACCATGCGCCGCACACTGCATCAAATTTGTCTGTATGGCTATTGTCCCAGAAGGAAGCCTCTTCTTAAGATGATGCAGAAGAAAGCCTGCAAGCAGTTTGCTGAATACAAGCAGACTAAGCACATGTATTACTGGAACCATGTCCTGTGGTCAGATGAGACCACGATGAACTTATTTGGTTTAGATGGTGTCAAGCGTGTGTGGCGGCAACCAGGTGAGGAGTACAAAGAGAAGTGTGTCTTGCCTACAGTCAAGCATGGTGGTGGGAGTGTCATGGTCTGGGGCTGCATGAGTGCTGCCAGCACTGGGGAGCTACAATTCATTAAGGGAACCATTAATGCCAACATGTACTGTGACATACTGAAGCAGAGCATGATCCACTCCCTTCAGAGACTGGGCCGCAGGGCAGTATTCCAACATGATAATGACCCCAAACCAACCTCCAAGACTATCACTGCCTTGGTAAAGAAGCTGAGGGTAAAGATGATGGACTGGCCAAGCATATCTCCAGACCTAAACCCTATTGAGCATCTGTGGGACTTCCTTAAAGCGGATGTGCCATGGGGAAAAAATATTAAAAGCCAGCAGCTACAAATGCTGCAGCTGCTGACTTTTAATATTAGGACACTTACCTGTCCTGGAGTCCAGCGCTGATCGCAGCAGAGCACGAGCGATCGCTCGTCTCTCTGCTGCTCCCTCCCCCATCCACGCTGAGGGAACCAGTGCTTCACTGTGGCGGCACATCGATCGGGTGATCCCCTTTATAGGGGAGATCGATCGATGATGTCATTTCTACAGCCACAACCCCCTACACTAGTAAACACACACACACTGATCCCTAAATGTTACAGCGCCCCCTGTGTTTAACTCCCAAACTGCAACTGTCATTTTCACAATAAAGAATGCAATTTAAACGCATTTTTTGCAGTGAAAATGACAATGGTCCCAAAAATGTGTAAAAATTGTCCGAAGTGTCCGCCATAATGTCGCAGTCACGAAAAAAATCGCCGATCGCCGCCATTAGTAGTAAAAAAAAATAAAAAAAATAAAAATGCAAAAAAACTATCCCCTATTTTGTAAACGCTATAAATTTTGCGCAAACCAACCGATAAACGATTATTGCGTTTTTTTTTTACCAAAAATAGGTAGAAGAATACAGGGAGTGCAGAATTATTAGGCAAATTGTATTTTTGAGGATTAATTTTATTATTGAACAACAACCATGTTCTCAATGAACCCAAAAAACTCATTAATATCAAAGCTGAATATTTTTGGAAGTAGTTTTTAGTTTGTTTTTAGTTTTAGCTATTTTAGGGGGATATCTGTGTGTGCAGGTGATTATTACTGTGCATAATTATTAGGCAACTTAACAAAAAAAAATATATACCCATTTCAATTATTTATTTTTACCAGTGAAACCAATATAACATCTCAACATTCACAAATATACATTTCTGACATTCAAAAACAAAAACAAATCAGTGACCAATATAGCCACCTTTCTTTGCAAGGACACTCACAAGCCTGCCATCCATGGATTCTGTCAGTGTTTTGATCTGTTCACCATCAACATTGCGTGCAGCAGCAACCGCAGCCTCACAGACACTGTTCAGAGAGGTGTACTGTTTTCCCTCCTTGTAAATCTCACATTTGATGATGGACCACAGGTTCTCAATGGGGTTCAGATCAGGTGAACAAGGAGGCCATGTCATTAGTTTTTCTTCTTTTATACCCTTTCTTGCCAGCCACGCTGTGGAGTACTTGGACGCGTGTGATGGAGCATTGTCCTGCATGAAAATCATGTTTTTCTTGAAGGATGCAGACTTCTTCCTGTACCACTGCTTGAAGAAGGTGTCTTCCAGAAACTGGCAGTAGGACTGGGAGTTGAGTTTGACTCCATCCTCAACCCGAAAAGGCCCCACAAGCTCATCTTTGATGATACCAGCCCAAACCAGTACTCCACCTCCACCTTGCTGGCGTCTGAGTCGGACTGGAGCTCTCTGCCCTTTACCAATCCAGCCACGGGCCCATCCATCTGGCCCATCAAGACTCACTCTCATTTCATCAGTCCATAAAACCTTAGAAAAATCAGTCTTGAGATATTTCTTGGCCCAGTCTTGACGTTTCAGCTTGTGTGTCTTGTTCAGAGGTCGTCGTCTTTCAGCCTTTCTTACCTTGGCCATGTCTCTGAGTATTGCACACCTTGTGCTTTTGGGCACTCCAGTGATGTTGCAGCTCTGAAATATGGCCAAACTGATGGCAAGTGGAATCTTGGCAGCTGCACGCTTGACTTTTCTCAGTTCATGGGCAGTTATTTTGCGCCTTGGTTTTTCCACACGCTTCTTGCGACCCTGTTGACTATTTTGAATGAAACGTTTGATTGTTCGATGATCACGCTTCAGAAGCTTTGCAATTTTAAGAGTGCTGCATCCCTCTGCAAGATATCTCACTATTTTTGACTTTTCTGAGCCTGTCAAGTCCTTCTTTTGACCCATTTTGCCAAAGGAAAGGAAGTTGCCTAATAATTATGCACACCTGATATAGGGTGTTGATGTCATTAGACCACACACCGTCTCATTACAGAGATGCACATCACCTAATATGCTTAATTGGTAGTAGGCTTTCGAGCCTATACAGCTTGGAGTAAGACAACATGCATAAAGAGGATGATGTGGTCAAAATACTCATTTGCCTAATAATTCTGCACTCCCTGTACGCATCGGCCTAAACTGAGGGAAAAAAATGTATATATGTTTTTGGGGGATATTTATTACAGCAAAAAGTAAAAAATATTGAATTTTTTTCAAAATTGTCGCTCTATTTTTGTTTATAGCGCAAAAAATTAAAACCGCAGAGGTGATCAAATACCACCAAAAGAAAGCTCTATTTGTGGGGAAAAAAGGACGCCAATTTTGTTTGGGAGCCACGTCGCACGACCGCGCAATTGTCTGTTAAAGAGACGCAGTCCCGAACTGTAAAAACCCCTTGGGTCTTTAGGCAGCAATATGGTCCGGGGCTTAAGTGGATATGAAATATATTTTCAGTTGTTTCACACTTTTTTGTTATGTATAATTCCACATAAATTCATAGTTTTGATGCCTTCAGTGTGAATCTACAATTTTCATAGTCATGAAAATAAAGAAAACTCTTTGAATGAGAAGGTGTGTCCAAATATATACTGTACATTTGGGGGAAAATAACCACAATTGAGTACATAAAACCAAATCTGCCCAGTGGGCTACAGCCTTTGTGATTTGAATGTAGTAGGGTAAATTAAATTATTCAAAGAAGCATTTGCTGCTTTGTAAATGTAATGCCCTATACTGTATTCGCCAAGATGCCTACAGAATGTGAGTAAAAGAGTCCTATGATATCATTTGGTAGGCATGTTCTGTTTTCACCAGCTAATAATACAAGCGTAGAGTCACATTCCACTGGAAATATCAATGTCAACATTCACAAATCAAAGCACAAAGATGTTCCCTGGGCAGACAATGGCATTTAAATGTTTGGGTAATAAAATGAAAGTCTAGAGCACAACGTGTTGGAAAAAGTACTCAATTTCCACAATCTTATTGCAAGTGTCCAGACACTGTACTAAACATTTAACTTTGTTAACATGATAAATTATGGAAATTTTATCATTTAGAAACCACTGTAGCTATAATCTTCAAAATGCCCTTCAAAGACCAGACAGGACTAAAAATAGTTATGCCACGTACACACGATCGGTTCATCCGATGAAAACGGACCAATGAATTTTTTCAACAGATATCTGATGAAGCTGACTTTCATCAGTCGTGCCTACACACCATCAGTTAAAAATCTGTGTCAGAACGCGGTGACGTAAAACACTACGACGTGCTGAGAAAAATGAAGTTCAATGCTTCCGAGCATGCGTCGACTTGATTTAGAGCATGCGTGAATTTTTAACCAGGGAAAACGAAAACCGCGCTACTACACAGATGATCCAAAGGCAGCAGCTAGCATGCGATACACACAATAAACAATAAGAAAACAAAAAAGCCGCGCCATGGATTTTTAACCGATGGACTTGCCCACAGACGATCGTTATTTTCTATAGTTTTTTTAACCATCAGATAATTTTAAAACAGGTTCTAAGTTTTTTCACCGATGGGAAAAAAAACTATGGGACCCACACACGATCGATTCGTCCGATGAAAACGCACAGCCCGGTGCAGTCATCTAATGTAACCCCTTAATTACTACAGGCAGTAGATCTATTGTCTAATGCAGGGATCGCCAAACTACGGACCTCCCGCTGTTAGCAGGGGCAACCAATGTTAACTATGGCCGTCGTTCCCGCGTCGAAGTTTAAAAAAAATACGTCGTTTGCGTAAGACGTCCGTGAATGGCGCTGGACGCCATTTACGTAAACGTCTAAGCAAATTTCGTCAGGGGCGATGTCATTTAGCGCAATGCACGTCGGGTAATTTTCCCGACGGAGCATGTGCAGTACGTTCGGCGCGGGAGCGCGCCTAATTTAAATGGTGCCCGCCCCATTTGAATTGGGCGGGCTTGCGCCGAGCGAATTAACGATACACCGCCGCAAGTTTACAGGTAAGTGTTCTGAGAATCAGGATGTAAACCTGTAAACCTGCGGCGGTGTAGCGTACAGCACATACATTACGCTGCCCAGGAGCAACGTTAATGTATGAGAATCTGGCCCCATCACTTTATGTGATGAAAAAAAACGAAGTTTTTAAAAACGTCACTTTAATTGACCGTGTGTGGGGGGAAAACGTTGTTTTATGTCTTGTAAAAAACAACCAAAAAAAATTGAAGCATGCTTCAATTTTATGTGTCGTTTTTCAAAACGTCGTTTTTTACTTCACAGAAATTTACCGTGTGTAGCAAAAAACGTCGTTTAAAAAGACGTTTTTACACCCGCGCATGCCCAGAAGCGAGCTTCAATGGAAAAAGTGGTGAGAACGTAACCTCGCTTTGTTAGAACATTGTGAGAAAAACGATGGTGTGTAGGCAACTTCGTCTTTGAAAATTGAAGTTTCAAAAACGTAATTTTTTACTTCACAGAAAATGTCGTTTTTTTTCATCACATAAAGTGATGGTGTGTACGGGGCATTACATTCACAGACATGACTAGGCATGATGGGAATTGTAGTTTCTAAACAACTGGAGGGCCATAGTTTGGAGACCCCTGGTCTAATGTGTGGAGCATTCATACAAAAGGTAGGAGTAGATCTATTATCTGGCTCTGCTACTGTTCTCCCCAGCTTGGAGCTGGCTGTTATCAACAGCCTCAGCCCTAGAGACATAGCCTAGAGCCAAACAGATTGATCCCGGTGGCAGATCTCACTGACAATCTAGAGATATCATGTGACAAAGCAGTATAACATATAAACTTTTTTATTCCTGATGTCTGACTCCTTCTGGGCTCTCTGAAAAATAAAGAGGGAGATATACAACTCAAATACACAATATTGTTCCACAGCAGTGGCATATCTATGTTGTGTGCAGTATGTGGAGGGCACATGGGCCTAAAGGGTGCTAACTGCACACAATGAGATTGAATTTGTGGCCACCATGCCAACTTTTGAGCTGTAGCCACACCATCACTTATGGCTGCGTTGGATATGGATCAGTCCACGTATACCAGCAATACAGCAACCCTCTAAAGTGGCGACTTGTGATGGACTAAAGCAGTCTAGAATGTCTCCACCCAAACAGTGGCTCACCTTGCAGCCAGCACTGCTATGCATACAACCATGCAAAAGTCTGTCTTAATCCACATGGGATGCACAGGCGTAGCATGCTTTCAAGTACAGGCAGTCCCACTCATATCTATAGAAATGCAGTAGCTGCTTATACACAATCACTGGTCCCAACTCCCAATTTGACATCCATGTGGATGCAGAAGCATGACCCTAAACACATAGGGCCAGATTCTCATAGATTGGAGTAAAACTGTGCGGGCGTAACATATCTCGTTTACGCTATTCACAAAGCACTTGCCTGTAAAGTTGCGGCGGCGTAGCGTAAATTCTCCGGCGCAAGCCCGCCTAATTCAAATGATCCAGGTAGGGGGCGTGGATCATTTAAATTAGGCGCTTTTCCGCGCCGATCGTACTGCGCATGCGCCGTCCCTAAAATTTCCCGACGTGCATTGCGCTTAATGACGTCGCAAGGACGTCATTGGTTTCGACGTTAACGTAAATGGCGTCCAGCGCCATTCACGGACGACTTACGCAAACGACGTACTTTTTTAAATTTCGACGCGGGAACGACGGCCATACTTAACATTGGTTGCCCCTCATATAGCAGGGGCAACTTTACGCGTCGCAAAAGCTACGGAAATGTCGTAAATTCACTGCGTCGACCGCGCGTACGTTCGGGAATCTCGCGTAAATAGCTAATTTGCATAGACGACGGGGAAAACGACGTCGGCGACACCTAGCGGCAGGAAAAAAAATTGCATCTAAGATCTGACAGCGTAAGAACCTTACGCCTGTCAGATCTAATGGATATCTATGCGTAACTGATTCTAAGAATCAGTCGCATAGATACGCTGGGCCAGATTAGGACTTACGCTGGCGCAAATGGAGTTGCGCCGTCGTAAGCCCTTTGAGAATCTGGCCCATATTGTCTGCATTCGTGCAGTCGCACAGCTATTAAATTGACTCTTCAGTAAAGAAGATGGAAGACTTGGGACCCAACATGTCACATGACCAGAATATTTTGGTAAATATCTTGGGCATTTGGATTAGGTTTTTGCTTTAAAATAAAAACTAAACCCATTGATTTAACAGGTTTGTAAAACAGTTACATTTTCAGCACGTGCCGGTAATATAACTGTCACATTGGTTGTGCTCTCAACCAAACTGTCAAACCATCAAATGGCTAGTGTCATACCTGATGACATGTGCAGCATCATGGCTGCTGAAGATCAAGCAGAGGCCAAGATAGCAGCTTCCTTGGCAGAAAATTATAGAAAGGGTATTGTTCTCCTTTAAACCAGTGGTGTCTGGTGCTTTTTTTTGGGGGGGGGGGGTGGCGTCAAAGGATCCACCCACCATAACCTCCGACACCCGGGTCACGGACAGCACCCACCACCCACCCCGGTCGGTAGGTCGGGGTCCTGCACTTTCAGCATCTCACAGGCAGCGTTCTGGGCATCAGGCAGTGTCGGCCTTCTCTCCAGGCTGTTCTCTCTGGCTGCTTCCCCTGCATCTCACCCCTCCTCCTCCTGGAGGCTAATCTGTTTAGAACCCCTTTCGGTGAATCGGTTGATGAGTCTTATGACACGCTTCCCGATTGGCCGGGAGGAAAATCAGTGGTATAATAGCGAATATTCATTCGCTATTGTCACACAACTGGAAGGGCTCAGAGTGCAGTGCTCTGCGCCCCGAGCCCACCCTTTTTTAAAGCCTATTAGAGTCTCTGGCTCTAATAACATGATTCAACCCCCCCCCCCCCCCATTGGAATCCATGCATGTAGATCAGGAGGCCAGACACATGGATAGGGGGCGGAGCCCGTGCACCCCTAATAGACGGGCCGCCACTGCTTTAAACTTACTGAGCAACTAGTAAGGGAGGCCATGCCAAGAAATCAGCTTTAAGTCAAATTATTTGTTTGTAAAGTAGGCTACATAAGGAAGCCAAATCTGTCTTCCAAAAATACAAGCAGTTACAAAGTTTACAAAGTAGAAGTTGACTTTACACACTGCAAAATGGAAACTTTTATGCCCTGGCTATGAAGGGGTTAAATGAGCCCTATGGGGTATCTGTTTTAGGAATAAAGATAACATTTTGGTAAGGATGTTATTTTAAACTTGCTGCATAATTGTTTACATACAGTTCTAAGCCTCTCAAATCCACTCTGGCAAAACTACTGTTGTTTGAGGTCATAACTGTTTTTCCATCACACTTATCAGCACAATCTAAATAAAAACACTGGTTTTAATTTGTACTGGGTAATGTATTGTTGATTTCCTGAGCTAAGTGGACCGATTTCTGTACACTTTCAGCTTGTCAAGCATTGAAATGACCATAAAATTAGTTTTGTACAAACTGGAGATAAACTAACCTTATTTTACTGATCACAGACTATGGAGTAAACAGAATGTGTTTTATAGTTTTTAAAAATATAGAAAATATATTTACGGTATGTTCTTTAATCATTACACTTTATTAGATAGAAAAATGACCTAATCTGCACGAATGTTCTAAAAACACCCTTATTATTGGCAGTCTGGAAGCAGAGAGATTGTAAACGGTTTACTCATCTCTAATAAATGCATTGAAACCACATTTCTGAACTACAAAAAAAAAAACAGCTAAAGAATATTTAAAGTGTTTCTAAAACCAAAATGTAATCTATTGCAGCCTACTAGTCCTTGGTGTAGTGGCCGCATTCATTTTTTTTTAAGCTATTACTTTATTTTCTCCTGATGATCCTGCAAGTAACACACTTCCTGTCCCTGTATGGCTACTTCAGTCCACTGTATCTATGGAGGGAGCTGCTAACATATGTGCTTGCTTGGAACACTGTACAAACTGCCTGTTGCATCAGCTACATAAAGTATATAGCAGCGATTCTCAAACTGTGTGCCGCAGCACACTAGTGTGCCACGTGAGATTTGCAGTTGTGTCATGGGAGTTTTGAAAAATATTTAAAATTGCTAGTGTTTTGAAACCTTGAACATATCAAAAAATTAAATGGTAAATCAAAGTCGCAAAAGTTAAAAAAGTGACATGTATAAAAACGCAATCTCTGTCAGTCTGTCAATCATTGGTTCCTTTTGTTATGCGAGACCTGTGCGAGATCTCGGAAGAACTTGATCGCTCCAATTATATTATAATAGAGACCATATTTTTATCAGTAGAAATGTTCCTGCTAGAACAGTGGTTCTCAACCGTTCTAGTGCTGTGACCCTTTGATACAATTTCACAAGTTTTGGGGACCCCTAACAGTAAAATTATTTTTGCAGTGTCGTTTTTCGGCACCCAAGGCGAGGCAAGTAATTTGCGCCCCTAACCCAGGGACATTTGAGCCCCCTTCCACTCGTACAGTATTAAAACCCCTTATTATTTTAGGATGTACCTCTATTTCTCTTTGTTCTTCTTTCTTTCCCTTTTATTTCTCTCTATGCTAATTTCTTTCTTTTTTTTCCCATCCCTCTCTCTAGCAGTCTTTCTTGTTCTCTGTTATTCTTTCTCTCTATTTTTCTTTGTTCCTCCCCTCTTTTCCTTTCCCTTCCATGTATTCTCTATTTTTATTCCTTGCCTTACTCTTTGGTGAGGGGGAATGGGATGAGGTGGCAGTGCTGGTGGGGAGTTGGGATAAGTGGCAGTGCTGGTGGGGGGTGGGATCAGTGGCAGTGCTGGTGGGGGGTGGGATCAGTGGCAGTGCTGGGGGGGAGTTCTGATCAGCCAACTTAGGTGCTCTTGATCAAGGTCATCTGCTGATCTGAGAACTGTTGTGGGGACTTTTAATGGCAACTCTAATCACAGGTAGTGTTACTCACTGTGTCTCCGGCTTTGTGGTGTCTCGTAGCAGTGACGCCTGTGCCAAAATCAGGAGATAGGGTCTCCTTCAGCCCCTCCGACTTCACATTCCTCACCAGTCAGCGGACCTCTAGTCTCTACCCACCAGCCATCCCGTGAACTTAATGGGTGGCTGCAAAGAGGCTGAGTGGGCAGCCACGGGCTCCAGGGACAGCCCAGCTGGGCAGCTGCTAAAAGGCTGGAAGAGCAGCGTGGGCTTCAGGAACAGCCCAGGATTCGGTGACCCCGGCAAATTGTTATTCGACCGCCGAGGGGGTCCCGACCCCCAGGTTGAGTACCACTGTACAAGAACATCCTGTCTTGAAAACAGTGCTGGAATATATTGTGTGATGTTAACTCTTGTTCAAACCAGGTTCAAACAGTCTACCTTTTTCTATTTTAAGTATATATAAGCTTGGGATTTTCCCCTGAATAAACTGAACATATTTTTGACCTCATTTTGTCTGTGGAGTCATTATTTGTTCCCAGAGCTCCATCGGGAGTTGCTCAGCCGTCCGGTTAAAGTCCCCAACACGTTCCATTCCAACTTTGATGCTTATAAATAACGTGTTTTCATTGCTTAGGGATTGCGAAATACTTAATCAAGTCTGGAACTCTGAAAGAGAAATTGTTAAATAAAAAGCAAGAAAGCAAGCAAAAGTACAAAGAAGATTACATTGAGTAAGGTTTCATTGCTTGAGATCTCAAGATGCTCAATAGTCAGTCTGATCTGCAATGCAGTTTTGTCAAACAAGGCGCTTGTTCCCAGAAAAATTAAAGGGACAAAAAATCCAGCTGTAAAGGACAAACCAAAGGAATACTTCAAAAATCAAATTTTTAGATCTTTTCGGTGTGCCACAAGACGGAAATGTTTGAGAAACTGGTATACAGCAATGTGTCCTGCAGCCTGTCCCATATCCTGGAACAAAATCTAGTTAGGCTGAGCACCATTCGGAGGAAGCTTTGTATTATCTGAATGATTAAAAGGATTCCTCTGATTGGCTGAGTTGGAGATCAAGACATCATCTGCCCTCCTCTCCACCTCAGCCATTCTAGGCTTCCTCTGAATGGCTGAGCAGAGCTCAGACTGACTCGATTTTGTTCCAGGAACAACTACAGTAATTTCTCAATTTGCATAGTGTAAAGAACCACAAATCCAAAATAGACTGAGAATGAGAAAAGAAGATAAAAGTATATCCACAGATTCTAAACCCCAGGGGTCAAGTCCTGCGGAAAAAAGTGTGGGAACTCCCACCCAAGATCCACTCCCCCACCAAAAAAAATAAATGATATACGCTCATATGCATAATTACTAAACAGCATGTTTTTTTTTTTTTAAGCAAGTTCTTTCTAAATCCTGTGATAACTCGCGGCAGACCTCCGCAATGTCTCCTGGGAACAATGACAAAAGCTCCCAGGAGACATTGCGGCATCGAGGAAGTGACGGAATATCCACACACTACCTGGTGAATCCATATACAGGAAGCGGCCAGTAACATAAAGGATTACTAAGGTTCGCCTGCCACTGACAGTGACTCGAGCTGGGCATCGCCGCTTAGTGAAGGATTGGCTCGGGCGGCTCGGGCGGCTCGGCTGCTCTAGTCCTGCAAAGGGAACTGCGTTCCTGCTGTGAAAAAAGTGCAGGGACTCCGTTCTCACGCGTTCCCGCAAGACTTGAGCCCTGCTAAACCCTATAGATTGTCATCTACCTGTAGAATACTTGCTATTTTCTCATTAGCCATGATACAAGTAATCTTGTGTTTCATAGCAGCAATATTGACCACAGAAGACCTCCATATTTTGATATTTGCACAATCAGAAACATGTAAAAGGCAAGATTTTTTTTTATTATTTAAGTGTGAGTGTGTAAAAAAAGGATACAATTATACATTTTTAATTTTGTGCAGAAAAGCAGTAACCTTCAGTGTAGCTAACCTTTTTACGTATGTATAAAATATTGTAGAGGGCATTTATCAACGGACAGTGTCACACACAAATCTGGCTCCTCTCATTAGGCATATAAGTTAAGGTGTCAGCTTTTTCTGTGTATTTGTACCTGAAATTCTGGGCAGTCAAATGAGACAAATTTGTACTGGTCTGCAACAGATTTGCCAATGAAGATGGGACAGATATATACTCCAAACAAAAGCACAATTAAGAAGTGGTCAGTGGCAGGTTTTATTTTGTTGCTCCTGATAGCACTGTGACAGATTTGAAGAATACCAAAATATAATGGAGATTTAAAAATGTCAATGATATAAACAATCAAAAAACAAATTATATACAGTAGTAATGGAGTATAACATAAATAATTGGAGGGGTATTTGTATGGTCTATTCTTGAAGGTATGATATTTGTATGACTAAAGTGGAATTCAAGTCAAATTCTAACAAAGCTAAATCTACACGCACTCCCATTCTAAGACTATTCTATGTACTGTAAAAGGAAAGATGTGTACACTTGCCTATTCTGAAGCCGCTCTGGTCTGGTCACATGACCAGGTACCAGCGTCGTCTTCAGTGGAGTGTTTCACTGACACACCACTTTAATCGAGGACCAGTTGCAGTTTATTGAAGTTGAACAAGTAATTACTAATCTGGCTTTCCTGTTTTTGTGACGTTATTAAAGCTAATCCACTCCACATTATGACACCAATCTCAAATATTTACTTTATCACAGGGTGCAAAATACCATATTGAAAACTGTTTCCGAAATACTAACATAAAGCCACTTGGCTAATGGGCACTAATGTGGAAAGTAGTCATCATAGGAAGCTGATTCATCAGAGTTTGTCCATAGAAAGATGATCTTACAGTCCATGACTCTAATCTGAACGGTCAGCTCCAGCATTGATTTTTTCCAGCACAGATAACTCATAGTGACATTTCTATTATGAAGGACACAAACGACTCGAAACCAGAAACAGACAAGCATATAAAACTGTATTAAGGTATTTTTGTTACCTAAAGATATAGGGCCAGATTCTTGTATAATCTGCGGCGGCGTAGCGTAAGCCATTTACACTACGCCGCCGCAAATTACTGGAGCAAGTGCCGTATTTTCCAAGCACTTGCTTCGTAATTTGCGGCGGCGTAGTGTAAATGGCCCAGCGTAAGGCCGCGTAATTCACAGGGGGCGGCTTGTATTTAAATTAAGCGCGCCCCCGCGCCGATCGAACTGCGCATACGCCGGGCTGAAAAATAGCCCAGTGCGCATGCTCCAGCTCACAACGGAAAACGTCAATGACGCCGACGTGAGCGTCATTGACGTAAAGTTGTATTCGCGGACGACTTAGGAAAACGACGTAAACGACGGAAAAAGCCGACGCGGACCCGACGCCATACTTAATATGGCATACGACGGACCTTCGTAAACTTGCCCCTCATATAGCAGGGGCAAGTTTACGCTTACGTAAACGTCGTAAATTCACTGCGTCGTCCGCGCCTACGTTCGGGAATCTCGCGTAAATAGCTAATTTGCACAGACGACGGGGAAAACGACGAGGCGACACCTAGCGGCGGGAAAAAAAAATGCATTTAAGATCTGACAGCGTAAGAGCCTTACGCCTGTCAGATCTAAGGGATATCTATGCGTAACTGATTCTAAGAATCAGTCGCATAGATAGGCCGGGCCAGATTAGGATTTACGACGGCGCAAATGGCGTTGCGCCGTCGTAAGCCTTTTAAGAATCTGGCCCCTAGTGGGTTATTACATTAAACACCTTGGATATATCGGGACAGATCCACAAAAGGATTACGCCGGCGTATCTATTGATACGCCGGCGTAATTTTAAATTTCCTACGTCGAATCTTTGTTTTGTATCCACAAAACAAGATACGACGGCATCTGGGATCGATCCGACAGGCGTACGTCTTAGTACACTGTCGGATCTTAGATGCAATTTTTCGGCGGCCGCTAGGTGGCATTTCCGTCGAAATCCGAGTCGAATATGCAAATTAGCTATTTACGGCGATCTACGAACGTACGTCCGGCCGGCACATTTTTTACATCGTTTTCGTTCGGCTTTTTCGGGTGTATAGTTAAAGGTGCTGTTATGAGGCGTACTCAATGTTAAGTATGGCCGTCGTTCCCGCGTACAATTTTGAAATTTTTATGTCGTTTGCGTAAGTCGTTCGCGAATAGGGATTTGCGTAGTATGACGTCACCGTCGGAAGCATTGGCTTTTTCTGGGTTAATTTCGAGCATGCGCACTGGGATACCCCCACGGACGGCGCATGGGCAGTTAAAAAAAAAACGTTGTTTACGTCGGGTCACAACGTATTAACATAAAACACGCCGAAATTATATCCATTTGAATTCCGCGCCCTTACGCCGCCAAAGATACACTACGCCGCCGTAACTTATGGCGCAAATTCTTTTTGGATTCGAAAAAAATAAATAAGTTGCGGTATCTTAGATACGCTGCGCCCAGCGTATTAATGCGCCCAGGTACGTGGATCTACCCCATCATCTTTATCTCTTAAAAAGTTTTTTTTGATGTCTAATACAATACAACTAGTGCTATTTTAAGATACACACTGACCTGCAATACCTACAAGTTAGTGGCCACATATGTCATTTATGAGGAAATCTTATCACAATACAAGCATGTATTAACTGGGTTTTCTACTGTTAGCAAGAAAACATAAAATATCACTGCAATGTGGCCTTTGCAGGAACCTCCCACAATCAATTTATATTTTTCCACTTTTATAAGAAAACAAAATTAATAAAATAAATTTATATTTAGAGTGTGATGGTGCATTGTCAAGTACACAGAAAGAGAATACAGGAAGCTACAAAGCTGAAAAAGGAAAGAGAGGTGTCACCCCCTTGTCTATGCAGTGGGAAGTAGGTGTATGTATCACATGGTTTACTAACTATAGCTAAAAAATTATTTGGGGTAAACAGGATCCAGTGAATTTACCCGTATGCCTGAAGCACCTCTTTAGGATAACTACAGAAGCCAAAGGAAACAATATGATATTGCCACGTTTGCCAGTTAGGCAATTCAGACTATTCATCCCTTCATCCACCTATCCACTTATCCTCATCTCAATGCATTATGTGGTCACTGTTTTGTAACATAAATGCATATGATTTCTTGAACTGTATATAAAAAACAATATATATATATATATATATATATATATATATATATATATATATATATATATATATACAGGCATACCCTACTTTTAAGTACACAATGGGACCAGAGCATGTATGTAAAACGAAAATGTACTTAAAGTGAAACAATACCTTTTTTCACTTCTAGGGTGTAGTAGGGGGTCAGGGGCTGTAGTGAGAGTGTCAGGAGCTGTAGTTGAGGTCTCAGGGGCTGTAGTGGGGGTCTCAGGAGCTGTAGTTGAGGTCTCAGGGGCTGTAGTGGGGATGTCAGGGGCTGTAGTGGAGGAGTCAGGGGCTGTAGTGGAGGAGTCAGGGGCACACTGGAACAGGGCGGGCTATGCTCTCGAAGCTTCAGCTCCTTCTACTGTGGCTGCAAAATGTCTGTACAGTACTTGTCAGGCACTTTACATACACTCGGGGGTATGTCCTTACTCGCGAGTGTATGTAAAGTGAGTGTACTTAAAGCGAGGTATGCCTGTATACATATTTTAACCAAACAAGTATATATTGTATTTTCTTCTGTAGTCTCCTTTATATATAAAGCTTGTGAGGGGTGCTTACACAATGTTCACCCTATGCACCCAATAGAGTATAGTAACATAGGGCCAGATTCACAAAAGAGATACGACGGCGTATCTCCTGATACGCCGTCGTATGTCTGAGATATGATTGTCGTATCTATGCGGCTGATTCATTGAATCAGTTACGCATAGATAGCCCTAAGATCCGACAGGTGTAACTGTGTTACACCGTCGGATCTTAGGCTGCAATTCTAGGCCGGCCGCTAGGTGGCGATTCTATTGCGGTCGGCGTAGAATATGCAAATGACTAGTTACGCCGATTCACGAACGTCCGCTTTGCCCGTCGATCTAAATTTACGTTGTTTCCGTAGAGATGTGTCACGTAAAACTAAGGGTGCCCTCTAGGTGGTGTAACCCATGTTAAGTATGGCCGTCGTTCCCGCGTCGAAATTTGAAAATTCACGTCGTTTGCGTAAGTCGTCCGTGAATGGCGCTGGACGCCATTTACGTTAACGTCGAAACCAATGACGTCCTTGCGACGTCATTTAGCGCAATGCACGTCAGGTAATTTTACAGACGGAGCATGCGCAGTACGTTTGGCGCGGGAACGCGCCTAATTTAAATGGTGTCCGCCCCTTTTGAATTAGGCGGGCTTGCGCCGAGCGGATTTACGCTACGCCGCCGCAAGTTTACAGGTAAGTGCTTTGTGAATCAGGCACTTAAGCTGTAAACTTGCGGCGGTGTAACGTAAATGGGATACATTACGCCGTGGCTAAGTTAGGCGGAAATACGTGAATCTGGCCCATAGTTTCTGTTCTATGTTTGAAGGAAATCAATTTAAGGTTAACATTCTTCATCATTTCTGTGCATGCAATGTGCTGAGAAAAGGGTAAAGATTAAAAATAATGCAGACAGAGAGGAAAAGTGACTTAGTTAAGTATTGTTCAATGTAACGGCTACCCATGTAGTGAGAGGGTCTCAGCCGTTGGAGACGTCCTTTTCCCTGGCAAGCTGCGATATGCAGGTACCGCCGGTATATCCCATCGAACGCCCTTTCAAGAAACGAGACAGGCTACGTTTGCAGAGTCAAGCAGGACTGACTTTTAATGCCACATTTTTCTTCCTTATATCTGGTTACAAACTGTACAGAAACAAATGACACTCCCACCCAGGGGGGCTTCAATACACATACTTTGAAATAATGACATTCCCTTGAGCCAATCAGTCGCTAGCCGTTTTGGCTCCTAAACTTAGCTTGATCAGACAATAGAATTCAATTAACCTTTAAAACAATTATCACTCACACATAATCCCCATCAGCATACACCTCACAGGGGGCTGTTACCTACACAAAATAGGGTTCATTAGCTATGCAAAGGGTACATTAGCATTCAGCAGTGAAAGAGACCCTTGTCCAATTAACCCTTTGAGCTCAGAATACAATGTGGTACATCCAATTGTGACAAGCCATGCAGTTCCTTGTAGTCCTCCCTGCATGAAGATTATCGATGTCCCGGCAGCATGCATAGGTCCGTTACACTACTCCCCTTTTGTGGAACACTCCGGCAGACCCGGATTGATCCTTTTCGGATCAACTTGGGGATGTCCGGTCTGCTGTTAGGGTAAAAGTTCCGTTTGCCTGGACAGTCCGTCGGCCTTCCCATTGGCTTACCAGGTCGGTAGCTGATGGTGACGGTGAATAATAGAATTCAATTCTGGAACAGTCACTTGCTTTGCTCTCTCAATGGCTCCCAAAACCTGTTGCTGATGCTCTTGGGACAGATACGGCACCACCTGGATACAAATCCCATTTAATCTTTTGACAATTTCCGCCTGTTTGTGCATTTCAATGTTCAAGCCACGGGACATCTCATAATACATGACATAGTGTCGTTGCATCTCTGATTTCTCACTGGCCAACTTGTCACATTCCCATTTTAGACTGTGATATTGTGCCGGATCTACAGTACATGTCGGGGAAGGTAGTCTTACCCGGTTCTCAGCAGCAAGCGGGTTGATTCCAGCAACGCGGGTGGTCACGGGACAAGCAGCAGCAGGTGTAGGTAAATAAGCCGAAGTCAGAGGGCCAATGTCGTTGCCCAGCACCACCTCGGCAGGTAGGTTGTCCATGATACCAACTGTGGTCTTTCCTGACCCGGCTCCCCAGTCTAAGTGCACCCGGGCGGTGGGTATGCGAAATACAGCACCCCCTGCGACCCGGACGGCAACTGTGCGAGTGGACACGTTCTCTGGCTTTACCAGATGTTTTTGAATCAGAGTGATAGTAGTCCCGGAATCTCTTAGGCCTTGTGCTACTTGTCCATTCACTCGTACCTCCTGACGGTGATGCTGACGGTTATCCGGAGAGGCCGCTTGTATTGGGTCTGCCTCATACCAAATTCCCAGACATTCCTCAGGGCCCCCCTCGGTCTCCAGGCAGTGGGCCGCAGAGGGACGTGATGGAGTGACCTCTGTGTTGGGTGTTGTGCGTCTCCAATTGTTATTTGTAGCTCTCAAAGGGCAATAACGAGCAATATGTCCCGTGTCGCTGCAGTGATGGCACGTCACCCTAGGCGAATCCCGGGGGTAGTTGCTAGGCCCCTGAGGACGTGGTGGGACTGGAGCCCGAAACTCTGGGCGTGGGGTGACGCTTGGAGTACGCGGTTCTACCTTCTGAGCCAGCCGCATAGTACCCTGGCTTACTTTCCTTGTCTCCGCATACTCATCTGCTAGCCGAGCCGCCTCGTTTAAGTTAGCGGGACGGCAATCTCGTACCCAGTCTTGTATGTCTGCGGCCAGGTCTTGGAAGAAATGTTCCATTAGGAACAGCTGCAATACTTCCTCCCCGGTGTTGGCCTTGCACCCTTGGACCCAAAGGGATGCCCCCCTTTGTAACTGGTTGGCCCATTCCATGTGGGAGTCCACAGCCATCTTCTTGGACTCCCGGAAGCGCCGGCGGTAGGCTTCTGGAGTTACGGCGTATCGGGTTAGCAGCGCCTTTTTAACTTGCTGGTATTGTAAAATATCCTCTGGAGCGAGAGCCCGAAAGGCTTCATTGGCTTTGCCTGACAATTTCCCAGACAAAATAGTGACCCATTGGTCTGGTGGTACCTGGTGTAGTGAGCACTGCCTCTCAAAGTCCGCCAAATATCCATCTATTTTCTCCTCACTTTCTACAAAAGCTTTAAATGCAGTGAACGGTATTTTATTTCCTGTAGCAGCAGGTGGGGGGTAGGAACTGCAGGTGTATAGGGCTGTCTCGCTCTTACCAGTTCCAGTTCTTGTCCCCTCTTCGTTTGTATCTCCTCCCTTGCTTCCCGGAACAGCTGGTTTATTAGTTCCACGGATGTTTCTGGATACAAGGATAATCTCCGCTGTACAATCCCAGTAATTACATCTTCTTTGCTGACAGGTGCAAGGGGCTCAGTTCCTTCCATGGATCCATCCATTTCGTCCAGCCCCAGCAATTCAGCTATCAGCTCCCTCCGTGGTCTGTTGCTGGCGCTCCTACCACGACTCTCCAATAGATCTTTTAGTGTGGATCTTTTCAGCCTGGCGTACTGCGACTCCATTCAGCACTTGCTCTTTGGATAAAAGGACCATCCCAGTGCTGCCATCCAATGTAACGGCTACCCATGTAGTGAGAGGGTCTCAGCCGTTGGAGACGTCCTTTTCCCTGGCAAGCTGCGATATGCAGGTACCGCCGGTATATCCCATCGAACGCCCTTTCAAGAAACGAGACGGGCTACGTTTGCAGAGTCAAGCAGGACTGACTTTTAATGCCACATTTTTCTTCCTTATATCTGGTTACAAACTATACAGAAACAAATGACACTCCCCCCCCACCCAGGGGGGGGCTTCAATACACATACTTTGAAATAATGACATTCCCTTGAGCCAATCAGTCGCTAGCCGTTTTGGCTCCTAAACTTAGCTTGATCAGACAATAGAATTCAATTAACCTTTAAAACAATTACCACTCACACATAATCCCCATCAGCATACACCTCACAGGGGGCTGTTACCTACACAAAAGAGGGTTCATTAGCTATGCAAAGGGTACATTAGCATTCAGCAGTGAAAGAGACCCTTGTCCAATTAACCCTTTGAGCTCAGAATACAATGTGGTACATCCAATTGTGACAAGCCATGCAGTTCCTTGTAGTCCTCCCTGCATGAAGATTATCGATGTCCCGGCAGCATGCATAGGTCCGTTACATTCAAGTTGAAAGCTTTGTCCAAATATATTTTTGTCTGAAGACTTTTCCAGATGTTTTGCTCCAATCAGATTCACAATGTATGGCAGCAAAAAGAAAGGATATTTTTTTTATTTTTTTTACACATACTTCAGTTTAGCCCCATAAAAGACCATAGTGGGGGAAGTAAGTATCAAATAATTACATGGTAAATAGGGATGATCTTTGAGTTCGAGTCGAACTCATGTTCGACTTGAACATTGCCTGTTCGGCGAACAACAAACAATTTGAGGTGTTCGCAGTAAATTCGAAAGGCTGCGGAAAGTCTAGGGGAGAAATCTAAAGTACTAATTTTAAAGGCTAATATGCAAGTTATTGTCCTAAAAAGTGTTTGGGGACCTGGGTCCTGCCCCAGGGGACATGTATCAATGCAAAAAAAGTTTTAAAAACGATTTTACCATCGCTGGATCTGGGGGTCCCCTTTGTTAAAGGGGTCTTCCAGATTCTGATAAGCCCCCCGCCCGCAGACCCCCACAACCACCGGGCAAGGGCTGTGTGGATGAGGCCCTTTTCCCCATCAACATGGGGACATCCTCCCCATTTTGAGGGCATGTGGTCTGGTACGGTTCAGGAGAGGGGGGCCGCACTCTGTCCCCCCCTCTTTTCTGCGGCCGGCCAGGTTAACGTGCTCGGATAAGGGATCTGGTGTGGATTTTTGGGGGAACTCCACACCATTTTTTTTTTTAAAAATTGGGGTGGAGTTCCCCTTAAAATCCACACCAGACCTGAAGGGTCTGGAATGGGTATTTGGGGGAAACCCCACGTAATTTTTTTTTAAATTTGGGGTGGAGTTCCCTTAAAATCCACACCAGACCTGAAAGGTCTAGAATGGATATTTGGGGGAACCCCACGTCATTTTTTTTTAATTGACGGCGGGGTTCCCCTTAATATCCATACCAGACCTGAAGGGCCTGGTAATTGAATTTGGGGGGACCCCCATGCTTTTTTTTATTTTTTATGAATGAATCCTCTCTGAATTGCTGGGAGCCGACAATTCATTATAGCCGCAAGTCCGGTTTTAAATTATTTTTTTTCTTTCAGAAATTACACTTTGTGCAGAGACAGTTCTATGTACGGGAAACATGCAATATTTCACATGCTAACTTTACACCCCCCCTAGGTACGAAATTTAAAGGAATGTTTCACTTTTAGCATTATTAACTTCACTGCTCCCGAAAAAACGTCAGTTTTTAAAACGTTTTTTTGCATTGATACATGTCCCCTGGGGCAGGACCCAGGTCCCCAAACACTTTTTAGGACAATAACTTGCATATTAGCCTTTAAAATTAGCACTTTAGATTTCAAATTGTCGAGTCCCATAGACTTAACTGTGTTCTAAAGTTCACACGAACATTTGGTGTGTTCACAAGTTCTGGTGCAAACCGAACAGGGGGGTGTTCGGCTCATCCCTAATGGTAAACCAGGCTGCATAACAAAAGCAGGAGGATTGCCGCTAGAGTATAATTCTTGAAATGAACTCTTCTTTACTAACCAAGGGAAAAATATCCACAAAATTAACCATCATTAATGTGCTATTCCTCTGTAGGTCAATGTACAAGTGTACACTGTAGTTTCCATTTTATTTATTACACGACCTCCAGCAATTTCTAGCTCAGTGTTAATTCCCTGTTATCCCCGATCTATTTCTTTTAGCAAAGAATGACCTTTAGTGCAAGTGAAGTACATGCAATGCTTTCTAAGTGGGTCACAGCATGTTTAGATGTATTTTAACTCAAAATCATTACTAGCCACAGTGCTAGATAGAGTGCATGGCCATATATTACTTACAGATGACAGAATATCTGGGCAGTAGAACTTACAAGTAGGATAATGCACATTACAACATAGGAGTGTTGTTTTATAAAGCAGATAAAAGCTCAGTAACCCATAGTAACCAGTCAGAAATCATCTGTCATTTTTCTGATTGGTCTCAATAAAAGAAAGTTGATTTGGATTTATTTCAAGCAGCTTATCTGGCTGCCATCTAATATTTATGACTTAAGATGCACATCGAAAAATAACACTGGTGGATATGGAGTATTTACACCCAAAATGATATTTGTTTTATTATGTATTTAATTGGTTATTACTTTAGAACCCTTGCTAGAATTTTGAGAAGTGATGCTTAATGAATTGTGTTATTATTCAATTAATGTTATTATGTAATTAAATTATTTTCAGTGCACTTGATCATCCAAGGCAAAGTCACTGGTTCACCTTAGCATAGAGATGGTAAGAAGCATATACTGTATGGTATGTGTTCCCTCAGCACCCCGCTTGTCTATTGAAAGGACATGTCAGGCCAATTTTGATTCTACAATTGAAACTTTGAAATAAATTGTTTAATTCTAAGGCCGGGTTCACACTATTGCCAAATGTGGTGCACAGCAGGGGTCCGGTGCGTGCTGGTTCACCAGTTCAGGTCCGATTTCAGCCCGGATTTTGGGCTGTAATCAAACCTGAAACGCACCAGATAAGGCATGTGTTTTTCCGGCACACCACACCGGACCCGCGGTGGAGATATGTGAACCGGATTCATAGAGAGCCAGTTACATTCTTCTGCTATGCGAATTGAACGCACATTCAATTCGCATAGGTGTGTACCCGGCCTAAATTTTGCTATATAAGCACTCTGACAATCTCATCATTTAATTATTTAATTTAATTATACAGCAAACTGCCTGATTAGCTGCATATATAGTACTGTGCAAAGGTTTTAGACAGGTGTGAAAAAATATACTAGAAAATAAGCTGAGCTAATGAATGATAAAAAAACAGATGAAATAAGCTTGCAAATAACTAAACAAATCGTTACAAAATACAATATGCGCACAAAAAAAGCATGCAGTTAATGTGAAGGAATGCCTTGTACACACGATCGGAATTTCCGATGAAAAAAATCAGACGTAATTTTTTCATCAGATATTCCGGCTATGTGTGGGCCCCATCGGACTTTTTCCCATCGGAGTTTAGAAATAGAACATGTTTTATTTTTTTCTGATGGAAAACAATTCTATCGGAAATTCCGATCGTCTGTGTGGAACTCCGACGGAAAAAAAAACACGCATGCTCAGAATCAAGTCAACACATGCTCGGAAGCATTGAACTTAATTTTTGTCGGCTCATCGTAGTGTTTTACGTCGCTGCGGTCGTGGTCGGAATTTGGTCTGACAGTGTGTATGAAAGACAGCTTGAACGGAATTCCGACGGAAAATTCCATCGGATTTTATCACATCGGAAATTCCGATTGTGTGTACAGGGCAGAAGTCCTTAACCTTAATGCTATAATAGCTACTCAAAGTTTATTAGCAAAGTGAAAATAAAATTGTTCTTGTTTAAATGTGATCCTTCACATCCGTTCATCCATGGTGCAAGAAAAGAGAGGGTATGTGGCGCATGATCCAATAGAGCAAACACAATGGGCTGAGGTATATAAAAGTCTAATAATCAAAAAAGTCCAAAGATAATGTCCATGAAAGTCCTGGATTATAGTAATATAACTGGCTGTAAGGGACACTTGGCGGCAGCACCTAAAGCAGAAGCGAAGCTCTGAAAGATTCAAAGAAAATGGCGCATCTTGTCCCTTTTTCTTTGTTCATCCATGGTGACATCAAACAAAACACCCAAGGAAAAGTGGGAAGGTAGGATAAAAGATTCCACCACCTTGGAAATTACAGCCGCTTACCAGCTAAATTTTATCTCTTGTTATATGAGATCACTGACCGCCTGTGGCTTATTATCCCAGCCCCGGGTCTCTATATTAAGCTGAGCATACCTCATCTTCTCCATCAGTGAGAGTCCCCTGTTATGTTTGCAGTCAATTAATCCCCATGTAAGAATAGAAAGGCTTGTGTAAATCCGTACTTTTTAATAAAATAAAACAAGATTGCACTTACAATATTGCAGAGTTAAAATGGCATCTAGAAAAACTTAAACTCAAGCTCTCGATAGGATCCTGTTGCTTCCAGGACCTGTGTATGCGCAGTGACGTCAGCACGCCGCTCCTCCCTATGTGTTTCGTCACACTTGACGTTGTCCTGGACAAGTTATTTGCAAGCTCATTTGCAAATTATTCATTAGCGCAGCTTTTTTTCTAGTATATAGTTTTGTTGTGTCTATCTCACATAAAGTTGCAGCCAGTGGCGGCCCGCCCATAGGGGGCGCCCGGGCGCCGCCCCCCCTCCTGTAGGCACAAAAAAAAAATATATATATATATATATATATATATATATTTTTTTTTTCAGTTGCCCCTTTAAGAAACTTGAAAAAAATGTTTTTTTTTCCTTTATTTAAAACATGTTTGAGCGCCGGCCACCATTGCCCTATGTCGCGCCGTGTCAATGCAATCTTTAGATTGCATACATGGTGCTTCATATGCGGCTTTTCAATCCCCGCCTATCGAGCGCATTGCAAAGCGCTGATGAGCTTCCCGTCCCCCTGACAGTGCTTCTATTGGCGCTGGGAGGCGGGAGCATTGTTACTTCCGGCCATTCGTCTTTTAGACGAAAAGCGGAAGTGACGTCACGCGGGAGCGCACATCATTTCATACAGCCCGAGCGGAACGGTAAGCCGATGGATGCCTGCCTGGGTTGTTGTGTCACGTCACGGCTGATGACTTTGGGGGCGATCAAGCCAATCCTGCACTACTTGATCCCCATCCCGATTGGAGCCTGTTATTGTAGTTAGACTGCTGGGACTTGTAGTTCTCCATCTTCTCATGGAGAAGATGGAGATTGGAGAACTACAAGTCCCAGCAGATTATACATACAATAAGGCTCTGAGGTGGATGGGTGTGTGGATTGCATGCACCTATCAATCCCCGGGGGGGGGGGGCAGGATCAGATAACACTGTTATCCGATCCTGCACACCCCTCCCCCCCCCCGGGATTGATAGGTGCATGCAATCCACACCCATCCACCTCAGAGCCATATTGTATGTATAATCTGCTGGGACTTGTAGTTCTCCAATCTCCATCTTCTCCATGAGAAGATGGAGAACTACAAGTCCCAGCAGGTTTCATATACAATAAGGCTCTGAGGTGGATGGATGTCTGGACAGTGACAATTGATGGGCACAGTGGTGACAATTGATGGGCACAGTGGTGACAATTGGTGGCACAGTGGTGACAATTGGTGGCACAGTGGTAACAATTGATGGCATGGCACAGTGGTGACAATTGATGGCACAGTGGTGACAATTGATGGCATGGCATAGTGGTGACAATTGATGGCATAGTGGCTGTGTTTGATGGCATGGCACAGTGACTGCATTTTATGGCACAGTGGTTGCGTTTTGATGGCACAGTGGTTGCGTTTGATGGCATGGCACAGTGGTTGCGTTTGATGGCATGGCACAGTGGTTGCGTTTGATGGCATGGCACAGTGGTTGCGTTTGATAGCATGGCACAGTGGTGATAATTGATGGGCCCAGTGAGGCTGCAATTGTTTTTTTTTTTTCCGTTTGCGCCCCCCCAAAAAATTTGAGCACCAGCCGCCACTGGACTTGCAGCACTGTTCACTTTGATATAACATATATCTCACTGTTCACAATTATTACACGGACAGCACAGTAATTACCCTTTTGAAGGTGTGAAAAATGCTGTAAATTAAGGATGCTTTCAGGAATAGAAAAATAAGAATAATTTAATTTTATCAATTAACAAAATGGAAAGGAACAGAAGAGAAATCCAAATCAAATCAATATTTGGTGTTACCACCCTTTGGTGGTCACACTAAAAAGAATCAATTCTACAGTTTTTCAAGGTACACTTGCACACGTTTTTTTAAGAAACTCGGCAGGTAAATTGTTCCAAACGTCTTGGAGAACTAACCACAAATCTTCTGTGCATGTAGGCTGCCTGAAATCCTTCTGTCTCTTCATGTAATCCCAGACAGACTCAACAATTTTGAGATCAGGGCTCTGTGGGAGCCAAACTATGACTTCCAGGACTCCTGTTCTTCTTTACGTTGAAGGTAGGACGTTGCCTGTATGTTGGGGGTTAATGTCCTGCTGCAGAATAAATGTGGGGCAAATCAAGTGCCTCCCTAATGATATGGCATAATGGGTAAATATCTGCCTGTATTTCTCTGCATTGAGGACGCCATTGATTCTTACCAAATCTCTAACTTCATTTACAGAAATGCAGCCCCAGACTTTCAAGGAACCTCTACCATGCTTCACTGTTTCCTGCAGACACTTTAATTATTGTACTGTTTTCCATGCCTTCGGTGAACAAACTGTCTCCTGCTAGAGCCGAATATCAAAACTGTTGACTCATCAGTCCAGAGCACCAGCTGCCATTTTTCTGCACCCCAGTCCCTTTGTTTTTGTTTTTCATAGGACCTGGAAACAAGGCTAAGCGACTCAACTATGCATGAAAATATAGTATTTCTTTTAGCAAAAAAATGCATATTTTTTCATGTCTGTGTGAAATGTCAAAATTGTCCTGGTAGACAAGCAGCTTTTGAAACATGTTACATGTTCCACCCATTATTTAGGTTGGAATATGTAGCATGTTCCAGCACCTGCTGTTTTTCCCCCTACACAGCCACATCATTCATTCACAGTTTCCTGTGAATGAGTGAACTACAAATACCGTTATAAGCTGATGGCTTGTAGTTCTGAATGAATGAATGATCGTTCTCGTAGTTCATTCACAAGCCCTGCAGCTTTCAACAGACAGCCCATATGAAGGTATGAGCAGAAAGTTTCAGGGTTTCTCTGCAGAAGCCTGACATTGCACTCCTGATCCACTGATTAGGGGTGCAATGCTTTCCAGGCTTCTGCAGGGAAAAATATTAAATGCACATTTTTTTTCTGCAAAAATATTTGCATTTATTATTTTTTCAGGAAAGATTACCGTATTTATCTTCATATAGCGCGTCCCGGCGTATAGCGCGCACCCCCAACCTGGAAGGGAAATTTCAGGAAAAAAAGAAAATACTTACAGTTTGAATGCCCCTCTTGGGGGCTTGCCCGGCGTCCATCGGCGGCCTTGTCCGGTCCGGCGTCCGGCTGCGGCATTGGTGGTGTCCTCCCTGCTTCTCCCGCGCTGTTTTTGAGTCGATCCCTGCTTCCCGCGCTGTGTTTGAACGCCGCCGCCGACATATACCGAGCGCAGTACACTCGGGCACGCTCGGCCACGCTCGGCTCCTCTCGCATAAAGGCTAGGCACAGGACGTGACCGCGAGGGGAGCTGAGCCTGGCCGAGTGTACCCGAGTGTACTGCACTCGGTACATGTCGGCAGCGGCGTTCAAACACAGCGCGGGAAGCAGGGATCGGCGTATATCGCGCACCCACAATTTCCCTCTGATTTTAAGGGGAAAAAAGTGCGCAGTATACGCCGATAAATACGGTAACTCTTTCTTTAAAGCTGAGCACCACGCTAAATAGTTACTTCCTAAATGCAAGGGACATCTGCATTCTTACTTGAATCTTTATGTAGTTCTTCCAGATCTCTGCAGTAATCAATTATGGAACCCCTGCACAGATGTTTCCTGTAATAAAGATTCTGTCATTCCTGCTTTTTCCTTGTGTAGGGTGACAGGTCTTGTGTCTGCCCCTTCCTGTAGTTTTCTGCCTGTAATGGGCAGACTTGCTGGGTCCCACCCACAGCTCTGCTCTCAACACAGGCTATATGAAGCCCATTTCTAATGAACCAGCTCTTTTTACAAGGAAATATCTGGGTGTACAAGGGCAATTGTTATACATAAATTTATATACTGTACATCATTTGTGGCTAGGAATATATTTTGTTTAAAATTTAGCCGGAGTTTAGCTTTAAAGGGGTTGTAAAGGTAAATGTTTTTTCACCTTAATGCATTCTATGCATTAAGGTGAAAAAAACTTCCGAGTATTAGCGGCCCCCCAACCCCCCCGATTACTTACCTGACCCCTCAAAAGTCCCGCGCTGTGAACGAGCAGGCTTCTCGGCTGTCTTCCCGACTCATTCATTGGTTGATTGAAAACAGCGCAGCCATTGGCTTGCACTGCTGTCAATCACATCCAATGATGCGTCGCACCAGGGGGCGGGGCAGAGTGATACAGTGAGCGGCTATGGCCACCGGCTGTATCATGGTGGTGTGCCCGTAAGCGCTCAACACTATGAGAGCTCACTCGCATTAAGGTGTTGAGTCCTCGTGGGGGGAGCCGAGACAGCCGCCGAGGGACCCCTAAAGACCAGGTTCGGAGCCACTCTGTGCAAAACGAGCTGCACAGTGGAGGTAAGTATAACATGTTTGTTATTTTAAAAAAAAAATCCTTTAGTGATCCTTTAAGATCACATTGTTTCTCTAAGAATCATCCAATAAAGTTTGGTACTAGGATAATTATGAAATTTTACTTTTTAGCTTTAGCAGTAGTAATTATATATACCATATGCGTATTTGTTACTCTCCTCCTAATTTTAGTTTATGCAAACAGAAATAGAAATTAAGATGCAGGCCATCACACACTGACCGGCAATGAGTGGAGCCTTATGGACAATAACATTTCATAATCCAGCTGGCTACATTACATAGACATTCACAAATAAAGCATTCTGCTATTTTTATTCAACTGTGACAGAACTTGGTTAACTTCTGGGTTCAGTCTGTGGTTCAGTAAATAGACAGCAGAGAAGGATCAGGAGAGAAATACAAGTAATCATATAAAAATGTCTTAGGCCCCGTACACACGGCCGAGGAACTCGACGTGCCAAACACATCGAGTTCCTCGGCCAGTTCAGCCCTGAAGCCGCCGAGGAGCTCGGCGGGCCGAGAGCTCCCATAGAACAACGAGGAAATAGAGAACATGTTCTCTATTTCCTCGTCGAGCTCCTCGTCGGCTTCCTCGGCCGAAAGTGTACACACGGCCGGGTTTCTCGGCAGAATTCAGCCAGAAACTCGGTCGGAAGCTGAATTCTGCCGAGGAAACTGGTCGTGTGTATGGGGCCTCAGACTTAAACACTGTTTAGCTTAAGCAATATCTGGTGCCAATGTAGTATAAATAGCAATACAAAATGTCAGGTCTAAGCTGCAGAGTTTCTTGTGGAGCCACACTTTTCAAACAATATTGAGAATGTTAAATTATTTATGACTGCATATGCCAGCCCAATTTTCTGACAAATAAATCACATATTGACTTGGAACGTAAACAAGACATAAGCAGCCGGATGAAAGCTGCCTTTATGAAGCTTCTGAATCTTTCAGCCTGGACTTTCAGGCAAAGGGTTTCAGCAGCTATGGACACACACTGTAAGGGCTAGTTTACACTTGCTTCAAAACATGGCTTCAGACACGCTTTCTTGGAATGCCAGTCTAAGCTCCTGTCACTAATTAAAATGGTTAGCTTACCGTCCTGTTTATACCTTGCTTTTGCTTGGTGCTTCGATGAGGTTTTGATGAGGCTTCAGTGGGGCTTCAAGCGACCTTTGCCATAGGCTTCTATGGTAGGGTGACCAGACATCCCCAGTTTCAGGGGACAGTCCCCTGATTGAGGACACTGTCCCCGGACCAAGTCTGTCCCTGGTTTTGTCCCCAGATTGGATTTAATAAAGGGCAGGGGCAATTTCAAAGACAATCAGTGCAGAATTAAAATTAAAAAAATTGAATAACTCCCCCTCCGCTCCGCCGTGCCTACTACCATAGGGGGGTTATGTTTTTCCCATTATCTGTGCCGCTTTCTGATGATCATGTGCTGGTCGAAGCGAAGGGAATATTTCTTCAGTTTTGGGCGCATGCCCATTCAGCTTCGCTCGCATGTTCTTCTGCCTTGGCTCAAATCCTGGCCAGCCACCTGCCTATCTCCTTGCCTTCCCTGGCGGAGTGATCTTCCTCCGCTCCCCATCCAGTAGTAGCCGGGGGGAGTCGCTGATTGTTGCCATTACAAGTAAAGAAAAAATATGTCCCCGGATTTCATTTAAAAAATCTGGTCACCTTATTCTATGGAGGCTTTGAAGATGCTTTGAAGCACCACTAAAGCTACATGGGGTATCATTTTTGAAGCAAAGCCGAAGCAAAGCAAATGCAAGGTGTAAACAGGGCTGTAAGCTAACCATTCTATTTAGTGACAGGAGCATTGACTAGCATTCAGAGAGCTTTAACAAAGCCTGTCCGCAGCATTTGAAGCTAGTGTAAATTAGCCGTTAAAGGGACACTAAAGCCTTGTTTTGGAGCAAGTGTAAACTAGCCATTAATGTGTATTGAAGGCAAAGCAAGTGTAAATGAGCCCTAGCTGAGAATAGCTGTACCCGAAGGCACATGTAACCACCTTTGTTCACTTCTGCCATATCACCAACAGAATTAAAGGTGAACTCTCTCAAAAAGATTAACAGTTTTATTTATCCCACAGTCAACCAAGTGTGTACAGCACTTGCTACTATTATAAATGGTAGTCCTGTTGTAGTCCAAAGCCCTTATTAATTTCTGTTAATTCTGTCTATATCTCCATTTCAATCTGAAGTCTGATTTATAGGTGTTATTGTGGGTGCAGGTAAGACCAGTATTAAGGGTTCCACCCCATCTCTAACCTATACTACACTATTCATACGATGATGAAAGAACAATTAGCACTGTTGGGGCTGTGTGTTAGATCTGCTGGCTGCTAGTAAACTTACATAGCATCAGAAGCTCTGTCACACAGCCCCAAACAGGCTAATTATTCTGTTATAATAGTAAAGGATCCTTCATTGCTGCAAACACACACAGTCGGTCCCAGCAGATAGATCACACAGCTCTGCAGCACTTTGTGATCTTTTACTATTATAAATGAGAAATCTGTGCTGTCAGGAACAGTGCCATGTATAACACAGCCCTGCAGCACAGCACTGTGGGGTTAAGTGAGCCTTGCAGGATTTAAATGTCATTTTTATATGCATGCTCTGTAATCTATTTTGTATGGCTTATGCGATTTGTCTGCTAGGTCTGTGAATGTTTAGATGCAGCCAGAGATAAACAAACAGTTCCGCAGAGTGGACCGAACTGTTGTGCATGGCAACTCTGGTCTCCAGAGTAGCCTCTAAAACCAGAGACCAGCACTGTTTTTGATAAGCCTCACCTCTTACTGATAAGTTGTATCCCTTATCATAGCCACCTCAGTGTCATTTCAGATATTTAAAAAAGTATATGAACTGTTTTAACGTATCCACAAAATTACAGCTGTCTGTCTAGTTAACAAGCTAGAAGAGAACATTTCAAAGAAATATTGCAATTGTAAAATGTGATTTCTGGGTGCACTTCTTGTTAGGTTATTCAAACCCAGACTTAAAGGGCCTTTGGGAATGCAGTATATTCCAAATATAATGACAAGTTCAGGTTTATTAAGGTGTATACCCACAGGAAAGATAATTCTGTTACACATGCTTCCAGCTTTTATATAACGTTACATTAACCATAGAACAGTTAGGAGTAATGTTTCTAGCTTATTTATGATTGCTTACTACAGTACGTGCCTCCGATTTTGGGATGGGATCACGCTGGATATTGTCCGCTGGAGGCTGTGCTTCACGAGATGCCGCGCATCCATAGGAATCCATTGAGGGCGGCGAGCGGGAGGAGCAACATAGCTTAGCGCTGGCTCCTGCGATGGGGATCGCGGGTGGTCAATCTCGCCGCTAGCAGAGGCGAGATTGACACAAAATCGGTGGCACCTACTGTATGGTTTGCTGCCCAGCACACCATTGTTCGCAGAATCTGAAACATGGTAATATTGTAATTATCTACATTTTGCGATGGTAAAAGATGCCTGAAGGTTTAAAATGATATTAAAGCAGATTTTTATTTTTAAATAACAAACATGGCATACTCACCTTCACTGTTTTTGGTTTTTGCACAGAGCAGCCCCCATCCTTCTCTACTCAGATCCCCACCAACACTCCCTCCTGGCCCCTCACTCCTGTCGAGTGCCCCCGTAGCAAGCACTCCCCAACCACTGCTCTTTGTGCCCATTCACAAACAAAGCATGGTTCAGCCCTGTTGCGCCCTCTTCTTTTTGGCTAACTAGCTGTAATTGACAGTAGCAGGGGCCAATGGCTCCCACTGCTGTCTTAGCCAATGAGGAGGAAGAGACCCAGGAAAGCCACTGCTCTCATGAGCATCAGGATGGGGCTCAGGTAAGTACGCATTAGGGGGACTGGGGAGGCTGCTGCACACATAAGGTTTTTTGCCTTCATGCATAGAATGCATTCCTGAACCACCCAGAGCTCCATCCTCAGCAACCAGGCGAAGGGTCCACAGCCTTAACCCCAGCGGTGTGCATCCGTCACCTGGCCTTAGGTCACCTGACATATAGCAGTATTTACTGACAGCACCCACAGTGAAGTGGTAGTAAATACTATCAGTAATAACATTTTGGAGGAACTTTATATATATTAGGTCATAATATATAGTTAAAGGGAATGCATACTGTACATCTGTATGCATTTTTTCCTTTATTATGGTCACATCTAAAGCAATAAAAAAAACAAGCATTCTTTTTTGTCAGGTAAATGTAAAACTATTGCTGATGAATAATATGAATATGAAAGTAGATTTGTCCAGTCATTCTTTTTCTCTTCTAATCTCAAATCGTGACCGCATGTCCTCTTTAGAGACTTTAGAGTAAACAGTTCATTGCAGTTACTGGAGTCACCTTTGATATATTTGTACATAGTAATTATATCTCCTCTTAAGCGCCTCTTCTTAGGAGTGAACAACTGTAATCTCTGTAATCATTCCTCATAGCTGAAGTCCCCCAACCCCCTTATTAAATTTGTTGCTCTTCGCTGAACTCTAATTCAGCAACAGCTTTCCTGATGATTGGTGATTAAAACTGAACTGTATATTCAAGATGAGGCAAAACCAATGTTTTATAAAGGGATAGAATAATTAATTTATCTTTAAATATATGCCCTTTATATTTAATAATAATATATTTTTGGTGAATTTATAGGGTATTTGAATGCAGCAGCTATATGGTATTCCTTATTACTTTTTTCTTTTTATGTATTATTAAAACAGTATCTATAGCTCGCAGTGGGGATTCATATAAATAAAATATCTTACCCTGAATGGTAAATGGTGCTATGAAATACAGAGGATCATAAATGCTGTTTACAGCAGACAAAACAAATTTTGTGAAAGGCTTGTCACAAGTTGATACTTGAATTGTGAACATGTATTGTTTAACATCCCAAAGCAATCTAAAGGCTACATTTCATAAAGGGAAGATTTGTTCCTAGCTTGAGCTGTCCTATTCAGCCCATAAATTGGCTACAGCTGGAGAAGGGCTGTTACCAAAAACATGCACCTTCATTCAGTAGTTTATTGCCTCGTACGCACGGCCGGACTTTCCGAGAAAAAAAAGACAGACTGGCTTTTTTCCTCGGAAAGTCCGGCCGTGTGTAGCCTCCATCGGACTTTTTTTGTCAGAAGTCTGACGGACCTTAGATAGAGAACCTGTTCTCTATCTTTCCGATTGACTCACGGCGGACTTTTGCTTGGTCAAAATTCCGACCGTGTGTACAAGGCATATGACTTCATTGCTGACATCGTTGTTGGAATACCATCAGAACCTAAGGACATTTCTGTTGAACAAAGAAACAGTAGGACATTCGCATAATATTGGCTGTAACATCAACTGGTTCTTGTCTGAAGTGAAGCAAACATTTCTGTAAGGTTGTTGTTCAGATTAGGCCCAGTGAGAAGTACATTGTTGAAGGAAACACCTTCATATCGAGCACTTGAGTAAAAGACCTCTGATCTGATCTCGCTTGCAAGGATGGAACACGCCATCCACCAAGTTCACACTGGGCTGCGGGAGTGAAGCCGTGCGAGTTCAGCTGAACTCGCACGGCTTCACTCCCGCTGGCAGTCCCGAATTTTGGCCGCGATTTAAGAGACATCTGTGCAGGTTTCTTCACAGATGTCTATGTAAATTGTGGCCCGAAATTGCAAAAAGTAGTACAGGAACTACTTTTTGAAATCGGTGCAGCGCTGCAGATGCGGCGTCGCACAGATTAGGACGGTGTCATTGCCGACAATTGCCGGCAAATGCCGCCGATTTGAGATGCGATTTCACATGTGAAATTGCATCTCAAATCAAAGCAAATCGTACCCAGTGTGAACCTGGGCTGAGAGGTGGTGCAGGCTCAGCATGATCTCTCACAAACACCTTCTGTCTAAAGTCAAAAAGTGTTTTTCCAAACCAGGTTTTCCATTCAGGATGTAAAGAAATTAATGCTGTTTAAGGAAGCTGACTATTATGTAGTCGTTTCTTTCTTGAGGCACAAAATGGTAGTGGTACTACCAGGCTGTTGGAATTGTCTTGCTAGAACTCATTTCCTATTGCTTTTAGAAACTCCTTGTCCTCCATGGTGGCTGCCAGCTCATTGTCTTTAGTTGCTACATCAAACACTGTGTGCGATATCATCATTCAAAATGAAAGACCTTGTTATCACCCTGTTGCATGCATTTACCACAAAATCTTTCCTTGACATGGTAATGATGTGGGCACTGTTCAAAACAAGTAATGTGATCGTTTGGCAGGGCATGTGTCTTGAAAGAAGAAACTGTGAAAGAACCACTGACATTACCTATACAGATGTTGCCTATGATGACCTAGCCCAGGTCTTGGTGTTGGGCATATGGTGCATCAAGTGGCCCATTGATTTGTTGGCAAGCCTTCTGTACCCTTGGAATGTCTCTGCTGAGAAGCAGGAGAATATCAGCATTTTTGGCCAGCTATGCCCCTCAAGTCAGAGCAGTGAGAGACTGCTGCTGGAGTAGGGAACTCCTCTCTGTTGTATGGAATCTGGTTGCACTCGATGAGAGTCTGCAATGGCATTTCTACGCTGACATTCAGGGGAGCTACTACAAGACCAGTGACTCGCTCTCCTGTTATGAAACTTCTGTAATGCCAGCACAGGTGCCCAGGGTGTATGAAAAAGCATCTCCTGTTATTTTTTTGCAGGTCAAACAGCTTTGATCTTGCAAGATACTCTGATCATCTAGAATGGTATACTGTCTTACAGCTTTTTCAGGTTGACCCTTTAGGTATATACAAACTTTGCATATTTTGGCACAGGACTTGTCACAGAGTCCCTCTTCACAAACACCTGTACATATAGAGAAAACTGGAGTATGAGGCATTGTTTGGCTAGTGACCTCCAGACTGGGACTGTCTTGAAATGGGACTGTCTTGAAATTGATTAAGTGCTTGCATCACATCACTGTTGCATTCTATTAGGGTTGCACTACTAGTATCAGTATCAGTGCTGATACCGAGCATTTGCACGAGTACTTGTACTCGTGCAAATGCTCCAATGCCTAATCTGATACCTGGGCAGTCAGGGGTGATTTGTACGGCGGTGGGGGTAGTGACAAGCACCACCTCCCTGTGTAGATTTCAATAAAGCCTGACATCCTTCTCTCCCCCTGTGGCGTTTAGCTGCTTTATTGAAATCCTATACAGGGAGATTGGTGCTTGTAACTCCCCATCCTGATGATCCCTGACTGTTTTTTTTTTTTTTATCTAGAATGCATTAAGATAAAAAAAACTTCTGCCTTTAGAATCACTTTAAAGCAATGGCTGCATAAGGAAGTGCCTTTAAAAAGTTAACTAACTTGCGTAATTTTTGTACTGATAATCCCAAACAGCAGTTTTCATTGCTGCTGTCAAGTACTGGGCACCAGGTTGATTGACTGTTATGGACTTCTGTACTTGGCTTGTGCCTTACCAAATCATCTAAAAAAAAAAACGTTTTAGTATTCATGTCGACGGTGTATTTAATTTAGGGGAAACTGTATCGTTCTTTTTGAAAATGTAATTGTTATTTCCAACTTTCTTAATTGTGCACAAATATAAATTAATTTAATAGTGAAGTTTTTATACGGACAAAATATTCTTTGATGTTAAATAGGTTTATACTGAAGAACATTTGTCAAACCCTGTGTTGGGGTGTTATGTAGTTGTGAACAATATTTGTCACAATACAGCAGGGTTGTCCAAACTTTTTTGAAAGAGGGCCAGATTTGATGAAGTGAACGTGCATGAGGGCCGACCATTTTGCCTGACATTCTTTGAATCATTAAAAATCTGTGTCAGTGTGTTCGTCCGAGCAACTAATACACTGCCCAAAAACAATTCTCCTACCTTTGTGGCTGTGTGTGGTGAATATACCATATTTATTGGGGTATAGCGCGCTCCCGCGTATAGCGCGCACCCCGAAAGTTGCCCAGAAATTCCTGTGAATAAAAGATTTTTGTACTTACAGTTTGGTGTCTTGCACGGCGTCCATCGGCGGCCTCGTCGGGTCCGGCATCCGTCTGCGGCTTCGGGTGTCCTCTTCATCGGGTCTGGCGTCCTTCTGCAGCGTCCTCCTCGCTCGTTTCCCGCTTTCCCGCGCCAAGTTTGAATACTGCGCCGGCATATACCGAGCACAGTACACTCGCGTATAGTCGGCAATGCTCGCGCTGACGTCCTGGACGTACAGGACGTGAGCGCGAGTGTAGCCGAGACTGCCCGACTATACACGAGTGTACTGCGCTCGGTATATGTCAGTGCAGTATTCAAACTCGGCGCGGGAAAGCGGGTATCGGCGTATATTACGCACCGGCGATTTTGTGAAAATAGTGCGCGGTATACGCCGATAAATACGGTATATATATATATCTCCACTTTGGCCCCCAACAAATCCCAGAGCTCCGCTCAGGGTAAGGATGAGGTCAGGTTGTAAAAAAAATATATATATTTTCTCTTTTTTATCCCCTGAGAAATCTGGCCTTTATCTCTTCTGTGGCCCCCAAGCTTCACAAGGGCAAGGATGAGCTATTATTATTATTATTTTTTTTTATTATTATTATTAGCTTAGAGAATATATATATATATATTATGGGGCCACAAAAGTGATACAAGCAAATTGTGGGGGCCATATAAAACCAGGCCGCGGGCCGGAGTTTGCAATTTTCAGACCAGAACCAATGCTCAGACTGTACGGAATGCTAGTGCAAGTCTTTTGCTGTAATATTTTAGCTGTGTCCAGTCATGACATTCACAATGTCTGTGAAGATGGGTTGAGGTTCTGTGATAATCTCCTACCAGTATAAGTTTTAACTGAATGTTCGAATTAATGCCAGAATTGCTAGTTGTGTATATTACGGTATATTCTTATATTTTACCCCAAGGGTAACAGTTTTAGAATAAACAACACTGCAAGAATGTAGGATTAGTAAATGTACAACAGTTTCTTTTAACTTTAGTTTACAAAGTCGACACCCAAAAGACAGAAAAAAAAGTTGATTTGTTTTGTCATATGGAAGCACTGCTTACCCCAGATAAACAAATTATAACACTAACTTACTGAGCCAGGAAAAAATCCTGTCCAAAAAAAGAATTCTAAGAAAAAGAATTACAATGTTTGCGCTCAATTGATATCTATGTACTAGTATGTGAGAATTCCACAAGAGATCCAAGGGAGGAAGAATATAGCATTCTTTAAAGGGGTCATTTTGGAATGGTGTAATTATAAACATGCACACATTATAAATTGGGATGGTCTTGTACAGAGGCCAAATACACAACATTGGGGAGTTGCTGCAATTTTCATGAGGGAAATGCTAAATTGTATTTTTTGTGTTAGTTTAGAAGAGTGTATTTGTTGTTTGCCGTTATTTATGATCATGTGCTGTTTTGAACAGATGTATTGTACAGGCTGCAACAGAGTAGAGGAATGCACATCAAATGAGAGGGCTGAAGGTACCAGGTTTAAGGTATCAGTACTGAAGTCCACAGAGCCAGTTTTATAGATGAACGAAATGTAGCGTTGGTCATGCAAAGTAGGTAATTTGTTTATTATACAGCACATAGGCATGTGCTAAATTATAAATTTTTATATAAAATAATGATTGCTTATCCTGTCTTCTCCTGCACATGGCATTGTTTTTTGTCAAGCAAAATGAACAACCTTCTGCGCTTGAAGTGGATGTTCCAGCAGTAAAGGACCTTAGGTCTTTGACATTTCGAAACTAGGCAAGACTGTGCACCCCCCTGAGGACTGGGGAAGCCCAGAGAGAACGCTGGAAAACCAAAAACCCAGGGCACACCCGCCTTGCACATTACCTTAAAAAATATTTTTATAGATGAACTAGAGCAGAGGTGTAATTACAAACAGCACCTGATATCATTCTCATCAATATCCACAGTGATCTGCACACTCTGGTCCACTGTGGCAATCTCAGCGTAGGGAAGACACTTGCAATGACTGACACGTTTCGAGGGTAAGTACCCTCTTCTCAGAAGAGGGTACTTACCCAGGAAATTAGGCAGAAATGAGAAGTGTCTTCCCTACATTTAAATTGGCGCAATGTCACATGGGTTTTATTTCTTCAATAAAATGAATTGTTAACCTCCTTACTACCGGCCGCCATCAATTGACGGCGGCACGATAGCTCTCTTGTTCTGAGAGGACGTCATATGAGCCACTAGGGGGCGCGCGCATCTACCGCGTTACTGGGAACCCGATGCACATGCCCGGCGGCCGCGATGGCCGCCGGGCACCGGCGATTGCCCCGTAACTGAGCAGGACCATGGATCTCTGTGTGTAAACACAGAGATCAATGTCCTGTCAGGGAGAGGAGACCGATGCTGTGTCCCTTGTACATAGGGACACCGATCGGTCACCTCCCCCAGTCAGTCCCCTTCCCCCACAGTTAGAATCACTAGTAAGGAACACATTTAACCCCTTCCTCGCCCCCTATTGTTAACCCCTTCCCTGTCAGTCACATTTATACAGAAATCAGTGCATATTTATAGCACTGATCGCTGTATAAATGTGAATGGTCCCAAAAATGTGTCAAAAGGGTCCGATGTGTCCGCCATAATTTCGCAGTCCCAATAAAAATTGCAGATCACCTCCATTACTAGTAAAAAAAAATCATAATTATGTCCCCTAATTTGTTTTGCGCAAACCAGTCACTATACGCTTATTTTTTAAATTTTTTTTATTTTTTACCAAAAATATGTAAAAGAATACGTATTGGCCTAAACTGAGAAAAAAATTTTTTTTTTTTTTTTAAATGTGGATATTTATTATAGCAAAAAGTAAAAAATATATATTTTTTTTCTAAATTGTCGCTCTTTTTTTGTTTATAGCACAAATAATAAAAACCGCAGAGGTGATCAAATACCACCAAAAGAAAGCTCTATTTGTGGGGAAAATAGGACGTCAATTTTGTTTGGGAGCCACGTCGCACGACCGCGCAATTGTCAGTTAAAGCGACGCAGTGCCGGAAGCTGAAATTTCACCTGGGCAGGAAGGGGGTATATTTCCCCAATAAGCAAGTGGTTAAAGAGGAAGTAAACCCTGGTGGGTATTACTTATTTTCTTTTTCCCTGCAAAGTAAAAGCATAATGTGCTACTTACCTGCAAACAAAGCCCACGCCATTCCTGCTGCAAGCCGCATCCATCTTCACCCCTCTTCCTTCTGGGGTCGCGGACTCCGGCTCTGTGACTGGCCGAAGCCGTGTGACGTCACTCCCGTGCATACCTGCAGGAGATTCCAGTCATGGCACTCACTCCTGAAGAAACGGCATGGGGGGCAGTTTCTTCACAGCGTATGTGCCGATTACATCATCGGCACAGTATACAGTACACATCTCCTAAACAGCACACGTTTAGGAGATATTTACAGTACCTATAGGTAAGCCTTATTCCAGGCTTACCTATAGGTACAACTTGCACAAAGAGGTTTACAAACTCTTTAAGGTAATTCACAGCTGGTTTACCTTCTGTTTTTATTTTTCCATAGTTCCTGCTTATGCATTCATACTCATTGGCATGTGGAGGCAAAAGTTATGCAGAAGGTGGCACGTGGGAAATGTACAAAGGAGGTGAGTTTATGAATCATACAGCAAGGTTTGCCCACAGCAGACAAGAAGGAAATTGCAAGTCCAAATAAAACAAGATTTCTAATTCTTTGGTAGTGACTGGTGGATTACATTGTCCTTTGTTGTTTTATATCTTCTCCATAAGTAGTTTTTGTCTCTGCCTCCTCCCACAAGACCATACCAAAGATGTAATTATTTTGCAGTTGGGCTTCTTTCAACGATTATGATCGATCCATTGGAAAAGTATGATACTACTATTTGTATTTTATTGCCCATTGCAAATGGCCTGAACTGACAATTCTGGTGGGAATATCATGGTAATGGTCCTCCAAGAGAAATTAGAAGCCAGCATGTGATTCAAAATTATCAATAACTATACATACTGAGGGCCAGATTCACAAAAGAGATACGACGGCGTATCTCCTGATACGCCGTCGTATCTGAGTCCGGCCGTCGTATCTATGCGCCTGATTCATAGAATCAGGTTACGCATAGATAGCCCTAAGATCCGACAGGTGTAATTGACTTACACCCTCGGATCTTAGGATGCAATTCTAGGCCGGCCGCTAGGTGGCGAGGCCATTGCGGTCGGTGTAGAATATGCAAATGACTAGTTAGGGCGATTCACGAACGTCCGCGATGCCCGTCAATCTAAATTTACGTTGTTTCCGTAGCGATACGCGTCGTAAAGTTAAGGCTGCCTCCTAGGTGGTCTAAGCAATGTTAAGTATGGCCATCGTTCCCGCGTCGAAATGTAAAAAATCACGTTGTTTGCGTAAGTCGTCCGTGAATGGCGCTGGACGCCATTTACGTTAACGTCAAACCAATGACGTCCTTGCGACGTCATTTAGCGCTATGCACATCGGGTCATTTTCCCGACGGAGCATGCGCAGAACATTCGGCGCGGGAACGCGCCTAATTTAAATGGTGCCCGCCCCATTTGAATTAGGCGGGCTTGCGCCGAGCGGAATTACGTTACACCGCCGCAAGTTTACAGGTAAGAGCTTTGTGAATCAGGCACTTACGCTGTAATCCTGCGGCGGTGTAACGTAAATGGGATACAATACGCCGCCGCGGAGTAACGTATTTCTCTCTGAATCTGGCCCTGTGTTCCTTTACTTAACTAAATTGCTTGTTCTAAAAGATCACATCTTTTTTTTGGTTTTGTTTATAACTTTCAAATCAAATTTTTTTTATTGAAAAAAATGTCATATTTGTCTGGAAAACATGAAATACTGTGCATTAATATTCCACATATGTTTTTGAAGCCAGCAGTTTGACATTTAAGATTATTTTCAAATGCAATTTTTTTTTAACCTCAACCAATTAGATGTAAAAAGCCTGTTCTTTGCACAGATAAATAACTGAAGCTTAAATTAATTCACACAGCTCAATGATTGACCGCCTTCCCCCTCCTTGTCTGGTCTATATAAAATTACACAAGGAAAAAACTATTGCTGTGCTTTCACTAAGGGCTTATTTAAACTTACTTTGACATCAACACACATTAAAGGGGTTGTAAAGGTTCATGTTTTTCCACCTTAATGCAGTCTATGCATTAAGGTGAAAAAACATTAGAGGATTAGCACCTCCCCCAAGCCCCCGTTTACTTACCTGACCCCTCAAAAGTCCCGCGCCGTGAACACGCTGGCTTCTCGGCTGGGCTTCTCGGCTCATTCATTGGTTAATTGATAGCAGTGCAGCCATTGGCTCCCGATGCTGTCAATCAAATCAATGACGCGGCGCACCGGGGGGCGGGCCGAGTGATACAGTCGGCAGCTATAGCCACAGGCTGTATCACGTGAGCGGGCCCGCAAGAACTAACCCCCATGGGAGAGAGCTCCCATGAAGGGGGTTAGTTCTTGTGGGGAGGAGCTGAGACAGCCGCCGAGGGACCCCAGAAGACGTGGATCGGGGCCACTCTGTGCAAAACGAACGGCACAGTGGAGGTAAGTATAACATGTTTGTTATTTTAAAAAAAGAAAGGGAACCTTTAGTGTCCCTTTAACGGCTAGTTTACACTTGCTTCAAATGCTGCGGACAGACTTTGTTAAAGCTCTCTGAACGCTAGTCAAAGCTCCCGTCCCTAAATAAAATGATTTGCTTACAGTCCTGTTTACACCTTGCTTTTGCTTTGCACTGCTTCGGCTAGGCTTCAATAATTATACCCCGTGTAGCTTTAGTGGTGCTTCAACGCATCTTCAAATCCTCCATAGAATCTATGGCAAAACTTGCTCAAAGCCCCATCGAAGCTCCACCAAAGCCCCAACAAAGCTCCACCAAAGCCTCATCAAAGCCTCAGCGATGCACCAAGCAAAAGCAAGGTTTAAACAGGACTGTAAGCTAACCAAAAAAACGTTATTTGTGACAGGAACTTTGACTTCAAAACATGGCTTCAGACATGCTTTGTTAAAGCTCTCTGAATGCAAGTCAAAGCCCCTGTCACTAAATAAAATGGTTAGCTTACAGTCCTGTTTACACCTTGCTTTTGCTTGGTGCTTCAATGAGGCGTCGATGAGGTGGGGCTTCGATGAGGCTTTTGTGGGGCTTCAGTGGGGCTTCAAGCGACCAATGCCATAAACTTCTATGGAGGCTTTGAAGACGCTTTAAAGCACCACTGAAGCTACATGGAGTATAATTTTTGAAGCAAAGCCGAAGCAAATCAAGGCAAAAGCAAGGTGTAAACAGGACTGTAAGCTAACTATTTTATTTAGTGACAAGAGCTTTGACTAGTTTTCAGAGAGCTTTAACAAAGCCTGTCCAAAGCCTTGTTTTGAAGCAAGTGTAAACTAGCTGTTAATGTGTGTTGAAGCTGAAGCAAGTGTAAATGAGCCCTCAGAGAGCTTTAACAAAACGTGTCTGAAGCCATGTTTTAAAGCAAGTGTAAGCTAGCCCTTAAGAAAGATCTGAATGTGTAACAAAATCTATGCAATGGGAGCACCTTAATGTTTAAACATGCATGAATTATAAAAATAATTAATAAATAAATAAATAACTCAAACTATGAGAGTCGGTTCACACTAGGGCGACACGACTTCCAGCGCGACTTTCATAGGCGACTCCGACACGACTTGAACATGAACCACAGGGCGATCTGGAGCGATTTACAACACAACTTGAAGTCATCTCCAGGACAGGAGACTTTCCAGTGGCCAATAAAACAACAATCAGCTCTGGGAGAGGGAGGGGGAGGGAGGGGGCAGGAGAGGTTTGCCTGAGAAATGTATGTTATCTTCCTGGAAAGTCACTTCAGTTAAGACAGTGATCCGACTTCTGAGGCGACTTCCATTGAAATCAATGGGTACAAATCGCCTACAAGTCGGATTGAAGTAGTACAGGAACCTTTTCTGAAGTCGGATCGCCTTGAGTCATGTGTATTAACACCGCTCCCATTCACTTGCATTGTTTTTCTCTATAGCGCGACTTGGGACAACTTGAGGCGACATGAAGTCGGATCGCAAGTCGCCCCAGTGTGAACCGGCTCTGATAGTTTCCCTCAAAATCAAGATTAGATTAATTTTTATTTATTACATATTATATAGGTTACAAAGTTATTAAAAAAAAATAGGCCACTTTGTTTACAAATCTAAACAATATTTCAAAATTGCAATGTCTAGTTTCTATGGATACATATGCTCAGTATGTTTTTTGCAGAAATTGATCAACATTTCTTCATGCCCCAAAGGCACATGTGCAGCAACAAGGCTGTAGAATAAGAAAAAAAAAATCAAACAAAAATTGTCACATTTGTGATTTTGTGCATATAAAGAATATCTTTAATAATGTCAGAAGTTAAAATGATAAATACCTTTCAATTTAAAGTTTCTCCTGTTATTCAACATAAATAGCACTGTAGGTAGACAGGGGCATATGTTAAAAATGTTCCCAAATAAAACAAACAGATGGAAAAGAACCAATTTAGTTCAGGGGTGCACTATGTACAGAGTACAGAATTCAGGGGTGTGCTATACATAAATACAGAGTTCAGGGATGTGCTGCTTACAGGGTGCAGAGTTCGGGGGTGCATTGCAGATCGAGTGCATAGTTTAGGGGTGCTCTATGCATAGAATGCAGAGTTCAGGGGTGTACAATGCATACAATTTAGAGTTCAGGGGTTCTTTATGCGTAGAATGCAGAGTTCATGGGTGCGCTACGCATAGAATGCATAGTACATGGATGCACTGTGTACAGGGGGCAAAGTTCAGGGGTGCACTACGCACAGAATGCAGAGTTCAGGGGACACTATAAATAGCATGCAAAGTACAGGGGTGCATTGTGTACAGGGTGCAAAGTTCAGGGATGCACTATGCAAAAAATGCATAGTTAAGGGTTGTGCTATATACAGGGTGCAAAGTTTAGGGGTACGCAATACATACAATGCAGAGCTCAGGGGTGTGTTCTCCAATCAGGGTACAAAGTTCACTCTGTTGCGCCATGTTTAGGCTGAAAAAAGCCTTGCTTTTTCCACAAGGCAAGAACTAATTCTTAGGCCCGGTACACACGGGCAAACATGTACGATGAAACCGGTCCGTCGGACCGTTTTCACCGTACATGCCTGCCAGAGGGCTTCTGTACGATGGCTGTACTAACCATCGTACAGAAGTCCGCGCGTAAACAATACGCGGGGCGTGTCCACGTCGTCGCCGCGACGATGACGCGGCGATGACGCGGCGACGTGGGCGGGCCTGCCATTTAAAGGCTTCCACGCATGCGTCGAAGTCATTCGACGCATGCGAGGGACGGCGGGCGCTCGGACATGTACGGTAGGTCTGTACTGACGACCGTACATGTCCGAGCGGGCAGGATTCCAGCGGACGGTTTTAAAACACGTCCAGGAATATTTGTCTGCTGGGAAAAGGCCCGGCGGGCAAATGTTTGCTGGAATTCGGCCCGCTCGCGCCTACACACGACCGAACATGTATGCTGAAACTGGTCCGCGGACCAGTTTCAGCATACATGTTTGGTCGTGTGTACGGGGCCTTAGACATATTTGGGCATTTGCTCAGATTTCATGACTGAGGTTTACAACCACTTTAAACACTTGTAGACCACCCACTGTAGATGTACTGTGGCAGGGTGACGTACCTAGTATGTGATCTGTGAGTCGGGGTAGGGGGCATGCTCACCATGGCTGTGCTGCGATTCGCTGCAGCAAAAAACAATCAATTGGCTCCGGTAGTTACCAAAGAGAGCCATGTGTATGTAAACAAACACAGGGCTCTTCGGACAGCAGCAATGTGCTGTTTTTCTTCTGTCTGCAAATCAGGAAGTAAAAACCAGCACATTGCTTAGTAAAAACTGTAAACAGCACACGCATAAACACATGTTTGGGCACACATTTAACTCCTTGATTGCCCCTGATGTTAACCCCTTTCTAGCCAGTGTAATTTGTACAGTGACAGTGCATATTTTTAGCACTGATCACTGTATTAGTGTCACTGGTTCCCCAAAAATTGTCAGTTAGTGTCCGGTTGTCCGCCAAAATATTGCAGTCCTGCTATAAGTCGCTGATCGCCGCCATTACTAGTAAAAATAAATAAAAACACCATAAATATATCCCACAGTTTGCAGACGCTATTACTTTTGTGTCAAACCAATTTATTATTTATAATTTATTGGGCCTTTTTTAACAAAAATATGTAGCAGAATACAATACAAAATGATAGCGTCTACAAAATAGGGGATAGTTTTATGGCATTTTCAATAATGTTTTTTTTTTACTAGTCATGATTTTTATCATGACTGTGACATTATGGCAGACACATCGGACACTTTTGACAAATTTTTGGGACCATTGTCATTTTTACAGCGATCAGTGCTATAAAAATGCACTGATTACTGTGAAAATGACACTGGCAGTGAATGGGGTTAACCACTAGGTGGCGCTCTAGGGGTTGAGTGTGCCCCAGTGAGTGTTTCTTACTGTAGGGGGGGATGGGCTACATGTGACAAGACAGTCATCACCGCTTCCCATTACAGGAAGCGGTGATATACTGTCATTGTCACTAGGCAGAGCGGGGAGATGCTTGATTACATTAGCATCTCCCCGCTCTATCTCTCCGTGAGACAATTGCGGTTATCCCCACGGCAAACGATTCCGCGGGACCCGCAGTCGGGTTTACGGAGCTTGCGGCGCACGCGCATGCACAATGGCACTTCCTTAAAGGGGACGTATATATATATACGTCCTTCTGCCCAGGAGTGCCATTGTGTTGACGTATATATGCATACAGCGGTCGGGAAGCGGTTAAGGAGCAACTTATCCCCCTTGGACAGCAGCATTTGACAACCTGTGGAGAGGGTAGTGTTAGATGGAGTAGTAGATTTAAACTGTAGATGGACGTCACATAAATTAAAGCCTAACTCCAGCTAACACTTAAAGGAGTTGTAAAGGAAAAATTATTTTTTGCTCAAATGACTGTTTACAGGGTATAGAGACATAATAGTTAACTGATTCCTTTTAAAAACGATTAAAAAGAGATAAAAATCAATCATATAATGTACCTGTAGTTTCAGTTCGTTTTTGCATGTTATCCTGCCTCTGTGCTGTATAGAGCAATAGAGAAGTAATGGTTTGGAAAATGAAACTAGAAGCTCCCAGTACTGTGGTCCTCAGGAAACAGACAAACAGGAAGTGTCCAGAACAGAGCAGAATTACAGCAACATCAGAGCAAAAACGAACAATGAGGACATTAAACCAGGACTGCAGTAAGGTAAAGGATGCTATTTAGCTAAAAAAAATTCTTTAGTGACCCTTTAAGCAGTTGCAAAAACAGTTCTTTTATTTTTCACTTTCCACATAGAGGTTTTACTTATATGAATAAAAACTGCTCATCGTAAGCATCCCTGTCAGTATTAAATTGTTTATGATCGTGGCCCTCTGACCGAGAGAGAGGTGTGGATCACATTAACACTTACAACATAAATAGACTCGAAGTGTGCCTTGGTGGTCTGATCAGTATGCCAAGAAAAGGGGGCATACCCAAGGTAAGTAATGGGTAGTTAATTGAAGAAGGATATGCTGAGAAGTGCCCTGAAAAAGGGAAGGGGCGGGAGGGTGTCGAATGCGATTAAATGTGCAGACTCACAAGCATGAGGTGAGCTGAGAAGAGTCGGCCAGTGACGCATAGTACCGCACACTGAACCGACAAAGAGCATGTGGGAGTGGGCTGCTTAAATACCCTCCGGGCTCCTCCCATAAACTTAGGCCACCATATTGGCCTTCTTATTTATGGTCGTTACCCTCTGACCGAAAGAGAGATGTGGATCACGTAAACACGCGACAAGACTCACAACATAAATAGACCTGAAGTGTGCCTTGGTGGTCTGGTCACTGGTAGACATGTGCAGACTGGAATATTTCGTTTCGTTTTTTTCGTTTTCGTTTGGAAAATAAATTTATTTAGTTACTCCCGAAAATCGTTTTGATTTATTTCGTTTTTCGTTGGGGAATAGCTTTCGTCCGAAAATCCAATAATACTTGGTTTCTGTCGAATGGTCAAAAGAATATTCGCCGGAACGTCGAATCTTTGTTGGTTTCTGTCTAATGGTCAAAAAATATTCGACGGAACGTCGAATCTTTACGTCGAATCGTACATTTCCGTTCGAATATTCCGCCTACAAGAATTCTAATGTTGTATGACTAGTAATAATGTCAAATCTATTCTCTATAATGTCGAATCTATTTTCTCATAAATCGAAATCTATTCTCTGTAATGTCGAATCTATTATTTCTATAGTGTCGAATCTTTTCTCTATAATGTCGAATCTTTTCCCTATAATGTCGAATCTCTCTATATGGAATTTTTACCGCAACGAAAACGAAAATAAAGCATTTTTTATGTCGGATCTTTCGGTTTTCGTTTCTTGCACTTTCGTTATCGTTTGTTAAAACGATAACGAAAAAAACAGATTTTCGGACGAAAATGCATTCTAACGAAAACGAATGCACATGTCTACTGGTCAGTATGCCAAGAAAAGGGGGCAAAAGACTCAGATAGGGAAATAGCTTTTATTGATTTATTGTATTTATTGAGCCAGCTTGGTAAAGGCTTGTGCCATTTCTTCCTGAGGATTTTGGATGTATGTGGCAAAACAAGCAGACTTTCATCAGCCTAGTATCTTGATTACGTGGTCTGGTACTCCCTGTTGGGAGGCAGCTGAGGCTGCTCTAATTCAGAAGGAACGTACAGAGAACTGACTGGGGTTTGAAGCCCAAGTTGCTTAGGAGGATTCTGACATGCTTGACAAACTGGCTGCCACTCAGGGAGCTGGTTTAGAAAGGGTAGCAACGAGCTACCATCAGATTGGCTGGGTAGATGGAGCAGTAGTAAGTCGAGCACCGTCACTGGGCGTCAGGCGTTATTAGTCTGAAACAGGTTGATGTCAACCCCGGGGCTCGTTTGTTGAGTTTGCAGACTGTGAGAGTGTAGTGGTTTGAAAGTGAGTCAGGTGGCGTCGGAGCAGTGTCTGACTGCCGGAGCCGCTGACTGTAAATTCACTAGGTCGTAGGGAACCGTAGAAGGCCTGGTAGATGGCTGTTTGGATGACTAGGCTGGGCAAAGCCCCAAACGGAGAACAAGTAAGGATTTCAGACATGTCCCTAAAGAGGGCACTCTTGGATAGTAGGCGCTTGCCACTGACTACAGGTTGGTGCTTTTGTATGCCCTGTAGGATGGACTTGACTGCATGGGCTTGAGAATACTGACGGTTTACTGGGGTCCTGCAGGGACAGGAAATGCTGGACGCCATCTAGGTATAGCGTGATAGTATGTATGATTGCAAGGGTCTTAACGGGTGTCAGGTTGCTGAGACGATATTGCGTTTTGCAATGGTCTCAAATGAGTGTCGGGCTGCTGAGACGACTTTGTATGACTGCAAGGGTCTGAACGGGTGTCAGGTTGCTGAGACGATATTGTGTTTGCAATGGTCTCAAATGAGTGTCAGGCTGCGAAGACGACTTTGTATTGCTGCAAGGGTCTAAACGGGTGTCAGGTTGCTGAGATGAGATTGTGTGGTTGCAAAGGTCTAGACAAGTGTGAGGTAGCTTTTATGATATTACATTTTACAAGCGTCTCAAATGAGTGTCCACTGCGGGAACTAAAACACATGGCATGAGGGAAACAACGAATGGCAATGGTAGAAATTATGTAATGTATCTGATACAAATTGGTTGTAGAGTGTATGCTACCCCTTGCTTTGAAACCGGACACCTACCAACCACCCATCCCCCCAGGCTAATCAAGTGCAAACAAGGCACCAGGTGGGTCTAATTACCACCTCAATCTGCCAAAAAACCCATACGAACAATACATGCTAATCTCCAAATGGATGAGACGGCAACACCATGGACAGTGAATTTTATAACCAGTGAAGCCTGTGTCGAGTGATATCAGACAACAACTGACAGTGGCTCGGAGGCTTGGATTTACAAATGAATCATATGTTTGGCAGAAGGACGTTACAAATGTTCCAAGCCTGTGCCGAATGATGTTGGGACATGAGCAACAATAACTCAGAGGCAGGTTTTTTACAAAAGGGATGCAGGATAGGAAGCATAACGAATTGCAAGATTGCACATGATACGAAAATGTTTGAATACTACCGCCGACGAAGACCATGAACCGAGAAGCCGCAATGCACTTGGGATTGAATGCGTAGACTCACGAACATGAGGTGAGCTGGGAAGAGTCGGCACAGTGACGTGTAGTAACACACACTGAACCGACAAAGAGCATGTGTGAATGGGCTGCTTAAATACTTACCTGGCAGGGGAGACACCATGATCATGAAGGTGGTTCTCCCAGGACGAGGCTCGGCCATTGCACTCTGGCCGTGCTGATCGTGGTGTCTTCCCTGCCGCTTCTCGGCCTTTTGGCTAAGATCAGGTGTAGTATCTGTTCTTATCAGTTGTCAGAGGAGCGCTGAAGCCCCTCCATTGGGAGGGTGGATGCAATCCAATGACGTCATTGCACCTGGAAGGATGGTTTCAGCAGTGACTTTGCCGTGCTGCCCGACAGATACTGGGGGCCGGCCCATGGTCGAGTCTGAGCCATTTGGAAGGGTGCTCCTGGTGAGGATGGGTGGCTGCACTTGGTCTTGTTTTTTTTGCCGAGTTCTAGTCTGGCCTTCTGCCTGGCTGGTGTAAGTGCTATCTCTGTCAGCGATCCGGTGGGAGGAGCTGGTACTGTCCTGAGAGTAGACGGGGTAAGGCCATGCAAATCCGCTGGGTTGACAGAGGGTCTGGAGGGGCTAGTATTGGCGGAGGCTGCTAACTGGAGCAGCAGTTCTCCCTAGAAACCCTTGAAGGGCTCTCTATCTGGCAGGGGTGGAGGGCTGCACTGGCCGGTTGGGGGGTTGGATATAGAATGAAAAGCCTATGGTGCATGTGCCCCTGGAGTGGCAGTCCAGGGGTATCTGAGAATCACTGTGTGTGAGGGACACTTTGATTTAAGGATACCACAGTCACTGCACCAGCTACACGCTTTTTTTAGCACCTGCCTCCTGGGCCGGGCTTTTGGGCTAGGACCGGAGGAATTTTTTATTCAGGGCCGGAGGGCCTGGTCATTGTTAAACACAGTGAGCACTCTTTCACTCTCCTATTCACTATCCCTTTCCCCCACTTTATTTTATTTATTGCCTATGTTTTGTCACTTTTTTGTCTTTTTTTGTTTGTGCACATTTTGTCTCACTGTGTGATCAGTAGGGTGCCGGTCCTTGGGCCAGCCCTGAATGTCTTGGGAGTGGGTGGACATGGCCTTCTAGCTTAGTTCGCCTGCTCTCATGGGGTCTCCCTTCGGGGGAGCCCCACCTAGTACTGGGAGGGTTCTGTTTCGGCAGTCCCTCCGAGGAAGTTGGGTCCGTGTCGGCTTCGGTTGCTCGGACCACAGTACCTCAGTCCCTGTCTGGAGCCTAACGCCCCTGGGGATCAGGGTTTTGGGTCCTTTCTTCACAGGAGGACCACTTGACGTTGCACCCGTCTGCACGTTTTTGTAAACACTCTTTATGTGTGTGCACATTTTTTCTGCACCGGGTGGAGTTTTTTGGGTGTGTTCACACGCCATAGGCTTTTTTTAAAAAAAAAAGAAAAAATACCCTCCCATAAACTCAGGCCACCATATTGGCCTTCTTATTTGTCTCAGCCCTCTAACTACTACTTCCTTGGATAGCTTGGTCTCTTAAAAGAAATGGAAAAATAACAGATCTACTGACAGGATCATCAGATGAGTGAAAGCATATAAAAGAAAACAAATGTAGCCACTGCATCCAAGGCACTGCATCCAAGGACTGTGGGTATTGGTACAGTGAACTCCAACATATTAATTATTTGCTCTTGATATTTTTTAACAAGCAAAATGGATCTCTTTACAAATCAGCTTATTTTAAGGCTGTGAAAAAAGGGCACCTTCACGGTGGGCACCCCAGTTACCTGTTTGTGCGTGTTACATCTCAACGTGTCTGTGCACCATTATAGCCACTCACACTATGCAGCATTAGTGCTGCACAAATAAATTTGTAAAACACATAAAAGTGGACATACTACGACAGTAGTTAGAAATCAGAGATGCTATCCTTTGGCCAGCCTCATTTTTTTTTTTTGCAAGGCTGAGATGATGGTACCAGCTGTTCTCAGACATTCAAACAATACCACTAGTTGTCTCACATGAGATAGCTATTCATTGCATTGAATAAAAAGCTGCATCTTGTGTAAGCCTGTGCCTGGCTCTAGACTTGGAGCCTCTGATCTTCATTTCAACTTCAGTTCAGCCTTTCACTGCTTTAGATAGTGATTATTTCTACTTACTTATACTATAGCCTTCATGAGGCTTCATGGGTCTTCGATGAGGCTTCAGTGGGGCTTCAAGCGAGCTTTGCCACAGACTTCTATGGAGGCTTTGAAGATGCTTTGAAGCACCACTAATAATACATGAGGTAAACAGGACTGTAACCTAACCATTTAGTGACAGGAGCTTTGACTAGCGTTCAGAGCTTTAACAATGCCTGTCAGAAGCCTTGTTGAAGCCGAAGCAAGTGTAAATGAGCCCTACCATTATATATCATTATCGCATGTTTTGGCTGCTATAGCTAACCATGCATACATGATATGTCATATCTTATTTAACAAATGATTGAAGGGTTTCAAGGAATCCCCAAAGACCTCCCTGTCCACATAGAAAGGTGGGCAGGGAGGACTATACCGGTACTGAGTAGAATGGTTGTATTTAACCAAAATAGTTCACATGGATAGGTTTAGAAAAATGTATTCACATAGTATACATAAAAAGGAATTAAAAGTAATACAAAACATTTAAAATACAAAACAGATACACTTGACCACAATCAGGTCACCAGACGTGCAATTCCTTCATTGAGAAGAAGGGGGTTCAGGTGAGAAATTGCAGCCATGAGACAGACAATCTCGAGTCTCGACTAGTTTCGCAATTTATTTATCGCTTCGTCAGGAGACAATCTAAAGGGCACAGCGTCCTAAATCCCCAGCAGGGTCCAAGGCAACCGGTAAGAGGATAGCTCACATGGGAGCCAAGAGAGGCACTCCTAAGGCAGACCTGATAGCCCAGGGGGGAATAACAGAATAATAGGGATGTGGGTCCCAGGACCATAGGTCTCGTTTGATGGGACTACAAAGATAGTCAAGGTGGTTGAGCCTAAGATAATAAACACCCAGGTGTGAATTAAGCAAATAGTAAATAAGTTACCAGTCCACTGCTAAACACAGCGCTAGTACTGTTATGTGTATGGTAATACACATGTCCTGGGACCCCGGCTCAAATGCCAGGACAGGACATGTGTATTACCATACACATAACAGTACTAACTCAGTACCGGTATAGTCCTCCCTGCCCACCTTTCTCTGTTGGGTTTTCAGGGTCTTTGGGGATTCCTTGAAACCCTTCAATCATTTCTTGAATACTAGGATGATGGTACACCCCCTATATTTTTGTATTTTCTTAAGTGTAAGAGGTTAAATCTTATATCGTATTTAACCACTTAAAGGACCCCTTCACGCCAATATACATCGGCAGAAGGGCACGGCTGGGCACAGGCACGTACATGTACGTTGCCTTTAAGAGCCCAGCCACGGGGTCGCGAGCTCGGCGTTGGCGCCGAGCTCACGACCTGGTCCTGTCCGCGATCGGTCACAGGAGCTGAAGAGCGGGGAGAGGTGTGTGTATACACACCTTCCCTGTTCTTCTGTTTGGCAGTGACACTGATCGTCTGTTCCCTGATAACCCTCCCTTACTCTATGGAAAATGAAAAAAAAAGTTTTGCCTATAGATCTACTTTAAATAAAAAAGATGACTTGATATAAAAAAAAATGTATTACATAATGCAACTTGGCAGTGCTTAGATATGGTGACTGTATTTGTTTAGCATTTTTCAGGCTAATGCCGCGTGCACACAAATTCCGACAACAAATGTTCGATGTGAGCTTTTGGTCGGATATTCTGACCATGTGTAGGCTCCATCGGACATTTGCTGTCATAAGTATATTAAATAAACATAAGTGAAGATACGTAAAAAAGCTAAATGGTGCTGAATCATAAAATGTATGTAGATGTTGTAAGGGGTTTGCTCGGTAGCGGGGTGTGTGACCTCCTGAGTGGGTTCACTACACACTGAACTATACAGAGAGGCAGCCCTGAGTGGTTGAAAAACAAGGGTTATGGTTTATTCTTCCATATTGCTGGAAATAAGTGCAAGCATCAAAACAGCATAAACAAAATAAAACATAAAATAAACCCTGGCCACTTGGGCCGTCTACCTTTACAACACAGGAACCTACCTATGGAGTCTGACACAGCCTACTGCTGGGCAGACACTGCTGGTCTTCCAGCAGAAAACTGCTCACTGCTCTCCTTAACTCAACAAGCCTCAGGATGCAGCATTGAGTAGTAATCCTCTGGACAATTTATAGAGGCGTTAATTTCCTCATTCTGAACAGCTGAAGCTATCCAAAATCCTTAAACCTTTCTGGCTACTTCTGCAGCCGACACCCGATAGTAATTGGTGATTTTTCTAAACAAGGCAGAAATGTATCTCCCGTCTGTGACAACACCCCCAGATTTACCTGACTTCCTGTCACACACCCCCCCTCTTGGTTCAACCTTAGGGTTGGGACACAGGTTGCCAGGCACGCATGTACTCGGGACAAACCATCTGCATTCCCCATTTTAACACCGGGGTGATGCGTTACCACAAAACTAAATTCCTGAAGGGTCAGGAACCACCTATTTATTCTCCTATTGGTCTCCTTGTTTTGTGTCATCCACTTTAATGGGGCATGATCCGTCACCAGTTCAAACTGTCTACCCACGAGGTAGTACCGGAGAGAATCCAAAGCCCATTTCACCGCCAAACACTCTTTCTCAATGATGGCATAATTCTCCTCATGGGCCTTCAACTTTCAGCTGAGGTAAAGAACAGGGTGTTCCTCCCCCTTAATAACCTGTGACAGTACAGCTCCTAACCCCACATTTGACGCATCTGTCTGAACCACAAAGTCCAGGGAAAAATCAGGCGAATTTAGAACTGGCTGACTACATAAGGCTGTTTTAAAGCCTGAAAAGCTGTTTCTGCTTCGGGAGTCCATTTGGTCATGACAGACTCCTTCCCTTTGGTCAAATTGGTCAGGGGAGCAGCCTGTGAGGCAAAATGGGGGATAAAACGGCGATAATAACCCGCGATCCCCAAAAATGCATGAACCTGTTTCTTATTGGTGGGACGTGGCCAATCCTGAATAGTCTCAACTTTGTTTATCTGGGGCTTGATTAGACCTCTTCCAATAGTATACCCCCGATACTTCGCCTCTTCTAACCCAAGGGTAATTTTTTTTGGATTGGCTGTAAACCCGGCTTCCCAGATGGAATCCAACACAGCCTGAACTTTTGGTAAGTGTGAGTCCCAATCCTCACTGTGGATGACCACATCATCGAGGTATGCAGCAGCATAGGCTTGATGAGGCCGAAGGGTCTTATCCATGGTGCGTTGAAACGTGGCAGGAGCATTCTGTAACCCAAAAGGCATCCTCCGATATTGAAAAGATCCTTCTGGAGTTACAAATGCTGTTTTTTCCCTGGCCGAATTCGAGAGAGGAATTTGCCAATACGGTATCTTATTTACGCTACACCGCCGCAACTTAGAGAGGCAAGTGCAGTATTCACAAAGGGTAGGGTAGGTATCACATGGGTAGGTACAGAGCATGATGGGACTGTGAGGCCTATATAGGTCCGATGCAAGGCGCGCATCTGTCATTTCAGCGAGAAGGACCGGCGTGTCAACATCGGGAGAAGAAGAGAAGTGAAGAACATGACGTCACAGCACGGAAGAAGAACTCACAGCACGGAAGGAGGAGAAGAAGACGTACAGCACGGAAGAAGGGACCGGACAGCGAGACGAAGAACCGGGGTGCGACGAGTCAACAGCGGAGAGCGGCGAACATAGAAGGAGACCCCCCGGATAGCGGAGAAGACCCGTCGGGATAGCGGAAGAAGAAGAGCCCCGCCGAAGACGCCGAAGGAAACCCGCCGGGGGGGTGGGGGCTTTTTTAAAAGCCACCCCCCCCCCGGCGGTGGAAGAGAACCAGACGGCGGCCCCCACCCACCCGAAGACGTCAAAGAAGAAGCTCCCCCTGGTAAAAGAGCTAATAAAGAAGACAGGGGGCAGCCTCCGGAGCAGACTAATAAAATATTTTAATACCCTGTGTGGTTTATTTGTGTTTTTACCACTTTTCTTGCAGGTGAATGGGTAGGGGTACGATGTACCCCCATACTCATTCACTTAGGGTGGGGGGCCGGTATCTGGGGACCCCCTTATTAAAGGGGGCTCCCAGATTCCGATAAGCCTCCCGCCCGCATACCCCGACAACCAACGGCCAGGGTTGTCAGGAAGGGGCCCTGTCCTCATCAACATGGGGACAGGGTGCTCTGAGGTGGGGGGGCCGCAGTGCGCCCCCCTGCCCCAGAGCACCCAACCCCCCCATGTTGAGGGCATGCAGCCTGGTACGGCTCAGGAGGGGGGGGGGGCGCTCGCTCATTCCCACTCCCTTCCTGGCTGGCCGGGTAGCGTGCTTTGGATACGGGTCTGGTATGGATTGTAGGGGGACCCCCTACGCCGTTTTTTTCGGCGTAGGGGGGCTCTCCTTACAACCCATAACAGACCTAAGGGCCCGGTATGCTCCTGAGGGGGGGACCCATGCCGGATTTTTATTTAAAATCCGGCGGGGACTTCCCCCTCAGGATTCATAACAAACGCCGCACACGTGTAGAATTGGCCGGAATCCAAGTCGGATCTCCCGTCGCTTCTATGACGCGCTTGCTGGGATGTGCTGTCACTATTCCAGTGAGTGCGAGATGTCGGCGAGATCTCGGCACCATGTCGCCGAGAATCAGCGCGACGCTGTCGTGCTAAAAACACAATATCACAAACACTTACTGTACATTTTATGATTCGGCACCATTTAGCTTTTTTACGTATCTTCACTTATGTTCATTTGGGGTTAATATACTTATGACACGTCAGATTTTTTCCGACACACAATTATTACCTACAATATGAATATATATATCCTTTTTTTTGCATTTAATGTGGTCGTTCACACACAAACACATAAATACCTATACGATAATTTTCTCACTAACTATATATCACGTCCATTGGTTCATCCGCATGACCACTACTCCATAAAGAATTTTTTTTTTTTTTTTTTAATTTAATTTAGTTTAAACCACACCTATGGACATATATATATATATATGTCTACTATACATTTTTTAGACATAAAAATACTTTTTTCTTACACAGAGCCAATTTCTTAGCATCTGGATACACTACAACAAACTCTTTTCACCATCACAGTTTGATATTGTCACATGGGCGATGCAACTCAATAACTGTGAAGGTTTTATACACTATGTTTTACACATAGCTACCTATTCAAACAAAGGGAATGACTTGCACATACAGATTTTACACTTTTTACTTTTATATTTATCTATCTATGTGTGTTTTTTGAATGTGAGTTTAATTTTGCATTTAGGTATCTTTAAGCACACATGTGAAGACACTTTCCGATCGGTTTGGGAGTTCCCTTCACTAATTGGGTCTCACTTGCGGATGGTCAATGTCAATCACATGTCTTGGGTTAGAATCATATATATTTGAAGTGTGTTCTTTTTTATGCTAGCCATGATTAAGCACTGATTTGGAGTGTGAAATGCGTAGGCTGTTATTCCCGTTCTCTGCTTGTTTTGTAGTGCATTTTTTATATTAAAGACAACCTTATGTTTTTTTGGAGTGCGGCTGTCCATCCCTTTTTTCTTCTATCAATTGCTTCGTGCATTGCCGGCAGTGCCGGCACCCTTGATTCCCTGAACTGTTGCTGATTGTTCAACATACCCACCTGGAGCGGTTACTTCCTTCCCTTTGTCTGTCTTGGACTTAGCATCCTGCATTACCAGCTCGGGGGTTGTTGTGTGTAATCTCTTCTCTACTGAAGTCTTGTTTAATACTTCGACACATCCACGTTCAGGTTATCAGTCTTTTCATGGATAATATTATGCCTACATCTACACCAGCAGAGCCGGGATTCAGCAGGACCCTGACTACATCAGCGGAGAATCTTTTCAGGTTGGGCACTTTAACAACTTTGCCACCCAATAATGACAATGAAATCTCACTTCTTAAAATGTTCAGACAACTCGAACACCTTATGGCTAAAGAGATAAGATCATATTGGGACACTTACTTTTTGTCGGATTATATTTCGATGGCCCAAATACCCCGCGGGTTGCCGATTAAGAAATTTCTGACTTCGGAGCTATTTAATGATGATTTAAAGAAAGAATGGACGGACACTCTAAGCACCTGCTCACTCAATCTCATGGGAATATTAATTAAGTCCAATCAGAAACAGATAGAAAAGCTACAAACTGAAGTATCTACTATCCAGAAAGAGTTAACATCTTTGCAAACCCATCCTGATTTCATGAAATTAGATGGAAAACTTAACAAAAAGCTGGATAAGCTAGAAAAATACGTCATTGATACGAAGAAAGGCAAAAAAACGAGAGATTGCATCGACTATGAGAGCAATAGCGTGTACGTTTGGAAACAACCTCAATACCAATCCAAACGATCCCGCAAAAACAGAATTAAGAAAGTGAGTTTCTCTGATTTGGAATGACACTATGGCCACATCGGGGTCGGAGTCATCACCTGACCAAGGTGTAATGGCATCGGGATCATCTATGAAAGAAGGAATGGACACCCTGACATCCAGTGGACACCCTCGCGGATCCAACAAGGAGGCGAAAAAGAAAAGAACCACCATCAGAAAACAAGACGAGGGGGGAAAAGACACAAGGACAAAAAGAACCCCATATTCTTTGCGAGGGGGAACACAGAAATAATAACCAATGTATTGAATATCTCGCAAAGACTCCTTAGTGTGGAAGAAACTGAGATATTATCTAAGGGGCTCAACTTTTGCCCAACGGAACATTTCGACTTGTTTGGAACCATACTGGACGTTAATAATCTTTCCTGCGGACTTACTCTCAAAAAACACTTTCTTGCTTCTACTCCAGAGACAGAAGAGGTATGCGGTGACAGTCCAGGGTCGGGTGAGTCGGTTCCCTCTCCTATTCTGTTTAGAGATGTATGTGGTTTACAAGACTTAACCGATTTATTGTTAGAATCGGATTCTGGTCCTGTAGACCCCTCTGATAGCCATGATATGATATCTTTTAAATTAAGATCCAATTTTTACCCAGTTGGGTTTAGGGGCAAGGATCTTGATTCATTTCAAAGATTGGTGGAGAGGGACCTCACACACCTGGCCCATAATGGTTGCACCACTGGGTCTTCTACTAATCTGCCCATATAGAAAAGTTCGCTCTGAGACCTTTGGGAGCGGATCACAACATTACTATCAGAAATGCCAACAAAGGGGGTACAGTAGTAGTCCTAGATTCATCAGTTTACAGAGATGAGGCACTCCGACAGTTGTCGGATGAGAACACGTATCAGTTACTCAGAACGGATCTCACCACCCCCTTTACTAAAAAGTTGACAACACTCTTAGATAGGGCTGTGCAAGCAGGCATTTTTTCTGGTCCAGAAAGAGATCTTTTTATCCCTAGCCATCCCATAATGTCGGTGTTTCACCACCTACCTAAGATCCACAAAGGACTGGACCCGCTCGTCGGTAGACCGATTGTGGCAGGCATCGGTTCGCTCAATGAGAGATTAGGGGAATGGCTAGATGGACAACTACAACCATTGGTAGTCAAGCTCCCAGGCTTTTTACGTGATACTAAGCAATTACTTTCCAAATTTGACGGCTTTGCATGGGATAAAACATTTAGATGGGTCAGTTGCGACGTTGCTAGTTTAGATCTCCAGGCAGTTACCTTCTTTTTAAAAGAATCTGGTAAATTTTCACTATCCTTACAGGAATTCATAGTGCAATCACTAGAGTATCTCCTTACTCATAATTTTTTTATGTTTGACGGGAGCTATTACCTCCAGAGATGTGGGGCCTCCATGAGAGCCAAATTTTCACCCTCCCTGGCCAACCTGTATATGGGATGGTGGGAGAGGTTCCGCATCTTTGGATGTGATAGCCCCCGTCGTGATGATACTGTTTTATATTGTCGTTACATCGACGACTTGCTATTTGTCAGTTCGGAGGAGTCTGCCAATTTGGATACATGGCTCGCTTATCTGAACGACAATGATTTGAATTTGAGGTTTACAGGGAATCTACAGGTTACCACCACTGACTTCCTAGATGTCAAACTTACGGGTACCAATGGGTGTGTAATCACAGGTCTACATAGAAAGAGCACAGCGGGTAACGTCCTCCTTCGAACTGATTCATGACACCCTAAGCACACCATCAGGGGCATACCCTTCAGTCAATTTTTAAGACTTAAACGTCTTTGCAGTACATCTGAAGGTTTCGCCAGAGAAGCAGCTGGTATGGCTTCCAGATTTAAAGTAAGGGGCTATCCCACCAAGACCATCAATAAGGCTCTATCTAAGGTCAACTTTATACCCAGATCCTCTTTATTAGAGGACAAGTACAAAGATTGCATTTTTATAATGCCAATGTACTTAGAGCCATAGGTTTTTCCCTTACAACCTGCTTGGACGTTTTTCAATTTTATTTTCTTTAATGTTTGTGCTCTCTTTTATTGTTAGGGATTGAACTTAGTTCATAGAATTGACTATCATTGTGAGCCCTCTTCCTTTCATACCAGGCATCTTTATTCCAATTGTCGCATTATCTGGGTTCTCCAGTATGTAGAGGTAATTATTAATTGCCTATATGTTGTAATCATTAGAGACATATTATCTTTATAAAGTAATTCAGATCATTATATTCCTTCTATATGTCTTGGGGCTCCCTACATAGATGTTTGCTTTTTCTTTCCCCTTCACAGTTTTCGATTTACATGTCTCACTATGGGAAAGGCACTTCAAGTTCATTCTAATATTTTCAGCAGATGACCTATGTTTCTCGCGTTTTAAGGTATGCCACAAGCCCCTCCCCCGGCCGCCTTCTGTTGTCAGTAATCCCAAGCAACTCCAATATTTAATTAATTTAATTAATTTAATGTTCAAACCAATTGATTTTAAAGCGCTTTTTAGCGCATACCTGTGCGCATAAGCTGTGCAGCCAGACATACATTTACTGACATAGGGGGCACACATTTTTTATGGCCCCTCCACCTGTATGTCCATTTGTGCATCTCCTCACACAAGGGGAACAACCTGAATGAGGGAATATTGATATTTTCTGTGTTTTTGTTTTCTGGTATCTCACTTTTGCATTACTATTTATATTTTTTCATTCATTTTAGATTATACAGCGACAACCTTGCTTGACCCTCGCTCTGATGAAGAGGCTCCACCCTATATAAGCCTCGAAACGTTGGCACGTCTGTCTTTACTGCAATAGACAGCTTTCTAAGGGGGTGTTTTCTATACGCAATTTTTCGTCGCTATTATATATTGTTTTCTATGTTTTGTTATTATCCTTGTAATTTTTGATGTTTAAAGTTGTTTGACCTCTGTATGCCCGGATTTGCTTGCCCCTTTTCTTGGTCATATTGGATGCTTTTACTACATTTTGTAACTTTGGCCTTGATGTGTTGTTCACTTTAACAACACTGAATAAAATGTGATACTTTGTGACAATATCACTGTTTACCAATCAATTTTTCACTTTATTTACAACCAGGCTCCCAATCTAAAAGTCCCACCGAGGAAACACAACCCCAATTTTGGGGTACACATATTTATTAGAGGACAAAGGCTATGATGGAAAACACACCAAAACTCCCTTTAATAAAAACGTCCCAGTCTTCTCCACACCCTATAGCTCTGAATTTAACAAAATAAGACAGATCGTTACTAAGTATCTTCCTGTCTTATATAACTACACAGCATATCAGTCAATACTATCTAAAGGCATTAAAACAGTCAGCCACAGAGCACCTACACTAGGGGGCATTCTCTCACCAAGCCTATTTTCAACCAAAGTAGTGAAAGAAAATTGGTTACATTTCAAAGAAACCTTTAGGTGTGGGATTAAAGGGTGTAGATACTATCGTCACATCGAGACTGGACAGCACATACGCTCGTAATCCACCAATAAAGGTTTCAAAATAAAACAATTCATTAATTGCAATACCACCTTCTTAGTCTATGTAATCAACTGCAACCTATGCAATGTCCAATATGTGGGTCGAACTATTAGGAGACTGAAAGACAGGCTAAGCGATTGGTGACCCAAACCACATGCCTCATATAAAGTCCCAACCCCATTTTTTACATTAACCAGGGATGGAGATGCGATTCCAGGAGTGTCACACATTGCCTCCACAGATCTACCACCAACAAGTTAATTCATGCATTGTCGTTTTTTGACTAGCTGACCCAGTTTGATGTGGTCCGCACCCAGTTTGGTGGTATTTTGGTTTGGTAGGCATGTTTTTGGTTTCACCCCTGTTTTTTGTATTTTGTTTTTTCAGTGCTCTCATTTGCCAGACCAACCATAGATAGGGGCGGTTCTATGTTGCTTTCTGCTCCCTGTCTATTAATTAGCACACCTGGGTTCCTCCTTTGGAGGCCTTAAAAATCACAGTTAGGACTGCAGTTACACAGAGTGCCGTGACGTGGCCTGCAGCTTCCCAGACATTTGCAAATGACTGCAACTGAACCTCTGTTTTAATTACATACAGTTAGACAGACTAATTTGGTTTTGTGCTTCTTTGGTTTGGTATTTTTGAGCCTGGTCTTTATGGTAAGAATTTTTACATTTGCCATTATATATATATATTTATACTTAATCGCATATTGCTAATCGCATCTCATTTAAAGTCCCAACCGTCCATATTTTATCCTTACAGGGATGGAGGCCTGTGGTGACCCAAACCACATGCCTCATATAAAGTCCCAACCCCATTTTTTACATTAACCAGGGATGGAGATGCGATTCCAGGAGTGTCACACATTGCCTCCACAGATCTACCACCAACAAGTTAATTCATGCATTGTCGTTTTTTGACTAGCTGACCCAGTTTGATGTGGTCCGCACCCAGTTTGGTGGTATTTTGGTTTGGTAGGCATGTTTTTGGTTTCACCCCTGTTTTTTGTATTTTGTTTTTTCAGTGCTCTCATTTGCCAGACCAACCATAGATAGGGGCGGTTCTATGTTGCTTTCTGCTCCCTGTCTATTAATTAGCACACCTGGGTTCCTCCTTTGGAGGCCTTAAAAATCACAGTTAGGACTGCAGTTACACAGAGTGCCGTGACGTGGCCTGCAGCTTCCCAGACATTTGCAAATGACTGCAACTGAACCTCTGTTTTAATTACATACAGTTAGACAGACTAATTTGGTTTTGTGCTTCTTTGGTTTGGTATTTTTGAGCCTGGTCTTTATGGTAAGAATTTTTACATTTGCCATTATATATATATATTTATACTTAATCGCATATTGCTAATCGCATCTCATTTAAAGTCCCAACCGTCCATATTTTATCCTTACAGGGATGGAGGCCTGTGGTGACCCAAACCACATGCCTCATATAAAGTCCCAACCCCATTTTTTACATTAACCAGGGATGGAGATGCGATTCCAGGAGTGTCACACATTGCCTCCACAGATCTACCACCAACAAGTTAATTCATGCATTGTCGTTTTTTGACTAGCTGACCCAGTTTGATGTGGTCCGCACCCAGTTTGGTGGTATTTTGGTTTGGTAGGCATGTTTTTGGTTTCACCCCTGTTTTTTGTATTTTGTTTTTTCAGTGCTCTCATTTGCCAGACCAACCATAGATAGGGGCGGTTCTATGTTGCTTTCTGCTCCCTGTCTATTAATTAGCACACCTGGGTTCCTCCTTTGGAGGCCTTAAAAATCACAGTTAGGACTGCAGTTACACAGAGTGCCGTGACGTGGCCTGCAGCTTCCCAGACATTTGCAAATGACTGCAACTGAACCTCTGTTTTAATTACATACAGTTAGACAGACTAATTTGGTTTTGTGCTTCTTTGGTTTGGTATTTTTGAGCCTGGTCTTTATGGTAAGAATTTTTACATTTGCCATTATATATATATATTTATACTTAATCGCATATTGCTAATCGCATCTCATTTAAAGTCCCAACCGTCCATATTTTATCCTTACAGGGATGGAGGCCTGTGGTGACCCAAACCACATGCCTCATATAAAGTCCCAACCCCATTTTTTACATTAACCAGGGATGGAGATGCGATTCCAGGAGTGTCACACATTGCCTCCACAGATCTACCACCAACAAGTTAATTCATGCATTGTCGTTTTTTGACTAGCTGACCCAGTTTGATGTGGTCCGCACCCAGTTTGGTGGTATTTTGGTTTGGTAGGCATGTTTTTGGTTTCACCCCTGTTTTTTGTATTTTGTTTTTTCAGTGCTCTCATTTGCCAGACCAACCATAGATAGGGGCGGTTCTATGTTGCTTTCTGCTCCCTGTCTATTAATTAGCACACCTGGGTTCCTCCTTTGGAGGCCTTAAAAATCACAGTTAGGACTGCAGTTACACAGAGTGCCGTGACGTGGCCTGCAGCTTCCCAGACATTTGCAAATGACTGCAACTGAACCTCTGTTTTAATTACATACAGTTAGACAGACTAATTTGGTTTTGTGCTTCTTTGGTTTGGTATTTTTGAGCCTGGTCTTTATGGTAAGAATTTTTACATTTGCCATTATATATATATATTTATACTTAATCGCATATTGCTAATCGCATCTCATTTAAAGTCCCAACCGTCCATATTTTAGCGATTACTTATACGACATAGATAAAAAGTCACAACACAAATGTAGCTAAACACTGGAATACAATACACTGTAAGGATATATCCAGCCTGTCCATACAAGGTGTAGAGAAGATTATTATTTCAACTAGAGGAGGGGATAAATTCAGGCAATTATGTAGACGTGAAGTCTATTGGATTTTCCATTTAAATACGGGAATACCTATAGGGTTAAATTTCGAGTGGGACGTCTCCCACTATTATGAGTGAGATGGGTTTCCATGACACTCGCGCCCAACATTTACTCATGTATTTATTTATTTATTTTTGATGCTTCTCTCTTCCCATAATAATGACGATACACATTTTGCCTTGTCCTCTTGTTTTGTATTTTACATCAGGTGTTTCCCTGTTTCATCCATACTCGTGTTTTCCTTTTTCATACAATTTTTTTCGGATCATCTATCTATGTGAGGATTCATACAATGATTGGATCATAGGCAATTCTAACTTTGGTTTAACCGACATGTGTGAGTCTCTCTACCTATTTCTTATTCATCTATTCACTAGATGTTTTCGTCCCCCACTGCTATAAGTAGTTTAGATATGTCCAACAATATGTTTTTCAATAAGATTATTATTTAGTCAATGTTATTGATCATTAGGACAAATATCTATGCAGAGGTCCTGCTGAACAGAATCCATCTGTTAGATATGTATTTCATGTTTCCTTTCATTTTTTTATTTTTCTGGAAATATTTTTTCAGTTGTATTCAAAAGGAAAAAAACATTGCTGTCTGGTTGTTTTTATATGGGACACATTTTTTATTTTATTTTATGAAGTCTCCACAACACCACCGAGGAAGCATACATATCATGATGAATTCTGTGTTTTTTTAACACTTTTTCTTTTTATGTATGATGTATTATGTGATATATACTTTATGACATATATTATTGTATAATATTGTAGGTTGGAATGTGTCTTCGTTTACACTGTAGGATGGTATATTAATTCAAGAAATTTCACTTTTTAGATCCAGTGTATAGCCAACCTCCAACCATTTCTGGAGCATGTTGTACATGCACGTATACTGTATATCTTTCTTTTGCATTTTTTAAGCATTCATTCTTTTAGAGTACTATCCACTACTCGATGGATGGGTACATCTCTTTTCTAGACATCCACATATTATTGCAAGCAGAGACAAATATACGTAGTTCACACCACAGTACACTTGTATCTACACACTAAACAATATATACAATTATATACATTCACATGTTCACGAGCATCTCTCTCTATGTTTACTTTACATATATACATCTACATACATTTTATGATTCGGCACCATTTAGCTTTTTTACGTATCTTCACTTATGTTCATTTGGGGTTAATATACTTATGACACGTCAGATTTTTTCCGACACACAATTATTACCTACAATATGAATATATATCCTTTTTTGCATTTTATGTGGTCGTTCACACACACACATAAATACCTATGGACATATATATATATATATATATATATATATATATATATATATATATATATATATATATATATATATATATGTCTACTATACATTTTTTAGACATAAAAATACTTTTTTCTTACACAGAGCCAATTTCTTAGCATCTGGATACACTACAACAAACTCTTTTCTCCATCACAGTTTGATATTGTTGCATGGGCGATGCAACTCAGTAACTGTGAAGGTTGTATACACTATGGGCCTAATCCACAAAAACCCGGCGCAACGTATTTTTTCCCATTTAAGTTACACCGCCGCAAAATCTCTACCTAAGTGCCCGATCCACAAAGCACTTACCTAGAAATTTTGAGCGGTGTAACTTAAATCCGTCCGGCGCAAGGCGTTCCTAATTTAATGGGGTAAGTCCCATTTAAATTAGGCGCGCTCCCGCGCCGGACATACTGCGCATGCTCCCGACGTCATTTTCCCGACGTGCTTTGCGCGGTTTTACGTTGCGCCGGGTTTTAAGAATCGCGACGGGCGTAAAATAAAAAAAACAAGTTGCGGCAGGAAAAAAAAAATTTGAAAAAAAAAATGACAGCGACGTGGGATAGAAGGGTCTACTTTTACAAGGTGTAAACAGTTTAGGCCTTGTAAAAGCAGCCCTAATATTGCGACGGCAAACTAATACTTACGGAGAAAAAACAAAGCTTAAAAGCTTTGTGGATCTCCGTAAGTGCTAATTTGCATTCCCGAAGCGGCATTTCGACGAGAAATGCCCCCAGCGTCGGATGCGGTACTGCATCCTAAGATCCGACAGTGTAAGTCCCTTACACATGTCGGATCTTCTGCCTATCTATGTGAAACTGATTCTGTGGATCAGTTCCATAGATAGAAACAGGGATACGACGGCGTATCAGTAGATTTACACATAGCTACCTATTCAAACAAAGGGAATGACTTGCACATACAGATTTTACACTTTTTACTTTTATATTTATTTATCTAAGTGTGTTTTTTGAATGTGAGTTTAAATTTGCATTTAGGTATCTTTATGCACACATGTGAAGACACTTTCCGATCGGCTTTGGGAGTTCACTTCACTAATTGGGTCTCACTTGCGGATGGTCAATGTCAATCACATGTCTTGGGTTAGAATCATATATATTTGAAGTGTGTTCTTTTTTATGCTAGCCATGATTAAGCACTGATTTGGAGTGTGAAACGCGTAGGTTGTTATTTCCATTCTCTGCTTGTTTTGTAGTGCATTTTTTCAATTTTTTATATTAAAGACAACCTTATCTTTTTTTGGAGTGCGGCTGTCCATCCCTTTTTTCTTCTATCGATTAATGAGTGATGTCTTGCAATAAGAGTAGCAACTTAATAGGAACAGTGATATTATGAGCAAAAGTTTAACTAGCAAAGGTTTAATATTTAACTTCTTTCGGGCTCAAGTAAGAGAGGCGATTCTAAGACCCCTTTCACACTGGCGGCGCTTGTAAAAATAGCGCCTGTAAAGCGCCTGAAAAATGCCTCATCTGCAATCCCAGTGTGAAAGCCAGAGGGCTTTTACACTAGGGCGCTGCGCTGGCAGGATGTCAAAAAAAGTCCTGCAAGCACCCCTGTCCACTGAAATCAATGGGCAGCACTGCCGAAGCGCCTGTAAAGCACCTCAAAAATGGCGCTTTGCAGGCGATTTTAGCCCTTTATTCGCTAGCGTGGGTTAAAAGCGCCTCTAAAATGCTGGTAAAGCACCACTAAAACGAGCGCCACTTTCCTGCTGACACCCCTGCGCTGTCAATGGGAAAGAGCTCTATGTGTAGCAATATATTTACATTTAATGAAGGTACAACATTTAGCAACTCACATGGATGATGATTAAAACAGGCACATCTAAGTATGCAGGCATCTGGGGTAAAGTGGTCCACATAGACCGTCCTCCGTATCGCCAGTTCTCACCGCGTTCAGTCTGCAATCATGAATGGGAAGACTACCCGGCAGTAGAGCGATCTGAAACCGAGGCTTGAAGTGTTAATGGAGCGCAGCGTTTAAGGGATGCTGTCGATGATGGTGCGGAGGACGGTCTGCCCGAATGCCTGCATACTTAGATGTGCCTGTTTTAATCATCAACCATGTGAGTTGCTAAATGATGTACCTTCATTAAATGTAACCATATTGCTACACTTAGAGGTGCCTCTCTTCTCTTTTATACTCTGTAGCTCCTGCTGGATTTTGCTTTATGCATTCCCTAGTTGCGAAAAGTATCCTCATCTCCTCATACTAGATGCCTTTTCTCCTTTAATCTGTGTTCTGGTTCACCCCTATTGGATACTTTTACTGGTTGTTCTTTTTATAAGAACAACTCTACTTGTCCTTTATAGGAAAGTGCATCAATGTCTTTTACAGTTGATCAGGTGAGTGGACAGTTGAAGAGACTTAAGGCAGTAAAATCAGCAGGCCCTGGTGGAGTTAGTCCCAGGGTGCTTGGGGCATGTGCAGACAGCTGGGGAGTTTTCTTCAATGCGTCTTTAACCAGTTAAGGACCACCACACGACTATTTACATTGGCAGAATGGCACAGCTGGGCACATGGACGTACAGGTACGTCCCCTTTAAGATGTCCAGCTGTGCGTCGCGAGCGTGACCTCCGTGACCGCGCCCGCAGACCTCCATAATGTAGTAAACAAAGTGAACAATATTTATTAATGATTAATCACATGCCAACTGCCCGCCGTCATTTAAAGGCGGCTGAATGGCTTCCCTGTGCAAATCGCCGTAGCTGTACGGTAGCCACTTTAAGGGGTATAGGGGCCTCATGCGGCCGCCACGTCACTGGGGAGCCGATGCGCGTGCCTGGCGGCTGCGATGTCCCCGCGATCACTCGTGCGTATGTAAACACACAAACCAAGTCCTGTCAGGGGAGAGGAGACAGATTGTGTGTTCCTAGTATATAGGAACACCGATCGGTCTCCTCCCCAGTCAGTCCCCTTCCCCCATAGTTAGATCACACAGTGAGGGAACACATTTAACCCCTTGATCACCCCCTAGTGTTAACCTCTTCTGCCAGTGAGGGGTAAACAGTATTCAGGGGCTGTTTATAGCACTGATCACTGTAAAAATGTCAATGGTTTCACAAAAGTGTCAAAAGTGTCCGATCTGTCTGTCGCAATGTTGAAGTCTCGATAAAAAAAAATCGCAAATCGCCGCTATTATTAAAAAATGCCATAAATCTATCATATTTTGTAGGCGCTATAACTTTTGTGCAAACCAATCAATACACGCTTAGTGCGATTTTTTTACCAAAAATATGTAGAAGATTACATATCGGCCTAAAAAATATTTTTTAGTTTTTTTCAGAAATTGGGATATTTATTATAGCAAAAAAAACTGGGCCAGATTCACAAAGAGTTACGCCGGCGCATCAGTAGTAGCGACGTAACTCGGAATCTAAGCCGTCGTATGTTTAAGTGTATGCTAAAACTGAGATACACTTAAACCTACCTAAGATACGACGGCCTGCGCCGTCGTATCTTAGGGTGCAATATTTACGCTGGCCGCTAGGTGGCGCTTCCATTGAGTTCGGCATAGAATATGCAAATGAGTAGATACGCCGATTCACGAACGTACGCTTGCCTGTCGCAGTAAAGATACGCCGTTTCCGTAAGAGATATGCCGGCGTAAAGATAAAGCTGCCCCCTAGGTGGCGTAGCCAATGTTAAGTATGGCTGTCGTTCCCGCGTCGAAATTTTTTTATTTTATGTCGTTTGCGTAAGTCGTCTGTGAATGGGGCTGGACGTAATTTACGTTCACTTCAAAACCAATATGTCCTTTGCCGCAATGCACACTGGGATATGTACACGGACGCGCATGCGCCGTTCGTAAAAAACGTCAATCACGTCGGGTCACCATTCATTTAAATAAAACACGCCCCCCTCATCCTCATTTGAATTACGCGCGCTTACGCCGGCCCCATTTTCGCTACGTCGCTGTAACTTAGGAGGCAAGTGCTTTGAGAATACAGAACTTGCCTCTCTGACTTAAGGCGGCGTAGCGTAAATAGGATACGCTACGCCGCCTCAAAGATGCGGCAACCTACGTGAATCTGGCCCACTGTGTTCTTTTTTTTTTTTTATTGTCGCTCTTTTTTTGTTTATAGCGCAAAAAATAAAAACTGCACAGGTGATCAAATACCACCAAAAGAAAGCTCTATTTGTGGGGAAAAAAAGGCATCAATTTTGTTTGTGTATAACATCGCACGACCGCGCAATTGTCAGTTAAAGCGACCCAGTGCTGTATCGCAAAAAATGTCCCAGTCAGGAAGGGGGTAAATTCTTCCGGGGCAGGAGAGGTTAAAAACGCACTCACAAAAGTGAAACTTATGCACAGTGGAAAAAATCAAAGCTGCTGCCTGTGGAGCTCATAGCTGCTGTGGACTTCCCATGCTTTGACTGTGAGCAGGGGAAGAAGGGCACAGGGAGGAGGGAGCCGCTGTTGCATGTAGACAACACGAGAAATGGTGAGGATCCCTGACACCGCTGGGAGCATGCTGGGAGATGGGAAGGTCACAAAATGGCTGCAACTGCTCACCATGGGGGGCAAAAAGCCACAGGAGCTGCATATGGCAGAGTTTAGGTGCAAGGGGTGAACTACTTCACATATCATATACCCTAATAAGAGCAAATAATAAAGTTGTGCCTGTGTCATTACAAAAAAAAAATCAAAAGGATAAAAAAATTTTTTTTTAAAAACTGTTGTATTGGAATAAAAAAAGTATTGATTGTCCTTGCATGTATATTAAAAAAGTGCATACATATATATGTATATTTATCTCTTTCAAGACCATACAATAAAAATCAATGTGTAATTTTAATATTTTGGATGAAACCAGAGATAATGGCTGGAACTATTGTCTGGAATTAAAACAGCATTATAATATAGTACATAAACAGAAACATTTCTGACCACCTGCGTACATATATATATATATATATATATATATATATATATATATATATATATATATATATATATATATATATATATATATATATATATATATATATATATATAAATATACACATACAGTTTACTAGAGATGAGCTTTGAGTTTGAGTCGAACATGAGTTTGACTCGAACATTGGCTGTTCGCCAGTTCGGCGAACAGCAGATAATTTGGGGTGTTCGCTGCAAATTCTAAAAGCCGCAGAACACCCTGTAAAAGTCTATGGGAGAATTCTAAAGTGCTAATTGTAAAGGCTAATTTTCAAGTTATTGTCCTAAAAAGTGTTTGGGGACCTGGGTCTTGCCCCAGGGGACACGTATCAATGCAAAAAAAAAGTTTTAAAAAACGTACATTTTTTCGGGAACAGTGATTTTAATAATGCTGAAGTGAAACAATAAAAGTGAAATATTCCTTTAAATTTCGTATCTGGGGGGTGTCTAAAGTATGCATGTAAAGTAGTGTATGTTTCCCGTGCTTAGAACTGTGCCTGCACAAAGTGTAATTTCTGAAGGAAAAAAAGTCATTTAAAACTACTAGCGGCTAATCATGAATTGTCGGTCCCGGCAATACAGAGAAAAGTAATTGAAAAAAATGACAGGGGTCCCCCCCAGTCCATTACCAGGCACTTTGGGTCTGGTATGAATATTAAGGGGAACCCCTGCCATTTTTTTCAATGACTTTTATCTGTATTGCCGGGACCGACAATTCATTAATAGCGCAAGTAGTTTTAAATTACTTTTTTTTTCTTCAAAAATGACATTTTGTGCAGGGAACCAAAATTAAAAAAAATGTGTGGGGGTACCCCCAAATTCCATAGCAGGCCCTTCAGGTCTGGTATGGATATTAAGGGGAACCCCGCGTAATTAAAAAAAATGACATGGGGTTCCCCAAAAAAATCCATACCAGACCCTTCAAGTCTGGTATGGATTTTAAGGGAAACACTGCGCAGAAAAAAAAATGTTGTGGGGTCCCCCCAAAAATTCATACCAGACCCTTTATCTGAGCATGCAACCTGGCATGCAACCTTGCCCAGTGGTTGTGGGGGTCTGTGGGCAGGGGGCTTAGAAGAATATGGAAGCCCCCTTTAACAAAGGGGACCCCCAGATCATGGCCCCCCTATGTGAATTGATAAGGGGTACATTGTACCCCTATCATTTCACAAAAAAAGAGTCAAATTGTTAAAAAAACACACATACACAGCTTTATAAGTCCTTTATTAAAAAGAAAAAAAATTAAAAGAAAAAAAAGATTCCAGCGATGTCTCGATCTCCACTCCAGCGATGGAATCCATTCTTGGTATCCAGCGATGAGTGATCTTCACGCTCCAGCGATGATATCCAGCCATGAACACGCACACGATCCTTACTCCACTGGAGACACCCCGGGAATGACTGCAGCCAGCCTGACAGCTCTTATGTAGCTGAGGGCGGGACCACCCGTCATGTGACCCTGCCCTCCTCTGACATAAGGGGAATTGCGGGGCTTTCCCATTGACGTGGATGGTTGGTTTCTGTTGCATCAGAGGGGGGCGTGGTCACCCATCCACGTCACTGGGAAAGCCCGGCATTTCCCCTTGCGTCAGAGGGAATCGGGGTCACGTGACGGGTGGCCCCGCCCTCAGCTACATAAGAGCTGTCAGGCTGGCCGCAGTCATTCCCAGTGTGTCTCCAGTGGAGTCAGCATCATGTGCGTGTTCCTCGCTGGACATCATCGCTGGAGCGTGGAGATCACCCATCGCTAGATACCGGGATAGATACCGATCGCTGGAGTGGAGATCGAGACATTGCTGGTATCTTTTTTTCTTTTTAATTTTTTTCTTTTTAATAAAGGACTTAAAAAAGCTGTGTCTGTGTGGTTTTTAACAATTTGACTCTTTTTTTGTGAAATGATAGGGGTAAAATGTACCCCTTATCAATTCACATAGGGGGGCCAGGATCTCTGGGTCCCCCTTGTAAAAGGGGGCTTCCAGATTCAGATAAGCCCCCTGCCCGAAGATCCCCACAACCACCGGACAAGGGTTGTGGGGATGAGGCCCTTGTCCCCATCAACATCCTCCCCATGTTGAGGGCATGTGGCCTGGTATGGTTCAGGAGGGGGGTGCCCTCTCGTTCCCCCCCCTTTTCCTGCAGCCTACTAGGTTGCGTGCTCGGATAATGGGTCTGGTATGGATTTTTTTGGGGAACCCCACATAATTTTTTTTAAAACAAATTACGTGGGGAGTTCCCCTCGATATCCATACCACCCTGCTATGCTATGGAGACGGGTGGGGGCCATCTTGCCCTCACTCGTATCCCAGCCTAGCAGGGGACAGGACCCGATCGCCTCTTCCGCTGCCGATGGCTCTGGTAAGCGTCAGAGGGCGCGGGAGGGGGGCCCTCTCCCGCTGCCGATAACGGTGATCTTGCGGCGAATCCGCCATGGAGACCACCGTTATTGTTTACAGGACCGCTCAAAGAAAAGATGGATATCTCGGTTTTGCCAAAACCGAGATGTCCATCTTTAAAGTACCGACGTATATGTACATGAGCGGGTCCTTAAGTGGTTAAAACTACTCCCGCTATTAATGAATTGTCGGGTCCCGGCAATATAGATAAAAGTTATTGAAAAAATGGCAGGGGGGACCCCTGTAATTTTTTTCAATTGTTTTTTCCCCGTATTCCCGGGACCGACAATTCATGAATAGCCGCTAGTAGTTTTTAATGACTTTTTTTCCTTCAGAAATTACACTTCGTGCAGGGACAATTCTTAGCACGAGAAACATGCGCTACTTTACATGCATACTTTAGACACCCCCAGGTACCACATTTTAAGGAATATTTCACTTTTATTGTTTCACTTTAAGCATTATAAAAATCACTGCTCATGAAAAAACAGCCATTTTTAAAACTTTTTTTGCATTGATACATGTCCCCTGGGGCAGGACCCAGGTCCCCAAACACTTTTTAGGACAATAACTTGCATATTAACCTTTAAAATTAGCACTTTTGATTTTTCATGTTCGTGTCTCATAGACTTTAACGGTGTTCGCGAGTTTTAACAAATTTTTGGCCTGTTGGCATGTTCTGGTGCGAACTGAACTGGGGGGTGTCCGGCTCATCCCTACAGTATACACTATGTATACACACCAAAAGTATTGGGAGGCCTGCCTTTACACACACATGAACTTTAATAGCATCCCAGTCTTATGCCGCGTACACAACATCACTTTATGTGATGGAAAAAAACGACATTTTCTGTGAAGTAAAAAATGACGTTTTTTAAACTTCAATTTTCAAAAACGACGTTGCCTACACACCATCGTTTTTTCACAATGCTCTAGCAAAGCGAGGTTACGTTCACCACTTTTTCCCATTGAAGCTCGCTTCATAACTAGCTTCTGGGCATGCGCGGGTTTAAAAACGTTGTTTTAAACGTTGTTTTTTGCTACACACTGTCAATTTTTGTGCAACAAAAAACGACGTTTTGAAAAACGAAACAATAAAATTGAAGCATGAAAAAAAATGAAGTTTTTAAAAATGTCATTTTTTTTCATCACATAAAGTGATGGTGTGTACGCGGCATAAGTCTGTAAGTTTCAATATTGCATTGACTCACCATTTGCAGCTATAACAGCTTCAACTCTTCTAAAACGAAGTCCTGGAGACTTCTCCCTGTACCGCAAGGGGGCTATGAGCCTTTGCTCTAGAGTGATGGCAAGCCTCATGCATGTGTTCTGCTTCCTAATTTGGGGGACAACAATGTCAAGAGACGGTGAAAGCAGGGGTCCGTCACCCAGAGATAATTCCTAAAATCATCAGGATTATTCTCCTAGAGCTCCCGCAGCAGAGGCATATGATTGGTCACGAATAAGCAACCAATTTTTGATCCAAGAACTCCTCCTCATGTTCCTGGACCGTGCTTGGGTCAAAGCAATAACTCCAAGCCCAATAATAGCACATTCTCTCCTTGGAATATGCAACATGGCTGGTTGACGAACCACCGTTCAGAAACATACTGAAAAGCATGAAGTGAAAAGCATGCATCAACACTGACCAAACTTCTACTGACTCGAGATTAGCAGAAGGAGCCCAAAGGGTGGCGCCTGACAATTGAACTTCCTCTTTTGTAGTCTCGGAAGTATGTCTAATGTCTTAATAATGTAAAGAAACTAGCATTGAAGATGGGCAAACTGTGCTATCCAATAGCAACCAAGAGGCAGATTCACGTAGAGCCGCGTAAAATTGTGCGGGCGTAACGTATCTGATTTACGTTACGCCTCCGCAACTTACACGGGCAAGTGCTGTATTCTCAAAGCACTTGCTCTGTAAGTTGCTGCGGCGTAGCGTAAATCGGCCGGCATAAGCCCGCCTAATTCAAATTTGGATCAGGGGGGCCTGTTTTATGCAAAACTACTGTGACCCGACGTGATTGACGTTTTTTCGGAACGGCGCATGCGCCGTCCGTGGAATTTCCCAGTGTGCATTGCTCCAAAGTACGCCGCAAGGACGTCATTCGTTTTGACGTGAACGTAAATGACGTCCAGCCCCATTCACGGACGACTTACACAAACGACGTAACTTTTTCAAATTTCGACGCGGGAACGACGGCCATACTTAACACGGGTCAGATTAGGACTTACGACGGCGTACATGGCGCTGCCCTGTAGTAAGTCCTTTGAGAATCTGGGCCCAATTGTTTTTTATTTGGTAGGAGTCAGATAATTTATAGATACATTCAGAATTATTGATTGTACATTTTGCACTTTCTCTTGTTAAGTGCAATAAAGTGAGAAGGGATGTATATCTTGGGTTAGCAGTTCAAACTAATTTTTAATTTTGAAATTTTGTCTTAATGTTCGTGGGTTAATCCCTACAGATTATGAACAACAGACGGTGAAGGTTTTTAAATCCAGCAATTTAGATAAGCTGCTGAAATCTGCAGTGTCTGGTGGAGGAAGAACATCAGCTAGATAAACTTACCCATGTTTCTCACAATGCCTCCGTACCACATTTCTAGCAACATAATTAAAACACATACTGCATGTCTAACCATATTAAAGTTTACATGATATTTATACACTCATAAAATATGGTAAATGCATGTATCTTGTTTACAGAACTTTATATTCTGTGAATTTACATACACCAAATTATATAAAAAAAAATTGTAGCTGTAAATGCTCTAACGTTTCTTTGAAATGCAGGGAAATGCTGTACAATGGTAAAATAAGTGAAAACACAGTACTGAAAAAAAGAGCACATCTGACACTGCATTTTTAATTTTGCTTTGGCTATTCAGCTCTATAAACAACAGGCTTCTTTTCAACACAGTACTTAGGACTAGCCTGGTAAACATGTGAAAAGCAGTACATATCTGTTGGCTAGAAGATGTATAATGTTATTATGTCGTATTTTTCAAAACTAAAAAATATACCGTATTTATCGGCGTATAACACGCGCCGGCATATAACAAGCACCCCAATTTAAGAGGGAAGCTTCAGGGAAAAAAAATTTTGCAGCAAAATTATAGTATCTGAGCATCAATTCAGCCTGATCTGTGCCCATCTGCAGTCTCAATGCAGCCTGATCCGTGCCCATCTGCAGCTTCAGTGTGCCCATTTGCAACATTGCTCCTCACTGCAGCCTGATTAGTGCCCATCTGCAGCCTATACAGTTACCAAAATGCCCTGCCTGTTCAGTGCCCATCTGAAGTCTCACCTTTTATTGTCAAATCATCCCTGCTGTCTCTGAGGGAAGAGGAGGAGAGAGCGCCACTGAATTACATAGAGCCGTGATCTCCTTCCTGTGTACCCACAGCCATGCCTCCTGCCCCTGCTCATATGATAGACAGTACAGTGGTCCAATGCGGGGCCAGGAGGCGTGGCTGTGCGCGACGGAGCACCGGATACACAGGAAGGAGATCGCGGCTCTATGTAATTCAGCGGCGCTCGCTCCTCTTCCCTCAGACAGCAGGGATCGGCGTATAACACGCACACACGATTTTCCTGATTTTAAGGGGGAAAAAGTGCGTGTTATACGCCAATAAATACTGTAATAAACATTTTTTTTTAAAAGCACATTCTTTAAAAAAAAAAGGAAGGAAGGAAGGCCTTTAAAGATAACTATTATTTATTCTTATTCATGAAACAAACACTTCGAGTTCTATGACATATAATGGATGTATACATTTACTTTATATTTGGTGCAGTACAACTCCACATGAAAGTTCTGTGATACAGTTGTGCTCATAAGTTTACGTACCCTGACAGAATTTATGATTTCTTGGCCTCTTTTCAGAGAATATGAATGATAACACAAAAGCATTTCTTTCACTCATGGTTAGTGTTTGGCTGAAGCCATTTATTATCAGTCAACTGTGTTTACTCTTTTTAAATCATAATGGCAACTGAAACTACCCAAATGACCCTGATCAAAAGTTTACATACCCTGGTAAATTTTGGCCTGATAACATGCACACAAGTTGAAACAAATGGGTTTGAAGGGCTATTAAAGGTAACTATCCTTACCTGTGATCTGCTTGCTTGTAATTAGTGTGTGTGTGTATAAAAGGCCAATACAAACTGCCAGGAGAATTGTTTGGGATGCAAAGAAAAACCCACAAATAACTTCAGATGAAATACAGGACTCTCTGAAAACATGTGGTGTGGCTGTTTATAGATGCACAATAAGGAGGCACTTGAAGAAAATGGACTGCATGGTCGAGTTGCCAGAAGAAAGCCATTACTACGCAAATACCAAAGTATCCTGCTTACAATTTTGCCAAACAGCACAGAGACGAGCCTCAAACCTTCTGGCACAAAGTCATTTGGAGTGATGAGACCAAAAGTCAGTGTGAGCTACAAAGGCACAGGAAATTTGGTCAAAATTTTTGGCAAGAGGAATGCAGTGTGTTGTCAAAAAATACTGGAGGAACATTTGCATTCATCAGCCAGGAAGCTGCGCATGGGATGTACATTCCAACATTACAATGATCCAAAACACAAGGCCAAGTTGACCTGTCATTGGCTACAGCAGAATAAAGTGAAGAAAAATTAAAGAGAAAATCACTGTTCAAGCATACTGATTAGGAAAATCTCATCACCTGATCCAAGGCCACGGGTAGTGGCAATGCATAGGATAATGCAAAATAGCTATGACTAAGCACTAAGGTTTGGTGTGAAACACGTCAGCTTGTACCCTGTTTGTGTGGCATGTATCCTGTGTTTTTTGTTTTACAATAAAAGCAACAAGTTTTGGAGTGCGGCTGTCCAGAAATCCTTCCTTTAGTTTGCAGAATAAAGTGAAGGTTCTGGAGTGGCCATCTCAGTCTGCTGACCTCAATATCATTGAGCCACTCTGGGGAGATCTAAAACGTGCAGTTCATGCAAGATAGACCAAGAATTTACAGGAACTGGAGGATTTTTGTCAAGAGGAATGGGCAGCTTTACCATCTGAGAGCATAAAGAGCCTCATCCACAAATACCACAAAAGACTTCAAGCTGTCATTGATGTTAAAGGGGGCAATACACGGTATTAAGAGCTGGGGTATGTGAACTTTTAATCAGGGTTATTTTGGTAGTTTCTGTTGCCATTATGAGTAAACACAGTTGATTGATAATAAAGAGAATAGAGTGAAATAAACGTTTTTTTGTTATTAATATTCTCTGAAAAATGGCCAAGAAATCATAAATTCTGACATTGTATGTAAACTTTATGTATATAGCTATGGAGATTGAGAAGGCAACATAAGGTGTCTGACTTCATTAAAGAAAAAAAGTAAAAAAAAAAAACATCAATACAAATTATGATATGAGAACAGAGGGCCAGATTCACAAAAGAGATACAACGGCGTATCTCCTGATACGCCGTTGTATCTCTGAGATACGATTGTTGTATCTATGCATCTGATTCATAGAATCAGTTACGCATAGATAGCCCTAAGATCCGACAGGTGTAATCGACTTACGGATCTTAGGCTGCAATTCTAGGCCGGCCGCTAGGTGGCGATTCCATTGCGGTCAGCGTAGAATATGCAAATGACTAGTTACGCCGATTCACGAACGTCCGCTTTGCCCGTTGCTCTAAATTCACATAGTTTCCGTAGAGATACGCGGCGTAAAACTAAGGGTGCCCTCTAGGTGGCCTAGCCAATGTTAAGTATGGCCGTCGTTCCCGCGTCAAAATTTTAAATTTCACGTTGTTTGCGTAAGTCATCCGTGAATGGCGCTGGACGCCATTTACGTTAACGTCGAAACCAATGACGTCCTTGCGACGTCATTTAGCGCAATGCACGTCGGGAAATGTTAGGGACGGAGCGTGCGCAGTACGTTCGGCGCGGGAACGCGCCTAATTTAAGTGGTGCCAGCCCCATTTGAATTAGGCGGGCTTGCGCCGAGCGGATTTATGCTACGCCGCCGCAAGTTTACAGGTAAGTGCTTTGTGAATCAGGCACTTACGCTGTAAACCTGCGGCGGTGTAACGTAAATGGGATACGTTACGCCGCCGCAGCGTAACAGATTTCTACTTGAATCTGCCCCAATCTTCCTTAGAAATATCTGTATAAAGTTTTTTATACATAGGACAGAACATCTAAAATCACGTAAAAACTGTAAAAGGGCACACTCACACCTGCAAACTAGTATATCATTGTATTTTAGAAAACTAAAATCTCTTGTAAGGGTAGAGTCACTTCCCACCCAGGCCTCGTACACACGACCGAGAAACTCGACGGGCGAAACACATCGTTTTGCTCGTCGAGTTCCTTGTGAAGTCGTCGAAACTCAACAAGCCAATTTTTTCCATTCCCGTCAAGGAAATAGAGAACATGCTTTCTTTTTGGCTCGTCGAGTTTCTCGACAGTTTCCTCGACGAAAATGTACACACAACCGGTTTCCTCTGCAAAAAAATATCTTCCAGCAAGTTTCTTGCTGGTTTTTGCCGAGAAACTCGGTCATGTGTACGAGGCCTCAGAGTATAAGCTAGATCTTAAAAAAAAGCCTTGCCCTCAAGTCATATCTTGCCTGGCAAATCCATTGTTGTCCCGCTGCGATTCACTGTTCAGGTGATCACACCTTAAATATGGTTGTAAAATGTAAAATGCTCCTAAAGGTGAACTTATCCTTTAAATTCTTATCTGTAAAATCAAAGATGTACAGACAATGAAACTAATTTATATAAAAGATCCGTGTAGAAACTAACAATAAAATAAAACTGACCAAAAACACGACCATTTCCCATATATTTGTATAGCAATTCATCAGTGCAGAGCTGCTTTCTGGCTTGAAAGGTGGAATTTATGATGTCATCTTGTCGGTTGCTCACTGCTTAACAAATGCAAACTATTGGAGTGGTAAGAAATGTTCCAGATGCTCTCAGGAAATCATGTTTGATTGGTGTACTATTGTTTTATCGACCTTGTTTCCTGTATTTCTCTAGAATGTTGCTAAAGAGATCTGTGGCCAATGGTGCTCATCAGGAAATATACTCCTCAAAAGAAAGCAGACAAGTACAAAAAATGAATCACATTTATGTACATGATCCAGATGACAGGTACTCATTTGACGCAGCACTTATAATCTTGAGACTGTTTATGTATGAAATTACAGTACATGCCAAAATGATGTAAGCATTACAGAAATATAAAAAAAAAATGGGCTAATTCATAAAAGTGATTGTTACTAATGCAAATTCCACATAAAGAATTTCTCACAGTAGCTCACCAGATCATGCAGCATTTGTGGAAATTGATACTTATGAGTCCATTTTGTTCACTGCAATAATCAAAACGTGAACATGTTTTATTAGACACATTTTTCAATCTCAGACAGCCTTAAACGGACAAATACCCCTTCTAATCCTTAAGGCCCACCATTCTAGCCAGTAAAAGCATGGAATGGGATGAGCAGTGAATTCTGTATCCAAAATTGGATATCCAAAATTATGATAAATCATTGAAGTTGCAGTAGTTGCCATCCAACTACCTTATATTCAGTAACCATTATCTAGTAGTATGATTTAGGCATAATAAGCCAAGGGATGTCCAAACTGTTTGGGACTGCACAGGGCCGTCTTTAAGGCAGGGCAAAAGGGACAGCTGCCCTGGGCCCTGTCATGGTCGTGGGGCCCAAAGCAGTTGCCTCTTATTTGTCAACGATCCAAGTTAAAAATTTTCTTTGTCCCTTCAAGTTTTAATGCTGCCTAGCTCTGCCCTATTGTTGATAACAGATGACTCACCTGCAGACCCTGTGTTTACATGTAAATAACTTCCATTCATATGTAAATAACCTGAGCATTCATATGTAAATAGCTGAGGACGGTGGCATTCATATCTAAATAAAGGTGGCATTCATATAGATATATCATGCCCCTCTGCAGTGTAGAGATGAAGTGCTGTAACCTCTAGCAACCAATCAGTGAGCATTAATCCTGTACAGTAAACTCTAGAAACCAATCAACAAGAAGAAATTATGTGCTGTAACCTCTAGCAACTAATCAGTGAGCCGTAATGTGTGCTGTAACCTCTAGAAACCGGTCAGTAAGTGGTAATGACATGCTGTAACCTCTGGTGGCAACCGATCGCAATCACTGCCTGAGCTGATACAGTAAACTGATTTTAAGTCTAGCGGGTATTTATTGTATGTTTTAGAGCAGGTGGAGAGCAAAATTGCATGGGGGGGCAAGATTTTTTTTGCCCAGGGTCCAATCAACATTAAAGACGGCCCTGGGACTGTGTAAAGCCTCGTACACACGATCGGTCCATCCGATGACAACGGTCTGAAGGACCGTTGTCATCGGTTAACCGATGAAGCTGACTGATGGTCCGTCGCGCCCACACACCATCGGTTAAATAACCGATCGTGTCAGAACGCGTTGACGTAAAACACAACGACGTGCTGAAAAAAATGAAGTTCAATGCTTCCAAGCATGCGTCGACTTAATTCTGAGCATGCATGGATTTTTAACCGATGGTCGTGCCTACTAACGATCGGGTTTGACTATCGGTTAGGAATCCATCAGTTAAATTTAAAGAAAGTTGGCTTTTTTTTTAACCGATGGTTAAATAACCTATGGGGCCCACACACGATCGGTTTTGACCGATGAAAACGGTCCATCAGACCGCTGTCCTCTGGTTAACCTATCGTGTGTACGAGGCCTAAGAATTTTTCTAAAAAGTTCTTTGTAATGAAGACACGTTCGCCACCACTCCCATGGCTCCTAAATGTATCTGCAAATGCTGCTCTGTGTACGCATCTTTTTACATAACAGACGGAAATACATTCCTTTATGCAAGCCATCTGTGTTCACAATGTTTTCTGTTTGCTGAACAGTCATGTAAGCATAATTTCATTGTGCCACTTTACAGCTGAACTCCAGGCAAACAATTAAATACGCATAAAAAACACGATGGAACACATAAGAATGAGCTGTTTTGCCAGCCAAATGATTTTAATTTCAGTCTGCTCTTCCCTGAGTTTTACACCGTTCTGGCACACCACACAACCCTGAGGATGAGAATGTTATAAATGAGTACAATGGTCTCATCTCCTTACATTTACCGGTAAGTTGCTCATTGGACAGTAAAGGGACAGCAGCAGGTTAATAAAGACATCTCTCTGCCCTCTCCTCCTCCTCTCCTGTATGGCATTGTATAGTCCCACCAACCATCCCCATTCTTTCCCTTTGTGGGATTATTCTATGTAATTTAGGGATATATACCTGGATACTTTAAGATTCAGGAACACAACAAAAATGTAATTTCTAAAGAAAGAAAATGCATTTTAAATTGCCTACAACACCTTTGCCGGCAATAGCAAAATGTTTTCAAAAAAAGGGTGTGGGGTCCCCCCCAGTCCAGTCCCCCAGTAATAATAATATTTTTATTATACTGTACAACAGTAAAGAAGAGGATGCAGAAAAATTATAACTTCAATGTTAGTGGATTTCTAGCATGGTAAGTGATAAAGTGGAATTTTCCCCAATATTTGGGTAGCAGATGTTAACTGATGCTGCATCTACTCCACCACCCCAGGTGGGAGCATGCTGTGGCTGGGTAGATGTCAGCATTCTAATCCGATTGAGGGACACCTCTAGATTTGTTGAGGAGTTGTTCCAGTACTCTAAAGTGAATTGTGGGGAAAGTGTAGGGTTGGATCAGGTAAGTAAACTGGTACATGCGCCAGGGTGATAGTAAATTGGCAATAAGTCTGAGCAACATGAGAACCTGTCTAAGTAACATAATAAACATATACTGTATTTGCTGGCGTATAAGACTACCTTTTACACTTAAAAAAACTGGCCAAAAATTAGGGGTCGTCTTATACGCCGGGTCAGCTGTTCGGATGCCTGCTGGATATCTGGTAATACTGTATGTAGCTTCGGCTACATACAGTATATACTGCTTAGCCAATCCCGGTGAGCGATGTATTCAAATGAATACAGAGCCTGCTCGGATTGGAGCAACAACCTCTGCCAAACTCGAGCAGGCTACATATAGGAGCCTGCTCGGATTGGCTTTGAGAGTCAGAGAGGCGTGGGCTGATGATGTTACAGCCTCTGCCAATCCAAGCAGGCTTTGTATTCATTAATAAAATACATTGCTTGCTGTGATTGGCTCCAGAAGGAAGAAATATAAAGCGTCGGAAGGGGGGTCGTCTTATACGGTGAGAACAGGCAAAAAATCGTAAAAAATGTAAAATTAGGGGGTCGTCTTATACGCCTGGTCGCCTTATACACCGGCAAATACGGTATTCGTTTTTCCAGTGCTAAGGATTTCGTTTCATGGAATAACAGGAAGGCGTGTCATGACTGTCAAAGGCAACCTAGATCAGTCAGTTTTTTTTTTGGCTTCAGGTGCAGTATAGTGGCGCATTTGCCCACTGTGTCCACATTTTCCAGGAGGAGTTGGCTTTCTGGTATGTTTCTCTGCTGGATACCATCATAACCTCATAATTACAATGTATGTTCACCAATTCAAGGGTTTCTTCTATGGAAGGGGCTCAAACTGATTTCCACATGTGCGTTATGCATAATTTAGCTGCTAGTATGTTTTCGTGGTTACATTTAGAAGTACTATCACAGGGGAGAGGGGGACATGACATTGTAATATGTTGCTCAAGATCAGGAAAATATGGGACCAGTAAGATTGTAGAGCAAGGCATGACCATAGAATGTGTATTTAGTCACCTTTCTGTCTTTGGCATCTCCAGCAGGTATCAGGTGTGTGTGGGGGGGGGGGGGGGGGGGTTAAAGGAGGCCGATCTAACGGGTATTAGGTAACATCTCTGGGAGATTTTTTGGGATAATTTCCACAGTGATGCACTACTTGTGGATTTGTATATTACTTTTCTGAATAGGACTTTCCTATGTCAGATTCCCAACGAAGGTGAGAAGCGGACCTAACAAAGTTGCGCTTCTAGTGTAGTAAATTGTAGAATAGAGAGATGCCTTTATTTTAAGTGATGGATGAGTTGGAAATTACCAGGCAATAGAAGGTAGGGTGAAGCAGGATTTATTTTTGGGTATAGTGGATAAACACTGGACCACCTGTAGGTGGGAAAAGTACTCTGTGGTAGGTAGTGTGAATTATTTTTGGAGTTGTGAGAAGGTTTTTAGTTTTGAGTAAGAGAAGAGGTTTTGAATACACAGGATCCCTTTACTGCTCCAGTGGGATAGTACGATGATGTCAGGTGTTAAGTGTTTTAAGACTCCTAGAGGAATGAGCGTTTTTTTAATTGTAGCGCCTCCTTTACTTTCAGTATGGGCACTACGCTAAAGTTAGTGGGGAATGGGAGAGTTATTTTGCTCCCATTCACAATTTGCTATTTTTTTTTTCTTGTGGCAGAGGTCTGTCCGGAGGCACTTCACCCACTCTGGCTAGAGTGGCGACGAACTATAACTACTACTACTGTGCTATTGAGAGCAGGATTGCTCTGTTCGTATCCAAGCCTGATACCGCAAAGTTCTCTATCGCTTCTTCAACCTTTCCTTCCTATTTCATGTTGATGTTAGCTATGTTGGGCTGAAAATAAAGCATTTGAAAACCTTCCTTCATTGCCTGGACATTCGCGCACTGCTCTACTCTACTCTGCTCATCAACTGCACCCCTAGACAACATTGAGGTAACTTAAATACGCCGATCCCAACAACAACCAGCGGCTCCTGCGGGGGTAGCGCTACATAATATTTTAATAAAGGAATTGTCAAAAACTGTGCTTTTATTACTTTTTGACACTTTTTTGGTGAATGGGTAGGGGTACTATGTACCCCATACTCATCCACATGGGGGCGGGATCTGCCCCCCCCCCCTTGTAAAGGGGGGCTTCCAGATTCTGATAAGTGTCCTGCCCTCAGACCCCCACAACCACAGCCCAACTTGTGGGGATTAGGCCCGTGTCCCCATAAACATGGGGACAGGGTGCTTTGGGGCAGGGGAGCAGAGGACCAATTCCCCAATGTTGAGGGCATGTGGCCTGGTATGGTTCAGGAGGGTGGGGTGTCGTTCGCTTGTCCCCCCTTCCTTTCCTGGCCTGTCAGGCTACATCCTTTTCCTCTTGTGGAAGCTGAATGCTGGTGACAGGAAGAGGAGGAGAAGCTGGCTTTCAGCTGCTGCAGGAGGAAAATATTTTCAAAGGTTTTGCAGCAATTACAGTGGGCACTCACTGCCTTTGATGAGTTTTAACTGAATGCATGCATGCCTGTTGTATCAGGAAGGATGTGATAACGAGATGTATGGGTAAATCTGACAGGAAGCACAAATGAACTACCATGGTGCTCCACAGCACCGTAATAGTTCATTAAAAACCACCGCAGACCCGCTGCGGGGGGAGAACTGGGCTAGCTTTCACAACGGGGGATCAGGAAGGAGTGGGGGCCGGTCCATTCATAAGATGTTACATGTTACACCCTGAATATTGGTGTAACATGTTACGAAAGGTGAACTTATCCCCTAAAGTCAATCTTTGTATTAATATAAACAAATAATTATACTGTACTTACCTGCTCTGTGCAACAGTTTTGCACAAACTGGCCCCTTACCTCTTCTTTGGTGGTCCCCTGAAGATGCTGTTTGATCTTTCTTCTTCTGAGTGCTGCCTCAGCAAGCTGTGTGCTAAGGGGGCAAACCATGTTGTTTTAAGTGACAGCCTGTGTTTAAAGAGACCTCCGCAAAAAACAAACAAAAAAAAACCTGCAAGCCAAAGGCAGTCGACATCTTTCCTGGAGGTTCTTTCAGGCTCATGGGTCCGGCATTGGAGTCGCCGTTCACGGCACCAGCTTGGAAGAAACGGCACCCATAGACCGTTCCTTCAGAGCGCATGTGCCAGTGATGTCACCGGCTGCATGCACTGGAAATATCTCCTAAACTGTAATGGTTTAGGATATATTTTCAATACCTATAGGTAAGCCTTAATATAGGCTTACCCATAGGTAGAAGTCTGCAGAGGAAGTTTATTTCCTTGTTAAAGCCTTCAAGAAACTTGCTTGAAACTGGCTAAAAGCTTTGGAAATACATTCTAAAGGCTTGTTGTACACTTTTCTCTTAAACAAGTCTTTTGGGGTTCCCAACTCCTCCCATGGACCCTCTCTCAAAACGAATCTGTTACAATGTCAGTGATAACAACTAACACTCGTCTTCATCCGCCACAGTGTTTATTAAGAAAACAAGTCTGCTGCATACACCAGTACCAACTTCTGCAAGAAAATTCTAATGATAGGCTCAATAAGGGAGAAACATAAGGTAAAATGGCACTGGGTAATGAGGACCCGGGGAGCCTGCATTGTGCTGCAGTAGCCTGGACTCGCATCTTTATTAGTAGCCTCTGTACAGAGAATGTTGTGAGTGGATGTAATAAATCTATTAGCACAGTTTTTTTTTAATGCAAGTAAGTGCTCTATATACAGTGTAATGAATAACAAAGGGCACAAAAGGGTATTAACAGATACAAAGCTTGTCACAATTACAGACAATCCATGCTGTCTTTGCTACTCACATATGTATCCTGTATAGTTATTGATAGGAAATGTTAACTCACTTTGGTAAGATGCTGTTCAATTCATGTTCACACAATTAAGACTAAGGCCCAGATTCTTAAAGGACTTACGACGGCGCAGTGCCATGTACGCCATCGTAAGTCCTAATCCGACCTGTCGTATCTATGCGTCTGATTCTTAGAATCAGTTACGCATAGATATCCATTAGATCCGACAGGCGTAAGTCTCTTACGCCGTCGGATCTTAACTGCATTTTTTTTTTGACCGCTAGGTGGCGCTTCCGTCGAATTCCGCGTTGAGTATGCAAATTAGCTAGATACGCAAATTCCCGAACGTACACGCGGCCGACGCAGTAAAGTTACGATGCTTACGTTAGGCTTTTCCCGGCGTATAGTTGCCCCTGCTATATAAGGCGCAGCCAATGTTAAGAATGGCCGTCGTTTTCGAAATTTCTAAAATTGAAAAATTCGAAATTCGAAATTCGAAAAATTGAAAAATTCGAAAATTGAAAAATTCGAAATTCGAAAATTGAAAAATTCGAAATTCGAAATATCGAAAAATTTGAAAATTCGGAAAATTCGAAATTTCGAAAATTTAAAAATGCGAAAATTCGAAATTTCGAAAAATCGTAAATTTCCGAAAATTCTTTTTTTTTTCCGTTTCATTCGTTTTTTCGTTTCATTCATTTTTTTTCCGTTTTTTGCTTTTTCGGAAATCCGAAAATTTCCCGAATTTACGAATTTCCGAAAAAAGCAAAAAAATAATAAAACGAAAATTTTTTTTTCTCGAAATTTCAGAATTTCCGAAAAAAAAACAACGAATGAAACAAAAACGAAAAAAAACGAATTTTTCGAATTTCCCGAATTTACGAAAAAATAAAAAAAACGAAAATAAGTAAAACGAAAAAAAACAATTTTTTTGACAGTGCACATGTCTACCATGCAGGGTCCATGCACACTAGGCACAGAAAAAATGCCAGAACATCTGGTAGAAAAAGCGGCATTACAAAAAATGCACATAGCTGCTCATATTGCACAAGAGTTTAAGCTAGTTTATGCCACGTTTATGCTCATTTAAGAGCGTTACCAGGGATGTATGTTTTTTTTTCTTTTTAAGCTACATACTTACCTAGGTGGATGCAGGATTTGTCCGATGCTGCATCTGTCCCCCGTTGCCTCGAACAGTGACAACCGATGGATCAAACACTGCTGATCGCTTAGTTCTCACAGTTCCGTGTGCAGAGAGCTGGCGACTGTCAGTCAGCAGCTCTCTGCCCTCCCCCCACTCACTGGAGCACTGGGCTGTGAAGGGGTGGGAGTGGCTGGCTCAGGCTCTCAGCGGCTTGCTGGGAGTCTGAGCCGGGTGCTAGTCCAGGTATGTGGGCAAATCCAGATTTCATTGTCGTGATCTTGCCTGAGCCTTGACCAGCTCTGTGACATCAGCCGACAGCAGGCTTCACCCCACTGTCTGCTGTAAATGGGTCACATGAGTGCAGAACAAAATACACTCCTGTGAGCCACAGGCGAAGTACAGCCAAATTAGTTTTGTATGTAAGTGAGTGTATGAGTAACGATAGTAACGCTTCAAGGGTAAAGAAATGAGGTCAAGAAAAATGGCAGCTGGGTCTTTCCTCAGTTGGATGTCAGCTAGTTTACAGAAAATGTTTTTCACCTTGTCCCAGAAACCCAGAGACCCTATAACAGTGGACATTTCTTGAATATATGCAACATAATCCTTCCTGCTACTGGTACCTCTGGCATAAGGATGAACACTGTGGGAAATTTATTTTTTAGTTGCAAGCAGCATGAGTGCCTGAATTTGGCCCGGTATCAGCTTGTTGCAGTCTCTGTATAGAAAAGTTATGCCGCGTACACACGATCAGTCCATCCGATGAGAACGGACCGCTTTCATCGGTTAACCGTTAAGGCTGACTGATGGTCCGTCGAGCCTACAGACCATCGGTTAAAAAAACGATTGTGTCAGAACACGGTGACGTAAAACACAACGGCATGCTGAAAAAAACGAAGTTCAATGCTTCCAAGCATGCGTCGACTTGATTCTGAGCATGCGTGGATTTTTAAATGGTTTTGTTCTATCGGTTAGGAATCCATCGGTTAAATTTAAAACAAGTTGGCTTTTTTTTAACCAATGGTTAAATAACCGATGGCGCCCACACACGATCGGTTTTGACCGATGAAAACGGTCCATCAGACCATTCTCATTGGTTTAACCGATCGTGTGTAAGCGGCATTAGAGTGTGAGAGGAAGTAGCAGCACAAGTAACCAATAAGTTTATGTGCTGATATGAAGCATGCTGACAGGAAGAGAAAGCAGAATGGCAGAGAGATGAGCTAATCAGGGTGCCACTTACCCTTTCAATGTCCAGTCACAAGTTAAGGCAGGTCCAGGATGACTCATTCTCAAAGAAAGTGAGTTAAATTTGCTGGCCATCACATTGAGCCATCAGGTTAAAGTGATTGTAAAGGAAAAAAAAAATGTATTACAAAAAATAACATTTCATACTTACCTGCACATAGCGGCCCAAATCCTTCTCTTCTATGGTCCCCCACTGGCGCTCTGGGCTCCTTCCCCTTGCAGACTGCCCCCATAGCAAGCCGCTTTCTATGGGGCACTTGTGTATGCTCGATCCTGAGCTGGTTCGCTGGGTCCATAAGACATAGAGAGCGCGGCTCAGCCCTGCCCCCCTTAGCTCACTGGCTGTAATTGACAGCAGCAGGAGTCAATGGCTCCTGTTGCTGCATCTCAGCCAATCTCAGCCAATGAGGAGGGAGAGACCCGGGGGAGCCTGTGCATGTCACTTGATCAAGATCGGTCTTACTTAAATATTTCCTTTGTGCATCAACCTAACAATTCCAAATTTTACCAAACTTGTGAGGGCAATGCCTACTAGCATAATTAAGCTTGTACAAAGGTAGATTAATATTAATAGCCAGTTTCCAATTGATCACTGTAAGAGGTGGGGCAAAGGACTTCCATTTCAGGAGAATTCTAGCATAGGAGGCGGAGTAGAGCACAAAAAGCCTTTTGTATCTAGTTGATACCACGCCCTCCACAAGTCCCAGCAACCAGAGGGTAGGGTCCCGCAGAATGCAAAGGTCACCCATGGTGTTGACAGCATCTACTATTCCCCAAGAAAAGCTTTGCAGCCTAAGGCAGAGCAAAAAAACATGAAAGAAGGAGCCTGTAGCAAGCCCACGGGATAAATAATAGATAAACACTGAGAGGTGTAAGGCCTAGTACACACGAGAGGATTTATCCGCGGAAACGGTCCACTGGACCGTATCCGCGGATAAATCCTCTCGAGGATTTCCGCGGATTTTGATTTGCTGGAGTGTACTCACCATCGGATCGAAATCCGCGCCGAAATCCCATCGCGATGACGTGTCGCGCCGTCGCCGCGATGATGACGCGGCGACGTGCGCGACGCTGTCATATAAGGAATTCCACGCATGCGTCGAATCATTACGACGCATGCGGGGGATTGATTCGGACGGATTGATCCGGTGAGTCTGTACAGACCAGCGGATCAATCCGTTGGGATGGATTCAAGCGGATAGATTTTAAAGCATGTCTTCAAATTTTTATCCGCTTGAAATCCATCCCAGGGGATAAAAATCCGCGGAAACAGATCCGCTGGATTGTACACACCAGGGGATCTATCCGCTGGAGCCAGTCCGTGGATCAATTCCAGCAGATGGATCCTCTCGTGTGTACGGGGCCTAATAGACTCTGTGGATAAATTTCACTTAGAGAAACCGATCCTTGGAGGAATTCATATTCTTCAAGAATTGAAGCAGACAGTCCTCCCAATCATCTTCTGTCAGGGTGGGAATGTTAGCATACAATTCAGTCATTTAAGGCAGGGTCAGAAGTAGCAGTTTGGAGCATATCTCCGACAAGGGCTTAGGCAAATCCTGAAATGATAACATGTCTCCAGCTGGTGAGATAATAGAGTAATCGTGTAAAGGCCGCATGTTGAAGAATAAAGAATATAGTGGTAGGTAGGTGGTAAACATCCTGAAGTGCATTAAAGGATAATAAGGTGCCCCTTGGCATTATATGTTTGAACAGTGCCATACCATGTCTGGCCCAAACAGCAGTATCCAGAATAGTGGGGAAGGGTGGAAGACAGTATGTATCAGCCATATTGGGCCCTGGCCTGGCTCCAAACCAAGAGCGTTCATTGAGATAGTAATCGCCGGATTAGACTAGGGTCCACGAAAATTAGATTGCTAAGTTCAACATCTGAGCCCAGCAGACCAGCCTCAAGCGTTACCTATGCAGTATCCCTAGGGTGCGCCAACCACCAGCGGACCATCACAAGAACAGCTGCCCAGTAGTAAAGCAAACAAATCAGGCTAATAGGGTTGCTAATAGGGTTGCCACCTGCCCGGGATTCACCTGGACAGTCCGGTTTTTACATCCTCTGCCCGGGTTTCTGACTGCCTGTCACCCGGACACCAGCCACCTGGGCACCCTCAAAAAGTCTTATAAAACCCCCATAAAAACGTATTTAGAATTCAGGATCCATAACCTGTATCAGAATGTGACCTATCTTTACATATGTGTAACTGTTTGGGTGGAAACAGCCCTAATTACAAGGGACTTGTTTCTCTCTGTGGAGGGATACAGAACCTCCTGGCCGCATAAGCCAATGCTCTGCTTCTAGTCCCGGCTACTGGAGCCTTGCCAGGACTCTTCACTGTTTACAGAGAGAGCTGTGAGTGAGTGGGCGGGAAGAGGGAGGAGCTGCACGGTGTGTGAGGGGACAGCAGGACAGAGAGAAGCTAGCTGCACATTACCAAACTATTCATGTAAGTATTCATCTCACAGTATGTTGTCAAGTGTATTTATGTCTGTTTGTGTGTATCTGAGTGCATGTATGTATCTCAGTGTGTGTATATATGTGTGTGTGTATGTATATAATTGTGCACATGTACAATATATATATATATAGTCTGTATGCATGTACCTGAGTGTGTGTATAGGTATGTATGCATGCTTCTTAGTATATATATCTTAGTGTTTTTTTAGTTTCTTTACAGCATGTGTATATGCATGTATCTGAGTGTGTGTATATATATATATATATATGTGCATGTACTGTATGTAATTGAGCATATGTATATATCTGAGTGTGTGTGTATATGTCTCAGTATCTGTATGTATTTGAGTGTATATGCATGTTATTAACTGAACATATTTCTATATCTATGTAATTTACTATATACAATATATATGGAATAGTGTGTTAATTGTTTTTAGGTTTATGTATATATGGGAAGAATTGTTAATTAAAGCGGAGCTCCACCCTAAAGTGGAACTTCCACTTCTCGGATTCCTCCCCCCCCCCCCGGTGTCACATTTGGCACCTTTCAGGGGGAGGGGGGTCTAAGACAGGTATTTGCACCCACTTCCGGGAATACACACTGTGGGTAGACTGCGGGTAATGCATCACTTCCCGCCCCCCCCTCCATTGTGTTCTGGGAAACACACGGCTCCCAGAACATAACGGGGACCAGTGAAAGACGCTTAGCGCTGATCGCGCATGTGCAGTAGGGAATCTGGAAGTGAAGCCGGAGCGCTTTACTTCCTGGTTCCCTCACCGAGGATGGCGGGGGGGGGGCAGCAGAGTGACGAGCGGACGGCGCTGAACTCCAGGACAGGTAAGTGTCCTAATATTAAAAGTCAGCAGCTGCAGTATTTGTAGCTGCTGGATTTTAATATTTTTTTTTTTTACAGTGGAGCTCCGCTTTAAGGTTAAAGTGGAGCTCCAGTCATATTTTTTTTTTTTTTAAGTTAAAATTATATACATAACATATTCCCTTAAGCATACTAACAGCTCCCCAATCGATCAGCAAATTATAGTAATCACTTGCCTTTATGCTGCATGTCATTTTCTGGCCGTTTCCATTGCATGTGTGGGCATCAGCTGCCCAGTTCCTGTTTCTTCCCTGTTTACGGTGGAGAGGTGCATGCTGGGTAACTAGGATGCACCTATCGAATGACTACATACACAGAGCACAGTTATAGCTGCTTTTCGTTATTAAAAAAAACCTTACCTGTTCTGTGACAATCTTCTCCCTTAATTCAGCTGCTGCAGTCCCGCGATCGCTGCTCTTTGATTCTCTGAAGCTCCCTCTGTCTGTCAGCAAGGCTACTGTGAACTAAGGGCGTTGTGCCCTTTTTGAAAATGGCGCTGTGATCGTGTCATTTCTTTTATGGAAATAACGCGATTGTTGGATGACACTCGGTATAGGTTAAGGAGAAAACATACCGCGGTGCAGGAAGAAGGCAGATTAGCTATTCTACCTAGCAACAAGGATTAAGAGGCATGTCAATTTTTTTTTTTTTTTTTACTCTGTTAATGACATTATTTTAAAACTACTGATGCATAGTTCAATTTGAGGGTGGAGCTCCGCTTTAAAGTACATTTTTTTGCAGGTAAAAAATGTGCAAATATTTTTTTTCTAAGAAATCTGTAAATAAAAGACACTGAGCCTTGTGGATGCACACTGTTATGGGGGGGGGGTATTGGGGGGAGAGGGGTGGATGCTGAACATGTTGCATGTTATGCCCTAAATACGGGTGTAACATGTAACTTGTTCAGAAGGGTGAACTCAGCCATTCATTTTAGTGACCAGGGGGTAGTAAAACCAGTGCTAGGGGAAGAGGGCTGTGCTGGGAGATAGAATTTGGTGGGAGAAGGATTTGGGCTTAGAGGAAGGACTGGATGGAGAGGATTTGTGCTGGGGAGGGGGCATTTGTAGGGGAAGGGCTTGTGCTAGGAGGGGGATTTTGGGGGGAAGGATTTGTCCTAAGGTTGATTTTGGGTGGGTGGGAAAATATTTGTGCTGGGGGGGGGGGGGACTGGGAGGGGGTTATACTAGATGGTAGAATGTGGGGGAGCGACAGCTGCTGATTAGCATTTTCTGACAGGGTCTAGTGCTGCTGTCAGAATCCAATAGGGAGATTCCTCCATATACAGTACTTCATTTGCTTGGATCGAGTACATTTTTTTTTTGTTCAGCCCGCTGGCTGAATGAAAAGTAACTGTGTATGGCCAACTCAACAGACTCCTGCACTATTCACACTCTTGTACATTACATACCTCTGACCAAAGTGATCATTGTCTCCACAGTTGCTGGTTGCTAATCAGTCCCTGGCTATTTTAATGACGGTCTTCTTTAACCTCCCTGGCGGTAAACCCGAGCGTGACTCGGGGTTGGTTTTCAATGTTAGGATCGGTATCCCCGAGTCACGCTCGGGGTGGACGTGCAGCGGCGCGGCTTACCTTTTGCTGGATCCACAGGCAAGTTACTCACCTTGTCCCTGGATCCAGCGATGCCACCCCGCTGTGTGAGCGAGCGGGACCTCCTCGCTCGATTCACAGTCTCCCCGTGTGCCGCCGATCTCCGTTCCCTGCGACGTTACGACGCACGGGAGCGGAGAACGGCGCCAAATTCAAAAAAGTAAACAAACACTTTACATACAGTATACTGTAATCTTATAGATTACAGTACTGTATGTAAAAAATACACACCCCCCTTGTCCCTAGTGGTCTGCCCAGTGCCCTGCATGTACTTTTATAAAAAAAAAAAATGTCATTTCTGCCTAAAAACTGTAGATTGTCCAAAAGTGTCCCTTTATGTCAAAAATGGTTTTAGATCAGCTAGAAAACAGCGATAATAAATTATAATCACTTGCAGAAATGTGCGATAGCGATTTGTGGGGAAATTCGGCATAAAAAAAAAAAAATAATGACAGCGACAATTCTGCAACTGAGCAAATTTCAGTGATTTTGAGTTGATTACATTATTGAATAATTTTTATTATAATTATATTATTATTTGTTATAATTATTTATAATTATTTATTATATTACAATTTATAATTTTGTTTTAAAAAAAAAATCATACCCGGGATGCCTACAAGACTCTTGCTTGGTCAGATTTAAGTGAGTTATTCCTAAAAATTACAGGCCTACAGTATAAAACGCCAAATTTCCTTGCAAAATAATTGTACCGCTTTTGGTACGTAATTCCAGACAGAATCATACCGCCAGGGAGGTTAAGGTAGGCTCAGACAAAGAGTTAGCTGTCTGTTTTTTTTCAGTGCACATAAAATTATATGTAATGGTAGCGTTTCATTTTTTTTTTTAAATAATAGTGCTGATGGGTATGCATATTTGTGAGACTACTTCTTGTGGCACAGCAATCAAAGCCTATTTTATGATTTATTAAACCATACTCCTTTATGCCCATTAACTGTTCTCTGTAATAGGGCCAGCACCCAGTGTTCACCGTGACGTGCTGTGCATGCCACATTACTGCTCAAGTTTGGGTGCCCAAAGGTGCCCCAGGTCTTGTATAGTTCTAGCAACACCCCTGTATTATACCCAGGCCCACCAACCCCATGAGGTAAGCAATACTCCACTCCTGGGCTGATTTAAAGTGGAGTTCCACCCATTTTTTTATGTTTGTCTGTGCTGCATGCTCTAATCTCATAGTGTTCAGAATGGACAATTTTTATTTAATTTGTTGCTTGTAAATACCTTTATTTTGTAGTCCTTCATTACTTCCTCCTACTTATTTGCCTAGGCTATTTGCAAGGGTTTCTGGGATAGGCATCATGTTCCCAGTAGTCCTTGCAAACCTGACTGAAACCTATTACATTGCTTGTGCACTGAGCATGTGCGAGATATGCAAAGCTGAAATCCAGGAAGTCATACAGTCTGGCTTCATGATGCCCACACTGAAGATGGCCATGGTCTATTTCTAGATTATAAACTATTTAAATGCTGTAACAACCTAACCAAACGGACCTTAGTTTACAGACTAACTTTACTAGAATACATTAAGCTTGTGTATTACAGGGGTATTTATATTTAAAAAGTGAAATTGTGGGTGGAACTCCCCTTTAACCTAACATTTAAACAAGCTGTTTTGCAAAGTATTCATTGATTATTTTTTTTTAGAAGAATTCTCCATCTCACTACCCCCCCTGTCCACTCCCACGCCAAGGTCTTTAACAATCCTATCGTCTATAGTGTATACTAAAAAAAAAAAAAAATGCTCTGCGCCAGTAAAGTGTTCGGGTTTGGCTTGAAGAAAAGGTGGCAACCCTAAGAGCTAGTCCCCTGCGATCAAGAGGCAATTGCAAAATGGATTTGGCAATTCTAGGGGGTTTCCCTGCCCCCACACAAAAGAGGTAATCGTTTTATCTATTTTATCAAAAAAAGTATTTAGGCACAGGTTTAGGGGTCTGTCTGAAAAAATAAAGGAATTTAGGTAGGTACACCATTTTAATACGTTTTACACAACCAATAGGGCTAGGGAGTGAAGTCCACACTGAGCATTTCTGGAGAAACGTGTGAAGCAGTGGCTTGAGGTTATCAGACACATATCGTTGTGGTTCCTGCTGGATCTCCACACCAAAGTAATGGCATTTAGCAATCCAGATGAAGCAGCAGGAAGATGGCTGCCAGAATGGAGCCTCTTTGGGGGAGTTTTCTGTGGTGAACAGTGTGCCTATGAGCTTTTGTAAAGCTGCTTCAGGAGGACAGTGGATGAAGATCCCAGTGGCAATCAGCTAAGCTACATGTGACTGCTCACATAGGATCAAGAGCCTAGAAACTACTTAGAGATAGAAGAAGATTATTTTATGTTTAACTACAGACAGTAAAAGAGTCATTGCAGTCAACCATGTTAAAGGCTTCTAGAAGACCTGAGCTATCTTGTTAATTTTGAGTATCCTATGCCTCACCAGAGTTTATTGAACAACTAAATCCAAGAAAAGTCTAAATTGACTGGTGCCCAACTTTGTTCTACCCCACAATAAGTCAAGGATTCCACCCTAAGATGTTACGTGCCAGCCTGCCACACCATCTTGGGGGTCAACCTGAACTATCCAGAGAAGACAAATACTACAATATCATTTGTCTTGTCATTTTGCTAAACCTCTATGGGGCAGATCCACAAAGATCTGCCCCGGCGCAGCGTATCTGAGATACGCTACGCCGCCATAACTTACTTTTGGTTGCTTCGAATCCATAAAGAATTCGCACCGTAAGTTACGGCGGCGTAGTCTATCTCTTGCGGCGTAACGGCGCGTAATTCAAATCGGCGAGTAGGGGTGTGTTTCATTTAAATGAAGCGCGTCCCAGCGCCAAAGGAACTGCGTATGCGCCGTCCCTAAAATTTCCCGCCGTGCATTGCCCTAAATGACGTCGCAAGGACGTCATTGTTTTGACGTGGACGTAAATTACGTCCATCCCGATTTACGGACGACTTACGCAAACTAAATAAACATTTTAAAATTATACACGGGAACGACGGCCATACTTAACATTGCGTATGCCACTAAATAGCAGCTTTAACTATACGCCGGAAAAAGCCGACTAGAGACGATGTAAAAAAATGCGACAGCCGCTCGTACGTTCGTAGATCGTCGGAAATAGCTAATTTGCATACTCGACGAGAAAACTACGGGAACGCCACCCAGCGGACGCCGAAGAATTGCATCTAAGATCCGAAGGCGTAAGAAGACGTAGGCCTGTCGGATCGAACCCAGATGCCGTCGTATCTTGTTTTGAGGATTCAAAACAAAGATACGACGCTGGAAATTTGAAAGTACACCGGCGTATCAGTAGATACGCCGGCGTACTCTCTTTGTGGATCTGCCCCATAGTCTATATCAGTACTGCTTGGACTAGTAAAAAAGAGAAGATCTCCCAAAATCTTTGAAAATTACTGTAACTGTAAGTACTGTAGGGGTACAGATGCCAAAGTGGGTTTAGGGGCTTCTAGCACACTTTTATTTTTTTTACACAACCAATCTGGCATCACGGTCATCCTAATGGGGAGAGTTAAAACAATATATAGCAACAAAACCCTCTGTGTCAGGAAAGACAAAATATACCCAGGCTAATAGGTATGCACAGACGGAGAATTCCTATTAGCCAAACCTATTTTCAAAGACCAAATGTGCATAGGTGCATAAATATGCGCGAATGGCAAATTTCTGTTAGGCAGAGCCGCAAATTTATATGTGCGTAAGTGTGCATGCCCGCCACTAGATAGGCGCCAATTAGGCTAATTGCGCACCTCTGCTGCATTAGAACCTTGCCCTATGGTCTACAATGTTCTGCTACCTGCCAAGTACCTGCTTTCTGCCACCGCCCGACCTGCAGGGTGCTTGCTGTCCATGACCTGCCACCCTGCCAAGTGCCTGCTGACTGCCTTCCAGCCTTTTGCACCTACTGCGCCTAGTGCGCACAGACCTCTCATCTGCAACCACCATCACCTGAACTGCCAGGCACTCATGCTACTCCAGGCTCTTGTACCTCATGTTACCTTATCAGGGGTACCGAGCCAGAGGTGTAAGAGATTGCCTTCCTCTCCATGTCAGGCTCCATCACCAGGTAAATGACACTCTGGCTGTTCACTATGCTGTTTCTTATGTACCTAGTCTCAGTTTATTAATAACACAGACTCCATCACACTCTCCCCATCCTCTCGTAACTACACTTTAATAATCAGGTGTGGCAGGAAGTGTCCAGATATCAACCTCCTGTCTATACCTCAACAGCCAGATTGCAGAGAGCCAAACATTATATTTGATAAAATTTAAGAGTTTGGGTGACACATAAATTCTATCTCGTACCATGCCTTAGACCAGCTGGGACTGACTGTCACAATACAAATAAAAAGTGTCCTATTCAGCACCCGACTGTGTTGTTACAAGTGCAATACAACAGCTATAATCACTAAACATTTTGAAAAACCCTGCGTAAAAATGGCACCCACATCCTTATTGCCCTAACAGTGAAGAACCCCCTAGTGAAGAACCGGCACAGGAGCCGCTGGTAACGCGGCCGATTACGTCAGCACATGCAGATACAGGGGATATCTCCTAAACCGTGCAGGTTTAGGAGATATCCATGGTAGCTACTGGTAAGCCTTATTATAGGCTTACCTGTAGCAAAAAGTGGAGTGTGATGCCGTGTATACATGACCATTTTTAACGGTCTAGAAAAAACAATGTTTTTTTCAACCCAATTATTGTTAAGCCTGCCTTGCCTACACACGATCGTGAAAAAAAAATGCTCTAGCAAAGCGCGGTGACGTACAACACGTACGACGGCACTATAAAGGGGAAGTTGCGTTCAGATGGCGCCACCCTTGGGGCTGCTTTTGCTGATTTTGTGTTAGTAAAAGTTTGGAGAGAGACGATTCGGGCTTTTCAGTCTGTTACAGCATGACGAATGTGCTATCTCCATTACGAACACTAGTTTTACCAGAACGAGCGCTCCCGTCTCATAACTTGTTTCTGAGCATGCGCGATTTTTTCACGTTGTTAAAGCCCACACACGACTATTTTTTACGACGTTAAAAACGAAAATTCAGAGCATGTGCTAAATTTTTAATGGCCATTTTTAACGTCGTAAAAAATGCTCTGAAGCCCACACACGATCGTTTTTAATGACATTAACCACTTAAGGACCGCCTCCTGCACATTTACGTTGGCAGAATGGCACGGCTGGGCACATGCACGTACAGGTACGTCCTGTGCTATTGTCCAGCCATGGGTCGAAGCTCCGGGACCGCGGGACCCGTGGACCCGATCGCCGCTGGAGTCCCGCGATCGGTCCCCGAAGCTGAAGAACAGGGAGAGCTGCCTGTAAACACCGCTTCCCCGTTATTCACTGTGGCGCCATCATCGATCGTGTGATCCCTTTTATAGGGATACACAATCGATGATGTCACACCTACAGCCACACCCCCCTACAGTTAGAAACACATATTAGGTCATACATAACCCCTTCAGCGCCCCCTTGTGGTTAACTCCCACACTGCAATTGTCATTTTCACAGTAAACAATGCATTTTAAATGCATTTTTTGCTGTGAAAATGACAATGGTCCTAAAAATGTGTCAACATTGTCCGAAGTGTCCGCCATAATGTCGCAGTCACAAAAAAAATCGCTGATCGCCGCCATTAGTAGTAAAAAAATAATAATAATAAAAATACAATAAAACTATCCCCTATTTTGTAAAAACTATAAATTTTGCGCAAACCAACCGATAAACGCTTATTGCGATTTTTTTTATCAAAAATAGGTAGAAGAATACGTATCGGCCTAAACTGAGGAAAAAAATTTTTTTTATATATTTTTGGGGGATATTTATTATAGCAAAAATTAAAAAATATTGCATTCTTTTCAAAATTGTCGCTCTATTTTTGTTTATAGCACAAAAAATAAAAACCGCAGAGGTGATCAAATACCACCAAAAGAAAGCTCTATTTGTGGGGAAAAAAAAGGACGCCAATTTTGTTTGGGAGCCACGTTGCACGACCGCGCAATTGTCAGTTAAAGCGACGCAGTGCCGAATCGCAAAACCTGGCCGGGTCCTTTAGCTGCCTGAGCCCTGGTTCACACTGGGTACGATTTGGAACGATTTGAGATGTGATTTGACATGTCAAATCGCATCTCAAATAGGCGGCAATTGTCGGCAATGGCACTGTCCTAATCAGTGCGACGCCGCTTCTGCGATTTCAAAAAGTAGTTCCTGTACTACTTTTTGCGATTTCGGGCCGCGATTTACATTAAATTGCGGCCGAAATCGCGGCAAAATCACGGCAAAATTGCAGCTGCGAAATCGCGGTAAATAAAATTTAGTGTTTGCAACCATTCCTCAAAATTTAGGTCCTTATTCGTTTTGTCACATACATATGTTCCAGCAGAAGAAGTTATATGAAAAAGTATTTTAGGTTTGCATTTTTCACATCCTGTGGCCAGGAAAACAGCTTGAGTAGTTGTATATATGACAGCAGTTTGCTTTGTTTTATTAATTGGTAAGGCTAGGTTCACATCACGATTTTAACATCCGATAAACGGACCGTTAAATCGGATGGAATCGTATCTGACAAAATCGTATGTAATCGGATCAGTCATCTGATTTAGTACGATTTAGATGTACCACCAGAGAAAAAAAATGGACACGATTTTAACACAAAATCGGACACGATTTCAATACAACTTCAAATCCGGACCAAAAAATGTGGTCAAACACGTTTTTTGATACGATTTTAAATCGTATCAAATCGTATGCGGATCAAATCGGATGCACTTGGGGACCTAAATTAATGAATGGCAGTGAATGGATACGTTTTGCCATACAGATTTGGACGATTTAAAACCTAAAATCGTGAGTAAAAGTAGGATGACAAAATCGTGGTGTGAATGCACCCTTAGAGCTGCACATTATTTTATCTTTGCTACCTTTTAGGATAGAATGCTATGCATTATGAAATTTGCATTAATGTGATGTAAACCAAAATACCTTCAGATTATTTGCACAGCCAGGTCATTAATGCAATGTTTATTTATTAAATGTAAGTTTATGAATCATCCTAATGCATACTAACTAAACAAACAAACAGGTGGCTGATTTGGTCCTTTGCACAGAAAGGCAAGACAGAGTAAGGGTTTCAGGAGCCAACAGCCGGGAATAATGACATCAACATGGCACAGCATTCAAAATCCATTTACTGATTAATGCAGGAATTTAGCTTTTTGCTATTCTGTTCCATATCTGTCTGATAAATGAGAAGTATGTACTTCCCAGAGGCATACAAATGATGGACATCATGACTCAACACCGGGTGCTTCACACTTTATTCAATTGCAAGGATTTATCACTCCTTCTTCTGTTGGAAAAGTGCTCTGTTATGCCCTGTACACACGATCGGTTCATCCGATGGAAACGGTCTGATGGATTTTTTCATCAGATATCCGATGAAGCTGACTTTCATTAGTCTTGCCTACACACCATCAGTTAAAAAAACGATCGTGTCAGAACGCGGTGACGTAAAACACAACGACGTGCTGAGAAAAATGAAGTTCAATGCTTCCGAGCGTCGCCTTGATTCCGAGCATGCGTTGATTTTTAACCGATGGACGTGCCCACAGACGATCGTTTTTTTCTATTTGTTAAGATCATTTTAATACAGGTTCTAAGTTTTTTCACCGATGGGAAAAAAAAACGATGGGGTCCACACAAGATCGGTTCGTCTGATGAAAACGGTCCATCAGACCTTTTTCATTAGACGAACCGATCGTGTGTACGCGGCAAAGTGTTCTGAAGTTGCCTGTTCATGTGAATGTGCAATAATATTAAAGGGGTAAAATACAAAGCAGTATAATAAATAAGTAAAGTGAATAATGTGTTTGAATACACTGTCTATGTTACAGAAATATTTTAGTCTGTGTCGGCCAAATCCAACTTCTGTAGCTTCTGAACAACATAGCTGTCACCGGCTACAATGCTTTTTGATTTAATTGGCATCTGAAAGCCAAACTCTTTTTTTTTTTTTCATGTTTTGATTGATTAGGAAAAAATTATAACCCTGCCAGGTTTTTATTGCTATAATATACAGTAGAAAGTCACAAGTGCTCCACTCTCTTAAGAATTACAAAGCCTGTAGCCAACACAATTTCAGCGTAGGCTCTGATCTTTGAAAATAACTGAATGCATTTCTTGGAGATATACAGGAAACAATTGTTTTTTAGGGATCTTCATACTCTTTTTCACGGTTAGTATAACCATGTCAAATACACAGACCAGTGTGCTATAGGAAACCAGTTGTTTTCAAAGCGATGTCTAAGTTTGTGTTCAATGTTTAAAAGTATTTTGACTATGTCACTTTAATTGTTTTGTTATCTGTGTAACACTGTTATTTCTTTTGTTTGCATGCCAGGGACTGCATTTCGTAACCTGTAATGCCAGGGACTGTGTTCCTTAAAGCGGAGTTCCACCCAAAAGTGGAACGTTTGCTTAAACCACTCCTCGCCCCCTTACATGCCACATTTGGCATGTCATTTTTTTTGGGGGGGGGGGGAGTGGGGGCTTCAGGAGGAGTGGGACTTCCTGTCCCACTTCCTCCTTCCGCCCAGGGACTGCTTAGGCGATACGTCATATAGCCTACGGCGGCCCCTCCCTGTAGGCGATCGCCTGGGACACGTGACAGGTCCCATGCGATCGCCTGTCCTATCAGGTAGCGCAGCGCCGCTCGTGCATGTGCAGTGAGTGCCCGGCCATGAAGCCGAAAGCTGTCATGGCCGGGTGCCCACAGTTAGGATGGAGGTGCCGGTGGAGAGGGGAGGAGAGTAGCGGAGCTCCGGGCGTCGCATCGCTGGACAGTGGATCAGGTAAATGTTTATTAAAAGCCAGCAGCTATGCCTTTTGTAGCTGCTGACTTTTAATAAACATAAAAAAAGGCTCGAACTCTGCTTTAAGGTGTGGACTAAGTCTCACATTGTTTCCATCTAGTGAGAATTTCTCACTTTCTACCCCTAGATGCCCCACCTATTCTTAGATTCCTAGTTAAACTAATCAGGTTCCCTACTTTCTTTTTGTTCTGTCTTCTAGGGGGAAAGTCAGGCAATTGTTTATTTATAGGGGATACGGCTTCATTTTGGGAAGCCCTGCAACAATGCTGGGAATGTTCACATACCCATAGCATACTAGCTCATTATGTAATACTCATCTGAGATCGAAGCCGCAATGCGCATGGGAGCTGCTGGTAACGGCACACTCACTGAAGCAACGGCACATACAGGGGGGGATACAGGGATATACAGGGGATATACAAAGCATATCTCCTAAACCATGCAGGTATAGGAGATATCCATGGCAGCTACAGGTAACCCTTTATATAGGCTTACCTGTAGCAAAAAGTGGATTGTAAGAGTTTACAACCACTTTAAAGATATCCATACTCCCTGCATCCACCACCAATTGTGGGAGAGAGTTCCACATCCTTATTGCCGTAACAGTGAAGAACCCCCCTACGCAGTTTAAGGTTAAACCGCTTCTCCTCCAGTCTCATTGTGTGACCATGTAATTTTACACTCTCTAGGACTGAATAGTTTATTTCCTATGCTGGGATCCCCATTGAGCTATTTGTAGATCGTTATCATGTCCCCTCTCAAGCGTCTTCTCTCCAGCGAGAATAAAATTTAGTGTTTGCAGCCATTCCTCGAAATTGAGGTCTTTATTCGTTTCGTTGCCCTTCTTTGGACTCTCTCCAGCACATCCCTTCAGAGGAAAGTAAACAATTTTAAAGTTGTTCTAAAGCCCTAATATTTTGCACTAACCACTTAAGGACCGCCGCCTGTAGATATACATCCACAGAATGGCACGGCTGGGCAGATGGACGTACCGGCACGTCCTGTACATCTACCCAGCCGTGGGCCGCGGGTCCGAACCCCGACCCGGTCCGAACCCCTGGGACCGGGACTGCGGGACCAGCGGACCCGATCGCCGCTGGGGTCCCGCGATCGGTCCCCGGAGCTGAAGAACGGGGAGAGCCGCGTGTAAACACGTCTTCCCCGTGCTTCACTGTGGCGGCTGCATCGATCGTGTCATCCCCTTTATAGGGAGACACAATCGATGATATCACTCCTACAGCCACACCCCCCTACAGTTGTAAACACACACTAGGTGAAGCCTAACTCCTTCAGCGCCCCCTGTGGTTAACTCCCAAACTGCAACTGTCATTTTCACAATAAAGAATGCAATTTAAATGCATTTTTTGCTGTGAAAATGACAATGGTCCCAAAAATGTGTCAAAATTGTCCGAAGTGTCCGCCATAATGTCGCAGTCACGAAAAAAATCGCTAATCACCGCCATTAGTAGTAAAAAAAATAATAAAAATGCAATAAAAATATCCCCTATTTTGTAAACGCTATAAATTTTGCGCAAACCAATCGATAAACGCTTATTGCGATTTTTTTTACCAAAAATATGTAGAAGAATACATATCGGCCTAAACTGAGGAAAAAAAATGTATATATGTTTTTGGGGGATATTTTTTACAGCAAAAAGTTAAAAATATTGAATTTTTTTCAAAATTGTCGCTCTATTTTTGTTTATAGCGCAAAAAATAAAAACCGCAGAGGTGATCAAATACCACCAAAAGAAAGCTCTATTTGTGGGGAAAAAAGGACGCCAATTTTGTTTGGGAGCCACGTCGCACAACCGCGCAATTGGCTGTTAAAGTGACGCAGTGCCGAATCGCAAAACCTGGCTTGGGCATTTAGCTGCCTAAAGGTCTGGGGCTTAACTGGCTAAGGTAAAAAATGTTCAGGCATCAGTATCCCCCCTCACCCTTTAACTTACTTGATCCCTTATTCTAAACCGTGCTGTGCATGTCTGCAGCTCTTCTCTCCCCTCATTTCAGCTTCTTACTTGGTTTTCCATAACACCTCAGCAGTGCCACAGGTGCCTCAATGCCAGACCACATTGATGTAGTAATTCATGCAAAAAGAGGCCAAGTATTGCATAGTATACTGTAATGTATATGGACATACTTTTCGGTAAGCCAACATTTCTGTATTTAAAATTATTTTTTTTATTGGTCTTCTGTAATATTCAAATTTTTTGAAATACTGAATTTTGGGATTTTACTAGCTGTAAGCCATAATCATCAAAATTAAAAGAAGGAAATGCTTGAAATATATCACTCTGTGTGTAACGCATCTACATAAAATATACTGTATAAGTTTCACTTTTTGAAATGAATTAATGAAATAAATGATTTTTGATGTTTTTCAAATTTTATGAGATACACCTGTACGTGCTGAGTGTGGGTGTTTAACCTCACCCTCTTTGCTGCTACACATATGGTTTACATGGCCAGCAAGTTGTTAAAGTGGATGTAATTTCGAAAAAACTTTTTTTGCTGACACAATGTAGAGTAAAAGATATCCTATTATCTGTGCCCAGTCTTGTCACAAAGAGTTAATCCAGCGCTGAGCAATCCTCTTTTCTTTGTAAAGTGAGATAAAATGGACAAACAGAGAAAATTTTGTCCTTTCCTCCGCCTTACTGTGAGTGACAGGTGATTTACATATCACATGCACTAGCTTGTGACAGGCACATCATGTGTACAAAGTGAAAGTATGAAATTTTCAGTTTGTCGGGGGGTTTCCGTTAATATCTCCGGAACCATAAGTTATCTGAACTTCAAACTTGGTAGTTAAGGGTTTGAATGCCCCTTCTATCTAATTAGGGGTCTCTAGACCCAATGGGTCCCAAAATATAATTTCTGGAAAAAACTCCAACCTAAAAAAGTCAAGCTATTTTCTGCAGCAGAGAATTACATTTTATGAACCGTTTATGCTAGGAACACCAGCTTTGGATATGGGTATCCGTGGGATCAAGGGGCCTCGAAATATGGGGCCCCAAATGCGCTCAAGCTGAGTCAAAACACTCACAGTACCGGGCAGCCGTAGGTCCGCAGGACCCCAAACTTTGCATGTAGGTAGCATAGAGTCTCCTCTGCCATGGGGCCCTTAGCGTCAACGGGGCCCGAGATATTCGTTCCCAAGCTGACCAACCTACCCCTTTGAGGCCAGTGTCAAATAGTAGTTTTACCGGTCCATTTGGGGAGCCGTTACCGGCCAGCCGTAGGCCCCTCAGTTCCCAAATTTCTACCACATGTAGCCATAGTCCTCCTCTACAAGTGTGCAACGCTTGGTGTCCAGGGTACCTATGGTGGACACCAGTGGATAGTGTCAGTAGGACAGTGGACGTTGTCAGTAGGACAGTGGACGGTGTCAGTAGAGCAGTGGACGGTGTCAGTAGGACAGTGGTCGGTGTCAGTAGGACAGTGGCAGTAGGACATTGGACGGTGTCAGCAGAGCAGTGGACGGTGTGAGTAGGGCAGTGGATGGTGTCAGTAGGACAGTGGATGGTTTCAGTAGAGCAGTGGTCGGTGTCAGTAGTCGGTGTCAGTAGGGCAGTGGTCAGTGGTCGGTGTCAGTAGGGCAGTGGTTGGTGTCAATGTCAGTAGGGCAGTGGTCGGTGTCTGTGTCACTAGAGCAGTGGTCGGTGTCAGTAGGGCAGTGATCAGTGTCAGTAGGGCAGTGGTCGGTGTCAGTAGGGCAGTGGTCGGTGTCAGTGGTCAGTGTCAGTGGTCGGTGTCAGTAGGGCATTGGTTGGTATCAGTAGGGCAGTGGTTGGTGTCAATGTCAGTAGGGTTGTGGTCGGTGTTGGTGTCAGTAGAGCATTGGGGGGGAGGTGGTTGTGGTATCAGTGTTTTTTTTTTAACAATTTTTTTTATCTTTATATATTGTTTTTATCAGCCCTGTTGGGGGCTTTGGTGACATGTCAGGGGTCTAAACCGAGACCCCTGACATCTCCCCTTTGAGACTGAGAAAGGGACAGAGGACACATTCCCCAGTCCTTTTCTCTGCATTGAAGATGAATGGAGACCTACCTGCACTGACCTACCTGCACTGACATACCTGCACTGACCTACCTACACTGACATACCTACACTGACCTACCTACACTGACATACCTACACTGACCTATCTGACCTACATACACTGACTAGTGACCTGCATGACCTTAACACACACTGACCTACTGACAATGGCATAGATACACACACTGACTTACCTGAGCTCAGCTGTGGTGTGCGGTCACAGCAGGGAACAGGCAGTCAGTCACTCGTCACTGTCAGAGAGGAGAGGAGCTGCCGAGCCGAGGAGGAGAGGAGCTGCAGAGGAGGAGAGGAGCTGCCATGCCGAGGAGGAGGAGAGGAGCTGCCATGCCGAGGAGGAGGAGAGGAGCTGCCATGCCGAGGAGGAGAGGAGCTGCCGAGCCGAGGAGGAGAGGGAGGAGAGCCGCCCGCCCGAGCAGGGATATTGTTTGGCATCTGCATTTGAAATTCCCACCTTCTGGAGACTCTGCAGGCTACGATGGACGCATGTCACACGTCCCATGGCATTGGCGCTGCAGGCTCCAGAAGGTGGGACTCGGCCCCAGCCGCAGTCGGCCGAACTTGACCACACTCGGCCCCAGCCGCACTCGGCCGAACTTGGACGCACTCGGCCGAACTCAGCCACACTCAGCCCCAGCCGCACTTGGCCGAACTCGGCCCCAGCTGCGATCAGATCTGTCCCGGCCTCGGCGCTCAGGGCCAACAATACAATGCATCGTTCAATAGACTCTGGGCATTTTGGGGTCCCATTCGGGGCTCCAGCCCCCCAAGCCCGGGCCTAACGACGCCCCTGGCGCTCTGCCTCTCCTGCACGCTCCGGCCAAGGGGAGTGTAGAGGTGGGTGGGGAGTTTGCTGGCGTCACAACTCCGCCCACCGAGTGCTGAAAAACCGACCCGCCCACTGAATCTGCAGTTTTGGGGGTCTTCAAACACCTAAACTGGAGACATTTGACAGGTAAGGATACATGCAGGAGGCATGTATATCCTTATAGATCAGCACTATGGCAGTAGTTTAGAATTGATGACAGTGGGCCATATTCTGAGTAAATCTCCGCCAGCTTCGCTTAGGGCACTTACACTCCGCTGTCCCAACTTACTGGAGCAGGTGTTGTATTCCCCAACCACTTGCTCCATAAGTTGGGACAGCGGAGTGTAAGTGTCCCGGCGTAGCCTGGCGGATCTCCAAGGGGGCGGCTTCTATTCAAATGAAGCGCGCCCCCGATACAGAAGAACTGGGCATGCGCCGGGCTGCAAAAAGCCCAGTGCGCATGCTCCAGTTCTCGGCGGAAAACGTCAATGACGCCGACGTGTGCGTCATTGACGTAAAGTCGTATTCAAGAACGACTTACGTAAACGACGTATCCGACGAAAAAACACGACGGGGACCCGACGCCATCCGTAACATGGCCTACGCGAGACTTGCGGAAACTTACCCCTCATATAGCAGGGGTAAGTTTCCGCTTACGCAAACGACGTTAGCGACGGTTACGCGACGCGAACTCGTTCGTGAATCGGCGTAGAAGGATCATTTGCATACGCAAATGACTCCTTCACTTAAATGCCATCTAGCGGCGGCCGGCGTCATTGCATTTAAGATCCGCCAGTGTAAGTGACTTACAGATGGCGGATCTTAAGTGTATCTATGCAAAACTGATTCTGAGAATCAGGAGCATAGATACACGGGTCAAAAAAGGGAGTTACGATGGAGTATCCTGAGTTACTCCATCGTAACTTTACTCAGAATATGGCCCAGTGGGTTTACACCCATTTTAAGGATCAAGTACCTACTAATTTTGCAAGAATGATATTTTATTTTTTCAGGTGTGATTATGTGATATGTATCACACATAAAAAAGTGTTACTTTTAACAGTAATAAACTCCAGGAGCAAAATAAAACAAAACTATTTTCAGATGCTGAAAACGAACACCATGACAATAGTGATACTGAAAAAAAACTATACTAAAACAAAACCTATGATGCATTTTCCTGGTTGATGTTAAAAATATAATCACATAAATAGACATACTAGTTAGGAAATTATAGCACACATTACCCACAACATCCCTAACATGACACTAAACCCTGGTTTAAAAAAATATGTATTCAAGTTCTATACCTGTCACCGAGAATGTGTTTCCAGCACGACAGCATCGCGCTGATTCTCGGCGACAGGGTGCTGACATCTCGCACTCGCTGAAATAGAAAAAGCGGTAAAAGGTATGAATCATGAGGGGGAACTCCACACCAAATTTTAAATAAAAAACCGGCATGGGTTCCCCCCCCCCAGGTGCATACCAGGCCCTAAGGTCTGGTATGGATTGTAAGGAGAATCCCCCTACGCCGAAAAACCGGAGTGGGGGTCCCAGACCCGTATCCAAAGCACGCCGCCCGGCCGGTCAGGAAAGGAGTGGGGACGAGTGAGCGCCCCCCCCCTCCTGAGTCGTACCAGGCCGCATGCCCTCAACATGGGGGGGTTGGGTGCTCTGGGGCAGGGGGGCGCACTGCGGCCCCCCCACCCCAGAGCACCCTGTCCCCATGTTGATAAGGACAGGGCCTCTTCCCGACAACCCTGGCCGTTGGTTGTCGGGGTCTGCGGGTGGGGGGCTTATCGGAATCTGGGAGCCCCCGTTAATAAGGGGGCCCCCATGTACCGGCCCCTCACCCTAGGTGAATGAATATGGGGTACATCGTACCCCGACCGATTCACCTGGAGGCAAAGTGTACAAGAAAAAAAAACACAACACAGGGTTTTTAAAGTCATTTATTAGTCAGCTCTGGGGCCCCCCTCTGTTCTTTAGCTCTTTTAAGAGGGGGGACCTCCTTCTTCAACGTCTTGGGGTGGGGGGTGTCGGTCTTCACCGATGTCTGGTTCTCTTCCGCCGGGGGGGGGCTTTCTTCTTTAGCTCTTTTACAGCGGCCCCCTCTCGGGCTTCTTCGACGTCTTCGGCGGGGGTGGGGGGGGGTCGGTCTTCACCACCGTCTGGTTCTCTTCCGCCGGGGGGCGCTTTCTTCTTTAGCTCTTTTACAGCGGCCCCCCTCTCGGGCTTCTTCAACGTCTTTGGCGGGGGGGGGGTGTCGGTCTTCACCGCCGTCTGGTTCTCTTCCGCCAGGGGGGGGGCACCATCTAGTGCACAATTTAGAAATGTTAGAACTCACAATACATACACCGCAAAGTATCCGTTTCGGTATCGGGAGCATTTGGGTGAGTACCGATACTCGCACAAAAACGTATTGGCGCATCCCTATATTCAAATATGTATTCCTAACTCAAAAAAGTACCTTCTGTAGCTCTCAGCCTTTTCCAAATTCCTGTGTTTTGCTGCTGTGATCTCACTTCCTATTAGACGGTGGCTACATTTGTTCTCCATGGTCCCAGTGTACCATGTTATGACCTGGAAACAAGACAATGTAACAGCGATAAGCAATGGAGCAGTGTTGTTTTGGGTGGCAGAGGTTGTGTGTCTACTGGCTCTAGTGAAGAATATCAAGTCCTGAGGCCCCGTACACACGACAGAGTTTCTCGGCAGAATTCAGCGAGAAACTTGGTCAGAGCCGGATTCTGCCGAGAAACTCTGTCGTGTGTACACTTTCGGCCCGATGGAGCCGCCGAGGAACTCGTCGAGAAAATAGAGAACATGTTCTCTATTTTCTCGTTGTTCTATGGGAGAACTCGGCCCGCCGAGCTCCTCGGCGGCTTCAGGGCTGAACTCGCCGAGGAACTCGATGTGTTTGGCACGTCGAGTTCCTCGGCCGTGTGTACGAGGCCTCAGTCTTACAATTATATCCCAAACCTGATTGGTCAGTATGAGAAACAACGCACATTTAGGGCTCGTTCAAACAATTTGCAGAGACTGGAATTTTGCTGCACCTGATTGGTCACTGCATGGGCACATAGACAAATGCTTTTTCCTAGGAGCCTTGTTTTCATCGCAACTCTGCTTTGAGGTACAGTAGGTTGCAGTGCATTGCAGAAAATGTGGTCACTGTCTGCTTCCATGCCGCGCCTTAGCAGTGGTACATAGAAATGGATGAGATTTCACGGGAGCCAGGGCCGGACTGGGAATAAAATCCACCCCTGGAAAAAAAATCATACCAGCCCCATAGTATTATTATACCAGTCCAACAGCATAACGTCATCATTTTCTTGTTCATGAAAGGGAAGACCATGTATTTTAAAGCACATTTTAAGAGTGTATTATATATAGATAAGACAGATATGAAATCACATAGGGCTTTATATATATAAAAGCAAATTCCAGGTAAAAGTGGTCAATCATCAACGCGGATCCCAGGAACTCAGAACGTTGGGTGGGGGGGGGGGGGCACCTTCCGCAGAAAGAATACACTAAGGTAAAGGGGGGGGGGGGGGGTGGGTTAATGATATAAGGGGGAAACTTTTTTTATCAGTGCCCCCTTACATTATCGTATTCACTCCCCCCTTACATCAGTGACCCCCCCTCAGACTGGACTGGAGGCGCTGTCACTGACCTCCTCTCAGGTGCACCATGCAGGGCTCAGTCAGTCGGCTCCAGCTCGGTAGCTCTGGTTTTATCCTATAAAGTCTCCTCTCCACAGTCCAAACTCATCTGACTTCTCCCATGACCCCCAACCCGGCGGTGCTCCCACTCCTGACTCCTCTCCAGACTCCCTCAGAGACTGCAGACATGATACAAAAGCTCAATGCAGCCTCACCAGTGCCCATCAAATGCAGCCTCACCAGTGCCCATCAAATGCAGCCTCACCAGTGCCCATCAAATGCAGCCTCATCAGTGCCCATCAAATGCAACCTCACTGTGCCAATCAAATGCAGCCTCACTGTGCCAATCAAATGCAGCCTCACTGTGCCCATCAATTGCAGCCTCACTGTGCCCATCAATGCAGCCTCACTTTGCCCATCAATGCAGCCTCACTGTGCCCATCAATGCAGCCTCACTGTGCCCATAAATGCAGCCTCACTGTGCTCATCAAATGCAGCTCTACTGTCCCTGTGAATGCAGTCAGTGCCCATCAAATGCAACCTCACTGTGCCAATCAAATGCAGCCTCACTGTGCCAATCAAATGCAGTCTCACTGTGCGCTCCATTGCAGCCTCATTGTGCCCATCATTATAGCCTCACTGTGCCCATAAATGCAGCCTCACTGTGCCCATAAATGCAGCCTCACTGTGCCCATCAAATGCAGCTTTACTTTGCCCATGAATGCAGCCTCACTGTGCCCGTCAAATGCAGCCTCACTGTGTCCAGGAATGCGGAGTTGAAAGACAGCGCTTATCAGACAATTGAACTGGTATACAGTATCGCCCAGCGACCACGGTAACAACACGGATCAGATGGCATCAGACCGACATCTATGGCTTACGCGTTTCAGAGGCGAACCTCTTTCATCAGAGCCTCGGTGCTCAGTAGTTGCTCCCTCATACAAGAATCTCTCATCACTGTGCCCACCATTGCAGCCTCACTGTGCCCATGAATGCAGCCTCACTGTGCCCACCATTGCATCCTCACTGTGCCCATGAATATAGCCTCACTGTGCCCACCATTGCAGCCTCACTGTGCCCATGAATGCAGCCTCACCATCGCCTGGTAACACACACAGCGGGCATCTCCTCCTGTGTATCACGAAGCTGGCTGGGTCTGTGTTTGGCGGCCGCGCTGTAACAAGGTTCCACCCTTCTAGACCGGCTCATGTGATAGACGGAACACTGATTCTATCTACTATCACACGAGCCTGTCATTGTTACAGCGCGGCCGCTGAACACAGACCCAGCCAGCTCCGTGATACACAGGAGGAGGAGGAGGAGATAGGGAGGAAGGGGAGCGCTGCAGCCGCAACTCAAAGCGGCCCCAGGGCAGACGGCCCTGACGGGAGCCAGTTAGGGATGTACAAATGACAGTCAGGCATGTGACAAGTGACAGTCAGGAAAGGTGACAATGACAGTCAGGGAAGGTGAGAGTCAGGGAAAGTGACAGCTGATAGCCAGTGAAGGTAACAAATGACAGTCAGGGAAGTTGACAGATGACAATCAGGGAAGGTGACATATGACAGTCAGGGAAGGTGACAGATGACAATCAGGGAAGGTGACAGATGACAATCAAGGAAGGTGACAGTCAGGGAAGGTGAGGGCAGTGGAAGGTGACAGTCAGGGAAGGTGACTGATGACAATCAAGGAAGGTGACAGTCAGGGAAGGTGACAGATGACAATCAGAGAAGGTGACAGTCAGGGAAGGTAAGAGCAGTGGAAGATGACAGTCAGGGAAGGTGACAGTCGGGGAAGGTGAGAGCAGTGGAAGGTGACAGTCAGGGAAGGTGACAGATGGCAATCAGGGAAGGTGACAGTCAGGGAAGGTGAGAGCAGTGGAAGGTGACAGTCAGGGAAGGTGACAGATGACAGGCAGGGAAGGTGAGAGCAGTGGAAGCTGACAGTCAGGGAAGGTGACAGTCGGGGAAGGTCACAGCAGTGGAAGGTAACAGGGGAAGTGAAAGTCAGGGAAGGTGAGAGCAGTGGATGGTGACAGTCAGGCAAGGTGACAGTCAGGAAAGGTGATAGATGACAATTAGGGAAGGTGACAGTCAGGGAAGGTGAGAGCAGTGGAAGGAGACAGCCAGGGAAGGTGACAATCAGGAAAGGTTTCAGTCAGGGAAGTGAGAGCAGTGGAAGGAGACAGTCAGGGAAGGTGAGAGCAGTGGAAGGTGACAGTCAGGGAAGGTGAGAGCCAGGGAAGGTGACAGATGACAATCAGGGAAGGTGACAGTCGGGGAAGGTGAGAGCAGTGGAAGGAGACAGTCAGGGAAGGTGACAGTCAGGGAAGGTGAGAGCAGTGGAAGGTGACAGCCAGGGAAGGTGAGAGCAGTGGAAGGTGACAGTCAGGGAAGGTGAGAGCAGTGGAAGGTGACAGTCAGGGAAGGTGAGAGCCAGGGAAGGTGACATATGACAATCAGGGAAGGTGACAGTCAGGGAAGGTGACAGCCAGGGAAGGTGACAGTCGGGGAAGGTGAGAGCAGTGGAAGGAGACAGATAACAATCAAGGAAGGTGAGAGCAGTGGAAGTTCCCTGTGAGAAGTGGTGAGGGTGGTCCTGTCCTCCTCATGCAGTGTGGAGCCCCCCCTTCCCTCCCTTTCCCTTCCCTTCCTCGCTCTCCGCCCTCTGTACACAGCATTCCTCTGAACACTTGCATGAAGTGCGGGACCTGTTAGACATCGGAGGAGATCGGAGAGCGGCACATGAGCTGACAGCGGCGCTCCAACATGTTCTGCACCAAGCTGAAGGAGCTGAAATTGTCGGGAGAATGTCCCTTCTCTATGCTGAGCCAGCCGCCGGAGGACGATGAAGTGCCGGCCACTGCCGCAGCTGGAGCCCCGATCTGCAGCGAGGAGTCCGGCGTAGTGCGGCACAGAAGAGCCGCCGAGGAGCCTCCGCAGAGGAAGAGCAGCCGCACCAGGGTCTACCTGCACACCTTAGCTGAGAGCATCCATAAATTAATCTTCCCCGAGGTAATCCACACTAATTCCATCTATTCCACAGGGCACACCAGCAACTCTTCTCTGTGGCAGCGAAGGGGTTAAAGCTGACATATTTACAATGCTTCTGTTTATTTCTCTATAAGTATGTGGAATTATCAATATTTATACAATCTAGGTCAAAGGAGGGGAACAAGTAATTGCAAAGCTGGCCATACACAGGCAGGGTGAACGACAAAAATCGAACAGATTCTCCAACCACACTAAACAGTGTAGATAGATGGATCTCCCACCGAGACTACTGGAGAACGAAAGTCAGCGCAATCAGCATCTGATTGGACGCAGGCGCTGTCCGGCCGACAATTTTTCATCTGATCCCTTCAGTTTTTTTAATTGCACGATCGTTGGAACGGGTCGGTGGAGTGTCGACAGAGCGCGAATGTTGGCCGTTTCATCGAGAATCAGACGGAATTCGCTTCAGTTATGGCCAGCTTTCGGTCAGCAAATTTTTTTGTGCTTCAGAAGGGCTAGGTTCACACTTGTGCGGCTGGTTGTGGGACAGCGTGTAAATTGCAGTTGTTCCTGCAACCGCCAAAACCAGCTGCTCTTTGGAAGACACCCCCTTACGCTTCTGAAAAAAAGCAGCGTGTTTTTGGTTGCGAGAAACCGTACGATGCAAAAGCACCATGCGATCTCCCTGCGACTGCGATTTGAAAAAGACGCAGGGACCTTTTTCCTGTGTTTCCCGCAGGTACAGCAGCTAGATCAAGTAAATAGGCTGCCATGCCCACACAAACGCAGGACGCACTGAAGGCATAGGTGTTAAAGCGGTAGTAAAACACATTTTTTTACCCTGTAGGACAATGGCATAATGTGCTAGTATGTATAGCATGCTAGCACATTATGAAATACATACCTTAGAACAAAGCCCTCCAGCGGCACGCTGTCACCGCTGAAGGTGCTTCCATCATCACCCTGTCTTCCTTCTGTGTTCACGTCCTCCAGCCATCCGATAGGCTGCGCCGCAATGACGTCACTCCTGCGCAGACGCACGGGGGTCACAGACAAAGCACCAGTGATGTCACAGGCTGCATGCAGTGTGATTATCTCCTAAACGGTGCAAGTTTAGGAGATATTTACTTTACCTATAGGTAAGCATTATTATAGTCTTACATGTAGCTACAAGATAAAAAAGGGTTTACTTCCACTTCCTAGCATTAATAGGAACATTATGTATTGCTGAGACTGAGGTTTAAACAACTGATCCAGCAGTCCTAATAAAGTAGATCTAATACCAATCACTAAAATCTCATATAAGCCTTTACATTTTAATGCCATTTAAAATTGACCATACACTATACAATTCAATTGTACAATCATCTTTGGATCTACCACCAACTAATGCAAGGATTGGATACAAATTGAATGGATTGTTCAGGGTTGTCCTTGTATTACATAGTTTTGGTAAATCTATGGAGGATTCGCTGAGATTGTACAATCTGATTGCATATTGTATAGGCAGTTTTAAAGCAGGAGGAGCTATATTCACCTTTTCTTGCTGGCTCCATCATCTTTGTGTGCCAGTTTTGGTTCATCTTCATTGGCCAGGCCAGCACAGGATGATATCACTTCTGCGCATGCACAAGGGCTAGTCATCCAGGGACACAGGGATCGGGCCGGCGCTGGAAGCTGGGCTGCGCATGCACAAGGTCTAGTCATCCAGGGACACAGGGATCGGGCCGGCACTGGAAGCTGGGCTGTGCATAGACAAGAGCTATTCATCCAGGCGCACAGGGATCGGGCCAGCGATGGAAGCCGGGCTGCGCATGGACAAGGGTTAGTCATCCGGGCACACAGGGATCGAGCCGGCGCTGGAAGCTGGGCTGCGCATGCACAAGGGTTAGTCATCCGGACACACAGGGATCGGGCTGGCGCTGGAAGCCGGGCTGCGCATGGACAAGGGTTAGTCATCCGGGCATACATGGATTGGGCCAGCACTGGAAGTTGGGCTGCGCATGCACAAGGGCTAGTCATCTCAGTGCACAGGAATCGGGCCGGCACTGGAAGCTGGGCTGCGCATGCACAAGGGTTAGTCATCCGGACACACTGGGATTGGGCTGGCACTGAAAGCTGGGCTGCGCATGCACAAGGGTTAGTCATCCGGACACACAGGGATCGGGCTGGCGGTGGAAGCCGGGCTGCGCATGGACAAGGGTTAGTCATCCGGGCATACATGGATTGGGCCAGCACTGGAAGCTGGGCTGCGCATGCACAAGGGCTAGTCATCTCAGTGCACAGGGATCGGGCCGGCACTGGAAGCTGAGCTGCGCATGCACAAGGGCTAGTCATCTCAGTGCACAGGGATCGGGCCGGCACTGGAAGCTGAGCTGCGCATGCACAAGGACTAGTCATCTGGGCACACAGGGATCGATCCGGCACTGGAAGCTGAGCTGCGCATGCACAAGGACTAGTCATCTGGGCACACAGGGATCGGGCCGGCACTGGATCTGTGCTGCGCATGCACAAGGACTAGTCATTCGGGCACACAGGGATCTGGCTGGCTCTGGAAGCTGAGCTGCGCATGCACAAGGGCTAGTCATCCGGGCACACAGGGATCTGGCTGGCTCTGGAAGCTGGGTAGCGCATGCATAGCTCAGTTTACATGCCTGAGAGCAGGCACATAGATGCATGTTCTTCTAGTCTTTTCTGTAATAAAGAGCCTGCCTGCTTGCAGTGAATAACAGCAGAACTTTAATTCCACTTAACAGTCTATTTAATCCTTTTAAACCTACAGCTCTCAGTAAAATAATGTCTGGTTCTGCTGCCATGGAGTTCCATGTTCAGGCAGGAATTTCCCAACCATGCCACTGCGTTGGCACCCTGTCAGGCATGTGTCCCCCACAGGTTGTCACCATCAGGAAAGCCACCCTAAGAAATGAAATGACTCTAGATGGGAAGTGATTGCAAAGAATGTGCAGGGGATCAGCAGCACTGGGATGTAACAAAGGATGAGAAGGAATAGTGTATGTCAAACATAGTAATGGTTTGTGATAGTCGCTGTCATTCAGTTGGGGTTTCCATCTACTTTACACTTCAGGCAGTTTGCTGAAAGGGAGAAATAAACACTCGGGCAGCCAGCACCAACGTCTTTCTCAGCTGTATAAACAGACAATGTAGCCAAGCTCCCTGCCTGGATGGTGTCTGTGGATAATGTAGGTATATTATCCATCATTGGTCCACAGGGTATGATTATACCCATAGGCACCTCTATGGAGGTGATGCATGTCAGCTGTTTTGTGTATTCTGTCCATTCCGAATTAAGAAAGATGAGTTTTCCACCATCACAGAAAAATCAATATACAGCGGTGCCCAGAGCAGACGCACTAAGTGATGTGCCCCTATTGGCATGGGTGACGTCATTGTGCAGATCTATCTGCCTTTTCTTAATTAACATTTTTTTTGTGTGATAAATGTCTGAGCGGGCAGCACTGTGCCCATTTACATGTACACTGCTTTCTACAAGTCCAGTCTGTTCGGGTGCACTGTTCATTATGTCTAAGTGATCTCTCCTAAAATAAACGGAACACACTTTCTGCTGCCTTCCTATGATTACACAGTGTGCTGTAATATTTACACCAGATGTTCTTAGTGTTGCCTGCCTGACACCGCTTTCCTGATGTCGTTTGTCATGTGAAATGTGATCTTGTTCTGGTCAGTAAGTAGCAGATGCTGATTGAGGAGTGCGCAGGTTTTAGGTTGGATCTATGTTCATCCAAATGGGTTGTTTTGCCATTAGTATGGAACCTGTGGCCCTTATTGTGCAGACCTCAGGGCCCCTGCTGACAACAGTCTGCCTAGGTGCTGGCTCAGTTCAGTGAAGAAAATATGTTCTTTAGACCAGTGTTTTCAACCGGGGTGCCACAGCAACCTGGGGTTTCACAGCTACCTGGGGTTCCACAGCTACCAGGGGTTTCACAGCTACCCTGGGGTTTTGCAGCAACCTGAGGTTCCGCAGCACCCTGGAGTTCCGCAGCTACCCTGGGGTTCCGCAGCACCCTGGGGTTCCACAGCTGCTCTGGGGATCCACAGAACCCTGAGGTTCCACAGCTACCATAGTGATCCGCAGCACCCTGGGGATCCACAGCAACCTGGGGTTCCACAGCTACCCTGGGGTTCCACAGCTTCCCTGGGGTTTCGCAGAAACCTGGGGTTCCACAGCTACCCTGGGGATCCACAGCACCCTGGGGTTCCACAGCACCCTGGAGTACCGCAGCTACCCTGGGGTTCCACAGCTACCCTGGGGTTCCACAGCTACCCTGGGGTTCTGCAGCAACCTGGGGTTCCGCAGCACCCTGGGGTTCCACAGCTTCTCTGGGGTTCCAACAGCTACCCTGAGGTTCCAAAGCTACCCTGGGGATCCACAGCAACCTGGGGTTCCTCAGCTACCCTGGAGTTCCACAGCTACCCTGGGGTACCACAGCTACCCTGGGGTTCCGCAGCAACCTGGGGTTCCACACCTACCCTGGAAATCCACAACACCCTGGGGTTCCACAGCTACCCTGGGGATCCGCAGCACCCTGGGATGCTCCCTAGGTTGCGCCAGGGTGCTTCAAGCACAGGACCCAGTTTGCTCTGGTTTAGTGTCTTGAGTTGACATGGTGTGGTTAGGCCAGCCACCACCATAACAATTAATGAAGCTCTAGGGTCAGGACACATGGCGCCATTCATTGCTATGGTGATGGTGACCAGCTCACTTGTACTATGGCAATAAGTGACTCTGGTCCAGGGCAGGCAGGATGCAGGGCCACCCCCAGCATTGAGGAGAAGGCTGGCTGTATTATGGGGGGGATCTGACGTAAAGTGGAGGTTCTGATGTGATGGATGGACTCTGATATGATGGGGAGGCTCTGATATGATGGGAGGACTCTGATGTAAAATGGGGGGGGGCTTATGTATAGGGGCCTCTGATGTATTGGAATGATTCTGATATGATGTGGGGTTCTCATGTATAGGGATGCCTTTAGGCTGGGTTCACATATGATCACGCAGAGGCTCCCAGCAGGAATCTGGTGCGTCCTCGTTCACCATTTTAGGTCTGATTTCAGGCCAAATTTTTTGTCAAAAGACGCACATGGCCCCTGTGCAAATCGCACCAGAGTCGCATCGCAGATATGTGAACCGGCTCCACAGAGAGCCAGTCACAATCTCCTGCTGTGCGAATTGGAAACGGGGAAATTCGTACTAGTATGAACCCAGTCTCAATATATAGGAGTGACTCTGATGTAATGGGGGGCCTCTGACATTAAGGGAGGATTCTGATATGATGGAGGGTGGGGGGCTCTGAGGTGAATGGGTGACATGAAGGGGGACACTGATTTGATGAGGGACCTATCATATGATGGGGAACCTTTGATGTGATGGGGGTTCTTTGATGTGAAAAGTGTGGAGACTGATGTGATGGGGGGGCTTTTGATGTAAATGGGGGCTTCTGATGTGAAGTTAGTTTCATCAGGGTTGTGTGCATTGTTCCATATTCAGGTTTCCCATTGATGGGTAACATTTACCTTTTTTTATACTTTAGATTGGGGTGTCTCGAGATTTTCCACTTTTAAAAAAACTAAAAAAAAGGTTGAGAAACATTTTTTCGCCTTTGTCTTACTTTTTGTCATGCTTCCTAGTCGTTTCACTTTTTAAGTTTTTTTCCCTGTAATTATTTATAATAGATCTTGTTGGAAGAAATATCAAAAATAGCACAAGTCATTTTTAAGGGGGCTCTAGGGATAGTCTTTGATCAGCTTCTTTTACATATCTGCAATGTCCTGACAGCTATCTGTAACAATGCATTCACTACATGTTATGGGTGGCCCTTCGGGCTGCACTTGAGGCCTCCTGCATCATGACCGTTGAACATCACTGGTATAGAGTCATAATGAACAGGGCACTCAGGTAACTAGAAATAATGATATGTTGCAATAATGGCCTTTACATGGTTTTACATGAAAAATTATTATAATTAAAGAGGTCATGCAAGGCTGTCGATCCAACCAGCCATGATAGACCTTTTCAGAAAAAAGCCTTAGTAAAGGAATATATATTCAAAATTTGCACCTGAATATAAAAAAATATGTGGTCTTTTACACCTCACGACGCTATGGAGTTTTGCATGAAATTATCACCCAAAGATAGGTGGGAAATGTTTCTAACATCTGAGTTATTAATATAGCACTAACAACGGTGTAACCAGAGCCCCTATGCAAGAAACCATGAAGGGCCCTCCTGACCCTGTCCCAGGGCTCTTTCCATCAGTCCCAGTGCCTTTCCTCTGAGCCCGGGGCCCTTCTCACGTCCCTTTATGCCTATTGCGGGGCCCTTTATGCAGCAGGCCACCTTCTTGCCATCTTGGGACCCCCCACAGTGCCTGTTCGCAAGTGCCACCTTTGTGACCCTTGTGCCACTGACCTTACAATAGTACTAACAATAGTACTAAGGGGGCACTCTGGAGGAGGATGTAAGTACTATAAAAGTACCTCCAAAAGTGCCCCCTTACTGTACATCCTCCTCCAGTTCTTATAAAGAGAATCTGGATTTTGTGCTGTCAGTGTGAATATTGTTAGTGGCTATATAACCAAAAATCACCAGCCACCTCCTTTTCACACTTTCATTGTGAGATTTGGTTTCCAGGGAGGCAAGCAAGTGCAGAGATTGTGTACAGTGGGTAAAACACTTTTAAAAAATGTCCTTGTCAGTGAGCTCAGTCTACTCGTGCAGCTGGGCATTTAAACATAAGCCACAACCCGCTGCCCGATCCAATGCACAAAAACAAAGGCATGTACATGCACATGCTTAATTGAAGTCTATGGGTTTCAAAAACGCAGTATGCTGCACCAAAAGACGCACCTGTATTGTTTCAAAAGTTTCACTGCACCATGTTGCATTGATGGGATTGGGCACCATAGAGAATATGATTCCCAATGTTGTGCATTGCATTGCAACAACAGGAGAAATCACACTAGTGTGAATGGGGCCTTACTTGTTTTATACAATATATACATATACAGTATAGAGAGAGGAGGAAAATAGAGGAAGAAATAATGGCAGGCAAGAAAATAAAATGCAGTCTACGAAGATTGTAGTGTGCAATTTGATGGTCAGTGGAAAAATGTCCCTCGAACAGGAAAGAAGGGAGTGGAAAAGTACCCTCATACATTGGTGGTTGGTATAAAAGGGCCCCTTTACATTGGAAATTAGAGGCCAATTTCCCTTTACATTGGAAATTATAGGCTAATTTCCCTTTACATTGGTGATCAGTAAGAGAAGTGTCCCCTTACTTTGGTGGTCAGTAGGAGAGGTTTCTCCTTACTTTGTTGGTCGGTAGGAGACATGTCTCCTTACTTTGATGGTCAGCATGAGATGTGTCCCCATACTTTGGTGGTCAGTAGGAGAGGTGTCTCCCTACTTTGGTAGTCAGTTGAGGAGGTGTCTCTTTTCCTTTGGTGGTCATTAGGAGAGGTGTCTCCTTACTTTATTGGTCAGTTAGAGAGGTGTCTACTTACTTTATTGGTCAGTTAGAGAGGTGTCTCCTTACTTTGGTGATCAGTAGGAGAGGTGTCTCCTTACTTTGGTGATCAGTAGGAGAGGTGTCTCCTTACTTTGGTGGTCAGTAGGAGACATGTCTCCTTACTTTGATGGTCAGCAGGAGATGTGTCCCCATACTTTGGTGGTCAGTAGGAGAGGTGTCTCCCTACTTTGGTGGTCAGTTGAGGAGGTGTCTCTTTTCCTTTGGTGGTCATTAGGAGAGGTTTCTCCTTACTTTATTGGTCAGTTAGAGAGGTGTCTCCTTACTTTATTGGTCAGTTAGAGAGGTGTCTCCTTACTTTGGTGATCAGTAGGAGAGGTGTCTCCTTACTTTGGTGGTCAGTTAGAGAGGTGTCTCCTTACTTTGGTGATCAGTAGGAGAGGTGTCTCCTTACTTTGGTGGTCAGAAGGAGAGGTATCTCCTTACTTTGGTGGTCAGAAGGAGAGGTGTCTCCTTACTTTGGTGGTCAGTAGGAGAGGTGTCTATTTACTTTGGTGGTCAGTTGGAGAGGTGTCTCTTTACTTTGGTGGTCAGTTGGAGAGGTGTCTCCTTACTTTGGTGGTCAGTTGGAGAGGTGTCTCCTTAATTTGGTGGTCGGTAAGCGATATGTCTCCTTACGTTGATGGTCAGTATGAGAGGTGTCCCCTTACTTTAGCAGTGAGTGAAAGAAATGTCCTGTTACGCTGGTGGCCAGTGCAGAGCCTCATATATTGAGAGCAGAATTTCTGCAAGTGCCATCCAGTGGAAATCAATAAACCACTACTAAAGGAACCCATAACAATTTCTGAAAGAAACTTAGGGTTCCAGAAAACTTCTGTTGAGAAAGACTGGTCAATGCATGAGTTGAATCTGAGAACTGGTTAGCGGGGTCTTAATTCAAATTCGATTTAGGTCCCTAGAAAAAGTAGAGAGTATCCCAGGTTTGATAGGGAGTTGTTCATAGTTGTATGTGAAACTAGGTTTTAAATGTGGCCTAGTGTCTGTAGGCTACTTAGCAGGATCAGGTCACAAGGGCTTCTTCAGATTTGTTTTTGTCAAATGCCATACTGAGCATGTTGGGACAAGTTTACAACACTGTATAGCACTGTCATTTGGGCTGCCTGCAAATGAGCAGGGACAGTGGTGTTGCCCCCAAAACATATTGGCTGTTTTTATTTACCAACAATTACAATTATTTAGGACTCTCATTTGATTATGGTCTGGTGCTTATTTCTGTATTTCTACAGATTGAGCTGCTGTCAGATGCCTTGCTGTGTGAAAGCCGAGATACTGAGCTTTTTTTTTGCAGCTTTCCTTTATCTGACTGCATAGCTCTCTAAATATGTGGTTCTGGGGTACAAATCAGCAGGTGCCAGTCTAGTACCAGCAGTCTGACCACTCTGGAAGGTGGCAGAAGGGCTGGGCTGTATAGGGGTGTTCGTAGGCTGCATACATATGACCAGCAATGATTGCTATCACTTATGTTTATTCCACGTTTAGACCCCTGGTATGTCATTGCTGTTTTTATTCCAACCCCCGGCCCTGACAATTGCTGTCTTGCTCATTTTATGTTTTAATTTCTTACATGTCAACACAGACTATGCACACGTTATAGCACATCTTGAAACCATTGCAAGACCAATATAAATCTGCTGTGTGAGAACAGACTTGTACATTCCAAATATTCAATCTATTTGACAGAACAAAAAGAAAAGCTTAAGATTTCCACTACATGTCATTGTGCCCTGGTGACATGCATCTCAGCAGTTTTACGTTCTCTGGGAACCTTTGGTTTCAACTCCCAGGATGACAAGCAGTCATGTTCGCAGAATGAATTCGCATATTAGTGACATTCAAAATAAAATGCCAACGGCTGCCGTGACTGTGTCACTGAGGCTATATATATACTTTCTGAAAAATACAGTATATATAAAAAACAATATTACAGTTGTATATAGAAATGGATCCCAGTGCAAATTAATATACAGCACAATGTAAAGTAGTGAGTGTACAGATTGTATAACAGTGTGAATTTGAGGTCCTTGCAAAATAACTCAAAACACAACCATTAATGTCTAAACCGCTGGCAAAAAAAGCAAGTACACCCCTAAGTGAAAATGTCCAAATTGATCCCAATCAGCCATTTTCCCTCCCCGGCTTCATGTGACTTGTTAGTGTTACAAGGTCTCAGGTGTGAATGGGGAGCAGTTGTGTTACATTTGGTGTTATCGCTCATACTATCTCATACTGGTCACTGGAAGTTCAACATTGTACCTCATGGCAAAGAACTCTCTGAGGATCTGAAAAAAATAATTGTTGCTCTACATAAAGATAGCCTAGGCTATAAGATGATTGCCAATACCCTGAAACTGAGCTGCAGCAGGGTGGCCAAGACAATACAGCGGTTTAACAGGACAGGTTCCACTCAGAACACGCCTCACCATGGTCGACCAAAGAAGTTAAGTGCATGTGCTCAGCGTCATATGCAGAGATTGCCTTTGGGAAATAGATAGGGAAATAGATTAATAAGGGCTGCAAGCATTGCTGCAGAGATTGAAGGGGTGGGGGGTCAGCCTATCAGTGCTCAGACCATACACCGCACACTGCATCAAATTGGTCTGCATGGCTGTCGTCCCAGAAGGAAGCCTCTTCTATAGATGATGCACAAGAAAGCCTGCAAACAGTTTGCTGAAGAGAAGCAGACTAAGGACATGGATTACTGGAACCATGTTCTGTGATCTGATGAGACCAGCACTGTCTGCCCAGCACTAGGCTGAGCCAGACTCCATAGATAGGTTCCTGTGTGGAAGGTAGATGCCCAAAGTGGCCAGGGTTTATTTTAACTGCCCGCGGCACTCCACCATGTGTAAGGAGTTAGCTCGGTAGCGGGGTGTGAGACCCCTTGGATGGGTTCACCACACACTGAATTTATACAGACAGGCAGTCGAAGACGGTTGAAAACAAAGATTTTGGTTTATTCTTTCATCTTGCTCGAAACAAGTGCAAGCATCCAAACAGCATAAACAAAATCAAACATAAAATAAACCCTGGCCACTTTGGGCGTCTACCTTCCACACAGGAACCTTTCTATGGAGTCTGGCTCAGCCTAGTGCTGGGCAGACAGTGCTGGTCATACAGCAGAAAAACAATAGTCTTTTGATTTTTATCACACAGAAAAATCAATCCTCTCCTCACCTCCTCAGAAGACTTTCAGTACTGCTCTCCTTCACTCAGAAAGCCTCAGCATGCAGTAAATCAGTGGTAATCCTCTGGACTACTTATAGAGGCCTTAATTGCCTCATTCTGAACAGCTGAAGTTTTTCAACGGCCTTTAGCCTTTTCTGGCTACTGTTGCAGCCGACGCCTAATAACAATTGGTGTATTGTCTAAACAAGGCAGAAATGTATGTCCCGTCTGTGACAACACCCACAGATTTACCTGACTTCCTGTCACAATATATATATATATATATATATATATATACATACTCAGATTTATATCTAATCAATGTCATCTATGTAAAATAACATTATACTTTTAGAAAAAACACAACTATCTTTGTACAAGAAAGCTTACCTCTAAAGTCTTCATAACTGTTGTTCACACATTCAGGGACTTGAATTAATTAAACATAACAATTCCTCCTTTTCCATTTGCCTCTTTTATAGACTGATCCATAAAACAGTGATATTTTATTCTGTTCTGTGGAAGTTATGCTGTCAGCCGGCATGCTATAATGGCAGGGGTACTAAACTTAAAGTGATTGTAAAGCTTTATCTCTTTTTTTTTTTTTAAATAAGAAACATGTCATACTTACCTGCTGTGTGCAACAGTTTTGCACAGAACAGTCCTGATCCTCGTAGCTCTTCAACCCCCCCCCCCCGACAAATGCCCCCATAGAAAGCCACTGGTGTGGGATTTGCATCCGAGCCACCCAGTCTGCATCTGTTGACACACACAGCGCAGCTCTGCCATCACATAATCTGATTGACAACCAATGGCTCCCACATTCTGCCCAGTGAGAAGGGAGCGAACAGAGAGAGCCTCTGCTCTTGTGCACAGAGGAGTTCAAGATTTAGAAAGTCACACGCCGGGGGAGAATATAACAGTGCAATAAACATATAAATACCCTCATGGGGTTCCCATAGATAGGCTGCTCTGCTAACTCTATGCATGTTTGGCCCAAGGAGGTGCTAGCGTACATTATTACATAAGGTTGTTCCATAGATGGATTTGTATTTTATATTTGTTTTAAGGTTTCAGGTCTAGTTATAGGCAGCTATGCACCGGGGATATATAATTGTGCAGAATTAGGTTCAGCTTATTGGTGCGGCCCTCCACAACAGTCCCAGTTTCTCATCTGTTGGCGCTATATAAATCATGTGTACTAATATACTCTAGAGCCTCTCCCATCCTCTGGAACTCCTTGCCCCGGTGTGTCCGATCAGCCCCTAACCTGTCCACCTTTAGGAGATCCCTGAAAACTCACTTATTCAGGGAAGCCTATCCCACACCCACCTAACAACTGTCCCCAAGCCACCCCCATCAAATCATTCCCGCCTCAATTACCTTTTGTACCACCACACCCTCCCTTTAGAATGTAATCTCTACGAGCAGGGCCCAACTGTCCCTTTTGTATTGAACTGTACTGTAATTGTGCTGTCCCCCCTCTACATTGTAAAGCACTGCGTAAACTGTTGGCGCTATATAAATCGTGTATAATAATGATAATAATGTGGTCCCTTGAGAAAATAAATTGCCCGTCCCTGATTTACATTGTGGTACATTTTGTTGGTATTTTTATGTTCTATAAAAGGACTTGTCAAAAATGATGTGTGTGTTAAATTACCATTGACGAATACTCACCCACATAAGGGGGGTGGTATCTGGGAACCCTCTTATGTGTAAATGGTGTTCCAGATCCTGATAAGCCTCCTTCCTACAAACCCTCACAACCAACAGGCCAGGGTTGTGAGGCAGAGGCCCCTTTTCTCATCAACATTTGTTCAAGGTGGCCTGGTATAGTTCAGGAATCAGACTGCAAGTGCACATAAGGATATGGATATTCGGGCACTACAAACATTGTTTTTGTTTGTCTTCTTGTTTCTGTGTCTTTTCTTTTACCTGGCAGTCAGGAATCCCCGATGAATGTCCCAGGGGGAGGAAGAGTCACTGGTCAGGACACCTGTGGGTGCTGGCTTTTTTTTTTGTAAAACACTAAAGGTAAACTAAAAACTCCAAACTGGGACAAAAGCACCCTCCTCATTTACAACATGCCTTTCATTATCTTTAACTTTTCATTTTTTCCTGTGCATTGGTGCCTTTTTTAGTAGACTGTAGCTGGGGCTCACCCAGCTCATGGCTATTTCCAGACAGAAGAATGCAATTATCCAGTCACATACTGCCAAATGCCATTTATACACAAGACGCAGCAAACAACTGTGAAAATACGGATTTCAAAAATGTTACAATATGAAGAATGCGGACCAAGAGAGAAAATGTAACAAATCCGAATACCATGCACATTGCCATATATGCATAAACAAGAAATCCTCTGGCTATGCTTAAATGCAAACTTGATCTTGTATCTTGTCTTAATGGTAGATTTCAATTATAAGTGAGATATTTGATTAAAATGTGGTTAAAAATGTAACATCTCTGTGCCATCTAATGTTAGGGAGAAAAACAAAAATGACCAGCAAAGAATATGTAACATGGGTATTCTCTGTGTCCTACAATGTCTTTCATTAATACCTAGTTAGTACCATTATTGGTGCTGAACATGGGTATCTTAACCCAATCCACCCAAAATCAACCATTCTGTGCTGTAATCTGAACATATACAATATCTTCAACCTGGCTATTATAAGAACACATAATAACAGTCCACCTAATAAAGTTTCTTTTTGAGTACTGGATGTTAGAGCTGCACGATTCTGGCCAAAATGAGAATCACAATTTTTTTGCTTAGAATAAAGATCACAATTCTCTCCAGATTCTCGCGGCGTAAAATCTTTCACATTATTCAAAAAAGATTTGGGCTAACCGTACTGTTTAGTTTTTTTTTTTTTTTTAATTCATTAAAGTAATTTTTTCCAAAAAAATGCATTTGAAAGACCGCTGCGCAAATATAGTGCGACATAAAATATTGCAACAACCACCATTTTATTCTGTAGGGTCTCTACTAAAAACATATATATATATAATGTTTGGGGGTTCTAAGTAATTTTGTAGCAAAAAAAAAATATTAATAAACCGGTTAACGCCCGCCGCATGTATATGTACGTCCACAGAATGGCACGTACAGGCATATGGGCGTACATGTACGTCCCCGCCTTTCCGCGGGTCGGGGGTCCGATCGGGACCCCCCCTGGTACATGCGGCAGTCAGAAACTCGTGGGGAGCGATCCGGGACGAGGGCGCGGCTATTCGTTTCTAGCCGCCCCCTCGCGATCGCTCCCTGGAGCTGAAGAACGGGGAGAGCCGTATGTAAACACGGCTTCCCCATGCTTCACTGTGGCGGCTGCATCGATCGAGTGATCCCTTTTATAGGGAGACTCGATCGATGACGTCAGACCTACAGCCACACTCCCCTACAGTTGTAAACACACACTAGGTGAACCCTAACTCCTTCAGTGCCCCCTGTGGTTAACTCCCAAACTGCAACTGTCATTTTCACAATAAACAATGCAATTTAAATGCATTTTTTGCTGTGAAAATTACAATGGTCCCAAAAATGTGTCAAAATTGTCCGAAGTGTCCGCCATAATGTCGTAGTCACGGAAACAATCGCTAAACGCCGCCATTAGTAGTAAAAATAATAAAAATAATAAAACTATCCCCTATTTTGTAAACGCTATACATTTTGTGCAAACCAATCGATAAACGCTTATTGCGATTTTTTTTTTTTTTTTTTTTTCACAAATAGGTAGAAGAATACGTATCGGCCTAAACTGAGGAAAACATTTTTTTTATATATATGTTTTTGGGGGATATTTATTATAGCAAAAAGTAAAAAATAAAGTAAAAGTAAAAAGTAAAAAATATTGCATTTTTTCAAAATTGTCGCTCTATTTTTGTTTATAGCGCAAAAAATAAAAACCGCAGAGGTGATCAAATACCACCAAAAGAAAGCTCTATTTGAGGACGTCAGATTTGTTTGGGAGCCACGTTGCACGACCGCGCAATTGTCTGTTAAAGCGACGCAGTGCCGAATCGCAAAACCTGGCCTGGGCATTTAGCTGCCTAAAGGTCCGGGGCTTAAGTGGTTAACTTGAAAACAACAAATGTCAGAAAAAGGTTTAGTGTTTAAGTGGTTAAACTTTCCTAATTAACCACTTAAGACCCGGACCATTATGCAGGTAAAGGACCTGGCCAGTTTTTGCGATTCGGCACTGTGTCGCTTTAACTGACAATTACGCGGTCGTGCAATGTGGCTTCCAAACAAAATTGGCGTCCTTTTTTTCCCCACAAATAGAGCTTTCTTTTGGTGGTATTTGATCACCTCTGCAGTTTTTATTTTTTGCACTATAAACAAAAATAGAACGACAATTTTGAAAAAAAAAACAATATTTTTTAGTTTTTGCTATCCCCCAAAAAAGATATAAAAAAAAAAAAATGTTTTCTCAGTTTAGGCCGATACGTATTCTTTTACCTATTTTTGGTAAAAAATCGCAATAAGCGTTTAACGATTGGTTTGCGCAAAATTTATAGCGTTTACAAAATAGGGGATAGTTTTATGGCATTTTTTTTTAACTACTAATGGAGGCGATCAGCGATTTTTTTTCGTGATTGCGACATTATGGCGGACACATCGGACAATTTTGACACATTTTTGGGACCATTGTAATTTTCACAGCAAAACGTGCTATAAAAATGCATTGTTTACTGTAAAAATAACAATTGCAGTTTAGGAGTTAAAGTGGAGGTTCCATCAAAAAAACTATTTTGCTTTAAACTGTAGCTTACGACTAAAAAAGAAAAAAAAAAAGAACATTTTTTTTTTACTCATCTGGAAATGCCTGTTGCTATGCGGTCCCACGAAATCTGCCTTTGAAACCACCTAGGATTCTGACATCATCTCCCTCTAATGCTCCTGGGAAATGTGTGTCATCATTTCCCAGGATGCAGTGCGCTGTCCAATTATCACTCCCCATCCAAGACTTCCAGGAAGTAAGTGCTTTTGGGCTTCACAATGCCCACAAGCAAAATGACAACGGTGTAGATATAGTTTTATAAACTATCTTTTTTGAATATCTATGCGGATCGGCGACGGATTGTAAAATAGTAAGTGACCAGATTTATATTATAAAAACGCAGGATGAAATGACATATATTTTAAACATGCTAATTGTGGTTGGAACTCCGCTTTAACCACTAGGGGGCACTGTAGGGGTTATGTGTGACCTCATATGTGTTTCTAACTGTAGGGGGGCGGGGCTGGACATGTGACATCACTGATCGCCTTTCCCTATATCAGGGAACAGACGATCAGTGACATTGCCACTGTGAAGAACGGGGAAGGTGTGTTTACACACACCTCTCCCCGTTCTTCAGCTCCTGTGACCGATCGCGGGACACCGGCGGCGATCGGGTCCGCGGGTCCTGCGGGGGTGGTCACGGAGCTTCGGACCGGGTCACGGGCACGAGCCCGCGACCCACGGCTGGGCACTTAAAGGGGACGTACAGGTACGTGCCTGTGCCCAGCCGTACCATTCTGCCAACGTAAATGTGCAGGAGACGGTCCTTAAGTGGTTAACATACAGAAGTCTATTCCTTTGATGTAAAAGACAAATTGTTATAATGTTTAGGCTTAAAGTTCCACTGATAAAGAATGTTGTAAAACTTGGCAGACTGCCCAGACTTTTGACAGCTAACAGCAGAGAGAATTCTCTGCCTACAAAAGATCAGGAAATACTTTGTCAAGATCGCAACGGGAAAAAATCACGCTTACGATTATTGACGATTAATCGTGCAGCTCTACTGGATGTATAGTTCCAGTCCACTTTGTGTAAGTACTGGCCATATACACCATATGGACTATGGCCCAGATTTACAAAGCACTTACGCCGACGTATAACAAGTTACGCCGACATAAGTGCAAATGTGCGCCGTTGTATCTGTGCGCCAGACCCACGAACAGACATGCGCCTAAAAACAGGCTACACCCCGCCGACGTAACTTGCTTACGCCGGCGTAGGGTGGGCGCACATTTAGGCTGGGTGCATGGTGCCGCTCCCATTGATTAGCCATTCAAACATGCAAATGAGGGAAATACGGCGATTCACAAACGTGCGTGTGCCCGGCGCATTCTACGCGAGATACGCGTAAGTTGTACGTCCGGCGTGAAGTTATTCCCCATAAAGGAGGTGCAACCTAGCAACAGACATGCTCAGGTCTGCACCAGGGAACACAAGCCGGCGTATTGTGCGTTAGACGTGTGTCTGGCTGGGCGTACGTTTTGTTCACGGCGTACGCAGTGATCCGGCGTAGCTTAGGCAATTGTGCTGGCGTGGTTGTGAGCAGGCGCAAGGGGGTGTGCTGTGCATGCATCCACGTCACGGCGCATGCGCAGTTCGTGATACGTACCTGTCTGGCGCTTGGGCCATCATTTGCATAGGGTCACGCCTCATTTGCATGGTGTCACGCCCACTTCCACCTACGCCGGCGTACGCCTTCGAAAACCCACGCCACGCTGGCGCAGTGTTGGGAGCACTGGCTTGCTGAATGCAATGCTTGCCTCTCTGCGCTGCGTCGGCGTAGCGTACAGTATTTGCTCTACGGCGGCGTAATGTGCGCCTTGCTCTCTGTGAATCTGGGCCAAAATGCATGGACACCAGACCGTCAAACCTATACAAGCTGTTGGACATCTCATTCCAAAACCATGGGCAATAATTACCTGACAGTGTATTTGTATAATACTGGTCAGAAATTGAGACCTTTTGCATAGTAACATTTTAATCATTGCGAATCAAGCATATGTGTTTGAGCCGTGCCGACTGCTGTGAGTGCTAGCCAGGAAGGAATCTCATCCATGCACCAGACATTGGTAGCGAGTGACTAGGAGTCCCGGGGAGCCTCACATCAAGTCAAGACCTGCTGTGTAATAGTATATGATGGTTTCAGCATGGGCCCCTCTGGAGTTTACTCATGGGGATGGAGTCTCCAGGGGGAAGATGCATAAAATAAAAGGTGTGTTTTAGCTTTTTATTTGGCTACTTATAACAAAATTGTAGAATGAGTAATATTGCTGTGAAGATATGTTTGTGTCCGTTTATGAGACACTTTCAGGACCATGTGGACAATAGACATGGCCTAAACAGTTGCACCCCACCTCAGTCCAAAATCACAGTGCAACTCCGATGAGAATTGGGCCATCTGCTGATGAGTCAGGGAAAAACTAGGCATAATTGTTCTTTTACATGTAAAAAAAAAGTGGCAACCACCCCAATCTACAGTATAAGTACCGTAGCTTTTGCAGTAAGGGGCACATGGAAAGGCAACATGCATCACGAACAAACCAGCACACTTACCATAACGCCTGCAAAACAAACACATTTACCCTGTATAACAATTTACGTTAAAAACAGGGTTTTGCATGCACACATTTGCAAATGTATAAGCTGCAGTGCCCACGTCAAGGCTCCTCTGTAAACTGCAGTCCTAACTTTATAAGTTAGGACTACAGTTAGACAGGGTCAGCTTGGTTGCTGTGCAGGCTGGCTGGTAAGTGTACTGGGAAATCTTTTGTTTGTTTGTGATAATTGTTCTTTGCCAGTCAGAATTTACCTGGTGTATTGATTCCCTCAGAGAAGCCTTTTTTAACACAACTTTGTTTTACCCCAGAGGAACCCTTGAAATAATAATCATGTCTAAGTAAATCCCTACCAAAAATGATTATATCAACGGCTCAAAGTACATTAACATGATCTTTAAATTATAGGACGTTTTAAGTAAAATAATGTGTCTTTCCTGGAGTATTTGACGTCTAGGGCAGATATTTTTTTTTACAAACTAGGTTTTATACAAGAACATTATTTTCAGTAATGATCTTGAAATAAAAAGAATAATGCCAATAGAAAAGAAACACAGAAATTAAAATTGTGGTGTCCGCTAAATAAAGAAAATACGTTAAATTTGTCTATATAATTTATCATTATCCTGGAAAATGCATGACATGTGTCGGCGGTACTTGACGTGCCCAGTGGGAACACTGTGAAAAAACGCTCACTAACGCCTGTACAGCAGGTGGAAGTTGTGGTCATGTGAATTCAGCATTAAGGCGGCAGTCCAAACTTAGAAGTGAGCCGGACAACTTGCACAGTTAACACCTTGTATTTGATGGCCATACACTGTTGACACTTCTCCCCTGAGGAAACAACTTTGGTTAGAGAGCACCCGGGTGTGCAGCATTCCTGAGTTAGAACCACAGAGATTGTACTGGTCTCTACCAACCCAGCAGTCCTGTCAGCTCACTCCCAGTGACAATGTCCATATATGTTACTATTGGACACAGGAAACCCACTTCTCCGTAGCTCCATGATTGTTCTTTTTCTGGGGCTCCGTCTATATCGCTCTCTATAACTCCAGGCTAGGTCCCTAGGTGCTCTGTGCCGTGAGACTGGTCCCAATATGTGGGGAACTGGTTGCCATTGATAGGGTTAAGCATAGCACCTCTTCACTACCAGAGTATCCATCATCCCGGCCATGTCACCTGTTTCCTGGTTGGTTGGTTTAGCATGTGACACAAATACAAAAGTCTTTGGCAATGACAATCTAGCCTCCTTAGGATAGCTTCTTCGTTTGATAGACCTATGCACTGTATCTTCCTCTCGTCCCCTTGAATAAGCCCTGTCCTTTTCATCACCTTGCATGCATGCACCCCTTTAACAAGGTCAAAACAGTCAATGTCCAACAGCAAAGAGGATATGCCACAGGTCACAAACTGAGAATTCCCATGTACCAACCCCTGGTCCCCCAACTGGACTCCCACAAGCAGGGCAGTGCAACAGAGTAATCACTATTAGCTGGATTCAGGTAGGCGGGCGGCGTAGCGTATCGTATTTACACTACGCCGCCGTAAGTTAGCAAGGCAAGTACTGTATTCACAAAGTACTTGCCTGCTAAGTTACGGCGGCGTAGCGTAAATGCGGCGGGTGTAAGCGCGCCTAATTTAAATTAGGCTGAGGGGGCGTGTTTTATGTTAATATGGGTTGACCTGACGTGATTGACGGTTTTTAGGAACGGCGCATGCTCCGTCCGTGTACATATCCTAGTGTGCATTGCGGCAAAGTACGCCGCAAGGACCTATTGGACGTGGACTTAAATTACGTCCAGCCCTATTCACGGACGACTTACGCAAACGACGTCAAATTTTCAAATTTCGACGCAGGAACGACGGCCATACCAAACATTACTAGTCCAGCTATTTGATGGAATAACTATACGCCTGAAAATGCCTTACGTAAACGCCGTATCTGTACTGCGTCGGCCGGGTGTACGTTTGTGAATCGGCGTATCTAGTGATTTACATATTCTACGCCGACCGCAATGGAAGCGCCACCTAGCGGCCAGCCTAAAAATTACACTTTAAGATACGACGGTGTAAGACACTTACGCCGCTCGTATCTTAGCCTAATTTAAGCGTATCTGGTTACCAGAATACGCTTAAATTTGTGTCGGCGCAGATTCTAACTTAGGCCGGCGTATCTACTGATACGCCGGCCTAAATCTTTCTGAATCTGCCTATATGTCTTGATTGTTTCCCTCGTCTCCTGGGGCACAAATGAGCCCCTATTTATATGGTGTGGCCTGCAGGGGGCAATAACTTCCATGAAAATGGTAGGGAAAACTGAATAGCAGTGTTAACCCTTCCTTCTCAGGATCCATCAGCTTAACAGGTCAACCCAGGACACAGTGCACTAAACCTACATTGTAGCAAAAGCTTCTAATGCCGCGTACACACGATCGGAAATTCAGACAAGAAAAGTCTGATGTGAGCTTTTGGTCCGAAATTCCGACTGTGTGTATGCTCCATCGGACTTTTGCTGTCGGAATTTCCACCAACAAAAGATGGAGAGCTGGTTCTCCAATTTTCCCAAAATCCAAAATTGCCATCGGTAAATCCGATCGTCTGTTTCAATTGCGACGCGCAAAAATTTGACGCATGCTCGGAAACAATTTGACGCATGCTCAGAAGCTTTGAACTTAATTTTCCCGACTCGTGGCGGTGTACGTCACCGTGTTCTCGACGGTTGAAAGTTTAGAGAACTTTTGTGTGACCGTGTGTATGCAAGCCAAGCTTGAGCGGAATTTCGTTGGAAAAACCATCTAAGGTTTTTCCGACAGAAAATCTGATCGTGTGTACGCGGCATTACACATGGATTCGGTAGAAATAACCAGACCCAAAGCATATAACACAACAGAAGAAAACATAGCGCACAGAATATTTTGGAGGCACCTGCTTACGCGTTTAAATGTTCTTGCCCAAATAATATTTGTTCCTATTGTCTTTCAAAGTTTCATAGTTAATTTACTTGTATTGTTTTACTATTTCTTTACACTTCTCTTGTTATAAAACATTATTCTTTACAAATAAAAATATAAAATGGGTATCTGCGTCAACTGACATAATAATGGCTTGGCTTGTACGGGGTAAAGCAGCACTACCACAATAATGCTATAATGAGATGTTTTCCCATGTGCTTTATTGCTGCCACAAGTCATAAACCATCACATATGTGTAAATCCTTTTCGTAGTCAGTATTAAGAATTTCTTACTGATTTACCTGCACTTTTTTTGCAGTTTGACAGACTGAACCTTGCTCTTCAAAGAACAATCACAAGACATAAACCAAAATGTACCACCAACAGGTAAGCCCGGTTGCATATTTACTATAGCACATTTATTTGTATATGAAGAGTCACATTATTGCCTAGGACGAGCTGGTAAGACCTTTCAGCATCCACTGATCTGCCTGGTGTTTTGTTCAATACAGACAGTCTAATAATAGACCGCATAAGTCCATTTAATGCTTCCACCATTGACCTGTCTTTCAAAACCATGTAAGCTAAAACTAATCATATTAAAAAACGAACCATCATGTTGTACACAGGCAGTATTTTGCAGCTGCTTCAATCATTTTCATTATGCCAGAAGAAATTGGAATGTTCAGCCTTAATAAAACACTTAGCCATGAATCTATTAGGTTTATTAATAATGAAAAAAGCAAGGTGCAAAGTGCAGTAAGTCACAGCAACCTATTGGAATTTATCTTTCAATGATATGACATCAGTGAAGTGACATTTGATTGGTTGCCTCTGGTTACTACACCCTGCATATTATCTTTGCACTGCCTTATTAAAAAAAAAATAGCCAATTCTTATCTTTATGGCTTTGTCTGCTAAGCACTTGCCATGAATAGTGTCTCCTCTTCAGCTGTTCAGACAGAGATTCTGTTGAAGCCTCCCTTTCTATTCAATGTGGCATGTGAGAAAATGAGAAAGACCGCTGGCTCTGGTTTCCATTAGATAACGTAACAAAAGCAATCCACCTGCAGATTCATAGAGGCTTCTCTTATCATGATTGTATTGCATCTACTGAGTGAAAATGGCTGATTCTAATGGTTTTATGGAAGTAAAGAACTTTGAAACAATGTTTAACCACTTCAATACCTGGCTTCAATACCCACTTCCATACCGGGCCTATTCTGACACTTCTCTCCTACATGTACAAATCATCATTCTTTTGCTAAAAAAATTACTCAGATCCCCAAACATTATATATGTTTTTTTTTTAGCAGACACCCTAGGGAATAAAATGGCGGTCATTGCAACTTTTTATCTTGCACAATATTTGCGCAATAATTTTTCAAACGCCTTTTTTTGGTAAAAAAAAATGGTTTCATGAATAAAAAAATAACAAAACAGTAAAGTTAGCCCAATTTTTTTGTAAAATATGAAAGATGTTGTTACGCCGAGTAAATAGATACCTAGCATGTCATGCTTTAAAATTGTGCACACTCATGGAATGGCGCCAAACTTCGTTACTTAAAAATCTCCATAGGCAACGCTTTAATTTTTTTTACAGGATACCAGTTTAGAGTTACAGAGGAGGTCTAGTGCTAGAATTGTTGCTCTCGCTATAACGCACGCGGTGACACCTCACATGTGTGGTTTGAACGACGTTTACATACGTGGGCTGGACTTACGTGTGCATTTGCTTCTGAGAGCGAGCTACCGGGAACATTATTATTTTACTTATTTATTTATTCTTTACACTTTCATTTAAAAAAATAATAATTTGATCGCTTTTATTCCTATTACAAGGAACGCAAACATCCCTTGTAATAGGAATAGTGTGTGACAGGTCCTCTTTTAGGAGAGATGCAGGGTCAATAAGACCCCACATCTCTCCTCCAGGCTGGAAAGAATGAGATTGTGAAAAAAAATTCACAGATCTCATTCTTACTAGCCGCAATTGCGGTTTGTTTACTTACGGGTACCCGGGCGTGACGTCATCACATCGCGCCCAGGCCTCCGACAGTCATAAAGATGACTGGTGACCATCTGGTCACCAGTCATCTCTATGCCTCCAATCCGGCGCACGGCGATCATCTCTCCGGGCCCCCGATGGCACGGGAGAGCCCGGAAAAGCACCGGATGGCGGTGGGAGGGATGTCCCCTCCCGCCACTTATAAGAACGATCAAGCAGCGGAACCACTGCTATGATCATTCTTATGGTGCGCAGGATCGCCGAAGGAACAAAATGATATCTGAATGATGCCTCTAGGTGAAGGCATCATTCAGATATTACCGCACAAAGTACAGGACGTCATATGACGTCCATCCGGGATAAGAGATCCCCTTTTTGGACGTCATATTGAAGTGCTTAAAGCTAGTACCAACATTATAATACATACTGTATATACTGTGCATATATATATATATATATATATATATATACAGTATCTCACAAGAGTGAGTACACCCCTCACATTTTTGTAAATATTTTATTATATCTTTTCATGTGACAACACTGAAGAAAGTACACTTTGCTCCAATGTAAAGTAGTGAGTGCACAGCTTGTATAACAGTGTAAATTTGCTGTCCCCTCAAAATAATTTAACACACAACCATTAATGTCGAAACCGCTGGCATCAAAAGTGAGCACACCCCAAGTGACAAGGTCTCATGTGTGAATGGGGAGAAGGTGTGTTAAATTTGATGTTATCGCTCTCAATCTCTCATACTAGTCACTGGAAGCTTAACATGGCACCTCATGGCAAAGAACTCTCTGAGGATCTGAAAAAAATAATTGTTGCTCTACATAAAGATGGCCTAGGCCGTAAGAAGATTCCCAAGACCCTGAAACTGAGCTACAGCATGGTGGCCAAGAGCATACAGCGATTTAACAGGACAGGTTCCACTCAGAACAGGCCTTGTCATGGTCGACCAAAGAAATTGAGTGCATGTGCTCAGCGTCATATGCAGAGGTCGTCTTTGGGAAACAGACGTATAAGGGCTGTCAGCATTGCTGCAGAGACTGAAGGGGTGGGGGTCAGCCTATCAGTGCTCAGACCATACGCCGCACACTGCATCAAACTGGTCTGCATGGCTGTCATCCCAGAAGGAAGCCTCTTCTAAAGATGATGCACAGGAAAGCCTGTAAACAGTTTGCTGAAGACAAGCAGACTAAGGACATGGATTACTGGAATCATGTCCTGTGGTCAGATGAGACCAAGATAATCTTATTTGGTTCAGATGGTGTCAAGGGTGTGTGGCGGCAACCAGGTGAGGATTACAAAGACAAATGTGTCTTGCCTACAGTCAAGCATGGTGGTGGGAGTGTCATGGTCTGGGGCTGCATGAGTGCTTCTGACACTGGGGAGCTACATTTCATATAGGGAACCATGAATGCCAACATGTACTGTGACATAGTGAAGCAGAGCATGATCCCCTCCCTTCAGAGACTGGGCCACAGGGCAGTATTCCAACATGATAACGACCCCCAAACACACCTCCAAGACGACCACTGACTTGCTAAAGAAGCTGAGGGTAAAGGTGATGGACTGGCCAAGCATGTCTCAAGACCTAAACCCTATTGAGCATCTGTGGGGCATCCTCAAACGGAAGATGGAGGAGCGCAAGGTCTCTAACATCCACCAACTCTGTGATGTCGTCATGGAGGAGTGGAAGAGGACTCCAGTGCAACCTGTGAAGCTCTGGTCAACTCCATGCCCAAGAGGTTTAAGACTGTGCTGGAAAATAATGGTGGCCACACAAAATATTGACACTTTGGAAATTTTCACTTAGGGGTGTACTTACTTTTGTTGCCAGCGGTTTAGACATTAATGGCTGTGTGTTAAGCTATTTTGAGGGGACACCAAATTGTCACTGTTATACAAGCTGTACACTCACTACTTTAAATTGTAGCAAAGTGTCATTTCCTCAGTGTTGTCACATGAAAAGATATAATAAAATATTTACTAAATTTGAGGGGTGTACTTTTTGTGAGATACTGTATGTGTGTGTATATATATATATATATATATATATATATATATATATATATATTGTAAGGGGTTAGCTCGGTAGTGGGGGTGTGTGACCCTCTGGATGGGTTCACTACACACTGAATTATACAGAGAAACAGCCGAAGACTGTTGAAAACAGCATAAACAAAATCAAGCATAAAATAAACCCTGGCCACTTGGGGCGTCTATCTTCACCACACAGGAACCTATCTATGGAGTCTAGCACAGCCTACTGCTGGGTAGACACTGCTGATCATACAGCAGAAAACAAAAGTCTTTTTGATTTTTATCACACAGAAAAATCAATAGCACCTCACCTCTTCAGAAGTATTTCTGCTACTGCTCTACTTCACTCAAAAAGCCTCAGGATGCAGCATTCAGTAGTAATCCTCTGGATTACTTATAGAGGCCTTAATTGCTTCATTCTGAACAGCTGAAGTTTTCCAACCTTTCTGGCTACTTCTGCAGCCGACGCCCGATAATAATTGGTGTATTGTCTAAACAAGGCAGAAATGTATCTCCCGTCTGTGACAACACCCATATATTTACCTGACTTTCTGTCACAATATATATATATATATAGATATATATATATATATATATATATATATATATATATATATATACACACAGGCAACTAAACTAATAAAGAAGGATGGAAAAAAAAATGTAAAAATTGGATATGTTGTATTTGGAAAAAAACTAGCGGGCAACTATAATAATAAGGGGGGATGGAAAACCTTCTTTACATTGAAATAATATAAATATTAGGTGTTGTTTTATGAAAAACGGAGGGAACTAAATTAATAAAGAAGGAGGGAAAATCTTCTTTACTGTAAAATATTAGAAAAAAATATATATTTTGTGTTTGGAAAATGTAACAGGCAACTAAATAAATAGAAAAAATAGGGATGGAAAACCTTCTTAACAATAAAATATTTGAGGAATTGGATATGTTGTATTTGGGAAAAAACTAGCAGGTGACTATATTAATAAAGGGGGCTGGAAAACCTTCTTTATGTTGAAATATTAGGAATATTGTGTATGTTGTTTTGAGAAAAAATGAGGGAACTAAATTAATAAAGAGGGATGGAAAATCTTCTTTACAGTGTAATATTAGAAACCTTTGATATGTTGTGTTTGGAAAAAGTAACAGGCAACTAAACTAATAAAGAAGGATGGATTTTTTTTTTTTTTTGTATTTGGAAAATAAAACTAGCGGGCAACTAAAATAATAAAGGGGGGATGGAAAACCTTTGCATTGAAGTTTTAGAAAATGTGTCTATGATGCCTTTGTAACAAAGAAGGGGGAAACTAAATGAACATAGGGGATGGCAAACTTTCCTCAGAGTGAAATATAACTAGGTACTGTATGTTAAATACAGAAAAAAGATGGTTAAGAAAAAAAAATTACGGCTAGAATGCGTAAATCAGCGAGATACGCCTATTCACGAACGAACGCTTGCCCGTCGCAGTAAAGATACGCCGTTTACGTAAGGCGTTTTCAGGCGTAAAGTTATTCCACCAAAAAGCTGGCCTAGCCAATGTTAAGTATGGACGTCGAATTTTGAAAATTTTACGTCGTTTGCGTAAGTCGTCCGTGAATGGGGCTGGACGTCATTTACGTTCACGTCGAAACCAATACTTCCTTGTGGCGTAATTTGGAGCATGCGCACTGGGATACGTCCACGGACGGCGCATGCGCCGTTCGTTCAAAACGTCATTTACGTGTGGTCATGGTTTATTTACATAAAATACGCCCACATCTTCACAATTTGAATTAGGCGCGCTTACACCGGCCCATTTACGATACGCCGCCGTAACTTAGGACGCAAGTGCTTTGTGAATACAGCACTTGCCTCTCTGACTTACAGCGGCGTAGCGTATATGCGATACACTACGCCTGCACAAAGTTAAGCCAGTCTTTCTGAATCTGGCTAATAGACTGTTTTGAGAGAGGTCGAAAGGTGGGAGTAAGAGCGATGACAGAACACGCACTACTGCTGCTGCTGAGAAGGAACAAGAATTCAGCTGACAAAAGATACAATCTTATCGTGCTGCTTCCTCAGCAGCAGTGATCATCTGTTCTACATGAGCCAGCATTCTGGGAATGTACAGCCACCAACAGCCTCCTACTCCTAGTCTTGCAAAGCTTAGATTCCCAGGCACATGTCAAGCTGCACACTCAGTGGAGTCGCTTTACTAAAGGCAAATAGGCAGTATTTTTTACTAAGGAAGTTGCACATTGACAGAGAATTTTCCCCAGAGTGTAGGCAATGAGATAAAGCTCTGCTGACTTTCAGCAATCACTGCAAGGAAAAAAATATATATTTTCCTTTCTCGCAATAAGGTAAGTGAAGTTTCCTAAGAAAAAGGATATGGTTGGTAGTACCCTGTGGTGTGCCTCCATTGCCATTAACATACAAATACAGAGTATAGCTCATTGGGACTTTGGATGAGGCGCCACACACTGAGGGATCCATACTAACAAAGAAGCAGGGTGCTGCATGCCAAAGTCGCAAGGGCCGGCGCCGGAGACGTCTTACCCGGGAGCTGTGGCTGCTTCTGGCCATTCTATCATACTTTAATATTTTTTCACCAATTTTTACCTCCCCATTATTTAAAAAAATGTTCAATTCAGTAGTGCGCATCATTATTTCCATAATTTTTTTTCTAGCCACCATCCTGGCAGGACAGTTTTGTTTGCCTGTTTTCCATCTGCCTGTTTTTGCTTTGCTGGCCCATCATTGGATCCTTTACCCACAGCTCCCAGATTAGATGTCTCCGGTGCCCGCCAGGTGCGACTTTGGCACGCAGCACCCTGCATTTTTGCGAGTATGGATCCCTCAGTCCAGATTTAAAGTGATTGTAAAGACAGAAGGTTTTTTATCTTAATGCATTCTATTCATTAAGATAAAATGCCTTCTGTGTGCAGCAGCCATCCCAGCACCCCCTAATTCTTACCTGAGCCCTATCTCTGTCCAGCAATGTCCACAAGTGTCTCGGCCATCCGAGACTCTCCATCCTGATTAGCTGAGACACAGCAGCGGCGCTTTTGGCTCCCGCTGTTGTTAATCAAAGTCAGTCAGCCAATCAGGAGAGAGGAGGGTGGAGCCAGGCGGCAGCACCGTTTCTGAATGGACACAGGGAGCTGTGACTCAGCTTGGGTGCCTCCATAGCAAGCTGCTTGCTGTGGGGACACTGAAAAGGAGGGAGGGGCCAGGAGCACAGACAGGGGACCCAAGAAGAGGAGGATCCAGGCTGCACTGTGCAAAACCAACTGCACAGAGCAGGTAAGTATAACATTTTATTGAAAAGAAAAACCAAGACTTTACAATCACTTTAAAGCCTATGTATTTCTTTTTGGATAGAGTAGGGAATGTTAAACTGATTGTAAAGCTTTAAAAAAAATTTCATTAAGACAACAAACATATTGTACTGGTTTTGCACAGAGCAGCCCTGATGCTCCTCCTCTCAGGTCCCCCTCCTGGCTCTTAGAAAGCCACTTCCTATAGAAGCACTGGTGCATGCTCGCTCCCTTTGCCTTTATTCAGACACACAGCCTGACTTAGCCCCCCCCCCCTCCTACAGGTTTTGACTGACAACAGCAGGAGCCAATGGTCCCCACTGCTTTCAGCCACGCCCACCGTCCACCTACTTTGAATTAGGCGGGCTTACGCCAAATAATTTACGTTACGTTGGCGCAACGTAGGGAGCGAGTGCTTTGTGAATACTGTTCTTGCCTCTCTATGTTACGTCGGCGTAGCACATATGAGATGCGCTACGCCGGCAGAAAGATGCGCGGCTCTACGAGAATCCGGCCCCTAGTGTGTACTAGGTTTAAGATGATGTCAGTATTTGTACGTTCATAATGCGGCAGGGGATTAATCCTTCATGTATGGGTTTGTCAGTACATTTGAAACTTATAAAAAAAGTTGTTTCTCCCAAAAAGAAAAGAAACCAAGAGAAAGACTAAAGTGTCTATGTATATAGAGACAGTTGTAATCAATCACCCTTTTAAGCAGCTTGCTCTCTCCTTATTCACCAAGTCACTAAAAGCTACTGCATATTATTAAAGTTTTACAGCTGTTCACATCTGACAATATATGGGCTATGCAATCTGATTTGGCAAATCTGATTACGGTATTTGCAATGGATATCTGTCCAATGGAAACAATAAAGATCCACATAGATATTGGAGAGCCGACCAAACATTATTCATTCCTTTGCTACAGACCTGCTGCCTCCTATAGCTAAATACATTCCAGCACATTCTGACTTTATTTTTGTTGTGTAATAAATATCAGAAATTTATCCAGCGATTGTGCACCAGTTGTGAGCAAGCAGACAAATGTTCCCTTTCCTTAATTGCTAACATTTAAGGTGGTTTCAAGGTCCCACGCTACCTACACTTACAGTGGGGATCGAAAGTTTGGGCACCCCAGGTAAAAATTTGTATTAATGTGCATAACGAAGCCAAGGAAAGATGGAAAAATCTCCAAAAAGTATCAAATTACAGATTAGACATTCTTATAATATGTCAAAAAAAGTTAGATTTTATTTCCATCATTTACACTTTCAAAATTACAGAAAACAAAAAAATGGCGTCTGCAAAAGTTTGGGCACCCTGCAGAATTTATAGCATGCCTTTTGCAAAGCTGAGACCTGCCAGTTTCATGGATTGTTCTCAATCATCGTCTGGGAAGACCAGGTGATGTCAATCTCAAAGGTTTTAAATGCTAAGACTCATCTGACCTTGCCCCAACAATCAGCACCATGGGTTCTTCTAAGCAGTTGTCTAGAAAACGGAAACTGAAAATAGTTGGCGCTCACAAAGCTGGAGAAGGCTATAAGAAGATAGCAAAGCGTTTTCAGATGTCAATATCCTCTGTTCGGAATGTAATTAATAAATGGCAGTCATCAGGAACAGTGGAAGTTAAAGCAAGATCTAGAAGACCAAGAAAAATATCCCACAGAACAGCTCGCAGGATTGGGAGAAAAGCAATTCAAAACCCACGTTTGACTGCACGATCCCTCCAGAAAGATCTGGCAGACACTGGAGTTGTGGTACACTATTCCACTATAAAGAGATACTTGTACAAATATGGTCTTCATGGAAGAGTCATCAGAAGAAAACCTCTTCTACGTCCTCACCACAAAAATCAGCGTTTGAACTTTGCAAATGAACATATAGACAAGCCTGATGCATTTTGGAAACAAGTTCTGTGGACCGATGAGGTTAAAATATAACTTTTTGGCCGGAATGAGCAAAGGTACATTTGGAGAAGAAAGGGCACAGAATTTAATGAAAAGAACCTCTGTCCAACTGTTAAGCATGGGGGTGGATCAATCATGCTTTGGGGTTGTATTTCAGCCAATGGCACAGGGATCATTTCACGAGTAGAAGGAAAAATGGATTCAATAAAATTTCAGCAAATTTTGGATGGTAACTTGATGCTATCTGTGAAAAAGCTGAAGTTAAAGAGAGGATGGCTTCTACAAATGGATAATGATCCTAAACACACCTCAAAATCCACGGAGGATTACATCAAGAGGCGTAAACTGAAGGTTTTGCCATGGCCTTCATAATCTCCTGACCTCAACATAATAAAAATCTATGGATAGACCTTAAAAGAGCAGTGCGTGACAGACAGCCCAGGAATCTCAAAGAACTGGAAGACTTTTGTAAGGAAGAATGGGCAAAGAAACCTCAAACAAGAATTGAAAGACTCTTGGCTGGCTACAAAAAGCGTTTACAAGCTGTGATACTTGCCAAAGGGGGCAGTACAAGATATTAACTCTGCAGGGTGCCCAAACTTTTCCATACGCCATTTTTTTGTTTTCTGTAATTTTGAATGATGGAAATAAAATCTAACTTTTTTTTACATATTATAAGAATGTCTAATCTGTAATTTGATGCCTTTTGGAGATATTTCCATCTTTCCTTGGCTTCGTTATGCACATTAATACAAATTTTTACCTGGGATGCCCAAACATTCGATCCCCACTGTAGATGCAACGAGCACATGTGTCACCATGAGAGTGGTTTGCACTTAAAATGATCCTTAAGCCTCGTACACATGATTGGATTTCCATTGGACAAATCCGTGGAATTTTGTGTGAAAGGCGTTGACCATGAACTTGTTCTGCGTACAGACGGAAGAACTTTTTCGGCCAACATACACAAAACTACGTGTTTTTTCAGCTCTTTAGCAACGACCCTTTGGGCAACTTCTGCTAATGTTGTGCTATGGTTAGCATTGGTTCGGAGAATGCGTGTTTGTACTTTGGATTTTTTTACGTTGGACACACGATCTGATATTCTGACAAGACACATTTGCTGTTGGAAAATTTGAAAGCATGCTATGAAACATTTGGTGTTGGAAATTCTGACAACAATTGTCCGATGGAGCATACAAATGGTCGGATTTTCCGACAAAACCCCGCCATGACACATTTGTTTTTCGGAAAATCTGATCATGTGTACGAGACTTTAGTCTTTCCTTATATCAGGGGAAATCATTGAGGCTTTCTGCCTTGGCTATAGCCTGCATGACATATTGACTCTGTTTGCTGAAAGCATCTCAAGCACTGCATGCACTAAGATAGATGTGCTCCGTGAACCCAACATACTGTAGGCAGTGTCTACCGCTGGCAGTAGTGTCTCAAAGCTAACTTTTGATCTAGATGTTAATGCATTATGAGTATCCTGATAACAACCCCTAAACACATATCTCTTTTTTTTTTTTTAAACACAAATATGCATTGCCGATCTGAATAATATACAGTAAAGATAAATGTTCCGTTTTAATGAAAAACAATATGGACACAATAAAAAAAAAAAGCTGAGAACATGTAACAGCTGTTTCTGAGAACATCAGTAGTGTTTCTGGAAATTAATGGCACTCTGTAACACATACTACTGCCATGACGTATAGATAAATTAATTTAAAGTAATGTAAGTGCAAAAAGTTATGATGGTAGGAGTATTGGGCACTGCTTCTATGGGAGGCATATGCCATTTGTATTGTAAGTGGAACCCACTGAACAGAAATAATGTTCTTGGATGCCTTATGTCCGGGAGGCAGAATGTTCCACTGCCTGCTTGAATGATGTTCTGCTATATAAGGTCAATAAAATCACTATGGTGCTGTCTAAGCCAGAGGTGCTCAAATAGTCCCAGACTGGGAATTAAAACAGCAATGGCACATGTCATCCTAAATTTGTGAGCATTGTCATATGTTTCTGTATTTCATATTCCGAAAAATGAAAAAAAAAAAAAAAAAAGGTTATTAGTAGACATCACCATAGGCACAGTTAAGTATTGAAGGTCATGTACAAAATGTGACTAAGACAGAATCAGAAGCACAAATTAGAACAAAAATACACTAATGCCCATCAGGCATTTTAGTACCTGTCAGAGTTACCGAACTCCCAGTCAGTTCTGTGATAAAACTTTTATAGGCTGAGACTTTAGCTGTGTCATAGGTCTGAGACCCCAAATAGATGAGATTTCACATTTTTCTCATAAAACCAATGCCAAGTAAAGCTCGGCAATTCAACACAGAAAAGGTTCTTAAAGAGGACCGATTAATTTAATAGATTCATACCAAAGTATGAAATGCTTTCTGGCTGTTGAATAAAATGATTGTACATTTGTTTCTCTGTAGATCTGGTTGCAGTACATTTAAGCTGCCTGGCATGCCAGTGTGTGGAAAGGTTCTTGGGAAAGAGGATTTTGAGAAAATTTTGATAAACCAGTCAAATTCAGCAGGTAAGAGAAATTGGGAAGATCATGTCAACCTATTTAAGTGTTCAACACATAGCAAATGTATAGTCATTATCTCATGTTTTTTTCATCTACCCCCATATTTTTAGGGACTCCGGAAAATGTTTAATAGTGCAGCAAACCATCTATGTTGACAAAAGTGTTCTGAAAACAAATGAATACAGAATCACAAATATAGTATAGTAGTAAATATTTTATGAATATATGCTACAAAAATATTTATTCAGTCATAAGTTTCAAATATGGTATTATAAGGGATAGGTCCGATGTATAAACTGAATTTCAACCTGTAAATCAAATTGTGAAAATAGGACAAAAATGTAGCGCTCATGAGATCAGTACCCAAGTACCAATCCCATAAATAAGTCCAAATGACGAAACGTTGAGGGCGTGGCTGCATGACAGGTATTTACACTGACGTGAGACGCCGTAGCTAAGCATGGGATATGATCAGCACAGTCTGGGATCCAGAAGGGTATAAGAGACCTTGATTGAGCGCATATGTTGGGTCCGCTGTGACCGCAAAGCACTGCAGAGCCATCATATACACATGTTTGCTGTGATTTTTCAAGGCTGGTTTTTAAAGTTCGTCATGTGAGTTCAATGATCGAAGTGTTATGCCGTGTACAGATGGTCGTTTTTTGTGATGAAAAAAAACGACGTTTTTGAAACATCATTTTCAAAGACGAAGTTGCCTACACACCGTCGTTTTTTCACAATGCTCTAGCAAAGCGAGGTTACGTTCACCACGTTTTTCCATTGAAGCTCGCTTCATAACTAGCTTCTGGGCATGCGCGGGTGTAAAAACATCGTTTAAAACATCGTTTTTTGCTACACGCGGTCAATTTCTGTGAAGTAAAAAACGACGTTTTGAAAAACGACACATAAAATTGAAGCATGCTTCAATTTTTTTTGGTCGTTTTTCACAAGACATAAAACAACGTTTTCCCCCACACACGGTCATTTAAAGTGACGTTTTTAAAAACGTTGTTTTTTTTCATCACATAAATTGATGGTGTGTACGCGGCATTAGTGTGGATTTTAATAAATTGGTCATTATTATTTCACACGATTGGAGCACCTTTTCTTATTTACATGCGTGGATAAACCCTGAGTTGAAACACAGTTATATATTGGATGGTCGTTTTGTCCTGAGTTAAAACACACAGTGGATGGTCGTTTAACCCTTTGGAGTTCTAATTAACAAGCTCTTGAGCCGAATACGAGAGTGGGAGGCAATTTTAGCTGGTGAGTGAGATTCCAGAGGGATGGTGTCACAAGCACGGCGGTGTGGTGGAAGATTTTAAGAAGATTGAAACTTGTTTGAATATCACTTCACTTTATGGACTATTAATTTATTTATTAATTAGTCACATGTCACGTGGGACTATATATATATATATATATATATATATATTTTTTTTTTTTTTTTTCGATTTACCACTAGTGATTTGTTTACAGTTATTTAGATATTGGTACATGGGTACTGATCTCATGAGCGCTACATTTTTGTCCTATTTTGACAGTTTGATTTATAGGTTGAAATTCAGTTTATCATTATTTTTTAAGTGGCAGCTTTTATCTCACATTTTTTTCTTTGGCACAGTGGTGGTACAGGATATTAAGGGGCGGTTTCATATCTTTATACCAACAGTTCATAGGTCCAATGTATGCCTGTGGTTGTACAAAAAGGCCTTTTTGTCTACAGTGGTATTGCTACAATCCTGTAAAATTAAAGTAAAGCTAGGGTATATATTAATTCTCATAAACAGGTCATATTTTGTGTAGGGCCTTTGCTCCTAAATTGCCATGCTATGTGGTTTCCTCTGTAAACATTTGTAGTCCTCCCTTTCCTGTCTCATCTTGTTAAATGTTATCATTTCAGGAGTTCCAGTGGAAGATGTTAAAAAATCTATTGGAGAAGAACTTTTCAAAATATGTTATGAAGAAGATCAACATGTTTTGGAAGTTGTTGGAGGGTCATTGAAAGACTTTTTAAACAGTTTTAACACACATTTAAAGCAAAGTGGACAAAGCAGAACTCAGGAAGATGGGGGTGGACTTCAAGAAGGGTCAATCTTGTGCCTAGAAAAAGATCCGGATTACTTAAATGTCTACTATTTCTTCCCAAATAATATAACAGCATTGATTTTACCAGGGATTATTAAAGCATCAGCATATACACTGTATGAAACAGGTGTTGAAGTGCAGCCGATACCACGTTGCGATAATGATAGTAATGACTTTATTAAGGAACCTTATCTTTTATACTCTGTGGAGGTCAAAAATACCAAACCATCCTTGTCTCCATGTAAACCACAGTCGTATGTGGTTATCTCAGCAGCTATCTTCTGCAAGACTTTCCCTTTCCATTTTATGTTTGACACAGACATGAATATGCTACAAATTGGTGATGGAGTAAAGAAACTTCTCAACCGGAAGGACATTCCTGGGAAAACCAACTTCGAAGAAAATTTTGAAATCATTTCTCCAAAGATAAGCAGAACTTTTAGTGCGATCATGACTATGTTGAATATGCAGTTTACTATAAGAGTTAAAAGATGGGACACAACCATTGAGAAGTCATCAGAGGTGAGATCAGTTACAGAAATCTAAGATGTGGTTATCTGACTACTTTAGTACTTTATGGTTTGCTTTATTTGGTTGGTGTAGAACTTTTGTTGCAAATTGCAAGTGCCCTCTTTACATTCATAGAATTGTTATTACCCTTTGCTTTCCAACCTGTCCTCAAGTCCAACCAACAGAATTTTTTTCAGGTAAATCTAAATATGTACATGTGAAATAAATTAAATGTTTTTAAGCGGAGTTCCACCCGTTTTTAGTTTATTAAAAGTCAGCAGCTACAGAAAGTGTAACTGCTGACTTTTAATAAACCGACACTTACCTGCCCCACGGTCCGGCATTTCTTTTCCGATCCTCTTCGTGGCACAGTCATAGCAACTGTGGGCACCCGGCCGTGACAGCTTAAGGCTTCACAGCCGCGCTGCACTCTGCTAATAGCCAGTCAATATTCTCAGACCTGTGACAATTGCTGGTAGGGAGGGGCCACCCAGGGCGAGAGGAGAAGTTGCCTAGGTGGTCGAAAAGAGGAAGAAGCAAGTGGTACAGGAAGTCCCACTAAAAGGAAGTTACCTACTCCCCCCCAAAAAAATGACATGCCAAATGTGGCATGTAAGGGGGCGAGGACAGGACACAGGATCTTACGCCTAGAACAATTTTCATCTAAATAGTCCATATCAGCCTGTGAAAGCATTGTACCAATGAACAGAAAATCGAACGATCGTTCTGAATACAGATATTTTTGTCCACTTTTCTAATAGTATGTACTGGGCTTTGGTCTGAGTCATGGGTTATATACAGCTACCTTCAGTTGATTGGCAACAAAATCTGCAGGGGCATGCTCTAAATAACCCCTCCCAGCTTGCCTTAAGCCTTGTACATACGATCGGTTTGTCCGATGAAAACAGACCGATGGACTGTTTTCATCGGACAAACTGATCGTGTGTGGGCCCCATCGGTTTGTTTTCCATCGGTGAAAAGAAATAGAACATGTTTTACATTTTTCCTTTGAATATAAAACGGATAGAAAAAACTATCGTCTGTGTGGAAGTCCATCGGTCAAAAATCAACGCATGCTCAGAATCAAGTTGACGCATGCTCGGAAGCATTGAACTTTATTTTTCTCAGCACGTCGTAGTGTTTTACGTCACCGCGTTTTGGCGCGGTTGGATTTTTGACTGATGGTGTGTAGGCAAGACTGATGAAAGTCAGCTTCATCGGATATCCGATGACAAATCCATCGGATTAGATTCCATCAGATATCCGATCATGTGTACAAGGCTTTAGTCTTATGCTAGTGGCCTTAAGAGATATCCTCTCTCTACTGAGAGAAGCTTACTTCTTTTATGTTGAGGTTTTTCTCTCAAGATACTTCTGTGAAATTTCTAGCTGCTCCAAAACTTTCTGTATCTGTACTTGACTCTTCAGCTGAGCTTTGGGGGACTGCACTCATACCCCTATTGGTCCAAGATTAAGTGTTGGCTTGAAAAGTCACTTCAGCTCTGGATCCTGTGTGGATGCTCATCTTGGCACATTGTGATGAGTTAGCCATGGGTTGCTATATAGGTCCAAAACCATAGTCTACCTGTGGGGGATCCCTGTCTCTTGAGAACCCTTTGGGGGTTGCCCACATTGTCCTGCCCAGAATGGTAGACATCTGCCTCAGTAAGTTGCTTAGGGCTTTCACCCTTCTCTAACCCAGTGTGCTGATGCTCAAGTGCAGAGTGGCTATAGTAGAGTGCTACACTTTAAATGCAGTGTTGCAGCGATGGAGTTCCATTTCTTGTTCCTGAGTGACTCAGTGGTTAAAAGAACTTACGGGTACAAGATCTGGTGACTTTACATTGCCTTGGATGACTTCAGGTTTGAGGTTACCTACCTATAATTTGGAGGTCACAATATTGGTGAGTGTGGTTCATGTGGGCAATTGATCACCAAGTGGACTGCATAAATTGATTATTTGAAGAAGATTTTCACTTTTATTTCACATTGATTTATTACACACAATTATTGGGACCTTTGACATTTTATTATATATTGTGAAGACAGTTACAATGTATATATATATACACAATATATATGTGTATATATATATATATATATATATATATATATATATATATATATACACACACACATGTTTTTGGTTAAAAGGAACTACGCCTTTCCTCCACTACAGGTTCTCCTTCGGCTTCTCTGCAGGATTGAGATAGAGAATGTTCTGATGATTTTTATTGTACCAAACTGGTCTAGGAGGACATGATACTCGGACATACTCAGACTCCTGATGGACTCTCTTTGTGCCCTCTCATATTGTCTAGACCAGTGGTCCCCAACCTTTTTGGCACCGGGGACCGGCTGCATGGAAAAAAAAAATTTCCAAGGCCCGGTTGGGGGGAGGTTGGGGATGGCATGCGCGGGGTAGGCGATTTTTCGCGGGCAATTTGTCAGCGCATTATTTGTATTTATTACATTGTAGTAAAAAATAAAGTTAAACCCACCATAATGCAGAATCAGTGGGAGCTTTGAGTGTGTCACTTGCCATGCTGCCTGCCACCAGATGTGGTAAGGCCCCAACAGATGAAGCTAGTGCCCCCACTAGGCCCTGCTCACACTAACCCTGTCACTGGTAGTGTTGTCATACTCTGGGCTCCCCCATTAACAGTACTGTCATCTGCCCCTATTTATATCATAACCCCACATTACAGTCCTCAGTCCCCCCCACACATTACAGTCCTCAGCCTTCCCCCCCCCACACATTACAGTCCTCAGCCCCCCCACACATTGCAGTCCTCAGCCTTCCCCCCCCACACATTACAGTCCTCAGCCTTCCCCCCCACACATTACAGTCCTCAGCCTTCCCCCCCCACACATTACAGTCCTCAGCCTTCCCCCCCACACATTACAGTCCTCAGCCTCCCCCCCCCACACATTACAGTCCTCAGCCTTCCCCCCCACACATTACAGTCCTCAGCCTTCCCCCCCCCCACACATTACAGTCCTCAGCCTCCCCCCCACACATTACAGTCCTCAGCCTTCCCCCCCACACATTACAGTCCTCAGCCTTCCCTCCCACACATTACAGTCCTCAGTTCCGTCCCCCACACATTACAGTCCTCGGTTCCATCCCCCACACTTAGGGACAGATCGGAGGGAGGCACAGCATGAGGAGAAAAGTTGCAGGGAGGGAGGCGGGACAGTTCTGGATGGAGGGCCGAGGTAACAAACAGGTGATTGGCTGCTAGGATGAAGGACAGTCCTAGCAGCTAATCGCCTGTTTGATAACCTCGGGCAGCTCCGCCCTCCACCCAGAATTGTTCCGCCTCCCGCTGTCGGCTCTATGAGCGACGCAGGAGGAAGAAAAGTCTCCTTGCGGTCCGAATGGCAGAGTGCCGCGGTCCGCATGTGGGGCTCTCTCATGCCGCCTGCTCGCAGCCCGGCTGCAGAAGTGCCGCAGCCCGGTAGTGGGCCGCGGACCGAAGGTTGGGGAACACTGGTCTAGACCCTCTGTACAAAGGGCCTTCTGTTGGAAGGCATTCCACAATCCCATGCCTATTCCAGAAAATGGCTAGAACTGTTTTTTAACATTGGGCTCCCATTGACTTCAATGGGGTTCCAGATTCAGCACTCAAATTTAGCTATGTTGGCTAAAGCCTGCTTGATCCTAATTAACCTTGATTCTGCACTGTTAAACGCAATGGGAGAATGTTGTGCTTGCAAAGTTAAAACTAAAACTATTACATTTTTACAGAACAAAGCTGCAGCTATTTATTCAGTGTGATCTGTTGATGGTGTCTACTATTGCACAATGGCTAGTTTACCTTTTTTTTGACAATACATGTATATTTGAATATGTTATTTAAAAGGGAAGATGATTATGGATGGGACTACAACCTTCTGTCCTAAAGTAGAAGATATTCCTAACTATGCTTAAACCTTCTCCCACCCACTCTAAATCCTGTACTATCTCGCCTGTGAAAGGAAGATGCATATACTTATCTTTTCTCAGAGCGCTAAGGTCCAGTCACGTGATCCCCCAGTGGCAGCTACAGGTGAGAGGAGAGATCGCCAACAACAGCTGCAATGCCTGTGTGCTGACATTACCCATAGACTTGCTTTGGGGCGTCAATTCAGTCAGTTGTGCCTCCCCTCACCTGAAGCTGCCGCTGGGAGCCAATCACATGACCGGACCAGAACACCCTTAGAATAGTTACGTATAAGCATTTTCCCTTCACATGGTGGCTAATATGGGATTTAGAAGGAGGGGAGGAGAGGTAACTACAATGCCCCCGACTGCTTTTAGTTCTGAATGGACTCGTAGTTCATTCACAAGCCCTGCAGCTTGTAAACAGTCAGCACATATGCAGGTATGGGCTGAAAGCTGCAGGGATTTCCTACAGAAGTCTTGCTTTGCACCCGTGATCCACTAATCATGGGTGCAATGCTTTCCAGACTCCTTAGGTGAAAAAATAATAAATGCACTTTTTTTTTTCCTGCAATGTGCATTTATTTATTTTTTTCCCAAAAGGTGAATTATCCTTTAAGCATACAGTAGCTAGGAATAACCTGAAATTTCATCTTTAAGATCTTTTGCTGTACAACTTCCCTGTCATGTCCCAATGTGTGTGCTGCATTGAAGCCTGTAAAGACAATCTACTGGAGAATATGGGCTTACATTTTAGATTAGATTAGATTCTCTACTGGAGAATATGGGCTTACATTTTAGATTAGATTCTCTACTGGAGAATATGGGCTTACATTTTAGATTAGATTAGATTCTCTACTGGAGAATATGGGTTTACATTTTAGATTAGATTCAGACTGGTTTAGAGCAGTGATTATTTGGATTTATGTGGCAAAATTGCCATTTAAGTAAAATAATTAAGGTGAGACAAGCATGCAACTTCAATAAAGTATGTTTTAATTGTAAAGTTTCATGTTTGACCTTAAACATTACTTGATAAGTAAAACAAGTTTTGTGTTCTGAACTATATCTGAATTGATTAGCCTTTGGAAGAGTTCAAGTGGTTGCTTAAATAAGATACTTTGCAAGCATATCTCATCCCTGGCAAGCACATCACCACACCACCTTCTTACTCATATTAACAGCTCCAATAGCATGTACCAAGCAGAATGGCATCCCAACAGTACAGGTGTTAGATGTGCAGAATACGTAAGGGCTACTCCTAAGCTTTCATAAAGTGTTTATTGCTGTTCTTTTCTCTGGAGGCAATTTTCCTTCATGTTCTGGTGAACATGCTGGAGGTGAAAAGAATCTTTTCAGTTTTTGACATATATAGCAATGGAAACCTGACAGAGATTTGAACACTGTCTATACTATCAAAAACACATAATCATGCCAGGCTGGAGTTTTACTTTGAGTAAATCATATTTTGGAAAGCATCATTGGTCCCATTTGTAAATGGACCAATACTTACCAGTAAAACAATAGTGTTTGGTGAGCTTGGCCATTACTTTTTTTATGTAAGGGTTTTTTAGTCTTTTACTCTGAGGCTAGGATGCAACTCCTCTTTTTTTATTTTTTAGCCCCTAGCTAAATCAAAGGATTAGAGCTCTTAGGCTCACAAAGTCATGAATCAATTGTTCAGTGTGTATTTAGACGTGAAATTTATCCTACTCTCTAAGAGATTTGGTCTGATTATACGAATGATGCAGGCAGCATTAGTTCAATAATCAATATTGACCTTAAAAGTTGGAACAGCGTGACTGTCTCTTTGGTAACTGCAGAAATAGAGCCTTCAAGGCTTGGAAAGTCAGGTGGAGTTAATCATAGAGACTGCAAGAGGAAGCACAGGAAGTGTGCGTTAATATTATTATCACTATTTATCTGACCAGCTTGTGCAAGGAAGTAGGAAAAAAAAAGAGTCAGCTATATATATTTTTAAATCATTTTAGGACTCTTCTTTGCAGTTCCTTGTTTTTTTCTGTTCCGTAGTTACAATATTCACCTTGTAGATAGGTAGGATAACCTGGTTTAAACAGGCTTTGTACATTTTGGAATTTACATACTGACTATAACTCATTTTCATAAAGCCTCCAAAGAGTAAACCTACTGCTATTTGCAGGCACCTTCCACTTTCCAGCCGTGATCTGCCATTGCATAGAGAAGCACAAAAAAAAGGAAAGGTTTTATTTAAAAATGCAATTAGCATCCTGATGAGGGAGGAACCAGAAATGCAAAATATACCATATATACTCGAGTATAAGCCAAGTTTTTCAGCCCTTTTTTTTGGGCTGAAAATGACCCCCTCGGCTTATACTCGAGTCAGCGTGTCAGAGTCCATTGCCGCCTGACTTCACCATGCCCATTGCAGTGCAGTGCCGCCTATCACGGTCGCCCTCTCATCCTCTCGTCTATCACAAACGAGAGGGCGATCGTGATAGGCGGAACACTGAACACAGGCGGAACACACGGTTTCCCAGCAAACACTGTGTTCAGTGTTCCGCCTATCACAATCGCCCTCTCGTTCGTGATAGACGAGAGGGCGATCGTGATAGGCGAAACACTGAACACAGTGTTTGCTGGGAAACTGAGTGTTTCGCCTATCACGGAACAGCAGAAGGAGGAGCACAAGTTTTTAAAACTGCATGGCTGGCCGTCTGAGTATGTCAGGGACTCGAGTACACAGATCGGATTCTGCAATGGGCACGGTGAGGTCAGGCTGCAAAGGTAACGGGACCTGCCGGGGGAACAAACTGGATCGTGCCATGGTCGAGTTGAAGAGCTGCAATGGGCACAGTGAGGTGAGGCTGCAAATGGGCACTGTGAGGTGAGGCTGCAAATGGTCACAGTGAGGTGAGGCTGCAAATTGGCACAGTGCGGTCAGGCTGCAAATGGGCACAGTGAGGTCAGGCTGCAAAGGGGCACAGTGAGGTCATCCTGCAAATGGGCATAGTGAACCTGCAAATGGGCATTGTTGACCATCTTTTCCGCTTACAGTAGCTGATGCATTCTCACCCTCGGCTTATACTCAAGTCAATACATTTTCCCAGCTTTTTGTGGTAAAATTAGGTACCTCGGCTTATACTCGGGTCGGCTTCTACTCGAGTTAGCAGTTTAAACTTCAACTTTAAAGCAGTATTAAACTTAAAAACAAAAATGTTATATATGACAGCTTACCAAACCTAAATTGTGGTGGCTGCATTTGTTTACTTTTCTTTAGACTTTGTTTAATTTATTTACACCTGGTGATCCAGTCATAAGCACACTTCCTTCTTAGGTGGCTCCTCTATGGTGGAGCAACAGAAAATTCTTTGGACAGCAGCACTACCTGAAAGGATAGGTTGGATGCACTAGTAGATTTATATGGATTTTATGTACGCACTACTGTCAGTGTTAAAGAATAGGTTCACCTTTTTAAAATGTTTAGGATGTAACACGCAGACCTTCCTCTCCTCTAACCACCCCCTCCCCTTTCCTGTGACAGCAGGCGAGACTTCCTCTTCCCTGCTGCCACTGTCACATTTTAAAATCGGTGCGGCTGTGAATGAAGAAACTACAAGTTCGGTCTTCCACCTCGGTAGGGGCCCTCATAGTTCACTGACACTCTAGCTCTCAAACAGAAAGCCTGTATAAAAGTATAAGTGTGAAAGTTGGAGGACTTGTCTGCAGGAGCCTGACATTGCACCTGCGATCCACTGACGTGACACACTCACGTGACTGCCTGACGCTCTTCTCCCCTGATCTGAGAACTATCCCCTGCTGACTTGACACAGAAGGAGAGGAGGAGAGTGGCAGGCAGTCACATGAGATTCAAGCGTAAATAGAGTATGAAGCTGCATATTTTTTATAAAGCACATACACAGGGCTTTACACACACACACACACTTTTTTTTTCATCTAACACATGGAATTCTAGGAATAAAACAAAGTTATTTTAGCATTATAGCAGCAAGGGGAGGGGCGGGAAGCAGATCGGCACTGAGACTAGCTGACAGGCAGGGTAGGCCGGAGAGAGGAGAGGCAAAGGGCTGATGAAGGCACGTGAACTAACCATGGTATCATGGATCAGCAGCCATGATAAACGTGGTCAGTTTACAGAGGGGAGAGCAGCACCAGGTATTTTAGATTATAGAAAGGGACAAATCGCACAGCACAAGCACTGTGCTGGAATTCATGCTTAAAAGGAACAGTATTGTTTTTGTTTCAGGGTTCCAACCGCTTTAATTCTAAACTGCATCATATATGATATTTTTGATTTGCGATTAGTACCATTTAAAGTCATCAGGTTGTAGGGGATAAATTCATGTTTTGGCATTCCCATGGGCACGTGATGGAATCTGCCTAAGGCTGGCCATACATGGGTCGAATTTCGAAAAAAAAAGTATTTTGAAAATCTTATCTAAGAATTTTTGTTTGAATATCGCACCATTAGTGGGCTGCAGCAACAGCCGATTTGAGTAATCAGCATGTTGGGAAAAAAATAAATAAAAGATTTTCTAATAAATGATGGGAGAATCGTGCGAGAAATGTAATCAAAAAAGAAATGTACAAGAAAAGAAAATTCCCGTAAAGAAAAGAAGATTCCCAGCCACAAAAATTATTTTCCGTAGCAACATGAGGTGAAATCGAAGGCTTGGTTGGTTGAATTTCAAAATCAATGGTGGCACCATCGCATCACAAAACACACAACATTTCTTATTTTCAAAAGAAAATTCTTTTGAAATTCGACCGTGTATGATGAGCCTAAGGCCCCGTACTCACGACCAAACATGTCTGCTGAAACTGGTCCGCAGACCAGTTTCAGCAGACATGTTTGGCCGTGTGTTGGCCCGAGCGGACCATTTTGGGACGGATCAGACAGGTTTCCAGCGGACAACTGTTTCCCGGACTTGTTTTAAAACAGTCCGCTGGAAACCTGTCCGCCCGGACATGTACGGTCGTCTGTACAGACCTACCGTACATGTCCTGCCGCCCGCATCCCTCGCATGCGTCGAATGACTTCGACGCATGCGTGGAAGCATTTTTAGGGCGGCCCGCCCACGTCGCCGCGTCATTGTCGCGGCGACACCGCGTCATCGACGCGGCGACACCGCGGACACGCCCCGCGTAATGTTTACGCGCGGGCTTCTGTTCGATGGTGTGTATAGCCATCGAACAGAAGTCCCCGGGCAGTCCCCGGCCAGACATGTCCGATGGAAACGGTCTGCAGACCGTTTTCATCGGACATGTCCTGCCGTGAGTACTCGGCCTTAGACATTCAAATGGACGCAAACTGGTGGTCAGGGGCAGCTGCCGATGAGACTTGTTAGAATCTTGCTGGCATTTCTATACACTGCATGCACGCCTTGATTTGTACTCTGTACAGATTAATGGTCAAGATTGATGCTGTTCGCATGTATATAGAGCCTACTATCAGCCCTGGATTCAGAAAGTGTGCCTAGTTTCTAGCAGCAAACTGGCCACACAGCTAATCGGCCAGTTTTTATGTGGCCATAGCACAGAATGCAACTGTATCCAGAGGCAATGTTTAGCCTCCTGTGAAGACAACAAATTATCCTCCCCGCATTGCCCATGTGAATGCAGCCTAATATGTAAACTAAATATTTTAGAAATATTTTTATAAATCATTTCAGCAAAGCAAATGACCCACAGCACTTAGTTGAGAAGTAAAATCTTTCCATACCATTATCAAATAGAATATATTGCGTGCGCTCAGCAGGCGCTCTAAATTAACTAGAAATCCATTGGCTCACCCCTTTTGATCATTCATGTATAAAGTAGCTAGTTTATCTAGTACATCTTGCTATTATTCAGTGTATAATAAAACATTTTAAAAATTCTGTTTTGTGGGAAATAATTGTGTAGAATGCTGAGATGCTGTATATCAACAATTCACTTTTAAAATGTTGCTTTAGTATAATATATTTATGTTTCATTTTCCATATTATGAATAGCTCTCTGCTGGGCTTTTCTTAATACATCTGCAGTTTTAAAGTTGTCAGTATTAAGTTAATGAAATGATTAGAACTGGTTCTTTCTAACTAAAAATAATGGCACAGACATTGGTTCCAATGCTTGGATTATGCAGTTAATAAACGGCAGATGTGAAAATTAGGTGACAAAATTACTCCTTAATTTTATGCAAAAGTAATATGGCTCAGCTGAATTTCATGCTTCATTTCTATGCTTATCATTGAAAGCGTAACTCATCACCTCATTAGGTTTGATATACACAAAAATCTTAATGAAATGTGACAGTTTTTCTTAGTAAGTTATAAGGTGATTTTCTTTTCTGGCATAGCTTATTAAAATGTATGTAGATTTTTTATTTTTGGGTGGTATAGTCATTATGAAAAAGGCTGAGGAAAATGACATTCCCTGGAAATAGTAGTCAGAATATGGAAATATTTCTCATACCTGAAAATGAATATTTTGTACATCGCAGATTTGTACTACCAGTTTGACAGGTTTTAGATTCCCTAGAGAAGGGGTATTTTCTCTCTCTAAGTAGAAATCATTGCTATGCGGCTCATGGCATTTCTTCTGACATGTTAAGATAGTATATAGTATGGCACCTGATGACACCGCGTATCACATAATTAACTGTGCTGGAGCACTGTTTATTCCTTTATATGGTTAAGCTATTTGTACAGGACTGGAAATGTTTGCACGTGTCATCCCGGCACTTGCCCATATAAAAGTTAACCCAGTGGAGTATTTAACTTTTAGTTGATGTCACAAATCTTGTCCCATAAAAACTGAAAGGAACAAAAATGAATGAAAAATTAATTGTCAGATTTTCTTTAAAAAGCTCAAGAATTTTTCCTGCATTTGTTTGTTTTATAGTATTTATCCAACTACATTTATGTTTGAGTTGGGAGGAAAACAATAATGATCATAGTTCATCAGGGCTCACAGGCATGAGTGTCCAAGCTGCTGCTTTGTGGCTGCCCTGTATTGCTGTCTGTTTGTTGTCTGTATTTCTCTGAAGCCTCGTACACACGACCGAGGAACTCGACACAACACAACGTTTTTCTCGTCAAGTTCCTTGTTAGGCTGTCGAGGAACTCGACAAGCCAATTTTCTCCATTCCCGTCAAGGAAATAGAGAACATGCTCTCTTTTTGGCTCGTCGAGTTTCTCGACAGTTTCCTCAACGAAAATGTACACACGGTTTTCTCTGCAAAAAAATATCTCCCAGCAAGTTTCTTGCTGGTTTTTGCTGAGAAACTCGGTCGTGTGTACGAGGCCTGACTCATAGAGAGACAAGACCTCTACAGAGCCGTATGTTTCTCTATGAGTATTGTATTTTAATAAAGCAAGGTTCAATGTGGTGTATGGAGATTGTGAATGTAGAATTAATGGAATTTTGTTCATTAGGACATAAATGTTGTGTTCGAAATAGGGCTTCTGGCTTTCAGAAGAGATCTGTTTAGAAGTCTCAAGCCTCGTACACACAATAGGTTAGCCACAGGACAACGGTCTAAAGGACCGTTGTCATAGGTTAACCGATGAAGCTGACTAATGGTCCGTCACGCCTACACACCATAGGTTAAATAACCGATCGTGTAAGAACGTGGTGACGTAAAACACAACGACGTGCTGAAAAAAACGAAGTTCAATGCTTCCAAGCATGCGTCGACTTGATTCTGAGCATGCGTGGATTTTTAACCGATGGTCATGCCTACTAACAATCGGTTTTGACCTATCGGTTAGGAATCCATAGGTTAATTTTAAAGCAAGTTGGCTTTTTTTAACCTATGGTTAAATAACCTATGGGGCCCACACACGATCGGTTTTGACCGATGAAAACGGTCCTTCAGACCATTGTCCTCTGGTTAACCTATCGTGTGTACGAGGCCTCAGTGATGTCACTTTTGTTTCTTTAAAGTGACACATGCCATTTCTTCTGCTATCTCATTTAACAGTACCAATGCATAGAGGCTTGTTAACTCTTTGCTCTCTTTTTTATGTTACAGCCCCCAACTCAAAAAAACTCAATGTAAAAATCAACTTTAATTTCAATTTGGCTTCCTTCATCCCTGCTTTAGTGACTGGGATTATTTATTATTTTGTTTTCTGTCTGCTATTCATTCTGTAATAGAAGATATGGAGCAAAAAAAAATGCTTATCAGAGGATTGATATGGGTCACATTAAGTCTCATTTTGACTGGTCTTACCAATTTTACTGGAACTCCTACTGCCTGTAAAATATAATTCATATAATTATATTCATATACGGTAATTCATAAAATAATTGCAATATTTGATAAATTATAAATATATAGTCTACTGCCCTATATTCTTTTTCCTAATTTAAAATTAGACTATTTCTAAATATAACACACAATCCAAAAGGCACTTAAAAATGCACAGTACAAGGTGTTGATTTTGTTATGCTTAAGGAAGAAAGCAGGACTTTCTAAGTGAAGAGGTAAGAGCCTGAAAGTTGCAAGTGCTTTAAAATATATCCAAACTAAAAAAAACAAAAATGAATGTGTTGCACCTTATCAGTTCTTCGATGTGATGGCTTCATTTGTTTTAAGTTTTCAAGTTTGTTTTCCTTTATTTTCACCTAGTAATGTTGCAAATAACACAATTATTATTTAGTGGCAATGTATATTCTTCCACTGTGTCTATGGTGGGAGCCATTGTTGCCACCCAAAACTGGGGTACAAATATTTCTGCCTTTGTTCATCTCCATTGCATAGGTGGTGGTGATAATAGTTCATAGAATGAATAGCATTGTTTTTGCTTTCAGTTGGACCCTCAGTAAGTGACAAGGACATTGCATTTATGGCAAGATCAACACGTATTTTCTGTAGTTGACAAAAATGTTCTTAGGACCCATTTGCACTAGTTGCGTTGTGACTTTTCCAGAGCAATTCCAGAGAAAGTCAGTTCATCTTGTTTACAAATGAGTTAGCCCTTTCCACCCAGATCTGCCATTCATAGAAGCCATACTAAAGCTTCTATAAATTAAATGTGACCTATGAATGGAGTGGTTGTTGCTATCAATCATCTACCCATCCTTCAGTCTTAGATTCTGTTCCATTCATAAAAGCCGTAGTATAGCTTCTATGAGTGATGGATCTTGGCAGAAAGTGTGGGCATAGTTGATTTTCCTTGATGAGAGCCTGTGACAGTTTCTTAAGCTGTATTAAATCCTGCCTCACCAGAAGTTTGTAATGGCAGGGGTGGGGAAGGCATTGGAAGAGGAAGATTTCATTTTAATGAGGGCACGGCAGTACAAGGGATGCATAATACTGAAGGTAAGTAATGTCCCCTTGTGTTGTTTTTTTTTAAATAAATGTAGGCTTTAAACCTTTTGTTGCCAGGTCTGTACATCGTATGGAACTGACAACGGGGGGTTTTACGTACACTCCTAGTGGCTGCAGCCTCCAGGAGTACATGTATATCTGACAGGAAAAATAACCTTTCATTTAGGATGGTTATAAAAATTGGGGCATCTAATACTGGTGACCACTTTGTTCACAATGTCTTTGTCTTATATTTACAGACAATGAATTTAAAAGGCCAGATGATCTATGTCTTTGAATCCAGTGCCATTTTATTCATGGGGTCACCATGTGTGGATCGGCTAGAGGATTTTACAGGACGCGGTCTTTACCTTTCAGACATTCCCATCCACAATGCCTTGAGAGATGTTGTACTGATTGGAGAACAAGCCAGGGCACAAGATGGGCTGAAGAAGCGGCTGGGGAAGCTGAAAGGTACACTTGAACTTGCTCATCAGGCTTTGGAGGAAGAGAAGAAGAAAACTGTTGACCTTTTATTTTCTATCTTTCCTGGTGAAGTTGCCCAGCAGTTGTGGCAAGGGCAGACTGTGCAAGCCAAGAAATTTAGCAATGTGACAATGCTTTTTTCTGACATTGTAGGCTTCACTGCAATATGTTCTCATTGCTCACCCATGCAAGTTATTACCATGCTTAATGAACTCTATACACTTTTTGACTTCCACTGTGGAGACCTGGATGTCTACAAGGTATGCCTATTTTAACTTCCCTGTTCTGGTGCTAATAAGCAAAAATTATTGTTTTGTGCTACTTCTGGGGAAGATCAGCAGTAGAGGGTGTGGATATAATCACTAAATGGGTAAGCTCTACTATAATAAGATATAGTGCATAATTCTGGTGCCATATACAGGGATGCATGGGCCTAGAGAGATATATTGTATGTAGAAGTGATTTCTAATCTATGTTGGTTTCTTAATGTGTATATAAATCCTAAAGATATTTTTCAGTATGTATATAATTATGCTTTACTGTATACTGTTTTCTTAAGAAAATATTTCTTATAACGCATAATCTAGTGGATTAGCAGTAGAGATGAAAATTTAATTCTAGATATAACTTTATATTTTCGTTTTTTGGGGGAAAAGTAAGAACTTCTCATGTTACTATTGCTGTCTGCATCTGCCTGTGGAAATTTCATTTGTTTTCTGTTTCGCTGATTACTGCCATCAGAATAGGAAATAAAAGGAATCTTTATTGATGATATAAGTCTCATGGTTCAGAACAAAATAATGACTGATTAATCACAGAGTGTTCATTCAATATATGAGCAGCATATCTTGTAATCAGCTGAAGTGGAGGCAATTTTTAACTATAAGGAAAAAGTGTAATACTTTAGTACAAAATGATGATAGATTAGTCACAAAGTGTTCCCTCAACCAACAGTACAAGTAGCATACCTGATAAATGTTATTATAATTTAATCATCTATATTTCTTGACCTAGTTGAACTGTGAGTTTTGCATTTCATTTTTCTGCTCCCCTGATAAATTGCAGTAAACGACAGTGCACTTTTCCACTGTGGCCTATTTTCTTGAAACTCTGGAGGGATTGGGCTGACCACTGAAATGCTAATAGCTTTGCTACAATATGAGCAGGGCTGGGTAATTATGGCCCTAACAAGGCTTTTAGGGAAAAAAATGATGTTGGTTGGACAAATCACTGCTGACCTTAAATTTTTAGGAAGCTCCAATGACAAGATCTATTTTCGTGAGTATGTGGATTCCTCTTTACTAGGGATGAGCCGAACACCCCCCGGTTCTGTTCGCACCAGAACCTGCGAACGGACCGAAAGTTCACGCAAACTTTAGAACCACATTAAAGTATTTGGGACTCGAACGATCAAAACATGCAAGTTATTGTCCTAAAAAGGGTCTGGGGACCCGGGTCCTGCTACAGGGGACATTTATCAATGCAAAAAAAAGTTTTAGAAACTGCAGTTTTTTCGGGAGCAGTGATTTTAATGATGCTTAAAGTGAAAAAAGAAAAATAAATATTCCTTTAAATAGCGCCCCTGCTGGATGTCTATATTATGCCTGTGAAGTGGCACATGTCCCCCCCCCCCCGGCCATTACCACCCCCTTTGGGTCTTGTATGGATATTAAGGGAAACCCTGCACCCAAATTTAAAAAAAGAAAGACGTGGGGCCCCCAGGCCCTATATACTCTGAACAGCAGTATGCAGGCGGTGAAAATAAGACAGGGACTGTAAATCAAAATACTGCAGGTCCCTGCCTGTATTTGTATGAGAACACCAGCAATTTTATTCAGGTAAGCTTTAGCTGCACACTGTGCAAAGGACCCAGTACACTAAGTGAAAATACTGCAGCTAGCACAATCACCTGCCTGCCTGTCAGTATATTATGAAGAGAATACAGGAACGGATCTAGCCAAACTGAATACAGTGTATAAATATATATACAACACCTGGAATGCATATATATCCTCTACACACTGTAACTGAAGCTAACTGACTCGCCTGCCTGCTCTATCTAACTCAAAATAAATGACACTGTCTCTCTCTGTCTGTCTTTAACCAACGCCGCAACACACTACACAAGGCCGCCACGCAGGCAGCCTTATATAGTGTGGGGTGTGTTCTAAACCCCTGAGACATATTGGCTTTGTTTTTTTCCGCGCTGTGATTGGTCAAAGAATGTGGGTCATTGTGCATGCTTGGCCAATCATCAGCCAGCAATGCACTGTGATGCCGCAGTGAATTATGGGCTGTGACACGCCACTCTAATTTGGCGTGATTGGCCCATAATGTTCAAAATTCGGCGAACGGTTGAACAGCCGATGTTCGAGTCGAACATGGGTTCGACTCGAAGCTCATCACTACTCTTTACAAGTTGCTTAATGATACTGTGTTGCACCAACAACAACACAATTAAGTACTCTCAGTACTTTTTTAAATGCAATTTTTCAGGACAAGCTTTTAGATGTCTACCCTCTTCTTTTAAGCCCAGTCAGTACTAATACACAGAGATTTAGCAAAATGTTAGGTCCATAGCAGTTTGTTAAACTTCTGTGTACCAATACTGCTTAGACATGCTAGACCCCTAAATGCTTGTCCTGAAAATTTAAACATTGGAGCACATGAAAACAGCATCGCAGACAGTACTCAACTTTGACATCTCCTGGCATATTCTAGATAATGTAAAAGAAATTAAAATTCAAACAGGGGAATTGAAGTGGATGTAAACTCTCCATATACCCAGTGAATTGAACTGCCTCAGATGATACACAGAGATGAAACAAATCTCCCTACATAAGTTTTGCATGTATAACTTCTGTCTTCAGTTAAATACTGTATACTGTTAAGAAAGTGCACATTGTGTTAGATTTTTCTCTTCCTGTTTCAGCAGGGGGAGGGGAGTCTTGCCATACACTGTGAGACAGCTGATTGGAGGAAAGGCACACACCCCCCTTCACATAGGCAGAGACTTGCAGAGCTGTGCTGTGAATAGATCAGCTCAAGATCAAAAGCACTAGATATGATAACATGTGTGGTTATTTTTACTTGCATACATGCAGTTTATATAGAATGATTATATAAATTATATAAATTATATAATCAATTTTGATTGGCTGGTAGAGGTACTGAGCTCTAAACCCCACGTTACAACATAGATTTTAGGTAGTAGCTTTTAAGCCAATACTGATATATATCTTTTAAGCAGATATTAACATTATCAAATAACATTTTCTGTTTCAAGGTGGAAACTATTGGGGATGCTTACTGTGTGGCAGGAGGATTACATAAAGAAAGTGAGACACATGCTTTTCAGGTTGCATTGATGGCATTAAACATGATGGAACTCTCAGATACAGTAACGTCTCCTCATGGTGAGCCCATCAAGGTATGTTATCATCTGTATATCAAAAGCAATATATTAGAAACATCTATTTCTCAATAATAATAATAATGCGTAACTTATCCAGGAATGTTACATGTATCTTCTGCTGTTAGAATACACTGACTAGTGGCTGCAGCCACTGATCAACGGAAAAATGTTTCAACTTTTCCTTTGACAGAAGTCGATTAAGGAAAAGCTGACACACTGATCGAAGTTCAGCTGGTCCCACTAATAACACTTCAAACCAACTCTGACTATGGGTATATTGTAGCTGGTGCAAACAACTGCTACACCATTTCATACATAAGCAGAAATTATGAACTGCTGTGGAACAATAGTCAAAACATGACATAGATCGTCTTTTAGGTGCTGCCATGCATGGATCTGTGTATTTACATGTAGCGATAACCCCTAAAGGGGGTAATAAAGCAGATCTACCTTACCTATTAGGAGGCCAAGCCCAGATATCAGTTCCATAGCACACAGAGAAACACAAGCTCATTGTAGGGGTGTCTACATGCACCCCCACTTTAAAAACTGGCTTTGTCCTCATTTGCCAAAAACTTGCTCTTGCCCCCAAGAGCAGAGTATCCTGATTTACAGGGGTAGGTTGGGGTGCAATGGGTAGGCAATAACAGTTATAACATAGTAAATAAAGTTTTGCATAAAGAAGGACTTCAGAACACATAACAAAAACATTGCCACAGGCGAAGTCAGGCATGTAATGACAGGTACTCTTGCAATAAGAATATCAAAGCAGTACATTGTATTATCAGGTAGATCCACACCACTATCTAATCATTACAGCAAATAACAAAAGCTAAGTCCACAGTCTTTTTATTTATTGTAGTAGTTGAACACAGGTGGGTAGAGGGATGAGGGTGCAGGATACCCCTGACACAAGCAGGTGCAGGAGGGCAGTTTGCCAAGCAAAGTCTTTCAATAGCAACCTGAAATATTGCTGGAGATAAAGGGGACAGTTGGTTAGACCTGACCTAAAAAATACATTGCTGCTTCACTGAGTAGGGCTCAGTGCTGGACGCTACACAGAGATTTGGTGTTAAAAAGGGTCTGAAAGATGCAAACATATTGTGCAGAGGAAGATGCAAGAGAGAAATGAATTGAAACTGTTGACAGCTGCATTTATTACACTTCAGGCTAAACAGTTTTGCTTCCAATTATTATTTCAAAAGACCACCTGTGCTGAGGTTGAGTTAAAACTGCTGCAAAATGTAAAAACCTGTTTAAAAGCCTAAATAGGAAATACCAAATATACAAGTTAGAGTTTTAAATATGCTTTTATAAATGTATTACTTATTGGCTTCTTGTTTATCTACAATAGATGCGTATTGGGCTGCATTCTGGTTCAGTGTTTGCTGGAGTCGTAGGAGTAAAAATGCCACGCTATTGCCTTTTTGGAAACAATGTGACTCTTGCCAATAAATTTGAGTCATGCAGTGAGCCAAGGAAGATAAACATCAGTCCTACTACGTACAGGTAAATAACCAATATAGTAATACTTCAGCTTTTATTATATAAAACAACTCACATCAGGCCTACCTTGCACCAACATAGTCCCCTGAATTCCAGTGCACATACCTGGTACTGAACTCATTGCCAGGTCGAGAAAAAAACTCCATAAGATTAAATTGTCACTGATTATTGATTGTTGTTATCCTAGTTAATTCAAACTTTCCTATTTTCTGGTAACAGTAAGGCTGGCCATACATTATACAATTTTCTTATTCAAGTTCCTTTATGCCTTGTTTCCACTGAGCGGAACAGTTCGGGTTGGTACAGTTTGGAACGCTTAGAATGGTCCGATCTATTCTGGTGAGCATTTCCACTGCAAGTCGGACCGTCAGGGGCCATACAGGGTTTAGAAAAAATGCCTAGCGTGTCCACCAATCAGTGGAATGTATTGTTGCTCCGCCCTGACCGAACCGTTCCATTTTCTATGGCCCCACATCTGAAGCAGGACCCAGAATGGTGTGGTACGGTTCGGTTTTATGGCACACTTTCATAATGGAAACATCCAAAATAGCGTACCGTAACGAACCGTACTGATCCGCTCAGTGGAAACGAGGCATTAGATTCACCTTCAACTATTGTATGTAGTGCAAGGACCGGCCTGATTGCATTCAAATTAAAAGTGTTTAGGTTTGACCTCATATTATATGGTTTTTGGAAAATCAAAAAGGAAAACTGTATAATGTATGGCCAGTCTAAGCTTGGAAAGTGGGGGTAAAGGTTTTAAACTGATCTCCAGGCAAACAGCTAAATACAAAGATGAAAAATATATGGGAGTTGTTTTACCTGCCAAATTATTTGTATTCTGTCAATCCAATTTTTTGGAGAATGACATAACTGTGCTATACAGCACAATCTGCATGGTAGGGTAGGAGGTATGATTTCATTCCGCTGCAGTTCAGTCACTAACAAGTCTCCCTTTCACACCCTCCTTATGATTGGACAGTGAAGGAGAAGCAGCTGACTGATGAGCTTATATCTCTGTTATCTTGCTCTCTCCTCCTATTAGCATGCTTTTTGCACAACTGATTGGATCCTTGTTCTGCTTCCCAAAGAGCACATAAGCAGTATTTAAGATGGGTACTAACTAGGGCTGCAGAAATTAATGATTAATTCCTCGATTAATCGTTCAATTATTTGATCAATCAAAATTCTTTTGAACGGTACTCACCTCTCCGCGGATCGGCACACCACTCCATCCGCGGATTGAGCCCATAGGAAATGCTGTGGCTTCGGCCTAGGTGAGAGGTGCACTGACGTCATCACCACCCGCCTCAACTGCTCGTGGACCTGCTTGTGTAGTGGTAAGCAAGCAGATAATCGTATATAGAGTGGGGGAGATGTAGGGAGATGTGGGGAGATGTGGATATTACAGTGGGGGAGATGTGGGGAGATGTGGATATTATAGTGGGGGGAGATGTGGATATTACAGTGGGGGAGATGACGTGGATATTAAAGTGGGGGAGATACAGTAGGTGAACCCGATTTTGTGTCAATCTCGCTCTCTTTCTCGGCGAGATTGAGCACCTACGAGCCCCATCGCGGGAGCCAGCGCCGAGCTGGCTTGCCGCGATGGAGACAGAGCCGTCATAGAAGCGACGGGAGATCCGACTTGGATTCCCGCCAATTCTACACGTGTGCGGCGTTTGTTATGAATCCTGAGGGGGAAGTCCCCGCCGGATTTTAAATAAAAATCCGGCATGGGTCCCCCCCTCAGGAGCATACCGGGCCCTTAGGTCTGTTATGGGTTGTAAGGAGAGCCCCCCTACACCGAAAAAAACGGCGTAGGGGGTCCCCCTACAATCCATACCAGACCCGTATCCAAAGCACGCTACCCGGCCAGCCAGGAAGGGAGTGGGGACGAGCGAGCGCCCCCCCCCTCTCCTGAGCCGTACCAGGCTGCATGCCCTCAACATGGGGGGGTTGGGTGCTCTGGGGCAGGGGGGCGCACTGCGGCCCCCCCACCTCAGAGCACCCTGTCCCCATGTTGATGAGGACAGGGCCCCTTCCCGACAACCCTGGCCGTTGGTTGTCGGGGTATGCGGGCGGGAGGCTTATCGGAATCTGGGAGCCCCCTTTAATAAGGGGGCCCCCAGATACCGGCCCCCCACCCTAAGTGAATGAGTATGGGGTACATCGTACCCCTACCCATTCACCTGCAAGAAAAGTGGTAAAAACACAAATAAACCACACAGGGTATTAAAATATTTTATTTTTCTGCTCCGAAGGCCTCCCCTGTCTTCTTTATTAGCTCTTTTACCAGGGGAGGCTTCTTCTTTGACGTCTTCGGGTGGGTGGGGGCCGCCGTCTGGTTCTCTTCCACCGCCGGGGGGGGGTCGCTTTTAAAAAAGCCCCCACCCCCCGGCGGGTTTCCTCCGGCGTCTTCGGCGGGGCTCTTCTTCTTCCGCTATCCCGACGGGTCTTCTCAACTCTCCGGGGGTCTCCTTCTGTCTTCGCCGCTCTCCGCTCTTGACTCGTCGCACCCCGGTTCTTCGTCTCGCTGTCCGGTGTCTTCTTCCGTGCTTTACGTCTTCTCCTTCCGTGCTGTGATGAGTTCTTCTTCCGCGCTGTGACGTCATGTTCTTCACTTCTCTCCTTCTCCCGGTGTTGACACGTCGCCGGCTCCTCTCTGCAATGACGGGTGCGCGGGTGCATCGGTCCACGTGGGTAGGTATCACATGGGTAGGTACAGAGCATGATGGGACTGTGAGGCCTATATAGGTCCGATGCAAGGCGCGCATCCGTCATTTCAGCGAGGAGGACCGGCGAGTCAACATCGGGAGAAGAAGAGAAGTGAAGAACATGACGTCACAGCACGGAAGAAGAACTCATCACAGCGCGGAAGAAGACGTACAGCACGGAAGAAGACACCGGACAGCGAGACGAAGAACCGGGGTGCGCCGAGTCAACAACGGAGAGCGGCGAAGACAGAAGGAGAACCCCGGAGAGTTGAGAAGACCTGTCGGGATAGCGGAAGAAGAAGAGCCCCGCCGAAGACGCCGGAGGAAACCCGCCGGGGGGTGGGGGCTTTTTTAAAAGCGACCCCCCCCGGCGGTGGAAGAGAACCAGACGGCGGCCCCCACCCACCCGAAGACGTCAAAGAAGAAGCCTCCCCTGGTAAAAGAGCTAATAAAGAAGACAGGGGAGGCCTCCGGAGCAGAAAAATAAAATATTTTAATACCCTGTGTGGTTTATTTGTGTTTTTACCACTTTTCTTGCAGGTGAATGGGTAGGGGTACGATGTACCCCATACTCATTCACTTAGGGTGGGGGGCCGGTATCTGGGGGCCCCCTTATTAAAGGGGGCTCCCAGATTCCGATAAGCCTCCCGCCCGCATACCCCGACAACCAACGGCCAGGGTTGTCGGGAAGGGGCCCTGTCCTCATCAACATGGGGACAGGGTGCTCTGAGGTGGGGGGGCCGCAGTGCGCCCCCCTGCCCCAGAGCACCCAACCCCCCCATGTTGAGGGCATGCAGCCTGGTACGGCTCAGGAGAGGGGGGGGGCGCTCGCTCGTCCCCACTCCCTTCCTGGCTGGCCGGGTAGCGTGCTTTGGATACGGGTCTGGTATGGATTGTAGGGGGACCCCCTACGCCGTTTTTTTCGGCGTAGGGGGGCTCTCCTTACAACCCATAACAGACCTAAGGGCCCGGTATGCTCCTGAGGGGGGGACCCATGCCGGATTTTTATTTAAAATCCGGCGGGGACTTCCCCCTCAGGATTCATAACAAACACCGCACACGTGTAGAATTGGCGGGAATCCAAGTCGGATCTCCCGTCGCTTCTATGACGCGCTTGCTGGGATGTGCTGTCACTATTCCAGTGAGTGCGAGGTGTCGGGGAGATCTCGGCACCCTGTCGCCGAGTATCAGCGCGACGCTGTCGTGCTAAAAGCACAATATCACAAACACCTACTGTATGGATATTACAGTGGGGGAGATGTGGATATTACAGTTGGGGAGATGTGGATATTACAGTGGGGGAGATGTGGATATTACAGTGGGGGGAGATGTGGATATTACAGTGGGGGGAGATGTGGATATTACAGTGGGGGAGATGACGTGGATATTACAGTGGGGGAGATGTGGGGAGATGTGGATATTACAGTGGGGGAGATGACGTGGATATTACAGTGGGGAGATGTGGATATTACAGTGGGGGAGATGTGGATATTTCAGTGGGGGAGATGTGGATATTACAGTGGGGGGAGATGTGGATATTACAGTGGGGGGAGATGTGGATATTACAGTGGGGGAGATGACGTGGATATTACAGTGGGGGAGATGTGGGGAGATGTGGATATTACAGTGGGGGAGATGACGTGGATATTACAGTGGGGAGATGTGGATATTACAGTAGGGGAGATATGGATATTACAGTGGGGGGAGATGTGGATATTACAGTGGGGGAGATGATGTGGATATTACAGTGGGGGAGGGTGGGGACGTGGATATTACAGTAGGTGACCGCGATATTGTGTCAATCTCACTCCCTTTCTCGGCGAGATTGACCACCTACGAGCCCCGTTGCGGGAGCCAGCACCGAGCCGGCTCGCCGCGATGGGAAAAAGCCTACATAGAAGCGACGGGGATCTGACTTGGATTCCTGCCAATTCTAGCCACGGCGTTTGGTATGAATCATGAGGGGGAACTCCATGAGGCCTATATAAATCGGTGCGAGTCGCGTACCCATCATTACAGCGGGAGGAAGCGTCGCGTCAACATAAGAAGAAGGCAGAAGACGGCAAAGAAGAGTGGGCTGCGCCGCTGCTAGTAAGAGAGCTATAAAGAAGATAGCGGTGGCCAGCCCCGAAGAAGGCACCGGAGAGCGAGCGGAAGAAGAACCGGGTGGCGCTGAGACAACAGGAGAGCGGAGAAGATGGAAGAAGACCCCCCCGGAGAGTGGAGAAGACCCCCCGGAGAGTGGAGAAGACCCCCGGAGCTGACTAATAAATTATTTTAAAACCCTGTGTTGTGTGTTTATTTTATTGACATTTTTCTTCCAGGTGAATGGGTAGGGGTACAATGTACCCCATATTCGTTCACCTAGGGTGGGGGGCCGGTATCTGGGGGCCCCCTTATTAAAGGGGGCTCCCAGATTCCGATAAGCCCCCCGCCCGCAGACCCCGACAACCAACGGCCAGGGTTGTCGGGAAGAGGCCCTGTCCTTATCAACATGGGGACAGGGTGCTTTGGGGTGGGGGGGCCACAGGGCGCCCCCCTGCCCCAGAGCACTCAACCCCCCCATGTTGAGGGCATGCGGCCTGGTACGGCTCAGTAAGGGGGGGGCGCTCGCTCGTCCCCACTCCTTTCCTGACCAGCCGGGCGGCGTGCTTTGATACGGGTCTGGTATGTATTGTGGGAGAACCCCCGGTGTAGGGGGACTCCTTACAATCCATACCAGACCTAAGGGCCTGGTATGTCCCTGGGGGGGAACTCATGCCATTTTTTTATTAAAAATTTGACGTGGAGTACCCCCCCCCATGATTCATACCAAACACTGTGGCTAGAATTGGCGGGAATCCAAGTCGGATCCCCGTCGCTTCTACGACGCGCTCGCTGGAATGTGCTTTTCCTATTCCAGCGAGTGTGAGATGTCGGCACCATGTCGCCGAGAATCAGCGCAATGCCGTCGTGCTGGAAACACATTCTCGGCGACAGGTACTGTACACTTGGGAGATGTGGATATTACAGTGGGGGAGATGACGTCGATATTACAGTGGGGGAAATGACGTGGATATTACAGTGGGGAGATGTGGATATTACAGTGGGGGAGATGACGTGAATATTACAGTGGGGGAGATGACATGGATATTACAGTGGGGGAGAAGTGGGGAGATGTGGATATTACAGTGGGGGAGATGTGGATATTACAGTGGGGGGAGATGTGGATATTACAGTGGGGGAGATGACGTCGATATTACAGTGGGGGAGATGACGTGAATATTACAGTGGGGGAGATGACATGGATATTACAGTGGGGGAGAAGTGGGGAGATGTGGATATTACAGTGGGGGAGATGTGGATATTACAGTGGGGGGAGATGTGGATATTACAGTGATGGAGCTGACGTGGATATTACAGTGGGGAGATGACGTGGATATTACAGTGGGAGAGACATGGATATTACAGTGGGGGCAGATGTGGATATTACAGTGGGGGAGATGACGTGGATATTACAGTGGGGGAGATGTGGATATTACAGTGGGGAGATGTGGATATTACAGTGGGGAGATGTGGATATTACAGTGGGGAGATGTGGATATTACAGTGGGGGAGATGACGTGGATATTACAGTGGGGGCAGATGTGAATATTAAAGTGGGGGTGATGACGTGGATATTACAGTGGGGCAGATGTGGATATTACAGTGGGGGAGATGACGTGGATATTACAGTGGGGGAGATGACGTGGATATTACAGTGGGGGAGATGACTGTGGATATTACAGTGGGGGAGATGACGTGGATATTACAGTGGGGGAGATGACGTGGATATTACAGTGGGGGAGATGTCTGTGGATATTACAGTGAAGGATATCTCTGTGGATATTACAGTGGGGGAGATGGCGACATTGCAGTTATAATTAATCAAAATTAGTTGATTAATCGATTAAAAAAATATAGACTAATCGAACACAAAAAATTTGATCAGTAACAGCCCTAGTACTAACTATTCCTACTGTATCCAAAACCAGAAGAAAAAGTATTGGATATAAATTTACATTATCTCTTACAGAACATAAGCAGGCAAAGATCTTCTAAAAGTTTTTTTCTGCAGGTTCAGTTCTAATTTTTCCTTTTCAGTTTTCCAAAAACTTGCAAAAACTGATGAAGCATTTTTAAAAATTTTAAAAAATAACAAACGTGTTACATTTACCTGCACTGTGCTGTGATTTTGCACAGAGCAGCCTCGATCCTCCTCTTATTGGGTCCCCCGCCGGCGCTCCTTGCTCAGGAGCCCCTCTCTGTGTGTCCATATGACACACAGTGCAGGATTCGTCTTGGCCCCCCACTCCTCCTCACTGGCTCTAATTGACAGCAGCAGGAGCCAATGGCTCCTGGTGATGTAGCTGAGCCAATAAGGAACGAGAGAGTCTCAGCTCTTGTGCAGTCAGCTGGTTTGAGATCAGGCTCCGGTATGTATTTGGGGGGGCTGAGGTGTGAGCTGCATGCAGAAGGTTTTTCACTTTAAAGAATAGAATGCAGTAATGTAAAATAAACCTTCTGCCTTTACAACCACTTTAAGAAATATTAAAGATCAGTTTTACCCAGTACTGATTTCTCAATCTTTCAAAGCTACTGGTGGGATGAAAAAGAACCCATTCAATTCTTTTATCTCTTGGGGGCCCTCTCTTCCCCTCAGCAGAACCAAAGGAGTTTCATTTTCATCAATGAAGTTTTGAAAGGATGGGAGCGCCACACCAGCTTGTACAGACTTTTTTATTTTGGAACAGCCAATGCGTTTCGGGGGCTCAGCACTCACCCTTCATCGGGACTTAAAACTAGACAATAAAGAATATACAAAGAATCATCCTTAACCACTTGCCGCCCGCCAATGACAGATTGACTTCGGCAAAGTGGTTTCAATATCCTGACTGGACGTCATATGACGTCCTCAGGATATTGAGCCGCTGCGTGCCCCCGGGGGCGCGCATCGCGGCGATCGTTGTTGTAGGGTGTCAGTCTGACACCCCGCAACACTGATCTAGGTAAAGAGTCGCTGACGGAGACTCTTTACCACGTGATCAGCCGTGTCCAATGACGGCTGATCACGATGTAAACAGGAAAAGCCGGTAATCGGCTTTTCCTCACTCGCGTCTGTCAGACACGAGTAGAGAAGAGCCGATCGGCTGCTCCTCTGACAGGGGGGTTTGCGCTGATTGATTATCAGCGCAGTCCCCCCCCACTGGACCACCAGGGATGCCACTAGACCTCCAGGGATGCCCAACACAGATGCCACCAGGGATGCCCACCTAGACCACCAGGGATGACAAACACAAAAAAAGGATGCCAATCAGTGCCCACAATGGATGCCAATCAGTGCCCACAATGGGCATCACTGATTGGCAGGCATTGTTTGGCACTGATTGGCATCCTACATTAGTGCAACACATTAAAGTGCCCATCTATGCCGCCTATCAGTGCCCATCCATGCCGCCTATCCGTGCCCATCCATGCCACCTATCTGTGCCCATCCGTGTTGCCTATCCGTGCCCATCCATGCCGCCTATCCATGCCCATCCATGCCGCCTACCTGTGCCCATCCATGCCGCCTATCGGTGCCCATCCGTGTCGCCTATCCGTGCCCATCCATGACACCTATCCGTGCCCATCTGTGCCGCCTATCAGTGCCGATCATCAGTGCCCATCAATGCCACCAAATCAGTGCCACCTCATCGGTGCCCATCAGTGCCCGTCAGTGAAGTCCCATCAGTAAAGGAGAAAACTTACTTTTTTGCAATGTTTTATAACAGAAACAAAAAAAACTTTTTTCTTTCTAAATTTTCGGTCATTTTTTATTTATTTTTTTGCAGAAAATAAAAATCCCAGAGGTGATCAAATACCACCAAAAGAAAGCTCTATTTGTGGGAACAAAATGATAAAAATTTAGTTTGGGTACAGTGTAGCACGACCGTGCAATTGTCATTCAAAGTGCAACAGCGCTGAAAGCTAAAAATTAGTCTGGGCGGGAGGGTGTATAAATGCCCGGTATGGTACGGCCGGGTGGGTGCTTCCTCCTTCTGAGTAAACGTTCAAGAACATCCCTCAGAAGAAGGGGGGTTGCGCGTGTGCCCGCACAGCCGGCGCGATCCCGATGTGCTCCTTTTATCCGGATACGGCTCATCTCCGATCAGCAGGAGGGCTCTGTGATTGGCCCTCCTGAAGACACAATGGCTGTGTCCAATCACAGCCGTCATGTGATGTAAATAGAGACGGTTGCTAGGCGATAGGCTCTCCTCTCCTCACACAGAAGTTGTCAGTGAGGAGAGCAGATCGCTGCAGCGGGCTGGTGATCAGTGAGTATGAGCTGTTTTTTACAGCTTTTTACACACAAATCAACAGCCTAGTGTCCCCACAGTGTAAACACACAATGTTAACACACAAGTCCCCAAAACACATGTCCTCACACAGTAAAAACACCTGTCCCCCACACATGTAACAGTAAAAGCACATGTCCCAATGATCATCTGCACACATATGTCCGTGATCACCTGCGCACATCTGTACATGATCATCTGCATGCATATGTCCGTGATCACACAAACCAATTATTATACACCTAACTGTATTTATTTTACTAAAAACATGTAGCAGAATATATTTAGGCTTAAATTCATGACAAAATTTGATTTTAATGGATTACTTTTAAAATAGAATGAAGGAAATATATTTTTTTTAACCAAATTTTCGCTCTTTTTTCGCTTATATTGCAAAAAAAAAAAAAAAACGGAGCCATGAATAAATACCACCAAAAGAAATTTGTGTGAACAAAATGATAAAAATTTCATTAGGGCACAATGTAGCATGATCGCGCAATTGCCATTGAAAGTGCGAGAGCGCTGAAAGCTGAAAATTGGTCTGGGAAGGAAGGGGGCAAAAGTGCCCAGTATTGATGTGGTTAAAATGTGTTAAAAGCAATGGAAATATACAGCTATAAAAGTACAAATGCCTTAATGCAGTAATTATCAGAGCCAAAAAGGACATACATTACTCGATTAAAGCGGGGGTTCACCCAAAAATCAACTTTCTGCCAATAGATCCAGCATACTGCTGACATCTGCAGTATGCTGTTTTTTTTTTTTTTTTGTACTTATCGTTTTATCAGTAAAAACGATACTTAATATTTCTTAAAGTGACAGATTTTTTATATATTTTTATATATATTTATTTATTCTTACTTTTGATTTCCAGGCGTCTATCTGTGCTTCTCCCGAAGAAGCGAGACGCCTCTCGTGATATGTGTCGAGACCTAGCACAATCATCCTAGACTACTGACAGTTACCTGCATGATACATTCAGATCTCATGGAAAGGTCTATGACAAAAATGCAATATTGATTTATATTTTGATATTTAATATGTTGTTTTTCCTGTATTAATTGTGGTTTTTAAATGTTTGTTAAATAAATCATTTATGCATGTTACTTGAGGTGTGCTTTTTAAAATACCCATGGGCATTTCTGATTTTTTTGTTGTGTGCTTATTTTACCTTACATGTTTTATTTGGCCTTCTTGGTTTTTATACTTCTTAGTTTAAAGCGGGGGTTCACCCAAAAATCAACTTTCTGCCAATAGATCCAGCATACTGCTGACATCTGCAGTATGCTGTTTATTTTTTTGGTACTTATCGTTTTATCAGCCTATGTTATCCGGCTCCGAGCGGGGATTCCTTCGGGGAATAGGCGTTCCTAAGCCAAGCAGATTTGATTGACGGGCTGCTAAAGCGCGTCACGCCTTCCGAAAATACCCAAAGTGACACTCGAGTGTTTACGGCGCCTGCGCCTGTCGTGTAGAGCTGACTGCGCAGGCGCCGTAAACACTCGAGCAGCACTTCGGGTATTTTCGGAAGGTGTGATGCGCTTTAGCAGCCCGTCAATCATCTCCGCTTGGCTTAGGAACGCCTATACCCGGAAGGAATCCCCGCTCGGAGCCGGATAACATAGGCTGATAAAACGATAAGTACCAAAAAAATAAACAGCATACTGCAGATGTCAGCAGTATGCTGGATCTATTGGCAGAAAGTTGATTTTTGGGTGAACCCCCGCTTTAAACTAAGAAGTATAAAAACCAAGAAGGCCAAATAAAACATGTAAGGTAAAATAAGCACACAACAAAAAAATCAAAAATGCCCATGGGTATTTTAAAAAGCACACCTCATGTATAAATGATTTATTTAACAAACATTTAAAAACCACAATTAATACAGGAAAAACAACATATTAAATATGTATAAATGATTTATTTAACAAACATTTAAAAACCACAATTAATACAGGAAAAACAACATATTAAATATCAAAATATAAATCAATATTGCATTTTTGTCATAGACCTTTCCATGAGATCTGAATGTATCATGCAGGTAACTGTCAGTAGTCTAGGATGACTGTGCTAGGTCTCGACACATATCACGAGAGGCGTCTCGCTTCTTCGGGAGAAGCACAGATAGACGCCTGGAAATCAAAATTAAGAATAAATAAATATATATAAAAATATATAAAAAATCTGTCACTCTAAGAAATATTAAGTATCGTTTTCACCCCATACTGATTTTTCAATCTTTCAAAGCTACTGGTGGGATGAAAAAGAGCCTATTGGATTCTTTTATCTCTTGAGGACCCCCACGGCCCCTCGTCAGAACCAAAGAAGCTATATTCTCATCAATGACTTTTCATATATTTATTTTATTTAATCTTTTAATTAATTTTCATTTATTTAAACATAGCAGGATCAGTGAAAAGATCCCTGCTGCAGCAGGAATTATATGTGTGTGTGTGTGGGGGGGGGGGGGGGGTAATCTTGAAAAGTCTGACAACATCGCTGATATATTGGTTTGAAATTGGAACAGTTCTTTATCAAAATAAAGTATTTTCAGTCCCTGACTATAAATATCCTAAAGGATATACAAGGTTTCACAAGATGTTTAATGAAGGCCTTCATCAGTTCACTTCCTTTATTCATTTTGCCAGTCAGGTGTTAGTACAAGGTTCTGTTTTTTTATTCAAATAGTTAATTTGTGTATGAAAATACCACACTGCTGTAGGGTTTTGTATTGTACTTTATATATATTTTTTTCTTTTTGACAATACATTTTGCACAGCAGTAACTTCCTCATTCCTTTGAAAGCTAAAACTGATAAAAATAACGCGACTCAACTAAAAATGTACTATAATTGGGTTACTTGCTTACTATATCTCTGAAAAAAATATTATTTTGTAGTAACATATTATTAATTAACTTCTTTAGAACACTACAGTTTACATCATAAAATCAATAATTATGTGGTTTCTTTATAGAAATGTTTAAAAAATCATCTTGATGAAAATAACCAAGTGTGTTATAAAGCTTGTTTAGTTGTAATTTAATTTTGCACATAGGGGCAGCCAAATTTGCTCATTACATAAGCAGATCCTGCTTTGCACTTGGAAAAAGAATCAGCCAATACATCTTTAGTAAATCAACCTCAATGGTTTTGTTTTGTTGCTCCCTTCCAAAATGCAAGTCGACAACTGTTGTCCTATGTCAGTAGTTGTTACAAGAAAGACAGTGAAGTATTCAAAAGAAATTAGGAATCTTGAGCTGGGTATGCACATCTCGAAATTCAACAGGAACCAGACGAATTTCGATCTGTGTGTAGCCCTGTCTGTTAAACAGAAGCCAGGTGTTAGATCAGTTTCTGTCTAATGGTCCTGCTGGAAAAACAGCATTCGATCAGCCACTGCAGCAAATGACTGCTGTTCTGATATGTGAATTCTGACGGGGGTCAGTCACCATTGTCAGAATTTAATTGTGCAGCTGGGGAGATGCCTGCATCCTCATTGTTTGCATAGATGCATAGTTGGTAAGGTTGAATAAAGAAAACAGTCCATCCAGTTCAAGCTATTGTTTTCACTAAGATGCACAGGGACAGATTCATCAAGAGATACGACGGCGGATCTCCTGATCCGCCGTCGTATCTCTGAGATCCGCCGTCGTATCTGTGAGAGCCGACGGTCGGATCTATGAGGCTGATTCATAGAATCAGATTCCTCATAGATCTCCCTTAGATCCGACTCGTGTAAGTGACTTACACCAGTCGAATCTTAGGCTGCAATCTACCGCCGGCCGCGTCGGATATGCAAATGAGTAGAACCGCCGATTCAAGTACGCCCGCCCGTCGCTTTTTTTTAACGTCGTTTGCGTTCGGCTTTTTCCGGCAGATAGCTACCCCTGCTATATGAGGGGTAGCTAATGTTAAGTATGGCCGTCGTTCCCGCGCCGAGATTCAAATTTTTACGTCGTTTGCGTAAGTCGATCGGAAATACGGATGGCCGCAATTGACGTACCCGCCGCTAACAATGACGTCCTAGCGACGTCATTTGGAGCATGCGCACTGGGAAATTTCGCCGGCGGCATATGCGCAGTTAAATCGGCGCGGGAACGCGCCTGATTTAAATTGTACACTCCCCCTAGCCGCGGAATTTGCATTCCGCCGGGGGAGTTACGATCCGACGATGCTAAAGTGCAATGTTTTTTTTTGGAAGTTGGGAATGTGTATGAACCTAGTCTAAGAGGGCCACCAGATGTATTCCCAATCTGTGCTGCTCTCAGTAAGCCTGGACAGGTAGCATTGGCCATTTAGAACAATGGTCGCCAACCTTTCAGACCTCACGGACCATTAAACTCAAAATTTTGAATCCCACTAACATAAATTTTACATGCCTTATACACACAATGCTACAGCTCTCTGCGCCCCTCCCAGCACTTTGCATCACACTGCTTTTTAGACATACTTATCATTGGATCTCACTTCCTTATCCAGCCATGTGCTTGAGCTCCGCGCTCCCTCCCACAGTCTGTGGTTAGCGCTGCCATTGGAAGCTCCCTCCTTCTTCAGCTCCCACTCTCTCTGCACTACTCCCGGCGCCTCCCTCTGAGTTCAAGGGAGCTGGAATTACAGAGGAGGCATCAGGTGTCAATGCACACTGATAAAATTGACTGTCAGCGCACATTGAAAACGACACGGGAAACAACACTGGGCAGTATACATCCACCACAATTCTGATTTGCGGCAGAACCCCTGGGCACCACCAAAAGTTCCTTGTGGGCCATCATTGGTCCACAGATCACTGTTTGGCAACCACTGATATAGAATATACTTATGCAGACCCGTAGAGCACATCCAGCCTTTTTTCAACTTTTTTAACACAGAGGAACCCATAAAATAACTTTCTGATCTCAGGGAAGATATGCTAATAATAACTACATATATAGCTTACCTTTCATTCGTGTGAAGGTCACTGGAAATAATTTTCTTTCATTTCTAGCCAGTGGGAATAATTACTGTTAAAAAGATCACTGGTGTAATTGGTCAAGTGGTGAGCCAAAATGTGCTAATTGCTCAAGGAACCTCTAGCAACCTCTGGAGGCACTCTGCACAGAACTTTGGTTGAGAAAGGCTGTTCTAATCTATACATACTTCATTTAGAGGAAGAATTGCATGTCAATCCTAATACACAGGACTGTCTGAAGGGAGCATCTAGTGTGCATTGTTGCAGAGCCGATACAAGGGGTGGGCGGGAGGGTGCCCTGGGCGGAGTGTGAGAGGGGACGGGTTCAGGGTTGTCTTTAACGCAGAGCAAAAGTAGCTGCCCCTGAAGCCCACGCTGCCTTAGAATAGTTCTCCTGCTGTCGCGGTCACGAACACAGCTGTGCCGTCTGTCCTCTCCCGTTTGCTCTCCCGGCCGGGTTAACACAAGCGGCCACACTGACAGGGGAGGAGAACAGCTGTGGGCTGTGTGTTCAAGAGCCAACTCGTCCTGCCTCTCCCTGTGTTAGGAGCTGCAGGACCGGAGTGGCTGACCTGTCACATGGAGTGAGGCAGAGCGGTCGTCTGTGCTCCCCCGTCCCGTCACCCCCCCTCAGACTTCTATAGCACAGCACAGAACAGAGTGAAGTGTTCTGACTGTATGCTACAGATCTGAGAGCACACACACATACCAGAAAGGTGCAGTGTCGCGGTGAAGATTAGAACTGTAATAAGGAGGGGGAGGAATTTGTGAAAAGAGTGGGGAACTCTTTAAAGGGAGGATTACAATGGTGGCTGTGGATGGACATTGGGGGGTGGGGTTGGATACAGAGGTGGCTATGGAAGGGGGGGTATACAGAGGGGGTTGTGGAAGGGGGGGTATACAGAGGGGGTTGTGGAAGGGGGGTATACAGAGGTGGCTATGGAAAGGGGGTATACAGAGGTGGCTATGAAAGGGGGTATATACAGAGGTGGCTATGGAAGGGGGGTATACAGAGGTTGCTATGGAAGGGGGGTATACAGAGGTTGCTATGGAAGGGGGGTATACAGAGGTGTCTATGGAAGGGGTGTATACAGAGGCGGCTATGGAAGGAGGGGTATACAGAGGTTGCTATGAAAGGGGGGTATACAGAGGTGGCTATGGAAGGCTGGTATACAGAGGTGGCTATGGAAGGGGTGTCTATGGAAGGGGTGTATACAGAGGTTGCTATGGAGGAGGGGTATACAGAGGGGGTTGTGGAAGGGGGTGTATACCGAGGTGGCTATGGAAGGGTGGTATACAGAGGTGGCTATGGAAGGGGGTGTATACAGAGGTGGCTATGGAAGGGGGTGTATACAGAGGTGGCTATGGAAGGGTGGTATACAGAGGTGGCTGTGGAAGGGGGTGTATACAGAGGTGGCTATGGAAGGGGGTGTATACAGAGGTGGCTATGGAAGGGGGGTATACAGAGGTGGCTGTGGAAGGGGGTGTATACAGAGGTGGCTATGGAAGGGGGTGTATACAGAGGTGACTGTGGAAGGGGGTGTAAACAGAGGTGGCTATGGAAGGGGGTGTATACAGAGGTGGCTATCGAAGGGAGATATAAAGTGGTGGCTATGGAAGGGGGGTATACAGAGGTGGCTGTGGAAGGGGGGTATACAGGGTCCAAACAATATTAAAGACAGCCCTGGGCGGGTTGTTAGCAGGCATAAGTGTATCATTATCCTATGCCGGGCATTACTAAATAGAAATTCTGTGTGGGGGATATGTAAAGGGGCAATACTGTGTGTGTGTGGGGGGGGGGGTCATGTAAAGGGCGAAATACTGTGCGTGGGATGATAATTGAATTTGTATTGTAGTATATTCTTGTTCTGAAACGACATTGATTCTTTCTTAAAAATGGGGGGGGGGCGCATTTTGCCATCTTCGCCCTGGTCACCAAATGGCCTTGTCCCAACACTGCATTGTTGACATGTGTTCCTGAACCTGTATGCATTTGTATTGAGTCAAAAGACCTATACAGGCAGTCACTTACTTAAAGGATCACTAAAGGAAAATATTTTTTTAGCTAAATAGCTTCCTTTACCTTACTGCAGTCCTGGTTTCATGTCCTCATTGTTCGTTTTTGCTTTGAAGTAGCTGTAATTCTGCTCTGATCTCCACACTTCCTGCTTGTCTGGCTCCTTATGAAAAATCTCATGGCAGCTTTTTACTGTGGTCCAAGCTGTGTGTCTAAAACTCCTCAGAACCAATCAGATTCATTTTAAAAACAAAACACTGCCCTGGATTTGTTTGTTTTTGTTCTGTGTCTCTCTCTACTTCACAGAAACATGAAACCAGTTTAAAAGTGAAAGTGAGGCACATTATATGATTGATTTTTATCTATTTTTAATCATTTTTAAAAGGAATCAGTTAACTTTTATGTCTCTATACCCTGTAAACAGTCATTTCAGCAAAACATTTTTTTCCTTTAGTGACCCTTTAAGTGCTTATGAGTTTGGGTGTAGCAAATTCCCCATACTGTTTATTGCTGTCCATGTTTGCTTTGAGGTGGTGCAGCACTAAGAAAAGAAAATCTTCCATGCAGTTCCCTTCTCCTGCCACTGCCTGGAAAATGCTAAAGACATGCTATCCACCTAGAAATATAAAAATTCCTTCTAATTCCTAAACATAGATGGAAAATAGGCAGTGGCAAAGATACACAACTCTATTTTTATTACCATACAGGGATTTGCAGAATCGGATCGCTGACAAGAGTCTACAAACCTCTTGTTTTATCACAGTAGCTGTGTGTCCACTTTATGTAAGCTTTAGAAGAGATAATAAACTAACAAAGGGACAGAATGTTCTGTACCCTCAGCAATGCTTGACTAGAGCCATAGGTTTGGTCTCTGTTAATTCCACCACTGGTTGTTGCTATATTGCCACAATATATGAAAAAATGTTATTCTTATATTTGATATAACTGTGCATTGCTGCTTTATATTTACATTTTTGTTTACAATATTCTTGCAGTTTGCTTAAGGATTTCAAAGGGTTTAGATGTATCCCTCGGTCCAGAGAAGATCTTCCACCAAACTTTCCATCAGACATTCCTGGAATCTGTTACTTTCTCGAAGCTTCTGATCGAGATCTGCTGACCAAGACATGGCGCCAAAAAAAGACTCTCGAAGATTCACATTTTGATTCACATTTCAACAAAGTGAAATAAACGATTTTGCTGTATCATTTATAATGTACTATATTGTGTAGAAAATGAATACTGGTGTAAATGATAATCTTGTCTTCCTTTGATTTGACATTTTTCTTCAGTCAAACATCTCTCTTATGAATGACTTGTTATTCACAGTAATAATGTTAACTGCACACAAGAACCAGTTTTACAGATCCAAAAAAGTGATTCCTTATTAAATTTGAAAATTCAAATCCACTGTGTTTTTCAAGCATTGTCAATTCGACCACACGGCCGCTGACCTAAAACGTCATTATGATAGCTATTTGCATAACAATTAAATAAATAAAATGCTATTTATTAATAGATCTAGGGTAAATGGGTTTCAGTATCTTCCCACTGTATCATTACGGTGTATTTTCATAAATGTAAAACCTTACTTTAGATAATAATCTAAAAAGACATAGCAACCCCCCCCCCCCAAATGAATCCTATATACACCATGAAGAAGGGACTTTAGGGGGGTAAGACTGTGGCCTGTGGACGTGGAAATTGTCCTGGTGTCACTGGGAGTAAAAAGTACATCTTAGGTATTATGGGGAGGAATAATGCCCCATTGTTGGTGCCATTGGGAGAAATAGCACCCCATTGTTGATGTCAATGGCAGGAATAATGCCCCATTGTTGGTGTCAGTGGGAGCAACAGTGTCTCCTATCAGTGAAAAGAATAGTGCTGCCTGATAAGGCAAGCACATGACTACATCTGAACCTTTGCCTACAGTCTGGAGACCGCTGAGCTATAGGGTCAGGATTTATGTCTTCTGAACCTGGAGACACAGAGCCACCAATACTGTAAATCAAACCTGTATGAAGATTACACCTAGGAAAGCTATCTATCCATTGATAAGATGGAATGGTAAGGTCTGCAGTCTTTGACTTCTACACATAAGTAATGTTTTTTTTTGGATAAAAAAAGCAAATTTGATATTACTAGAATGCTCTGAGCTGGTCTGGAAACAAGTTAAGGGATTTAAATTGGTGTTTAAGCTTGAATTGTGTGGCAGTGAAAAGCTAAGTGGCTCTAAGAGTGCAATTCCCGTATTTATCGGCATATAACACGCACCCTAACTTTAAGAGGGACTTTTCAGGGAAAAAACTTTCCACAGCCCCCTGCGTATAACACGCAGGCACATCTTACTCTCTATTTTCAACGTAAAAAAGTGAGTGTTATACGCCAATAAATACAGTAATTGATGAGTGGGTATAAAGTATAATAAACATGTATAACTTTAATTATAGTGTAAGGCAGGTACCCATAGGAGCCCCGAAATTCAGGGCACTCTCATATGCAAATCTGAAATTTAGTTTAGATAATCTAGCTTTATGCCACCTCTCCTTCCTCCAATGCTGTACTCTGCACACCTATTAAATGTTCTAAATCAGTAGAAAGAGTACCCAGAGAAAAATCTCCCAATAGACATTGAAAATAACCTAAATATTTGACTCCTATTCTTGTTCTCTAGGCTCCCCTATCCCTGCTACCTTGATCAATTCTACTGCATTTGCAAAATGCTCCATCACCTAAAAGTAAACTTACTAGGCTGGGAGCACTAAATTGTCGAAGAAGAGGGACAAAGTTTACATAGCTAACAGAAGAATGGGTGGTTAGTGAGCAGGTGTTTTAAGAGCAGGTAACTCTCAGACCCTGCAACAAACTGTTAGGCCTTGTACACACGACCGAGTTTCTCTGCAAAAACCAGCAAGAAACTTGCTGGGATTTTTTTTTGGACGAGGAAACCGGTCGTGTGTACATTTTTCGACGAGGGAAACTGTTGAGGATCCCGTCGAGCCAAAAAGAGAGCATGTCTTCTTTTTCCTTTATGGGAATGGAGAAACTTGCCTTGTCGAGTTCCTCGACAGCCTAACAAGGAACTCAACGAGGAAAACGATGTGTTTCGCCCATCGAGTTCCTCGGTCACGTGTACGAGGCTTTAGACAGGGTTTATTTGGTCTGTTGCAGGCTATCTCCTAAGTGAGTAGGGAATTTTTGTTTGTTGTTTTTTGACATCCTTCTATGTGCTCCTTGCTGCAAAGGCCAGTAATAGGTTGAGGTGGTTGTCATTTGTTTGTACCTCTCAGACCTTGCCTACCCTAACTTTAAGCCTATAGTGCCATTGCAAAATGCAGTGATAGTGTTGACAAAATAGATACTACTTATTGTATGCCATGGTTTTTGAAGAACCCAACAAGATCACATCAGCCATTGAGGCTAGAGGCTTTTTTGTAACAAACTGTTAGTAAATAAGGTAAATCTGTGTTTCCATTTAATACTCAATAATATCCATGGTTATCCATAACCACCAGGCCATGTAATTTTTCTAACAGGAGTAGAAATATGAAACATCTGATGGCTATGGGTAACACTATTTTCCTATTAACCCACATTTTTTTATTTGGTTAATAAACTTTAACGTAATTACATACATAGTTACATAGTTAGGTTGAAAAAAGACACAAGTCCATCTAGTTCAACCAATAAAAGGGAAAAACATTTTTCTACAATCCTATATACACAATCCTTTACAGGCGGTCCTCGGTGACGAACACAATAGGGACTGTAGGTTTGTTTTTTAGTGGAATTTTTGTGTAAGTTGGAACAGTGCATTTTTAAGTGTAACTTCAGCCTGTGCAGGGATGTGGCATGTTTCGGGCATTTCTGGGCATGCAGTTATGTTATCTGGGGCTCTTTTGGCCATGCAGTACATGCAGTACTGCAGTGTGGGATGTGTTTGGCACTGCAAGATAGCTGCTCGGAGGTATCCAGGACCAGCATCGAGCACAAGCGCCCTGTCCATTCGTAAGTAGGAGTTGTTTGTAACTCGGGTGCTCGTAACTCAGGGACTGCCTGTACCCACAGTTGATCTAGAACAGTGGTCTCCAAACTGCGGCCAGGGGGCCATTTGTGGCCCTTTGCCTACCTTTACCTGGCCCTTGGGACACTATTTCACCAACTGACACCAATGATGGAGTACCATTCCCTCTACTGACACCATACATGTGGCACTATTCTTCCATTGATGTCAACAATAGGGGACTATTACTCCCATTAAAACTAATGATGAAGCACTGATGTTGGGGCATTTTCTGCTCCCACTGGCCACAGTCTGGCCCCCCTGAAGCCTGAAGGACAGTAAACTGGCCCTTCCTTTAAAAAGTTTGGAGACTCCTGATCTAGAGAAAGGCAAAAAACAGCAAAGGATGATCCAAATTGCTCCAGCAGGGGAAAAATATAATTATTGATCCCCCAAGGCCTCGTACACACGACGGGACATGTCCGATGAAAACGGTCCGCGGTCCGTTTTCATCGGACATGTCCGCTGGCGGATTTTGGTCTGATGGCTGTACATACCATCAGACCAAATTTCCCGCGGACAGCGAGCGCGGTGACGTGGCCGCGGCAACGTGCGCGACCCTGGAAGGCCAATGCTCCGACGCATGCGTCGAATCACTTCGACGCATGCGAGGGCTTTCGGCCGAGCGGACATGTCCGGTGAGTCGTACAGACGACCGAACATGTCCGACGGACAGGCTTCCAGCGGACATGTTTCTTAGCATGCTAAGAAACATTTGTCAGCTGGAAACCTGTCCGATCCGCCGGAAAATTGTCCGGTCAGCCGTACAGACGACCGAACATGTCCGCGGAAACTGGTCCGACGGACCAGTTTCAGCAGACATGTTCAGTCGTGTGTACGAGGCCCAAGAGACAATTGGATATTTCCTGGATCAACTTTATCTAAAAATATTAGTATCCAGTTGTATTGTGTACATTTGGGAAAGAATTATGACCTCTTTTAAAGCAATCTACTGAGCTGGACAGAACCAGCTCTTGGGGGAGTCTATTCCACATATTCACAGCTCTTACTGTGAAGAAGCCTTTCTGTATTTGGTACTGATACAGTGGAGCTTTTTTTGAAGAACTGGAGCCAAAACAGATCTGTCTCATAGGTATCTTCCCAGTATTAGATTTGCATACAAATCTACACAGCAACAACAATATCAAATACAATTGTTTGCTGTTTTCAATATCTACAATGATTCCACATTTTATAAAAGGGTCCCAGCTTGTTATCGGTGCTACTCACAGAAAGATGTCCACATTACTTTTATGTCTAAGGTTGTGCCATTTGTTTTTTTGTTTTGTTTTTTTTTTTCATTTAAAATGTAACTTTATTTATAAAACATGATTCTTGTGATATTATTCACTTAATTTGTTACACAGATCTATATATATATATATATAAACATGTCACATGTGCATGACATATACAGAATATATTTTTATGTGTTTCTTATGAAAACCTTTAATAAAAGTTCATTAACTTATAAATGTCAAAACGTAAGCATTATAATTAATATGATAATTATATAGGTGTAAGAGATTATGCAGAAGTCCGTTGAACAGTCTTCCTGCTCATGTTGCCAAATACTTATACAATAAGCAGCTTCCATTAAAAAATTGTATTTTATTTTGAATGCCGTGATACTGTTGTTTCTACATCTTGTAGCAGTATTTTAATTGGAGAGTCTTTAAAAAACAACTAGTGGTATACTTCATAGTGTGATCCTTCTGTTATCTCTTGATAGATGATGTAGCGCTACAATAAACAAATATATGTAGAACCTATGTGTCACCAAGAAATGTTTAAAGCACATTATTGTGTAATAATGATTTCTAATGTCGGCTTATATATTGTCACAGCTCAGGCGGAATGTGCTTCACTAGTTGGTCCCTGGAATGTACTTGTTATGAGACAAGCATAGGCTTACAGCATTTAGATGTGCTCTGTAGATTTATTCAACTCTAATTGTAAACTGTAAATGTCATAGCAATAAATGTTTTTATATTATCCCATTATTTCCAAGCGCATCATTTCTTTACTACCATTCCAATAAAAAGAGGACACTCATCAGCAATCTGTGGAGTGGGGTAAGTGTGTCTCGGCTTGGAATGTGGTTTGGGTTCATCGGTCAGTTATCCTCCGGTCAAAAAAATGAGAACTTGCTTTAAAATTGAACCGATGGACGCCTAACCGATAGGTCAAACCCGATCGTTAGTATGCAAAAGCATCGGTTAAAAACCTGCGCATGCTCAGAATCAAGTCGACGCATGCTTGGAAGCATTGAACTTCGTTTTTTTCAGCACGTCGTTGTGTTTTACGTCACCGCGTTCTGACACGATCGGTTCATTAACCAATGGTGTGTAGGCACATCAAACCATCAGTCAGCTTCATCGGTTAACCGATGACAACGGTCCTTCGGACCGTTCTCATCGGGTAGACTGATCGTGTGTACGCGGCCTTACCTATCCAGGATTCCTGAGATGTCAGCATCCCAGCCAATTTTTTTGCCACTCCTTGTAAGGGAAACCGGCAGTGAAACTGGTTCCCTACTGCGCATCAGTGGGGGAAGGAGGAGGGGGGACAAACTTCCAGGGAACCTTGGTGGTGGTGACAGGTAACCCTTTTGGGTTGAGCTCTACTTTAAGGTGATTATCCCTGTCTTTATGAATGAAATGAATGAATGAATGAAAAACTTATAAAGCGCGGCGCATGCGAACTGAATCGCTTCTGGGCGCTAGTTGTTCGTGTCTCATGACATCAAAAGAGCAGAGTTTTGATTCGTCTTCTGAAAGTCAGGTGGTTTTCCTCCAACCGAATGCTGGTTGGTAAAGCGTTCCATAGTCTAGGACCCTGAAAAGCAAACCTTCTTTCTCCTTTGGACTTGTATTTGGTTTTTGGTACCCTGACCAGATTTTGGTCGGTGGATCGCAGAACGCGATTCGAATTGTGAGGTTCTATCTTGTCGCAAAGATATTGCGGAGCCTTCCCATGGATGCACTTATGTGTCAGGCAGAGTGCTTTAAATGCAATTCTGTCTTTTACTGGCAGCCAGTGAAGGGTTCTCAACGAAGGTGAGATTGATTCCCATTTTTTTTTCCCAGTCACAAGTCTGGCGGCCGTATTTTGTACGACTTGCAGACGAGAGATTTGGTACTTTGGGAGTCCGAGGTAAAGGGCATTTGCATAGTCCAGTCTGGAATTCACGATTGTTCCCACCACGACTGCTACGTCTTCTTTGGGGATAAATGGAATAAGTCTGCGTAGTAGGCGCAACAGATGGTGCGCTCCGCTGACTACTGACCCTATTTGTGCGTCCATTGTCATGAAGGTGTCGAAGATGACCCCGAGACTTTTGACTTTGGAGCTAGGGGTGATGATTTGGCCCAGAATGGGCGGGGGTGTCCAGGTTGTTGCCAGTTGACTCTTTCGGCTGGCGTGAAACATAAGGAGTTCTGTTTTTGAACTGTTGAGTTTAAGATAACTCTTAGTCATCCAGTTTTCTATCAAAGAGAGACATTTCTCTAAACTGAGATGATGATCCTTTTTGTTGCAGATGCGAAAATACAGTTGCGTATCGTCTGCATAAGAGTGATAGAGTAGTTCTTGGCTACTGATAATATCAAAGAGAGGGCGAAGATAGATGTTGAAAAGCACCGGTGACAGGGGGGATCCTTGGGGGACTCCACATGACACTGTGCGCTTTTCCGACGTGAAACAACCCAATTTAACTGTTTGTGATCGGTTTTCAAGAAAGGAAGAAAACCATGGTAAATCACCTTCTGCGACTTCTGCTACCTTGGCTAGTCGCATCAGTAACAGTTTGTGGTCTACCGTGTCAAAGGCTGCGCTTAGGTCCAGCAGAATCAGGAGACAAGATTCTCCTTCGTCTGCGGCCTCGAGGGCATCGTCCCATATTTTGAGTAAGGCCGTTTCTGTCCCGTGTCCGGGACGGAAGCCTGATTGTAATGGATCCAGTAGATTGTGGGTATCTAGATGCTGTTGCAGCTGTTGTACCACTACTTTCTCCATTATCTTGGAGAGAACATTTAGGCCTGTTATGGGACGGCGGTGAGTTGGGTCCTTGGGATCCAGGTTAGGTTTTTTCAAGATGGGCTGGATTGTGCCCTCTTTCAACAGGGATGGCACTGTGCCTTCCTTAAATGACTGGTTTATAAGCTGTGTGATGGGTGGTGCCAGGATGTCGGCACATTCCTTCAGCAGTTTGGTGGGGATGATATCATTGGGCGATGTGCTGTTCCGCAAAGCACCAATGATATTTTTTGTGGTATCGATGGAGATCGGTTCCAGAGTGAACTTTGTTGATTGTAGAGCGTTTCTGTGGGTGTTTTGTGGTTGATTGACGGTGGGGTTGAGGGGGGTATTGTTTTGCATGATGCTTTCCCGGATTCTTTCAATTTTGTTGATGAAGAAATCCGATAGTTCATTGCAGAACTCTTGGGTGTCTGAGTTGGGGACTTCAAGACATCCTGGGTTCATGGTCTGGGTGACCATCTTGAAGAGTTCGCGGGGGCGGTTTAGGGCGCTGTTAATCGCCATAGAAAAATGATGTTTCTTGGCTTTGAAGATTTCTTTATGATATCGTGTTGTTATTGCCTTGTAGATGATGAGGTTATCCTCTGCAGGACTTCTTTTCCAGGCGGCTTCCGCCCTTCTGCGCTCTTGCTTCAGAAGCGACAGCTGGTTGTTGAACCAGCCGGACTTTCTTTTTCGGATGCAGGCTTTGCGTTTCGGTGCTACTAAATCGGCTGACTGTAGCAGGGCTGCGTTTATGGCATCCAGTGTATCTGCGGCTGTTTGATGTGGATGGATTGTTTTGATTCTGTTTCCCAAGGTAGATTTGAAGAGTTCCGAATGGAGCTTCTTCTGAGATCTAGCCCAGTGTATTGTCACCGGCTTGGGTGCTTTTATCACTGGGGGAATTTTGGAGATTATGAAATTAATTGCATGGTGGTCTGTCCATGGCAATGGTTCATTTTCTAAAATGCTTATTTTCAGATTTTGTCTGAAAATTAGGTCGAGTGTGTGACCTGAAGCATGTGTTGGCCCGCATATAAGTTGCTGTAGCCCTAATCCCTCCAGGTGATCAATGCAGGCGTCCGCAATGGGATCCTGTGCGGAGTTGGCCCACAGATTAAAGTCCCCGAGCAGCAAAAGGTGTTTGCTGTTAAGGGTATAAGTGGATATAAACTCCGTTAATGATGGCAAAAACTGCGATTTTGGCCCAGGTGGCCTATAGCAGAGGAGAATGTGAACAGTCTCCTGGGGGGAAGTTTGAAGTTGAAGAGTAAGGGTTTCCATGAATGGAAGAGGATTTTGAAGGGCTGGCTTAGTGATTGTAATGCGATTCTTGTGGATCACCGCCAGGCCTCCTCCTCTTTGCCCTATTCTGTTTTCCGTTATAATGCGATAGTTTTCTGGCACCAATTCTCCGAGAATGGTGTTGCAGTCGTCTGAGAGCCAGCTTTCTGTAATAAAGAGGCAGTCTAGATCGTTTTGTAGTAAGAAATCGTGGATTTCTAATCGGTGTTTTACTGCCGATCTTGTGTTGATCAAAGCACATGATATGTGCTCGAGCTGGGTTAAATAGTTATGACCAGACAGTGTGTAAGGGGGAATTTCTGGAGCAGGGAAAAAGGAATTAAAATCTGACAGGGTTGCTAGCCTTTCCCAAATCTACTGAGAAGAATGATTATTTTTCTCTGTCTGTGAAAAACGAAAAACTAAGGCCCCTTTCACATTGAGGCGTTTTTCATGCGGTACAGCGCTAAAAAATTGCGCTGCTATATCCCGCATGAAAAAATCATGCCCCGCAGGCTTCAATGTGAAAGCCCGAAGGCTTTCACACTGAAGCAGTGCGGTAGCAGGACCGCTCCAAAAGTCCTGCTAGCCGCATCTTTGGAGCGGTATAGGAGCGGGATGTTTACCGCTGCTATACCACGCCTTCCCATTGAAATCAATGGAAAACCGCGGTAATACCGCCCGCAATGCGCCTCTGCAGAGGCACATAGCGGGCGGTATTAACCCTTTTTCGGCCGCTAGCGGGGGTTAATATCGCACCGGTAGCGCCCAAATATTGCGGTAAATACGACGGTATAGCGGCGCTAAAAATAGCTATACCGTCACCGCACCTCCACTGCCCAATGTGAAAGCAGCCTTACAATTTTAAGTGGACATACACTTGAAAAATTATTGTACTTAGGTTTATTCATGTCTGTGGGAAACTAAGGCAGGGCTGGGACAAGGGGTGGGCGGGAGAGGCGGCTGCCTTGGGTGCAATGGTTTACTGTAGGGATGGGGGCACCTTCCTTTTGTTACATGGCTGACAGGAGTAGTGATAACAGCAGTGATTTTGACAAGCAAGTGACTGCTGGGCATATAATTTCCTAAGCTTGCATATCATGAATGGTGAATGGGGGGGGGGGGGGGCATAGTTTGGGATCTTTCCCCTGGGAGCTGGATGACCTAGTTCCAGCACTAAACAAAGCGTTAATCATACATTTTCACAAGGGCTCTGCTAGAAGAAGTGCTTCCATCAGGGATCTGATAGCAATGACATAGTTAATCATGTCCACCCACCAGGGATCTGCTAGCAATGAAAGGAATGTACAGCCTGCTAGCAATACAAGGGTTAATCATGTCTCTAGCCATTAAAGATCTTACTAGCCTAAGATTGGCCATAGACGGTGCAAATTTATTTCCTGCTGCCACGGGTTGCAGGAAAGAAATTTGCACGATTCTCCCATGAGCACAGACAGCGCTGACAGGGAAATTCCTCCTGCAGAAACAGTGGGCGCTATTTACTAAAGGCAAATCCCCTTTGCACTACAAGTGCAAACTACAAGTGCAAAGTGCACTTAAAATTGCACTAAAAGTGCACTTGGAAGTGCAGTCGCTGTAAATCTGAGGGGGACATGCAAGAAAAATAAAAAACAGCATTTTAGCTTACACATGATTGGATAATAAAATCAGCAGAGCTTCCTCTCATTTCAGATCTACTCCTCAGATTTAAAGCGACTGCACTTCCAAGTGCACTTTCAGTGCAATTTCAAGTGCACTTTGCACTTGTAGTTTGTACTTGTAGTGCAAAGTGGATTTGCCTTTTGTAAATAACTCCTATTGGGATTTATAGGCAAATCCACTTTGCACTACAAATGCTCTGCAAGTGCACTTGCTGTAGATCTTAGGGGAAGATCTGAAATGAGGGGAAGCTTTGCTGATTTTATCATCCAATCATGCGCAAGCCGTCCTGGCGTTGGGGGGGCGGGACACCGTTCCCGAATCTTGGCTGGTTCATGCTGAAGATGACTGGTGGTGAGAGATATTATTAACCCTTTTATTGCTAGCAGATTCTTGGTGGCCGGACATGATTAACTATTTCATTACTGTCAGATCCCTGATAAAAGCACATGATTAACCTTCTTGTAAAACCACATCTATATTACATAAATGCCCCACCCCTAATTAAAGTTCATGCTCCGCCTACAGCAGCTTTCTGGACACACAGAAAAACAGACATCCCAACCTGAAAAAAATAATTTTAGGCAGGTGACGCTTTGCGCCGGTAAAGACCCCCTCTTCCCTTCCCAATAAAATGCAGCCTTACCAGTGCCATCTAAATGCAGCCATATCAGTTCCAATTAAATGCAGCTATATCAGTGCCCATGAAATGCAGCCTTACCAGTGCCCATGAAATGCAGCCTGATCACACAACTGCTGGGCTGGTGGTCCTGGGGTCTGGCTGCTAGGGTCTGGCTGCTGGGGCCAAGGGTCTGGCTGCTGGAGCTGGGCTGCTGGGGCCTGTGGTCCGGCTGCTGGGGCCCAAGGGTTCAGATGCTGGGGCCAAGGGTCCAGCTGCTGGGGCCAGGGGTCCGGCTGCTGGGGCCAGGGGTCCGGCTGCTGGGGCCAGGGGTCTGGATGCTGGGGCCAAGGGTCCGGAATGCCACACCGCTCCTTATATAATTTTACTTCTGACATCACACACTTTTCTACTCTGTGCGCATAGGTGGGTTAAGTACCCACAAAGGCTGGATTATTAATGTTGCTTACCAAGGGGACTTTAATAACTATGTCTGCCACTGCCCAATCAAGGGCGGAGTCTAGTCTCGGGAGGGGCACTGCCAGAAAATAAGGTGTTGCTTACAGAACTCAATTAGGTGTCCGGTGTGTCCGCTGCAATGTTGCAGTACCGCTAAAAAATCAATGATCGCCGCCATTACTAGTAAAAAATATTTAAATATAAATGCCATAAATCTATCCCATAGTTTGTAGACGATTGGACATGGTACAAGAGGTGGTCAGAGACTGCAGACGTGGTACAAGAGATGGTCAGAGACTGCAGACGTGGTACAAGAGATGGTCAGAGAATGCAGGCATGATACAGGAGATGGTCAGAGACTGCAGACGTGGTACAAGGGATGGTCATGGTACAAGGGATGGTCAGAGACTGGAGACATGGTGCAAGAGATGGTCAGAGACTGAAGAAATGGTACAAGAGATCAATGCAGCCTCATCAGTGCCCATCATTGCAGCCTCACTGTACATATGAATGCAGCCCCACTGTATATATGAACGCAGCCCCACTTTTGTATATAAATGCAGTCCCACTTTTGTATATAAATTCAGTCCCACTTTTGTATATGAATGCAGCCCCACTTTTTTATATAAATTCAGTCCCACTTTTGTATATAAATTCAGTCCCACTGTATATATAAATGCAGTCCCACTTTTGTATATAAATTCAGTCCCACTGTATATATAAATTCAGTCCCACTTTTGTATATGAATGCAGCCCCACTTTTGTATATAAATGCAGTCCCACTTTTGTATATAAATGCAGCCCCACTTTTGTCTATGAATGCAGCCCCACTTTTGTATATTAATGCAGCCCCACTTTTGTATATTAAAGCGGAGTTCCGGCCACAATGTCACTTTTTAAATATAAATACCCCTGTAATACACAAGCCTAATGTATTCTAGTAAAGTTAGTCTGTAAACTAAGGTCCGTTTTGTTAGGTTGTTACAGCATTTAGACACTTTATAAAATAGAAATTGACTGGGGCCATCTTAAGTGTGGGCATCATGAAGCCAGACTGTATGACTTCCTGGATTTCAGCCTTGCAGATCTCGCACATGCTCAGTGCTGCACAAGCAATGTCAGATCAGGTTTCAGCACCTGTGCTGTCAAAGTCACATGATTTTTTGAGACTGGGGAGTGCACAGACTCCTGGAAAGTTACACCCACTACATTCCCAGGAGTCTGTGTGGTGTAGGTTAGGAAGCATTAAGCACCTAGGTGCAGGAAGTGGGAAGATTAACTATTCTGCCTAGCAACAACACTAAACTCTAAAAAAAAAAAAAATTCGTAAAGGACTTATGATTTTTTTTTAAAACTACTGATGTAATGTTATATTTATGGGTGGAACTCCACTTTAATGCAGCCCCACTTTGTATATGAATGCAGCCCCACGTTTGTATATTAATGTAGCCCCACTTTTGTATATTAATGCAGCCCACTTTTGTATATTAATGCAGCCCCACTTTTGTCTATGAATGCAGCCCCACTTTTGTCTATGAATGCAGTCCCACTTTGTCTATGAATGCAGTCCCACTTTTGTCTATGAATGCAGTCCCACTTTTGTCTATGAATGCAGCCCCACTTGTATATTAATGCAGCCCCACTTGTATATTAATGCAGCCCCACTTTTGTATATTAATGCAGCCCCACTTTTGTATATTAATGCAGCCCCACCTGTGTATATTAATGCAGCCCCACTTTTGTCTATGAATGCAGCCCCACTTGTATATTAATGCAGCCCCACTTGTATATTAATGCAGCCCCACTTTGTATATGAATGCAGCCCCACTTTGTATATGAATGCAGCCCCACTTTTGTATATGAATGAAGCCCCACTGTGCATGGCCTGGAATTTCCCTGTTGCCCCCCCCCCCCTGGATCCGCCGGTGTGCCCAATGTCCTTGTTTTATCTCCTAGCAGTGGGACTATTGTGGAGGGCTGGAGGGTGGATATTATCTATGTGTACTTGCTTGCAGTATGCCTTCGGTTTTGCCAATGTTTCCCACAATACAGTGTCCAATATTTTTTCATACTATAATACAGGGCTCAAAATTTCAAGTCCTGAGCTACTAGCCAGGCTTTAAGAGTTACTCTCCACCAGTTGCCCCACCTAATTCATACACTGCCCTGCGCCTAATTGCACCTGTAAACACGCCCTCGTAGATTATCTCATAGAATGACACTGTTAAATGTTTTATGCAGAATCAAGTTACACAATTAAATATTACCAACAACAAAGTTAACAAAATGGAACAGGGCACTGGGGGCAGACCAGAGGGACAGGGCACTGGGGGCAGACCAGAGGGACAGGGCACTAGAACTGGGTCTCTTCCCCATTCTCTTGCTGTCTCTTCTGCAACTCCCATCCATCCATCCATCCACCCTCTCTCTCTCTCTCCTATTCATCATCAGAGCCTGTGTGTGCGGCTCCACACTTGCATGTCCCCACTTCCCCCTTTTATTCAGGCTGGCAGTGAGGAGAGGAGCTGCAGCACAGTGGGAGGGAGTACAATCCAGCGCTGAGATCCACACAACTGCACAGCCATTAACACCATAGCACAGCGCACACTGACAGCGCACAGCACACATTGAGACACATTGAGACCAGTGCTCAGGCTGAACTGGTGGACACTTACATGGAGCACAAGGAGAAGAAAACTGCACAAACTGGAAGGCTACCGCTCTCATGTCAGGGCAACTTTCAGTGAGCGCTGCACCGGAGTGGTAATTTTCGCAATCCTCCACCTCACTCATTACTTCCTGCTCCCTGCTCCCTGCTCTCCAGCTACATTGGTCGGGGGGAAGGGGGGCAGGCTCAGAGAGGTCATACTGTTAGGTCCCATGGCTTAATGAGGATTGTAAGGAGAGCACCTGTGTACTGCTCTGCCTGTGCACGACTCACCAGACTACTTTTCCCGAGCATGCACCTTTCCTCTTCGGCCGCCAATCTCATCGGGACTCTAAGTGTAGGCACAGATTGGAGGGAGATTGGTCATGCATCCCTGTCATCACTCGCCCCCAGCTTAAATCCACTCGCCAAATGCTAGTAGGCGAGTGGAAATTTTGAGGGCTGCTATAATAAATATGTATATGATGCCATTATACTACTGTGAAGTCTGCATATGATTGCTGCAGCTGCAGACTGTTTATCTACAGCTTGAGCCAGGCAGCAATTATTTCAGGACACAATGGGGGTTATTTACTAAAGGCAAATCCACTTTTGCACTGAAAGTGTACTTGGAAGTGCAGTCGCTGTAGATCTGAGGGCAAGATCGGAAATGAGAAGAAGCTCTGCTGATTTTATCATACAATCATGTGCAAGCTAAAATGCTGTTTTTTTTTTCCTTGCATATGCCCCACAGATCTAATGCGCCTGCACTTCCAAGTGCACTTTCAGTGCACTTGTTGTAGTGCAAAGTGGATTTGCCTTTTGTAAATAACCCCCACTGTGTTACACACATGAGATTGTACCAATTACAGGCCACACTGACACTTACACACCAGACTGTCTGTACCTTCTTCTCTGCTCCAGCCTGAGCCTCCAATCCACAGTGCGGACAGCCAGCCAAGGCACTGCGCAGGCTCCTCTGCTCCATTGTGGGTGGGACTGGAGGAGGGAACAACTTCATGATGAGGTGGGCACCTCATTGGCTGTCACGGCAAGTGTCACTGGGCACACAGGAAACAGCCCGATTGTAATCGTGGAAAGTAGCAAAGGACGGATGGACGGCAGGAATCAAAAACAGCCGACGCGTTTCACACTTGGTTAGTGCTTATTCATGGCCTCAATTGTAATCGTGATGGGCATTGCCGGGGTCTGGCCGGTCGACGGTGTCACCTCCAATCCAATTGGCAGACACAGACAGTGCTGGTCAGATGAACCGTGAAGTGTGCCCACCGCACGGTCAGCAGCAATGCACAGAGTTCAGAACACACAGAGGTAGTACTATCCCGGCAGAGCCGTGGCCGCCACCGGGCCCCGCACACTGACATGCCACACTCGCATGATGATCCACCCGAGTCGGCCTGCAAGCTAGGCAGCAGTACGCCACTAGGCGGCCGTCTAGCGGGAGCGCTAGCCCTGTGTGGCTGAGTGACAGACCCAAATGGGGGATCGCCCTGCACTCGCGGGTGTCCGGGAGCCCGTAGCCAAATGCGGGAGACTCCCGCGGCTCGCAGGAGACTTGAGATGTCTGGAAAAATGTGTCCCTAAAAAATGTTTTGAAATGTTGGCAACATTAAAATATGGCTTATGTAGCAATTGTATAGGTTATGTAATTATCATTATTTTTGTATTGCTATGTTTTTTCAGGAAAATTAAGAGAGTAGTCTAACCTCACACAGGGCCATGAACCTTCAAAACCCAAGATTTGAGATAAAAGGGATTCCCACCATAAGAGAAATTTGGGCAAGCATCATTCAGTTTTCTGCATAACCACTTTAATCAGATAATTGTAATGCATTAATAAAACATGAGATACCATTGGCAGAGCTTCATTGGCTTAACATGCCTTTTATTTGCCATATATGGTATATGTTGTCCTTGGACAAAGCCATGTTTAGGCCACATGTCTCAGTTTTCTTGCCCAGTGTATGTATTTACTATTGTCTAAGTGCTGTTTTTATAGTGTGTGTCTGAGCTATCACTGGCACTAGAAAAAGGGTCATTATTCTCTAGAATGTTACTGTGATTTATGAGTGTTTTTAAACACAACGGATTGGTATGTTATTTTTGACTGCAGTTGGACTGTTTATTTTACTTACTATAGGCATGTACAGATTTTACCAAACATCACAGTTTTTGTCCCCACATAGTGAGCTAAGCGATTACAAGATTTTCTATGTAAATCATATCAGAGTCTTTATATCACATTCCAGCATAAGAAACACAATCATCGCCCTCTTTGGATTAAAGGGAGTGGGGAATGAAATCCTCTGTGGTTAACATTAGCAACTTTTGGCCTGTTTCCCAGGTGCCGGGTATATCCAGCCTACGTTTCCCAGGACAGACAGATCTTTTGCAGTGCACTAATGAAAATGTTCTCACGCTCTTCTATTTGTGGTCTCTGGAAACATCAAAAATGGTATAATGGTCAAGTTTTCTATTCCTGAACTCAACACGCTTACTGAAGCAATAAAATATGGACGATTGCCTAAAACTATCCCCTGGAATCTTAATGAAAATAGCACACATTAAAGGAAACACACAATGACTAAGTAAACTGTCATTTATAGACTTAGGAAAATCATACATTTTGCAAGTAACTTAAAGCAACCCAAAAAGAGAAATTTTCATCTAGAACTGTTAATTGTTTCTAAGCAGTACTTATAAAAGATATCAGTGCACTTTCTACCTGTGCCTTCAATCTAATAACTGTATATCTCAGGGCTGTATATCTGGTGGGGGAGTGGATCTTGGGTGGGAGTTCCCACACTTTTTTCCCCAGGACTTGACCCCTGGTATATCTGCAGTTTGAGATCATCTAAGGCAGGCATGTCCAAAGTCCGGCCCGCAGGCCAATCGTGGCCCGCGTTACGGTTTTGAACGGCCCACCTGGTTACTTGGACATATATATCTTTTGTGGCCCCAGACGATCTCCCAGCGCTGGGGCCACAAAGATGTATATGCCTTGGAACGGGACAGGGAGGAGGCGGGACGAGCACCATACACACACAGGAGAATTTCTTGTTTATGGGCGGCCTCTGTAATAGAAAGTGCCCACGCTGTCAGTGGACGACTGTTCTGTTCATCAAAGGAGGCGGGTCTTTCTATTAAAGAGGCCACTGTGTAAACAAGAGATTTTCCTGTAATTAATCTTTGGCGCTCGTGAGTGCATTCCTGGCAATGGTGCTGCATTCCTGGTAATGGTGCTGCATTCCTGGCAATGGTGCTGCATTCCTGGTAATGGTGAGTGCATTCCTGGCAATGGTGGGTGCATTCCTGGCAATGGTGAGGCTACATTCATGGCAATGGTGGGCACTTGTGAGGCTGCAGATGGGCACTGACCCTTATTTTGCTTCACAGTTCTTTATTTAAATTTATTTTTTCCTGAAACTTCCCTCTTAAAGTGTGTTATATGCCAATTAATAATACACCTAAACTCTTCTCTTTACTCACACACAGCCACAAAGGCAAGAGATTTCTTGTTGAGTAGTGTATTAGTGCTCGGACGAACACACTTAGATCGAATTTAAATGGTTCAAAAAATGTCAGTCAAAATGGTCGGCCCACACGCATGTTCACTTCATCAAATCTGGCCCTCTTTGAAAAAAGTTTGGACACCCCTGATCTAAGGGGTTCTGCTGCCTGTAAAATTTGGTGATGTCACTAGTCTGCTGCTCACTGTTCTCCTGGATGGAGAGAAATCTGCATGGAAGAAACTTCATTGTAGTTGTGTTTTACGTCACCGCGTTCTGACACAATCGTTTTTTTAACTGATGGTGTGTACACACGACGGACCATCAGTCAGCTTCATAGGTTAACCTAAGACAACGGTCCTTCAGACCATTGTCCTCTGGCTATCCTATCGTGTGTACGAGGCCTTGGTGATAATAAAGTTGATGATCTGTACCGTTTAGTAACTCTCTGTTCATTTCTAACCAAGGCATAGTAAACTGTTTACTATGCTTCAGTTTGTGAATGAACGGGAAACTCTGTACATAGCTTTTTTGTCCATTCATTCTTTACTGCTGAGGCTGCAGGGATGGAGATTGAGGGCTGTGTCCTCAACCTCCTTTTTCTGCCTCAAAGGTGAAACATCAGAGGTCTGTTTAGACCCCTGATATTACACCAAACCCCCCTTATGGGGCTCCTAGAAAAAAAATATATAATTGTAAATAGATAAAATGGTAAAAAAAATAACAAAAATAAAAAACTACTGACACCCGTGGTAGACTACCAGGATTGCAAAGTTCGCACTTGTGACCGGGCCCTGGCATTCCGCCACCATGGGGGTTCCTGGCTGTGGGTCAGGGGGCCCCTTTAAGGTTTCTTGCACTTGAAGGTTCTACTTGTGCCTCTGCCTCTTCCCCTTGACATTATGGCGCCAATGTTTTTCACTACTACATTATTGCTGGTCTGTTCCCAAATTCTGGACATTCTTCAACTATAAATGTATTTTTGTAGATGGCTTACACTGAAATTATGTCTAAAAGACAATCCTCATTTAAAGCTGTATATGAAAAAAATATATATACTTAGGCATAACAGTAAATAATGTCAGCAACCAAAGGTCTATGTTGTCTATCCATTTATCAAGTTTCACTGATGGGAAAATTTGTTTTAACATGTTTAGATTTAGTTGATAAATGCGGAATGTTAGACTAGTCATAATAGTTGATTTGCATTATTATTGTACAGGATTTATATAGCGACAACAGTTTACACAGCGCTTTACAACATCATTTGCATGTGCCTCTTCTAAAGTAGAAAAACACTCACAGAGACAGGTCAGCTAACTGTATCCCCAAACTCTATTTCTATATGTTTTACAACCAAGAAATGCTCAAGTCCTCGAAAAGGATGCTTTAGCTTGTAGCTGCCCACCATCATAAAGATTCATTATTTTTCTTCTTGTAGTCACAATAGGGTTGATTTAATAACCACTTAAGACCCGGACCTTTAGGCAGGTAAAGGACCCGGACAGTTTTTGCGATTCGGCACTGCGTTGCTTTAACTGACAATTGCGCGGTCGTGCGGCGTGACTCCCAAACAAAATTGTAGTCTTTTTTTTCCCACAAATAGAGCTTTCTTTTGGTGGTATTTGATCACCTCTGCGGTTTTTATTTTTTGCACTATAAACAAAAATAGAGCGAAAATTTTGAAAATAAAATATTTTTTCCTTTTTGCTATAATAAATATCCCCCAAAAATATATATAAAAAAAAGTTTTTTTTCCTCAGTTTAGGCCGATACATATTCTATTTTTGGTAAAAAAAATCACAATAAGTGTTTATCGACGGCGGCGACACACATCTCTCCTTGTTCTTCAGCTCCGGGGACCGATCGCGGGACTCCAGCGGCGATTGGGTCCAAGGGTCCCGCGGCCGCGGTGCTTCGGACCGGGTCGTGGGCGTGTGCCGCGAGCGCGCACCAGCGACCCACGGTTGGGCACCTAAAGAGGACGTACATGTACGTGCTTGTGCCCAGCCGTGCCAATCTGCCGACGTAAATGTGCAGGAGGCGGTCCTTAAGTGGTTAAACCTAGAGAGTGCAAAATCTGGTTCAGTTCTGCAAAGAAACAAATCATCTTCCACTTTTTTTTGTCAAAGCTTAATTGAACAAGCTGAAGTTAGAAGCTGATTGGCTATCATACACATCTGCACCAGATTTTGCACTCTCCAGTTTTAGTAAATAAACCCCAATGCTCCTTATGCTTTAAAACTTTAAAAACGAAACTTTGTACATAAAGGATCTTCTTTTCATAGGATATGAAAATATACAGATGTTTATTTCAGTTTCTCTGTATAGGTTCTCTATAACAGTCCAGAGATACTATAACAAAGCTTTCACAAATGAAAATGTTGAGCATCATTTCATGTATGTACCAAAACCCCAAACCACCACCCTGTTTAGCCATGCCCACCTTGGTCATGATATCTCAATGATGGAAAATGAAAGCAGTGCCAAAACGTGGGTGGTTTTATAGTAATAAACTAGGAATAAAACATTCATCATTTGCATGCCCTAGGCACTGTTTTCACACAACAGACCCGTGTATTCTGTGTCATGCTCCTCCATGGCATTGGCTCCTGTTAATGTCTGCAGCGTGGGAAGAAAAGCTTACTATACTGTATGCCTAGATGAAGATTCTATTAGTAGACCTTATTTAAAAATGTAATTGTTCTTGTACAAAGCCACAAAAAAGTTTTTACAAGAAAAAGCCACAAGCATTCAAAAATGTTGAATGGCCATTGAAAAACCTTTGGAATCCTGCAGCTAAATATACATGTCCGTAAAAGTTTACAAAAGCGTAATAAAAAATAAATAAAATAAAGGAATTATTGATGATAATAAATGCATTTAAATAAACAGCTAGTGTTTAAAATTAAGGTTTAATAATTAAAGGGGTTGTAAAGGTACAATTTATTTTTCCTAAATAGCTTCCTTTACCTTAGTGCAGTCCTCCTTCACTTACCTCATCCTTCCATTTTGCTTTTAAATGTCCTTATTTCTTCTGAGAAATCCTCACTTCCTGTTATTCTGTCTGTAATTCCACACAGTAATGCAAGGCTTTCTCCCTGGTGTGGAGAAAGCCTCTTGAGGGGGGAGGGGGCGAGCAGGAGTGTCAGGATGCCCACTAACACACAGCTCCTTTCTATATCTGCAAAGTAGAGAGCGTCCTGACACTCCTGCTTGCCCCCTCCCCCCTCAAGAGGCTTTCTCCACACCAGGGACAAAGTGTCGCATTACTGTGTGGAGTTACAGACAGAAGAACAGGAAGTGAGGATTTCTCAGAAGAAATAAGGACATTTAAAAGCAAAATTGAAGGATGAGGTAAATGAAGGAGGACTGCACTAAGGTAAAGGAAGCTATTTAGGGAAAACATTTTTTACCTCTACAATCCCTTTAATTAAAGGTTTGTTCACACTATCTGTTTTGACCTACGTTTTTCCACACTGGATAAACACAGGCCACTGCTGGGCACATAGTAAACAATTGTTGTCATTGTGCTCAGTTCAAACCACAAGGCTGGTATAATGTGTGGTGCAATGTGAATAAATTCCTTTCTTACAGCACTCTGGATATCACCGCATGTCACCACACAGCACTGTACTGCAATACGAAGTGCAATACGAAGTGTACCTACAGTATGTGACACTTCAAATAAAGTTTAAAAAAAGTAAGTAGTGCGTGCTGAAATTTGCATTGCACAGCTCCCTGCCAAAGCTCAGACAATGTTCACGCTGACAGTTGCCCGCATGGTAAAATGCTGCGTTTTATTGTGCAGGCTAGTGTAAATATAGCGTTGGTCACAATATGTTGAGTGCAGAAGTCAGATCCAACTTTCTACAAATGCATTAGGCTCCATTCACTCCAAAGTCACATAACTTTGGATTTAAACTTTGGTGCAACTTTGATGCAACTTTGGATGGGTGTAACTTGGATGTGACTTGTCACTCTACAAAGTTGGACCCACTGAGGTACAGCTATCATGCAACTTTTGAGGGTAACATTGAAGTCTATGGCCCTTAAGTTACATGAAAGTCAGACAAAGTAGTGCATGAATACTTTGAGATCGCACATACACTATATTACCAAAAGTATTGGGACACCTACCTTTACACGCACATGAACTTTAATGGCATCCCAGTCTTAGTCCGTAAGGTTTAAGTTGGCCCACCCACTGGTCCAAATCTTTTGGTGGAGGAGGGTTTACGGTGTGAGTTTGTTTTTCAGGGGTTGAGCTTGGTCCCTAGTTTCAGTAAAGACAACTCTTAAGGCGTCAGCATACCAAGACATTTTGGACAATTTCATGCTCCCAACTTTGTGGGAACAGTTTGGGGATGGCCCCTGCTTATTCTAACATGACTGCGCACCAGTGCACAAAGCAAGGTCCATAAAGACATGGATGACCGAGTTCGGGTTGGAGGAACTTGACTGGCCTGCACAGAGTCCTGACCTCAACCTGAGAGAACACCTTTGGGATGAATTAGAGACTTGGAGCCAGGCCTTCTCATCCCCATCAGTGTCTGACCCCACAAATACGCTTCTGGAAGAATGGTCAAACATTCCCATAGACACACTCCTAAACCTTGTGGACAGCCTTCCCAGAAGAGTTAAAGCTGTTATAGCTGAAAAGGGTGGGCCAACTCAATAATGAACCCTACAGACTAAAGGCTCGTACACACGGTCGGACATCCAACAAAATTTCCCTTGGATTTTTGTCCTAATTGATTTGTCCGATCACACCCATAGCATACACACGCTCTGACTTTTTCGGCAACCAACACAAACATAGTGACGTTTCAACATACTGCCGAGCGTTTAAAGAGGAAGTTCAATTCTCCGACGTCACCCGTTGCGTTCCTTCAGCTACTCTAGAGTTAGTTGACGTTTTGTGTGAGTGCTTTCTAGATTTCGAAACTTGCCGCGTCACGAATGTGCTTTTTCAAATACGAACGCTAGTTTTACTAGACAGAAGGCTTCCGGCTGCTTTTTACTTCTGAGCATGCACATTTTTACTTTGTCCAAAAGTCCGATTGTTTTCTGTACACACGGTCGGACTTTGCACCATCGGACTTTTGTTGACGTAAAGTTGGTCAGTTCACAGACCCAACTTTTTGTCCGATGAAAGCCAAAAAAAGTTGGTCCGATGCAACGTACACACGGTCGGACAAATGCGAAAAGTTCCGGATTTTGAAGTTGGTTCGGTAAAAGTCTGACCGTGTGTACGGGGCTTTAGACTAGGATGCCAATAAAGTTCATGTGCATGTAAAGGTAGAAGTCCCAATACTTTTGTTAATATAGTGTATATGAATAGTTATCACTGGAAAACATGGGGTATGACTTGCCATGTGACTATGATGCCCGAAGTCGAATGACAAGTTGCATAAGTGTGAATGGGGTGTAAAAGTTTAAAATGATTACATGATGGTAACCAGTGATTTGCCTTACCACATGGCTCAAAAAAAGTTAGTATTTCCATCATTTTTTTTCAAAGGAGCAGGGCAGTGAATTCTTAGCGGAACAGTACCCTCATCCAATCAGATGCAACCACTGTTCCGGTATTCTGACAGCCAACAGTGCTGGTTGTCAGAGTACAATAACCAACACTGCAGATCTGTCCATTCATGCGGTTTAGCGTGGATGGGGGAATCACATTATTTCTCTTTCAGCCCTGCAGAAATCTTACCGTGTATTGCCAGCTAAAGAAAAACTTACTGAGCGCACCCCCTAAGGAGCCGCAATTAATCTGGGATCCCCCACCCTGCACAGCCAGGCACACCAAATTTTCACAGGCCCTCCTGAGACAGAGAACAGTCTGTGACTTTTTATTTATTGAGGGTAATAACTTGGATAGGGATGGGAGGTTAAGGGATGCCCACTTGACTTCAACAACTTCAGGGACAACCTCCTATATACAGTCTCTATATACAGCTTCTCTTCTTCCTCCAGCACACACTTGCTTGCAGAACCTAGCTGGATTAGCCCATTACAGGCAGGGACCCGAGGCCCCCGTGTCCATGTTGTACTATTCCTCCTGTAGTTACTAGCACTCAGTAGCCCACCCGTGTGACTCTCAGGAGATCTCCCAGACGTGCTGACCTGCTCCTGCTGTCCTCTCTTCTTGCTCTTGTGCCTCCAGGAAGGACTTCCTCTGTGTGTTTTGGCAGGATCCTTCCAGCACCCAAACCCTGGCCTAAAGTCCCCCCCCCCCCCAGACTAGGGGACACCCACAAGGGCAATTGACAGCCTTTTCAGCACTTAATCTCCTCAATCTTCCATCCGACTGCCCCTGCTGGCGTGAAGCATGCCTATTTATGAGGTGGCCTGCCCCTTGCCAACCCTTTACTGGGGATTGGCTGAGGTTCTAATAAATATCCCAGCACCTTCTCCTAGCCTCCACCCACTATGTCTAGAACATTCTTCAATGTCCCAGAAAACAGGAGTAGACACCAGTGAGGTTGCTAGGATAGGTCATCCAGCCCTGAGTCACTGAACCCTGACCCATATTCACACCTTAGCCTTAGACCTGAGCTAAAGTAAAATTTCCTATACTAACAGTTCTACACTAACAACTAAGCAAACTAGAGGGTGCTACACTGATAGTCAATCAACAGTATACCACCAATAATGCGACTCAATATGTAGCTTATTTCAAGAGGGACCTGGTCACACATGTTCCAGTCAGGGCCGCTGATAGGCCAGTACAACTGGCCCAGTTGTACCGGGCCTGGCCAGCAGGGGGGCCCGGCAACCTGAACAAAAAAAAAATGACCGATACCGATCAGGGTCCCTTAACATTTTCCAGCACCTAACAGATGTTTAACCGCAGCCCCCCCAAACCAACCTCCACCGTCCACCCTATGGGCCATAACGCATGTGCTGCCTGCAGAGACAGTGCCACCCATGCCGCCAATGCTGTAATGTGCTGCAGACAGTGCCACCCACGACGTTAATGCCATAACGCATGTGCTGCCTGCAGAGACAGTGCCACCCATGCCACCAATGGCATTATGCCATTGGCGACATAGTGAGCACTGTCTACAGCACAATATGGCATTGGCGGCATGGGTGTCACTGTCAGCAGGCAGCAAATGTGTTATGGCATTAGCATCATGGGTGGCATTGTCTGCAGCACATTATGGCATTGGCAGGTGGCTTGGAATGGGTGGCACTGTCTGCAGCACAATATGGCATCTGGGGAGGGGCCAGGGGCGGAGCCAGGGTGGGACTGAAGGAGGGATAATGGGCGGGGCCAGGGTTGGAGCTGAAGGGGGCCCCGTCAGGTAGACTGTATGACCCATGATTTCTGGTTCCAGTGCCCAAACTTTGTGAAGCATGTGCCTCGTAATCGCTGCAGACAGAAATAGTAGTAATTTGTATTCAGTATACACCAAGGGAAGTGAAAGAATAAAAACATTTTGTCAATGTCAACGGAAGCAGCACTGGATAATCTATATATTTGTAAAGCTCCAGTTAATGCTTGACAGCTGAGGACAAACTACTGATAACAAGAGAGTTGGGGGAGGATATGTCTGAAATGTTTTGCTTGAAATCATCATGTGCAACTCTTATAAAACATAGGAAGCAACAAACCAAACATCTGCACCCTTTACACACATGTTAGCAATCACAAGTCCTGGGAAATGATGTGGGAAGCAGTCACATGGACCTCACATAAATAGACACAACAAGCAAACAAAACATATTGACCTGGAAAATCGAATAAAAAGACATAAGCTAAACAGCACATGCATAATCTATGTGTTCCTTTACTGAACAATACATATAATCAAATACAGTTCCTCAATTAGAATTTAACAAGGCAGATGGACATCATTTGTTTCCATCCTTGTATTTGCAACCTTTATAAACAGACGCTGAATGTTTTGCCATGCTTGCTTTCAAACGCATTTCCTTGTTTTGAAATTTACCCACAATAGAAATGTTACAATTTAACCACTTAGACCCCATACACATTATACAACGTTTGTTGTCTGGTTTCCTTTAGATTTATCAAAACCATGCAGTGCAATGGCCTGCCTGATTGCATACAAATTGAAACTCTCAGGCCCCGTACACACGACCGAGTTTCTCAGCAGAATTCAGCCAGAAACTCGATCAGAGCCGTATTCTGCCTAGAAACCCGGTCGTGTGTACACTTTTGGCCGAGGAAACCGACAAGGATCTCGTCGGGCCAAATAGAGAACATGTTCTCTATTTCCTCGTTAGTCAATAAGGAAACTTGGCTCGCCGAGATCCTCGGCGGCTTCACAAGAAACTCGACAAGCAAAACGATGTGTTTTGCCCGTCGAGTTTCTCGGACGTGTGTACGGGGCCTTAGGCCTCGTACACACGATCGGTTAACCAGAGGATAACGGTCTGATGGAACGTTTTCATCGGTCAAAACCGATCGTGTGTAGGCCCCATAGGTTATTTAACCATCGGTTAAAAAAAAGCCAACTTGTTTTAAATTTAACCAATGGATTCCTAACCGATAGGACAAAACCGATCGTTAGTAGGCACGACCATCGGTTAAAAATCCACGCATGCTCAGAATCAAGTCGACGCATGCTTGGAAGCATTGAACTTCGTTTTTTTCAGCATGTCGTTGTGTTTTATGTCACCGCGTTCTGACATGATCGTTTTTTTAACCGATGGTGTGTAGGCGCGACAGACCATCAGTCAACTTTATCAGTTAACCTATGACAACTGTCCTTCAGACCGTTCTCATCGGATGGACTGATCGTGTGTACGAGGCTTAAAGGTTTGACTTCATATTATATGGTTTTAGTAAATCTGAAGGAAAAAAAATCTACAGAAAATTGTATAGTGTGTATCAGATTGTCATTTGGGATCTGTTCGGCACCAACACAATTTTTTATTATAGAGAATTAGAGTAAAAACGCACTGTAGTTTATTTCCTAATACAGTAGAGGCTTTTCACTGAGTGCCTAGTAAAGGAATGGAACTGAGCAGAGATAGATCACTATGGTACACTTGCATTGCTGGGTCCCATAAGCGCACAAATATAAATAATATATGCACTGCGATAGTCAGAGCAGTGTACACCATGGCTTTTTATTACCACCATTTTTTTTTACACTTGCGGCTTCCCTGCTGCCCCTATGATGGTGCTGTTGAAATTATTTTGCTTTTACAGCGTAGCTATTTCGCTTTTATAGTAGTAGCGTTTACATCAAACTTTTTTTATTATTTTAAATTATAGAGTTGAGGGAGGGTTAAACCCAGTTTTTTTTTAGGGGGCCTGCCCGCTGCCAACCCATCTGTTGGGGATTGGTCAGGGCCCTCATGAATACTCCAGGCAATCCTCTTCACCTCCACTCTCATTCTTTTGGAAGTTTCCAGCAAGTTCCAGAAGTAGGGGGAGGTCCCAGAAGTGCTGCCTGTGAGTCATCCAGCCCTCCCTGAGCCTATGCCCAGGCCCAGATAAAAAACAAAAACACAGGCTTGGCTGCCAGCCAGGCCTGAACAATTTTCCTACACTAACACAAATCTATTCTAGCACACTAGATGGTGCTACAGTATTATGCTGACCTCCTGGGTGGGAGAGACCTTAATCTTGCAGGTATTTCAAGTTTTCTGGATTCTATTCTATGACTGGGAAATGGCAGTTCTCTTGTGAGTTTGACAGAGGACATCACAGCAGATGAGGTGGTTAAGGCTATTGATAGGCTTTCCATTAGGAAGTAACCTGGACCAGATGGATGGACAGACACGTTTTATAAGCACCTTAAGGTTACACTGGCCCCGTATTTGGTTAAGGTTTTTAATGGCTGTCTGAGAGAGTGTTCGCTCTCTTCCTTCATGCAACAATCTGCTGTGATTCTTCTGTCAAAGAGTAAAGATTCTTTGAAAATTTTGAATTGGCGGCTCATTAGCCTTCTCAATGTTGATAGGAAGATATTGGCAAAAAAAAAAAAAGAAGCCGTTTATCGTCTGTAGTGGGCAATCTACTTTCCAGCCACCTGCACTGTTATGTTCAGAGTAGAATCACTTTTTCAGCAGTGTTAGCTGTCCAGAAGGCCCTGGAGCACTGCAGGGCTGCCGGCTGGAGAAAGTACTTGCTGGCGTTGGATCAGGCTAAAGCTTTTGATCAGGTCAATCATAAGTACCTATGGTTGCTTCTTGGCAAGTATGGCCTGGAGGGGAGATTTATTGATTGGCTGAAGACCTTGTACAGAGGGGCTGAAAGCTTCATGCTTGTGAATGTTTGGTTCGGACGGCCTTTTGAGGTTGACTCGGGTGTGCATCAGGGGTGTCCTTTGAGTCCTTTGCTATACGCCTTTGCAATTGATCCCTTCATCAGGAGTTTAGAAAGCAGACCGTTGTATGGAGTGCCTTTGGGCATTCCTGGTGAGCCTCCTCTGAGGGTCATGGCTTATGTTGATGAGTGTCTGTTTTCATCTCTGGGACAGAGGAGGCGGAGGAGGTAGTCTCGGTGGTAAAGCAGTATATTGAGGCATCTGGCTCAAAGATAAATCAGGATAAGAGTGAGGTTTTCTGGATGGGAGAGGAAAGCAATGGCTTCGAGATTCTGGACGTCTTCCCAAAGCCCCGCTGGAAATAAAGCTTTAGGCATCATTTTGTCCTGGCAATTATGGCCTCACAAATTGGATAAGCAGGCTACAAGATGCCAATGCCAAGGTTGCCAGCTAGAAGGATTGGAAACTCTCTTACAGGGAAAGGATTGACCATATTAAAACCTACCTGATCCCAGTATTTCTGTATGTCAGCTTTCTCTGTGTTTTGCCAGTGTCTCTCTACGCGAGAATCTACAGCTGTTTCCTCCAACCGTCATGGGGTAACAAACTGAATACTGTTAAGAGGTCTGTAACCTACCTTCATAGGTGGATGGAAGGCCTAGGTATGGTCAACCTGGTGGTATTTTTTTCTCTGATATTTTTGAAACAGAATTTTGGTAACTTTCTGGCAGAGGAACCACCTGGGTGGGTTGGTATATTTCAGTTCGGATTTAGGCCTTTTCTGCACAGTTGGGAGGATGGTGGGCCAGTGAAAAGCCTGAGGGTTTGACACGGTGAGTTTCCGACTTACGTTGCTCCATGCCTGAAAATGCTTCAGCAGTGGCAAGTGATGGCGGAGGAAGTTAAGTCTCTTCTTAGAAAGGCCCTGAAGAGGAGGGCTGTTGAATCTGCCTTTAGCGAGCCACAGGCCTAGAGGGATTGCCCAGGCCCTGTTATGATAGAGGGTCTGCGTTTGGTCAATTTAAAGAGAATCCATTTAAAGTTTCAGGATTTGGCATGGTGTTCATTGCATGGCAGACTTTATGTGAAGGGCAACCTGAACGATTGCTCTGCGGAGAACCATGATTGTCCAAGAGTGGAGTGTAAAACTACTATGTGACACTGGCCTCAAAGGGATATCTCGGGCCCCGTTGACGCTAAGGGCCCCAAATGTCAGGAGTTGTTGGGCAAGGCAGTAAATGTGCCAATTTGGAAAATCCACCTGAAACTGTTAATTTGATTTTTTTTGGACAAAATTGTACTGACTCATCCAATGACTTGTAGGACCATTTGGGGACGATGGTGAGAAAATACTCCCTGTTTCTATTGCTAGTTTAGCCGGATGCTTGGCAATAGACAGAGAGTAATAAAGGACACTGTGCTGCAGTGCCCTCTGTGCTCCCAAAGGACTTCAGCGGAATAGGTTAACACTACCTTGTTTCCATCCACCAGGGGGAGATGACAAACAGAAGGAGCTCAAGAGACTTGATGTTTGACAGAATTAAATAATGGGGGATGAAGTTCTCGCAAGAAACTTTACTATGGCAGTCTATGGACCATTGAAGTACAATTTCCAATGCAAGACAGGTATAAAGGAAAGAGAGTTGCTTTTTCTGAATACAGAGGGACTTTATTTTTGTCTGGAGGAGACCGAGGTGTGCACATCACAGCCCATGTGTGCACATCAAACTGCCTGTGACTGTGTGCTGTGGACTGGAGTCATTCCAAGCAGATCCAGAAGTGAGCTGACATCTGAATAGCAGGATCCCTGCTGCTGCATGATTGGGCCTGGTAAGAGGACACTGCTGCCATGAATCTGTTGCTGCTGGCAGAGACAAATCACATAGGGACAGGCCATCTAACTAGCAGCATTATTTACTGCATGCAGACTTTATTGGGACTGTACTCATATGCACCACCATAAAGAATGAGCTCCAACGTTAGCCAGCTGAAGAACTAGGGACTGCTTATTCAGATAGCTTTTCACAAGAACATTGCCCTTTGCCCATAGTAAGAGGTACCTCTTTTAGGAGCCTTAAATTTCATCGTTGCCATTCATATAGAGTGAATCATTTACCACTAACCAATCTGATTTTGTTTTTAGATACTGAACCTTAGTTGTGTGCAGGGTATCCATTTGTGCTCCCAGTAGCAGTTCAGTAACCATTGTTTTATGTCAGTGGGGCTGAGGTTCTCAGAGTTGAGGCAGAAGAACAGAAAACCCAATCTACTAAGCGGCTTCTGAGGGAGTGTTACACTAGGGTCTTGTTCCATCAAATGCTCCATACCAAGGCCATGTCTCTGCTAGATATTGTAAGCCAAGAGTCCATCTTGAGATGCATGTTGAAATTTCTTGTTATGTGGGAGGCTGTTGCTGGGAGCAGTGCAGAGGTCTTTGAGTAGTAACTGGTTTTAGTACTTGTTTAGACTGTCATACAGGAGCCTTTAGTTGTACTTCAAGAAAATGTAACTACTTGCCGACCACCCTCCGCAGATGTACTGCGGCAAGGAGGCTCGGCTGCGCAAATTGACGTACTGGTACGGCGATTCATGCACTAGCATTCGTGGGCGCCAGTGCGCTCTAATTGGCCAGCGGGGAGCCAGTCAGCGGGTCCGGTGGACTCAATGTCCACCGGCCACCCACGATTAATCCCTGCAAAGACAGAACGGGGATCTGCCAAAGTAAACAAGGCAGATCTCTGTTCTGTCAGAGGATGACACTGAGATCTGTCTTCCTGCTAAGCAGGAAGACAGATCTGTGTGTTTCCCTAGTCACACAGCCCCCCATACAGTTAGTAATCACAAACACGGAACACATTTAACCCCTTGATCGCCCCCTGATGTTAACCCCTTTCCTGCTAGTGTCATTAGTACAATGTCAGTGCATATTTTTAGCACTGATCACTGTATTAATGTCACTGGTTCCCAAAAAGGTGTCAAACATGTCAGTTAGGTGTCTGATCTGTCCATCACAATGTCGCAGTCCCGCTAAAAATCGCTGATCACCGTCATTATTAGTAATAAAAAAATAAAAGAATTTAATAAATCTATCCCCTATTTTGTAGGCGCTATAACTTTTGCGCAAACCAATCAATATATGATTATTGTTTTTGTTTTTTTACCAAAAATATGTAGAAGAATACATATTGGCCTAAACTGAATAAATCGTTTTTTTTATATATTTTTTTTTTTGATATGTATTATAGCATAAATAGAAAAAAATATATATATATTTTTTGAATTGTCTGTCTTTTTTTGTTTATAGTGCAAACAATAAAAACCGCAGAGGTGATCAAATACAACCAAAAGAAATCTCCATTTGTGGGAGAAAAACAACATCAATTTTGTTTGGGTACAGCGTCGTACGACCGCGCAATTTTCAGTTAAAATAATGCAGTGCTGTATCCCAAAAATTGGCCTGGTCATTAAGGAGGTAAATCATTCTGGGGCTGAATTGGTAGCCTACAGGAAGCTATGTCAGCCGAATTGCAGTTCCCAAAATCTGCCATCTTTGGACTTACTTTGATGGGCATCTATGTCAACCTTCTTCTGCAATGGTCCTCTTCGACTTTTAGGCAACACACCAGTTCCAAGGCAATCAGGTCATACACAGTAAACTGGAACTACTAGGCAGTCTGGGAGAACTACTAAAAGTTGATCTGTAAGCAATTGCTTTAGGCTATCCCCCAACCTTGCTTTTGATATTATTCCACCATATAAATAATTAAAAAACAAAAACAATGGAACTAAGTCTGGATTGCACGACTCTGGCCTAAAGGCTTTCATTTGAAACATTATTGATGTGTCTGTTTTTTTTCTACTCAGAGTGAGTGCATTTCTACTAAAATTAAAAACGTGTGATAACACTACTGCTCTTAGGTTGGCGCTGCTTTTTTTTCTTTCTTTTGTATTTCTCGTAAAGGTTTTTCTACCTTTCGGCGTGCTGCCTCCTGTTTTGTGTCAGTTACATTTCCCTGTGGTAAAATACTTAGGCTACAGACTCTCCGATTTTTCAAGGAACTGAATTCTCACCAGGAGTCACTTTTCAATTACTGTTCACTGACACTCTGCTGCTAATTTTTGTTCCCATCCATGGAGACTGTTAACCCCTTCCCTTCCGCCCTTTTAACAACACAGCTTTGCATACAGCTTAGGTTATCCTGCACTCACATTAGTGCACTGAATTGTTTTTCCTGATTTTTCATAGATGTAGTGCACCCCACGTAGAAGCCGCTGGTGAATAGGGATCCTCCAATCTGCACAGCCAGGCACACCAAATCATTACAGGCTTCCAGAGTCAGAGAAAAGTCCGGTGCTTGTTTTTTGTGTTTTTATTGAGGAACTTAAACTTGGATAGGGAATAGTGATATTATGGGATGCCCACTTGACTTTCAAGAACTCTTCAGGGTCAATTCTCCTATATACAGTCTGTATACACACTCCTCAGATTCTTCCATCACACTTGTTTGCAGAATCCTAGCTGGCACACTGATAATTGATCTGGCAAAAAGGCAATATTCAGATCTTATACCAATAGCTCTTTACAGGCAGGACCTTTAAGGCCCTTGGGTTGTGTAGCAAACCATGCCTGGCTGCAGCTGCCCTTTTTATGTGCCCACCTGGCAACTTCTTTACAGTCCTTCCAGACTGCACACTCACCAGCCACCTGGCTGTCTTCTCCATGGAGATCTCCTGGACGTGCTGACTCTATCCCACTGTCCTCACACCTGCTACCGTGCATCCAGAACAGGACTCCTTTGTGTGTTGGTAAAGGATTCCTCCAGCACCTGAGCCCCAGGCCAGAGGTCACCCTCCCCCAGACTAGGGGGCATCCTCAAGGGCTACATACAGCCTCCTCAGCACTCCACCTCCAGCTTCCACCCGACTCCCCCTTGCTGGCATGAGTCTTTAAGAGGTGCCTCCCCCCTGTAAGCCCATTTGCTGGGGATTGGCTGGGGCCCTCCACAATACTCCAGGCAGTTCCTCCTAACCTCCCTCCCATTCTTCTATAAGCTTCTCCAATGTTCCAGAAAGTAGGGGGAAGTACCAGAGGTGCTAGCTGATGAGTCAACCAGCCTCCCTGAGTCTGTCACCCTGACCCAGATTCAACCCAGCCTGGCTCCTAGCCAGGCTAAAATTTACCTACACTAAACACTAACTATGTACACCTAGCACTCTACACTAGAGGGTGCTACATAGACATAAATACTTCAGAGATTCATAGTTAGTTCCCCTAGAAATCAGATAATTAAGATATGTACAGTACATTGAAACTTTTTGTAGGAGTAGTCTTTCAATAAAAATATATTCAAACATACTTAAGCAGTGGAAAAAAATAACAGAGAACAATAATTCATAGCATGTAGTAACATTGATTTCATTTTTATTTTTTTATCAAAACATGAACTTGCTATTGAGCGTTAATTAATTGTAAGAAATGTTTTCAAAGAAGTTTAGTTCGTGTCACATGCCTAATGTTCAGTTTCAGCCAAAATGTTTTTTTTTTTAAGCTTTTAATACAGTGGGCAAGAATTCATATTTCTGTCAGTTTTTTAGAGTCAATTTGGTTGATTTACTAAAGGAACAAAGAATGTTCGCTTTACAAGCTGTGATTTGAAGCTTCGACAAGGCTTCTCCTCCTTACTACCATGGGCAATTGGGGCCAACCCCTTGCATCTACTTTTTATTTTTAAGATCTCTTTTTAAAAACATTAAACCTTATAGTCTTCAAGGCAGTCATGTGATAACAAGGGTCCGTCCTCTCTTACAGAATAATGTGTCATGTTGATGTGTACTGTTAGCCCGAGCCAGTGTGTGTTAATTGCCTGGACTCGCAGGAGGGGGTGTTGGATGATGCAGGGCATTAGAGAGGAACTTCAGGTTTGGGTTAATCATGGGTTTGAGGTGAACCCAACTTGTTTACAGTTTGTGGAAATAGTGAACTAATATGGCCATTCGCTCCTATACCAATAATGCACTTTCCGGCCCTTGAACTTAGGTAAGGTCAAAAAAAAAAAAAAACAACAAAGAAAAATTACCAGCCAGCCTGCAACAAACCGAATCATCCTATCTAACAGTTCACAGTAAAACCGGGGGATTAGTTTGCACACATTTGCAAATATATGTGTAAGCTGCAGGGCCACTTCACAGCACCTTACCGTACTGCAGTCCTAAAACTATACATTTTGAGAGTCTCCAAAGTTGGAGCACATATATAACAATTGATAAATCAATGGCAGGAAACAGGCAGGCACTGGAAACACAGCATCCCTATACCTTTAAAAAAGTGTGGGTTCCCTCCAGGCATACCTGTCCTCAATCTACCCTTTGTTATAAATGTACTCCAACTTTGGAGACTCTGAAAATGTAAGGACTGCAGTACAAATGAAACCCCTGGTTTTAATGTGAACTGTTAGACAGGACAGTTTGTTTTGTTGCAAGCTGGCGAGTAGGTGAGCCGGGAATTGTTGTTTTTTGTTGTTTTTTGACATGCGCCGTCCTTCCATGCAAAGGCCAGTTATAGGTTGGGGTAGCTGCCATTTGTTTGTACTTAGGTAAAGTGGCTAAGAATAGGTAATAATGGGGCTTTGTTATGTGTCAACCCCCTCTCTATAAAAGGCAGGGTTCCTGACAGCCATTTGCCAGTGTATGTTGGAGTAGATACAGTGAGCTGCAGGGAGAGGTAGTTACTACTATACAGTGCAGTACACATTGCTGTATTATGCTACATTTCTGTGATTTGTAGCATGATGGGCTACATATTAGTATGTTTCCCCATTTTAACAATGCATAGACCCAACAGTCGTTATTTGGTCTAACTTTTTGTTTGTATCAGCAAGTTTCTAACTGTTGCACCCCTCTCCCCACTTGCTGTTTTGTGTTTTATCTTCTATATGTCATATTTTTTTATTTCTGCTAGATAAAAAATAAAAAAACAAAAAAATTAGATGGGGTGTGTTTATTTTTTTGCAAAGGTATATTTTACTTTATTTAAGTTTAAATCCTGTCTAACAGAGCGGAGTGGATAGCAAATATGTAAGTATAACATAGGTATACACATCCTTTTAACGCAGGTTAAGCAGCAGAGGTAGTAGGTGGGGAGAGGGAACAATTTTAAAAGGTTATTTAACTTTATTAGAGCCTTTTTTACATTACGTCAAGAGCAGCAGCTTGAGCTTTTTACTGGCACAGGCAAAGTTGCCCTATGTTTGCAAGCACATCACCTCATACCCATACAGTAAAGTATACACCAAAACGCCACATCCTTATTCCCTCTATTGCAATATCTGACATTAAAGTTAGGCAATTCCTGATATTTAAAATGGCAGACAGACCTAAAGGGTAGGCAGAGTTTTCCCATACAAAATTAGTGGTAAGCAGGTCCTGCAGGACAATGCAGCCATGACTAGGGATGAGCCGAAACACCCCCCTGTTCGGTTCGCACCAGAACCTTCGAACGGACCGACCGTTCACGCGAACATTTAGAACCCCATTGACGTCTATGGGACTCGAACGTTCGAATTCAAAAGTGCTCATTTTAAAGCCTAATATGCAAGTTATTGTCGTAAAGCATCTTTGAGAACCCGGGTCTTGCCCCAGGGAACATGTATCAATGGAAAAAAAAGTTTTAGAAACGGTTGTTTTTTCTGGAGCAGTGATTTTAATGATGCTTAAAGTGAAAAAGAAAAAAGAAAAATTCCTTTAAATATCATACCTGCTGGGTGTCTATAGTATGCCTGTGAAGTGGCAAGTGTTTAGAACTGTCTTTGCACAAAATGAGATTACTATAAGAAAAAAGTAATTTAAAACTGCTTGCGGCTTTAACCACTTCCATACCGGGCACTTACGCCCCTTCCTGCCCAAGCCAATTTTCAGCTTTCAGCACTGTCGCACTTTGAATGACAATTGCGGTCGTGCTACACTGTACCCAAACAATTTTTTTATCATTTTGTTCCCACAAATAGAGCTTTCTTTTGGTGGTATTTGATCACCTCTGCGGTTTTTATTTTTTGCGCTATAAACAAAAGAAGAGTGACAATTTAAAAAAAAAACACTATTTTCTACTTTTTTATTTAATAAATATCACAATTTTAAAAAAAAAAAACGTTTTTTTTCCTCAGTTTAGGCCGATATGTATTCTTCTACATATTTTTGGTAAAAAAAATCGCAATGATCATATATTGATTGGTTTGCGCAAAAGTTATAGCGTTTACAAAATAGCTGATAGATTTATGGCATTTTTATTTTATTAATTTTTTTACTAGTATTGGTGGCGATTTGCGATTTTTTTACTGTCACCGTGACATTGCGGCGAACACATCGGACACTTTTGACACGTTTTTGGCGCCATTCACATTTATACAGCGATTAATGCAATAAATATGCACTAATTACTGTATAAATGTGACTGGCATTCAAGGGGTTAACACTAGGGGGTGAGGGAGGGGTTAATATGTATACCTAAATTGTGTTCTAACTGTGGGGGAAGGGGGGTGACTGGGGGAGGTGACCGATCTATGTCCCTATGTACAAGGGACACAGATCGGTCTCCTCTCTCCCCTGACAGGACGTGGAGCTCTGTGTTTACACACAGAGCTCCACGTCTTGTCCCTCTAGCCGCCGATTCCGAGTGCCTGGCGGACATCGCGACCGCCAGGCACGCGCATCGGCATCTCGGGGACGCGCCGCCGCCGGCGCGCTCGCGCGCCCCCCAGTGGCCGCAAGAATACAGGACGTCAATTGACGTCCTGTTGAATTTTCAGAGTCACCGTGGAGCCGTCATTTGACGATGGCCCGGTACTCTAGTGGTTAATGTAAAGTCTGGTCCCTGCAATATGGATGAAAATCATTGAGAAAAATAGCACAGACACAGACAGTACACACACCACGTAGCTTTAGGTGCACACTGCAGAGGACATGGGCAGTACACACACCACGTAGCTTTAGGTGCACACTGCAGAGGACACAGGCAGTACACACCACGTAGCTTTAGGTGCACACTGCAGAGGACATGGGCAGTACACACACCACGTAGCTTTAGGTGCACACTGCAGAGGACACAGGCAGTACACACCACGTAGCTTTAGGTGCACACTGCAGAGGACACGGGCAGTACACACACCACGTAGCTTTAGGTGCACACTGCAGAGGACACGGGCAGTACACACACCACGTAGCTTTAGGTGCACACTGCAGAGGACACAGGCAGTACACACCACGTAGCTTTAGGTGCACACTGCAGAGGACACAGGCAGTACACACCACGCAGCTTTAGGTGCACACTGCAGAGGACACAGGCAGTACACCATGTGAGAATACTGCAGCTAGCACAATCACCTGCCTGCCAGTAAATTAGGAAGTGCGGATCTAGCTAAACTATACAGTGTATACATATATATACAACACCTGGGATGCATATATATCCTCTACACACTGTAACTTTAACTGACTAGCCTGCCTTCCTGCCTGCTCTATCTACCTACTAAAAATTACACTCTCTCTCTCTCTGTCTTCTCTCTCTTAACCACCGCAACACACTACACAAGGCCGACCTGCAGGCGGCCTTTTATAGTGTGGGGCGTGTACTAAACCCCCTGAGCCATAATTGGCCAAAGCCACCCTGGCTTTGGCCAATTATGGCTCTCCGTTTTTTGCAAGCTGTGATTGGCCAAGCATGCGGGTCATAGTGCATGCTTGGCCAATCATCAGCCAGCAATCCACTCCGATGCCGCAGTGAATTATGGGCCATGAAACACCACTCTAATTTGGCGCGAACGGCCCAAAACATACGTAATTTGACGAACGATCGAACATACGATGTTCGACTCGAATACGAAGCTCATCCCTTACCATGACCTATTCTGTCTGGGGGAGGCCATGCTATACAGCCAGAGCAGATGGAGGAGTGGATGTCAAAGCCTTTTTCTTCCTATTAATCCCAAGTGCAGAGCAGCTAATTTTCTGCAACTACTGTAAATGTGTAATCTTCTTCCTCCTCCTCTTTTGCTAATCCCTCCATAGCCCTACAAACTGGCATAAGAGTCAGCAAAATGATTTCAGTACACAATCAGTCACTTCTTGCATAAGAATGCATAAGAATTACACATAACAGATATTGAGGATGACAAAGAGAGTGCCAGGAACATAGATGGAGGGAGTATCAGACAGGGAACAGCATGACGCAGTGATGTCACTGCAGATGGGGCCCATTGTCAATTGGGTTCCAGCGATGAGGTAGGTGGGGATGATGAGGAGGAAAGTGAGGAAGAGGCAAGACAACAGCAAAGTAGGATTGTATCCATGTGTAAGGGCAGAGAGTTAAAGGGAGCAGATTTTCTATTCCACTGGATGGCACTGTCCCATTGTACAGGCCACTGCTATTGCCAGGGCTACTCCACAGAGCCCTGCCTCCTCTGCGCTTTGAGGAGGCAAGGAAATAGGGGACATCGCAGGCTTCGGTTTCAGGTAAGTGACACATAATAGGCTACTATGCGATGCATAGTAGCTAATTATGCTTTAACTTTACAGGGAAACAAAGAGGAAGTAAAGGGTTTACTTCCTCTTTAAGTTCCTAAGCAAAAAAGAGCACACACCAGATGTCTAAATGACCAAGAATATTTACATTTGTGCCCAGTAGTGGCTGGTGCTCAACATTTTTGGGGGGGGCGCAAGCACATCAATTGCAGCCTCACTGTGACCATCATTTGTCGCCACTGTGCCATCAAACGCAGCCACTGTGCCCATCAATTGTCGCCACTGTGCCATCAATTGTCGCCACTGTGCCATCAAATGCAGCCACTGTGCCCATCAATTGTCGCCACTGTGCCATCAATTGTCACCACTGTGCCATCAAATGCAGTCACTGTGCCCATCAATTGTTGCCACTGTGCCATCAAACGTGGCCACTGTGCCCATCAATTGTCACCACTGTACCATCAATTGTCGCCACTGTGCCCATCAATTGTTGCCACTGTGAGAGGGGGCGGTGCTCCTGCGCCCACTATGGACGCACCGCCACTGTTTCTGCCCAAATCGGTGGATGCTTTGTGCACAACACTATGAAATCTATAGTAAGTTGTACATTAAAGCAGAACTTCACTCTCTCAATCAACATTGACTATTTTTAATCCTTATGCTGCTTGCATTAGTAAATAGATAGGAAAATATATCATATTTACTTGTTTAAATTTTTTTTTTTTATTATTTCTTTACTTAGTTTCTGGTTTGCAGGAGTAGGCAAATCATGTTGTACATCCTAGGATTCTCCAGGAGGGGAGGATGGGTTTTCTCAGCTAAGCACACCCTCCTGCCTGCATTCCTGAGCTAAGGACGGATGAATTCTAGAAAATAGCTGCTACATGAATCATCTGTCCTTATGCAAGATGGCCATGGCCAGAACTGCTAGGGGGTGTTTTTCCACTAAATAAAACATGGATGGATATGTGAGTTGCTTTGAATTATAAATTCAATAAAGTCCTTGGTTTGTGGTGCTCAGATGCAATGTAGTTCTTCTTTTTTACCACGAGTCACCAACCCAAAAGTAATGTCTGACAGGTAGTGCAAAGGCAGTGCAGGAGTGAACAGGAAATGCTAGCATGTATTTGGCTGTCATTAGAGTAGGATGAGTAAACAGAACCCGTGCCCCCTTATATCAGATATCCTTATCAGAGTGTCCCCTTACATCAATTGTCCCCATGAGTGCGTCCCCTTACATCAATTGTCCGCAGGAGAGCGTCCCCTTACATCAATTGTCCCCATGAGAGCATCCCCTTACATCAACTGTGCCCATCAAAATGCCCCTTACATCAGTTGTCCTCATCAGGGTACACACTTATACGAATTGCATTATTTGCCCCATCAGAGTGCCTCCTTACATAAACTGTTCAAATCAAAGTGCCCTCTTACACCTGGGGGTAGTTCTGGCGCAAACTGTAGTTCAAATGATGCCAGAAGACCTTAGTCTGTAATATTGATATAGGTGCGGGCCAGGGAAAGGCACAAGCCTGGCAAATTGGATGATATCCAGCGGTGGAGATGCAACAGTCCACAACTCAGGGCTGGTCTCTTCAGGGTAGCAGAAGCACACTCCAAAACATGTAGATAAAAGCAAAGAGAGAGACACCTTCTAAGAATTAACTATATAGACTTTAAAACACTTACAAAAAATCAGCATGGGGAAGGTGTGCAGCAGCGTTGAGTCTCCTGACTGGCTGGTCCTTTAAACTGTGCCACTCATAGGCCCCGTACACACGACCGAGTTTCTCGGCAGAATTCAGCCAGAAACTCGATCAGAGCTGAATTCTGCCGAGAAACCCGGCTGTGTGTACACTTTCGGCCGAGGAAGCCGACGAGTCCCTCGTCGAGCCAAATAGAGAACATGTTCTCTATTTCCTCGTTGTTCAATGAGGAAAGTCGGCTTCACACAGAACTCGACGAGCAAAACGATGAGTTTTGCCCGTCGAGTTCCTCGGACATGTGTACGGGGCCATAGACCCATTGGGAGCCATCCACTGGCTCTGTATACTCTGTGTATGATGGTAAAGCAGAGAGGAGGGCTGAGGCGCTTGTGGAATGCAGCGTCCTGTGATGTCACCGGACGCGTTGCAACATTGTTTCCGAGCCTGTGCACTGGAAGGACAGATGTGATACTTTGTCAAGCTTGTCAAAGGAGCGCTCCTGTCCTCGGCTTTACCATTATACACAGAGTATACAGAGCTGGTGGACGGCTCCCAACGGGTCTATGAGTGGCACAGCTCGATGGACCATAGAGTCAGGAGACTCACCACTGCAGGCCCCCTTCCTCATGCTGATTTTTTGTAACCTCAATCTGAGTTTTTTTATTTATTGTCCTATAAAATCTATACAGTTCATACTTAGAAGGCACCTCTCTCTTTGCTTTTGCTCTCTTACATCAAGTACCCTCCTAAGAGTAGCCCTTTACATCAACTGTCCCCATCAGAGTTTCCCCTTAATTCAAATGTCCCCATAAAAGTGCCCATGTATATCAACTGCCCCCATCAAAGTTCCCCTTACATCAATGGCTCCATCAGAGTAAACCTTGACATCAACTGCCCCCATCAAAGTTCCCCTTACATCACTGGCTCCATCAGAGTAAACCTTGACATCAAATGCGCTCTAAAATTAGGGGGGGGGGGGGCTTGATGTTTCCAGTAAAGGGTAGTGTTAAGGCTACAGCAAACAAACATATTTTTAAAAATGGTGCCATTCTGACCTTATGACAGCATTTTGGGTAAGGCCCTTTTCTATTCCAGTATGATTTTTTCCCCTGTGAACAAAGCCAGGTCCATAAAGACATGGTTTGAGGACTTTGGTGTGAGGGAACTCGAGAGGCCTGAACAGAACTACTGGACACCTTTGGGATGAATTAGTGCTAGGTCTTCCATCCAACATCAGTACCTGAACTCAAAATCCCACAGACACTCTGTATAATCATGTGTAAATCATTTCCAGAAACGTGAAGGCTGTTATGGATGGTAGTGGTGGGGGAAAATCCAAATAAATGCCCATAGTTTTAGAATAGGATGCCCAATGAGCTTATACAAGTGTGATGGTCAGGTCTTTATAAACGTTTCCATTTATAGTGTATTGTGTTGAGTGGCATTGCACTTTAACATAAATTATAACACTTACCATTTAAAGGCATAATCGAATAGCTTAGAAAGATATATAATGCATAATAGCAGCCCTCTTTTCACCAGAATATTCCAAAAATGTATTTTGTTCTACTTAGTCAAAGACAAGTTTGCAGTTTGCCGCACCTCTTGGACAGCGTATAGATATGTAAAAACCAAAGTGTGTTTTGAAACTCCTAAAATGTTTGTTTTACCATAAAGCAGATTTTTTTTCCTCTGACCTTTGCATTCAGTCTCCCCACTGGAATCTTTCACTAGTATAATGAGCATGGGACTTTTTCTCAGATTTATACTCTGTATTCACTTGTTTGACCTTTTGCCAGAAACTTCACTATAAATAATACGCTTGTACATTCTGTTTGACTTCCCTGACTTGCTTTCATTTCTGGCCTTATTACAAGAGAATCTCAGCTTTTCATGGGAATGCTGTGCCTTTTCACTCTGCTACATTTTCCTCATCTGATAGTGGTTATCTGTGGAATAATGCATTGTGTCAGCTCTACATTGTAACTATGTCTGCTATTCTATTAATTCATTCAAATGCACATTCAATTCTTTTTACTTCTACTGTTGTCATTTACTTCACTAACGATAGTGGACCAAAAGATAGATATATTCTGCATGTATCTTACGTTTGACACTAAAACCGGCCATATACGGTTCGAATTTCAAAAGAATTTTCTTTCGAAACTCGTATCAAAGAATTTTCGTACGAATTTCGTACCGTTAGTGGGCTGCAGCAACAGCCGTTTTTCGTGCCGCAATCAAATTTGAGGAATCTGGCATGTCGGAAATTTTGAGAAAAAAGAATATTCCCGGCCACGAAAATTATTTTCTGTAGCAACATGAAGGTTGGTGGGCCGAATTTCGGAAAATCAATGGTGGCATCATCGGATCACAAAATAAACAAACTTTCTGATTTTGAAAAGAAAATTTGTTCGAAATTCGACCGTGTATGGCCTGCTTAATTCCATATTTTTTTTAATCTAAAGTACAGTATCATATCCTGCTCACACATATATGTATATATAGTAAGCCATGACTGTTTTGATGTTTGAATAGACTAAATTCAAACTTTGGATATTTGAACTTCCTCTACAGTTGTAAACACACACTAGGTGAAACATAACTCCTTCAGCGCCCCCTGTGGTTAACTCCCAAAATGCAATTGTCATTTTCACAATAAACAATGCAATTTAAAGTGGTTGTAAACCCACTATTTGGACTTTTACCTACAGGTAAGCCTATAACAAGGCTTACCTGTAGGTAAGGAGAATATCTCCTAAACCTGCACGGTTTAGGAGATATTCCCCCCGCAATGCGGGCGGCGCATGTGCAGGGGGGAATCCACGACTGAAGGACCGGCATCCGCCGGACCCTGCCGATTTTAAATCTCCCGCTCGCACGCGCGGGAGTGACGTCATCGCCGCTCCAGCCAATCACAGCGCTGGAGTGGCGATACCCGGAAGACACGCCGGAGCAAGATGACATTCTGCTCGGCGTGGACCAGGTAAGTGGTACACACCTCGTTCCGAGGTAAGTATTTCATAATAGGCTAGTATGCGGTGCATACTAGCCTATTATGCCTTTTGCATTGCAGGTTTGGGGAAAAAAAAAAAAGTTTATGCGGTTTACAACCGCTTTAAATGCATTTTTTGCTGTGAAAATGACAATGGTCCCAAAAATGTGTCAAAATTGTCCGAAGTGTCCGCCATAATGTCGCAGTCACGAAAAAAAAAAATCGCTGATCGCCGCCATTAGTAGTAAAAAAAAAAAAAAAAATTAATAAAAATGCAATAAAACTATCCCCTATTTTGTAAACGCTATAAATTTTGCGCAAACCAACCGATAAACGCTTATTGTGATTTTTTTTTACCAAAAATATGTAGAAGAATACATATTGGCCTAAACTGAGGAAAAAATATATTTTTTATATATTTTTGGGGGATATTTATTATAGAAAAAAGTAAAAAATATTGCATTTTTTTCAAAATTGTCGCTCTATTTTTGTTTATAGCATAAAAAATAAAAACCGCAGAGGTGATCACATACCACCAAAAGAAAGCTCTATTTGTGGGAAGAAAAGGATGCAAATTTAGTTTCGGTACAACATTGCATGACCGCGCAATTACCAGTTAAAGCAGCGCAGTGCCAAATTGTAAAAACACCTCTGGGCATTTAGCTGCATATTGGTCCGGGGCTTAAGTGGTTAAGGACCAGCGCACGACTATATATGTCCTCTTTTTGAAGAGGTATTTTTTGGTAACGGCCACAACCAAGATATCTATCTCTTCAGGTGCCAGTCCTGTAAGCGATAATGGTGGTCTATTTTTTTATTTATTGAATTTTAGTCTAAATATGAGATCTGAGGTCTTTTTGACCCCAGATCTCATATTTAAGAGGACCTGTCATGCTTTTTTCTATTACAAGGGATGTTTACATTCCTTGTATTAGGAATTAAAGTGACCCATTTTTTTTTTTAACTGTGTAAAAATAAACAAAGTAAAATAAATAAGAAAACAAAACATTTTTTTAAAGCATCCCATCCCGACGAGCTTGCACTCAGAAGCGAATGCATACGTGAGTAGCGCCCACATATGAAAGTGACATATCGGTGCAATCGTTAGAGCGAGAGCAATAATTCTAGCCATAGACTTCCTCTGTAACTCGAAAGATGAAACCTATAGAATTTTTTAAACGTCGCCTATGGAGATTTTTCAGGTTAAAAGTTTGACGCCATTCCATGAGCGAGCGCAATTTTGAAGCGTGACATGTTGGGTATAAATTTACTCGGTGTAACATTATCTTTAACAATATAAAAAAAATTGGGCTAATTTTACTGTTGTCTTATTTTTTAATTAAAAAAAGTGATTTTTTTCCCAAAAAAGTGCACTTGTAAGACCGCTGTGCAATTGCGGTGTGACAAAAAGTATTGCAATGACCGCCATTTTATTCTCAAGGGTGTTAAAAAAAACCCAATATATAATGTTTGAGGGTTCTAAGTCATTTTCTAGCAAAAAAAAAACTGTTTTAAACTTATAAACACCAAATCTCAAAACGAGGCTCGGTCCTTAACCACTTAAGGACCGCCTAACGCCGATATACGTCGGCAGGGCGCCCCCCTGCCCCAAAGCACCCACCCCCCTATGTTGAGGGCATGCCGCCTGGTACGGTTCAGGAGGGGGGTGCTCGCTTGTCCCCACCCCCTTTCCTGACCGGCCAGTCTGCGTGCTCGGATAAGGGTCTGGTATGAATTTGGGGGGAACCCCATGCCGTTTTTTTTGGCATGGGGGTTACCCTTGAAATCCATACCAGACCTAAGGGCCTGGTATGCCCCTGGAGGGGGAACCCATGCTGTTTTTTTATAAAAAAAAATTGGCGTGGAGTTCCCCTGTGGGAGGGAGGGGCTTGCCTTAGAATAGGTTCACACTGGGGCGACTTCCTGTAAAGTTGCCTCACTGTGAACAGGGATCTGACTTGGAAGAGACTTCAATTGAAATCAATGGGTACAAGTCGCCTACAAGTCGGATTGAAGTAGTACAGGAACCTTTTTTCAAGTTGGAGCGACTGCAGTAGTGTACATCAAGACGGCTCCATTCACTTACATTCATTTCTTGACTTGAAGCGACTAGGGGCGACCTGAAGTCGGGTCCCAGGTCGCCCCTGTGTGAACCGGCTCTTAATACCACCAAAATAAAGCTCTATGTGTGTGAAAGAAATGATAGAAATGTCATATGGGTACAGTGTAGCATGACCACGCAATTGTCATTCAAAGTGCCACAGTGCTGAAAGCTGAAAATTGGTTCAGGGCTGGAAGGGGGTAAAAGTACCTGGTATCGAAGTGGTTAAAAAAGAAGTGGTGTTAGGCTTTAAAGCTGGAGTCCATGCCAATTTATCAAAAAAATATATTTTAAATAATTAAAATGATTAAATATATATTTTAAAAAAATTTATTTCATAATGCAAAGTGTAATGCCTTGTACACACGATCTGAATTTTCAATGAAAAAAGTCTGATTGAATTATTTCATCGGATATTACGACCGTGTGTGGGCCCCATCTGACTTTTTTACATCAGAGTTTAGAAATAGAACATGTTTTATTTTTTCGATGGAAAAAAATCCAATCGGAAATTCCGATCGTCTGTGTGGAACTCCGATGGAGAAAAAAACATGCATGCTCAGAATCAAGTCGACGCATGCTCGGAAGCATTGAACTTACATTTTCTCGGCTCGACATACTGTTTTACGTCACCGTGTTTTGGACGGTCGGAATTTTGTCTGACAGTGTGTATGCAAGACAGTTTGAACGGAATTCCGACGGAAAATTCCGACGGAGCAATTAAGAGTAATTCACCAATCCCCATTTAGCAGGGAGGTGACCTAATTGGGCCATATTACTGCACTAGTAAAAAATGTATCCGACCTTCACCTTCTTCCACAACTTGCTGTGATTTTCCTGCTTCTTCCCCTCACAAAGTCCACATCACAGAACTGGTCAAAAACATTTTTTTTTATTTTTTATAGGGTGAAATGGCCCACACTCCCTACTTTGTCACCAAGGCAAGAGCATCACCCCATCATAAAGCCTCCTGGGATACCATTGTCACATATCTCTGGGAAATTGTCACCACGCTGCACATGTGCCGCCTCACATCATCAGGAAGTTCTGGCTGGCTTTCTGATGATGTCACAGAGAGTGAGACATTGCTGGATTCACTGGGTGGGTGCAGGGCCGCCATCAGGGGGGTACAGGCAGTACACCTGTAAGGGGCCCGGAGGTCCCCAGGGCCCCGGATGGCAACCCCCCCTTTTTTGTATAACATTTATTTTTTTATATATATTTTTTATTTATTTACTTTATTAAAGGGCCCAGAGGGCCCCAGATGGCAACCCCACCTTTTTTTTATATTATATATATATATATATATATATATATATATATATTTAATTTTTTTTTTTTTTATTAAAGAGCCCAGAGGTCCACAGGGCCCCGGATGGCAACCCCCCTTTTTTATACATCATCAGGAAGTTCTGGCTGGCTTTCTGATGATGTCACAGAGAGTGAGACATCGCTGGATTCACTGGGTGGGTGCAGGGCCGCCATCAGGGGGGTACAGGCAGTACACCTGTAAGGGGCCCGGAGGTCCTCAGGACCCCGGATGGCAACCCCCCCTTTTTTTTATAAAAATGTTTTATTTATTTATTTTTTAATATATATTTTTTATTTTTATTTTTTATTAAAGGGCCCAGAGGGCCCCAGATGGCAACCCCCCCTTTTTTATATTATTATTTTTTTTATATATATATATTTAATTTTATTTATTTTTTATTAAAGGGCCCAGAGGTCCACAGGGCCCCGGATGGCAACCCCCCCTTTTTTTTATACATCATCGGGAAGTTCTGTCTGGCTTTCTGATGATGTCACAGAGAGGGAGACATCGCTGGATTCACTGGGTGGGTGCAGGACCACCATCAGGGGGGTACAGGCAGTACACCTGTAAGGGGCCCGGAGGTCCCCAGGGCCCCAGATGGCAACCCCCCCTTTTTTTTAATAAAAATATTTTTTTATTTATTTTTTTATTTATTTTATTAAAGGGCCCAGAGGACCCCAGATGGCAACCCCCCCTTTTTTTTTACATTTTTTTTATATATTTTATTTGATCTTTTTATTAAAGGGCCCAGAGGTCCCCAGGGCCCCGGATGGCTACCCCCCTTTTTTTATAATTTGTTTTATATATATATATATATATATATATATATATATATATATATATATATTTTTATTATTATTTCTTTTTTTTTTGTTAGGGGCCCAGAGGTCCCCAGGGCTACCCCCCCAATTCATGGCACCCCCCCCTTCTCAATTCACAGCGGCACCCCCTACTTCTCAATTCGCGCAAGCCCCCCTCCACCTCTCGATTTGAGGCAGGGGCAGCATCCCCCACCCCCGGTTCTCTTCTCCAGGGGGCTCATGCCTGAAGCTTTGTAAGAGGCCCCATAATCACTGATGGCGGCCCTGGGTGGGTGGGTATGTTTTTTTGTGGACAACCCAGCAGGTAAGAGGGTAAAGAGAAAAACTGTAAAGACGAGGGTGACGTTCCTCTTTAAGGTCACTGGCCTGACTCTACCATTTAGCAGGACTGTGTAAATCTCAGGATTGGATGAATACAATAAATACAAATTCATCAATGGATTAAACAACTCTCAAATAGGTATTACAACTGTGTACTGTATTTAGCCATTTACCTGGAGTTCTGCTTTAACAGCTTTTGGTTTTATTTTCATTGTAGTAGAATATGCCTGTGTTATTATATTAAACACCAGGCCTGCACTCTGTTTCTTTTCACACACATACGTTGTTTATGTTACTATTAATATACATGATAATAATCTGTTCATTTAAAGGGGAGTAGACATTACATAAACACAGAGAATATTCTTATCAGCTGAGAGATTTAAGTTTTATAACCATGGATGGCTGAATAAGTCCACTGGGCAGGGGATGCAGGGAAATTCTCCATCATTGAAGACGTAGTAGACACTCACACTTTCCAAGGTGTATAAATAGACACAGAAATCTCCAAGCTCTTACCATAAACATGATTCTGCTGATTTAAATGCAATGCTCCGAAATTATACTCATTGGCCCGGATTCACAAAGCACTTACGCCAACGTATCTCGAGATATTTGTACTTACGACGGCTTGTGCGCCGTCGTATCTATGCGCCGAACCAGAAACCAAGATACGCCTGAAAATAGGCTGCATCCGACCGACGTAACTTTCCTACGCCGGTGTATCGTGGGCGCATATTTACGCTGGCGCTCCCATTGATTTTCGATTCAAATATGCAAATGAGTGAAATACGGCGATTCACGAACGTAGTTGCGCTCGGCGCATAATATACGCGGTTTGCGTAAGACTTACGTCCGGCGTAAATGTATTCCCCATATAGGAGGCGCAACTCATGCAAAGGTATGGACCAGGGAACACAGCCGTCCTATTTTACGTTGTTTACGTAGTTCGTGAATATGGCTAGGCGTAGGTTACGTTCATGTCGTAGGCAGTGATTCGACGTATCTTAGGCAGTTGTTTGAACGTGATTCTAAGCATGCGCACTGGGATGCGTCCACGGGACGGCGCATGCGCGGTACGTTATTCGTATCTTTATGATGCTCAATCCATCATTTACATGGATTCACGCCTCATTTGCATGGCTCACGCCCACTTCCACTTATGACAAGTTACGACTAAGAAACCCAGCGTAGATTTGGAGGCAAGTGCTTTGTGAATCCAGTGCTTGCCTCTGTGCGCTGCGTCGGCGTAGCGTATATTAGATACGCTACGCCTGCATAAATATGCGCCGATGTATGTGAATCCGGGCCATTGGATGTAAGTCCCATAGAAACTTGATTTACTGAAATGTGAAATAGGCATAATGGCCCAGATTCACAAAGGAGATACGACGGAGTATCTCAGATACTCCGTCGTATCTCTCAGAGTATCTATGCGACTGATTCATAGAATCAGTTACGCATAGATAGCCCTAAGATCCGACAGGTGTAATTGTTTTACACTGTCGGATCTTAGGATGCAGTACCGCGGCCGCCGCTGGGGGGAGTTTGCGTCGTAAACCAGCGTTGGGTATGCAAATTAGGAGTTACGGCGATCCACAACGTTTTTTTGCGTTCGCTACGTTGCCGCTAGTCTAGTTTCATTTTTGCATTTAAGATCTGACAGCGTAAGAGCCTTACGCCTGTCAGATTTAATGGATATCTATGCGTAACTGATTCTAAGAATCAGTCGCATAGATACGACGGCCCAGATTAGGACTTACGACGGCGCAAATGGTGTTGCGCCGTCGTAAGCCCTTTGAGAATCTGGGCCTATAACTTTTGCGCAAACCAATCAATATGTTTATTGGGATTTGTATTACCAAAAATATGTAGAAGAATACATATCGACCTAAACTAAGAAAAAAAAAAAAAGAAAAAAAAAAAAATTGAGGATATTTATTATAGCAAAAAGTACAAAATATTGTGTTTGCTATTACTTAGTTAGCAATTAGCTGGTTACAGTTGCACAGAAAATAACTGGCCCAGTTAGACCCGATTCGCAAGTCGCTCCGACTTAGAAAAAGGTTCCTGTACGACTTCAGGGGCGGCTCGGGGCGACCTGCATTGACTTCTATATAGAAGTCGTTTTGCAAATCGCCTCTGAAGTCGTCCTCAGGACGACTTGCAGAGTCGCCCCCGAAGTCGTGCCGCTGCTGTGTGAACCGACTCTTACTGTCCATTGTTTTTTGTTTTAAACACTCTTCACCTAGACAACAAATATTACCCTTTTTAACCACTTAAGCCCCAGACCATTTGTCTGGTTAACGACCGGGCCACTTTTTGTGATTCGGCACTGCGTCGCTTTAACTGACAATTGCGTCGTGCGACGTGGCTCCCAAACAAAATTGATGTCCTTTTTTTCCCACAAATAGAGCTTTCTTTTGGTGGTATTTGATCACCTCTGCGGTTTTTGTTTTTGCCGCTATATACAAAAGTAGAGCGACAATTTTGAAAAAAAAATCAATATTTTTTACTTTTTGCTATAATAAATATCCCCAAAAAGTATATAAATATTTTTTTCCCTCAGTTTAGGCTGATACGTAGTCTATTCTTCGACATATTTTTGGTTAATGTTCGGTTTGATTGATTGGTTTGCGCAAAAATTATAGCGTCTACAAAATAGGGAATAGTTTTATAGCATTTTTATTAATATTTCTTTTTACTAGTAATGACGGTGATCATCGATTTTTATCAGTACTGCGACATTATGGCAGACACATCGAACACTTTTGACACATTTTTGGGACCATTGTAATTTTTCCAGCAATTAGTGCTATAAAAATGCACCGATTACTGTCAAAATGACACTGGCAGTGAAGGGGTTAACCACTAGGTGGCGCTATAGGGGTTAAGTGTGCCCTATGGAGTGCTTCTTACTGTAGGGGGGATGGGCTGTGTGTGACAAGACAGTGATCACCGCTTCCGATTACAGGAAGCGGTGATCACTGTCATTGTCACTAGGCAGAGCGGGGAGATGCTTGTTTACATCAGGCTTCCTCAGACTCACGGAGCTTGCGGCGGGCGTGCGTGCACGTCCACAATGCCGCTTCCTTAAAGGGGACGTACAGGTACGTCCTTTAGCCCAGGAGTGCCATGCTGTCGACGTATAAGTGCGTGCTGCAGTCGGCAAGTAGTTAAACATGTGTACAGACAGAGCCCCTGTTAACATTCTAAACACTGGGACCTATGTGGATGTATGTGTGCGACAGACAAGCCAGAAGGGCAAACGGCTGCCAGCTCAGTCGCCTGTTGCTGTAGATGTAAGAAAGGTTACCTCTTGTAGGCTAGATTCCAAGGAATATCCCAGGAAAATTAAGTGCTGCTAAACTACTTTATTTTGGAAGCATGAGAGCACTTCTTATCATTTATTGCACAGATATTACATAATTAAAGCATTGGCAGCACCATGTAAATCAAGCTATAAAACACAAAGAGCTCTTTCCAAGGTAGCTTACTGCAGTTCCATCACTAGCACTTTATCATTACTACTGATATAAAAAATGTTTTATATCAAAGTAATTTGGAGATAAATGTATACAGAAAACGTCAGTCAGTACCAGATTTATGTACAAAAAAATATATATATATATATATATATATATATATATATATATACACATATATACACACACACACACACTAGTCACAATATTTTAAGTGCAAAATGATTGACCCCAATCATTGAACCCTACACACACACACAACTTTTTTTACTGACAAAACATGAACAATTTACTGATGGAGCACATTTTTTACTGACACCCTATATTATGACAGAAACTACTATTATAAACTAAGACAATCAATATTTAAACAGTATAAATAATATGTAAACAATAACAATACTTATAACAAGAAATCTGCTGTCTTTTCAATAAAAAATTGAAAACAGAGTGACAAAATGTGAGCATGACTAGGATGATAAAAGACCTGAGACACCCTGGGATAAAAAGTTTGTCAGCATGCTACGCATGCTGCAGCAAATGATGTACATGGCCAGATTATGGCCTAAAAGCTATGTACACTAGACGTGCATTCGTTTTCGTCCAAATGCATTTTTGTCCGAATTTCAGGTATTTTCGTTATCATTTTAACAAACGAAAACGAACGCACAGAATACGAAAACTGAAAGATCCAACATAAACAAATGCTTTATTTTAGTTTTCATTGGTCGAATGTGCCTATCCATAAACGGGTTGTAAATAAAAACAATGTTTTTGCTGAAATGACTGTTTACAGGGTATAGAGACATAATAGTTAACTGATTCCTTTTTAAAACGATTAAAAATAGATAAAAATCAATCATATAATGTACCTGTAGTTTCTAGTTTCGTTTTGCATGTTGTTTCCTGCCGCTCTGCCTTACAGAGCCATAGAGCAGTGATGGTTTGGAAAACGAAACTAGAAACTAGACACACAGTAATCACACCTCCTTAGTGACCACAGAGAGAAATCTCCCAGCACTGTGGTCATCAGGATACAGACAACCAGGAAGTGTGGAGATCAGAGAAGAATTACAGCAACTTGAGAGCAAAAACGAACAATGAGGACATGAAAACAGCACTGCATTAAGGTAAAGGAAGCTATTAAGATAAAAAAAAAAAAAATTCCTTTACAAGCCCTTTAACTCTATTAGTCCAAGATTATTCTACATAGAGAGAAAAGATTCGACATTATAAAGAGAAAAGTTTTGACATTATAGAGAGGAAAGATTCGACATTATAGAGAGGAAAGATTCGACATTATAGAGAGAAAAGATTCGACATTATAGAGAGAAAAGATCACTGCTGGAATTGGGTGGGGGAAGTAAAATAAAAATAATGATGATGATGAATGTTATTGGCTGATTGTAACCAAAGAGGAGGAGCAGTAAAATAGCTAGAACTAACTTGACAATTCAACATGAACGACGAAGATTCGACAAAGCATCGAAAAACATACAAACGTTTAATCTGTCATTGAAGGCTTATAGTGTCTGTTGATAGTTCTAAGAAGATTCGACGGAGCAGCTAAACTGTACGACGCCGCAATCATACATTTCCGGTCAAATACTCCGCCCATAGGCTATAGAAAAATTCTAATGTTGGTTGACTAGTAATAATGATTAATAAATATAATTATTACTAGTGTCATACAACATTAGAATTCTACTATAGCTTACAGGCGGAACATTCGCCTGGAAAAGTATGATTGCGGCGTCGTACAGTTTCGCTGCTCCGTCGAATCTTCTTTGAACATTCGACAGACACCATAAGCCTTCAATGACAGATTCAACCTTAATTTGTTCAGATTTTTGGACAAATGCAATTTCCAATGAAAAACAAAATAAATAAAAACGAATTTCGGGAGTAACTAAATAAAAAAAAATTCCGGACGAAAACGAAATTCCGAAACAAAATTTTTCAGTGTGCACATGTCTAATGTACACTGCACCGTGTTGTGCATACCAGAGTCCTTGTACACACAAAATATTCCTAATTACTGTGCGACAAATGACAGCCTCACAGAGGCAGCCTCACAGAGGCAGCCTCACAGACACATGACTATCTCAGGACACCTCAGCATTGCATATGCTTTTGTGCACAAAAATGATATCATTTTGTCTGGCTGAGACTGCCTTAACCACTTCCAGACCGTACTGCGGGGCTTATAGAGCCCTCTGTGAGGGACTGAGGACTCCTTAGTCCCTCACAGAGGGCACTACAAGTCCCAGCATAGTGGACTGCAATTCCTCAACCCCCCACAGACGGCACTCCAAATCTCTGCATAGCGTGCTGCCATCAGTTCCTCACACACAGCATGATGAGCCTGCACTGTTGTCACTACAGCGGCAGCCTGCCACCCCCATAACCTCACTCCCTGGCTGCCATACACATCGCTCCTCCCCACACTCCCCATACATCAGTGTTCTCGTGGTGGGTGCCCCCTTCGGGGTCTCAGCAGCCTTCCAGTTCCATTTGGACTCACTGCAGGGTAGAAGGGAGGCAAAGAAAGTCTGGATAGGAGGAGGAAGTTACATCCTCCTCCTCTGCTGCGGGGCCTGTGCAAGCACTTCATTGGTTGCTAGGACGCTAGGCAGTTCTAGCAATCAATCATTTCAACAGGGCTGGCAGCTTAGTGTGAACTGCCAGAAGACTGCAGGGGGACTTAATGGAAGCCGGCTTAATAACAAAATAAAGAGGTGATACCGCTCTGAAAAAGCTGCGGATCCCTTGAGTGGCTCCCGCCCTACTGAGGCCGAAAGGTGCTGGCTCTGCACAAGTGCATGGTATTGGAAAGAAATCCTGGACTGCCTCACTCCGTTAAAAAACGTATTTTTTGGATAAAATCAAATCAAAACATGATCCAAAAACAGTGCAGTCAAAAATAGAAAGTGGACACTAGGACAAAAAAATGGCTTATAACAAAATAAACGGCAGTTGCCAACACTGGCCTACAGTTGTGTGCCTGCAGTATACAGTAATGGAAATCTGCCCATGGTCACAGTAAGAGCAATTGTTCATTCAGATCTTTCTAACTTTCCAAACGTATCAGTTATGTGTGGGGTTAAAAGGGTCATAGGTCATAGAAAACAGGTTCTTTTTGCCCATAAAACATTTGGAGGGCTGGGTCTCCCCCATTTGGCACAATACTATCAGGCTGCTCAGGTCGACCAACTGTCAGCAGTCTATGGCCGCGTACACACGATCGTTCCAAACTGATGAGAATGGACCGAGGTTCAGTTTCATCGGTCCAAACCGACCGTTTGTATAGCCCATCGGTCTGTTGTCCTTCGGTCCAAAATTTTAAAACATGCTTCAAAATCGAACCGATGGACCGCTGACCGATCGGTCCAAACCGATGGTTAGTACAGAAATACATCGGTTCAAAACCCGCGCATGCTCAGAATCAAGTCGACGCATGCATGGAAGCATTGAACGTTTTTTTCAGCACGTCGTGTGTTTGAAGTCACCGCATTCTGACCCGATCGGTTTTTGGAACGATGGTGTGTACGCACATCAGACCATCAGGCCACTTCAGCGGTGAACCGATGGAAATGGCCGGTCGGACCATTCTCATCGGTTTGGAACGACTGTGTGTACGCGGCCTAAGCCGTTCAGAGAAACCGGATTGGATAGCTATGGAAAGGAGGGCGGTTATTATGGTCCCACTGGACTTCATTAGCCTGCAGCCTGCGAGGCAAAAAACACTTATTTTGGCTCATACTTTATCCAACTCTCTTGCTGTTTGGGATAGAGAGCAAAATAGTTACACGCTAATTTCGTCCTTTCACTAATTATCTTACCTTAGGCAAATAGAGAAAAAAGAGGATCACCGCTCCAGGTGGGTCGCTATGCAGAGTAGACTGACTCAGGATACCGTGGGTGCTGGCAATGCACTGACCATGCATAAGATACGAAGAGAGGAAATGGATAGCCGCACTACAATAACCAAAAAGGTTGTCTTTTTATTCAAACGAACAGCAAATACATCACTTCACAAGGTTACAGCAAAGGAACAGGGGAACAGCTGACGCGTTTCGCACTGAGCTAGTGCTTAATCATGGCTAGAGATGGCCATGATTAAGCACTAGCTCAGTGCGAAACGCGTCGGCTGTTCCCCTGTTCCTTTGCTGTAACCTTGTGAAGTGATGCATTTTCTGTTCGTTTGAATAAAAAGACAACCTTTTTGGTTATTGGAGTGCGGCTATCCATTTCCTCTCTTCGTATCTTAATTATCTTACCTTATTAGCAATCCTGTCTTTCGAGGCTGTACATGACTTTCTCATCCTTTTTTCCTGTGGTTGCCCATATTTTGGTACTATGTATCATACAGTATATGCTGGGAGTGCCAGAAGCTACAGGGCTTCTGGAATAAGGGGCCAGATTCAGGTAGAAGTGCGGCGGCGTAACGTATCATAGATACGTTACACCGCCGCAAGTTTTAATCGGAAGTGCCTGATTCACAGAGCACTTGCAATGAAAACCTACGCCGGCGGCCTCCGGCGTAAGCCTGCGTAATTCAAAGGGGCGTATGCTATTTAAATTAGGCGCGCTCCCGCGCCGGACCTACTGCGCATGCTCCCTTTTGAATTACCCGCCGTGCTTTGCGCAAAGTGACATAATTTTTTCGAACGGCGACGCGCGTAGCGTAATTCCGTATTCCCGGACGGCTTACGGAAACGACGTGAATTTTTAAATTTCGACGCGGGAACGACGGCCATACTTTATACAGCACATACGTGTGATGTGTAAAGTTAAGGCACCCAAAACGACGACTAACTTTGCGACGGGAAACTAGACTAGCAGCGACGTAGCGAACGCGAAAAACCGTTGTGGATCGCCGTAACTCCTAATTTGCATACCCGACGCTGGTTTACGACGCAAACTCCCCCCAGCGGCGGCCGCGGTACTGCATCCTAAGATCCGACAATGTAAAACAATTACACCTGTCGCATCTTAGGGCTATCTATGCGTAACTGATTCTATGAATCAGTCGCATAGATACTCTGAGAGATACGACGGAGTATCTGAGATACACCGTCGTATCTCGGCTGTGAATCTGGCCCAAGGTATTTGCTCTCATACGAAAAGGTCTCGGGGATTCCGCTTCCCCAACAACCTTGCATTGCTTTAATAAACAAATCAGTAGAGCACCTGCAAAGGCTAATCTTCTTTACGTCTTTGGCTGCTAAACTCACCATAGCCCATTCTTGGTAGAAACCCTCTGTATGTAAGTCTCTGTATAGACAAAAGTATCTTGGATTATGCTTAATAAACAACTCACTAGTGAGGTCAATGATACAACTAAAAGATTCAAGGTGGTGTGTTGCCCATGGGCCAGCTACATTCATGTCAAGCTCTAGAGGTCTTGGCCACACTGAGCTTAAAGCGTAACTTTATCCAAAAGGGGAAGTTCCGTTTGTTCGCATTCTCCCCCCTCCATTGGCACTTTTTGGGGGAAGGGGGTAGCGGGTACCCGCTCCCACTTCCAGGTCAGATCGCTGCAGGGATCTATAAGGATGTTTGGTCCCTCATCCTTCCCCCCGCAGCCTTCTGGGACACACACAGGTCCCAAAAGATGTGGGACCATGCACAAAGAGCAGCACGATTTGCGCATGTGCAGCAGGGAGGCTTCACTGCCGGTTTCCCTTGCCTAAGATGGTGGCGCCTGCACCCAAAGCCGATTGAACAATTAGGCTAGGTGCAGACATTGCTGGATCCCTGGACAGGTAGTTGTCCTTATATTAAAAGTCAGAAGCTACAGTATTTGTACATTTTTCTGGGGGGAGCCTGGAGCTCCTCTTTAATCTTTTGGAGCTCTTTTGTTTCTGGGTTTCCCTCTTTCCTTCTGTTGCTCTTCCTTTACTTTTCTTCCTTCCTTCCTTCCTCTCCCTTTTCTGTTGTTTTTTTTTTTGTATTCAGGGCACTGCCCTGCAATTTGATAAGATTGAGAACCCTGATATTTTTTCCACTTAGGCTGACCATAGATGGTTTGTACCCTGTGTGGGCAGGCTGAAGGTACCAAGTTGATCGACCTATCAACTCGGGTACAACTCACTTGCGATTATCGCTATATTGCTGCTCCCTCAGCAGGGAACAGACAATTCCTTGGCAGGAGTGATACCCCTGTCAGCATTGTGGTTGCAGGAAAGAAATTTGCACCATCTATGGCTTGCCTTACTCAGTTCTGCAACTTTGCAGTGTTTATTTGCCCTATAGTGTTGATTGGCATCATATCAAATATTGTACTGTTAGCAGATTTGAGATAATACATCTACTCAACCTGCTATCTGATAGTCAGGGTCTGTGCCTTGTTACATTGTTGTCAATCACAAATGTTTAAAGCGGAGGTTCACCCTAATAACATGTATATCTGACCAAATCCCTTATAGTCGTAACAAGTACTGTCCGCAATTATTTAATTTTTTTATGCTTTACGTACCTTGTAATCCATTTTTTCAATCCACTTCTCCCCGCGGGAGTAGGCGTTTCTATGCCTAGGGGGATTGTCATCTGGGAGGTCACCCAGATGATTGACGTATTTTCCCCCTGGCAGATAAGGCCCCGCCCCCCGTATTGCGTAGGCGCGCACGAGTTACGGGGCTTCGGAAAAAAAGCCGAACATGCAGAGCGCGGGCGCCGTATAGAGCCGACTCACATCTCCGCATGTTCGGCTTTTTTCGTAAGCCCCGTAACTCGTGCGCGCCTACGCAATACGGGGGGCGGGGCCTTATCTGCCGGGGCGAACAGAGGTCAATCATCTGGGCGACCTCCCAGATGACAATCCCCCTAGGCATAGAAACGCCTACTCCCGCGGGGAGAAGTAGATTTAAAAAATGGATTACAAGGTACGTACAGCATAAAAAAATAATAATTGCGGACAGTACTTGTTACGACTATAAGGGAGTTGGTCAGATATACATGTTATTAGGGTGAACCTCCGCTTTAAGTTGTCCAGGTGTACAAAGTTCTCTACCTCTAACTGGGTGTGTCAGTGTGGAGAGCGAGTTTAAAGGCCCGTACACACGATTGGATATTCCGACAACAATTGTGTGAAGGATGTGTTTTGTCAGATAATCTGACCGTCTGTATGCTCCATCGGACAAATGTTGGGTGCTCTCAAATTGTCCGAGAACAAATGTGTTCTGTCGGATTATCCGATCGTGTGTACACAAACCAGTCTGAATAAAATCCAAAGTACAAACACGCATGCTCCGAATCAATGCTAACCATAAGACAACATTAGCAGAAGTTGCCCAAAGGGTGGCACTATAGAGCTGAAAAACAACGTAGTTTTGTGAATGTTGGCTGAAAAAGTCAATGGCCAACGCCCTTCAGACAAAAATCCGATTGTGTGTACGAGGCTTTAGAGTTGAGGACCCATCAACCTTAAGGCCCCATACACACAAGAGGATTTATCCGCGAATACGGTCCAGCGGACCGTTTCCGCGGATAAATCCTCTCGAGGATTTCAGCGGATTTCTCTGCGACGGAGTGTACTCACCATCGCATTGAAATCCGCGCCGAAATCCTCTGGCGATGACGTGTCGCGCCGTCGCCGCGATTATGACGCGGCGACGTGCGCGACGCTGTCATATAAGGAATTCCACGCATGCGTCGAATCATTACGACGCATGCGGGGGATCCCTTCGGACGGATGGATCCGGTGAGTCTATACAGACCAGCGGATCCATCCGTTGGGATGGATTCCAGCAGATAGATTTGTTGTGCATGTCAGCAAATATTCGATCTGCTGGAATCCATCCCAGGGGAGAAATATCCACGGAAACAGATCCGCTGGAGTGTACACACCATAGGATCTATCCGCTGAAACCCATTTGCTGGGATTTTTCAGCGGATGGATTCTATCGTGTGTATGGGGCCTTAGTGTCTCCTGCGGGGGTAGATGCCAAATATGGTTTGGGCATTCTCTTGTGTTTTATAAAGAGCACCTGAATGAATACACCTAAGCACAACACTATGCTTGCTTTACTGGAATCATATATGCGTACCTTGTTACAAATGATTTGCCATTACTGTGTTTTAATGCCATAATATGGGTTTCTTTGGAGCTAAACATAATGGCCTGGAGCATCAATAAATCTAGAATTGGCTTCCTCTGTATACAGGGAGGACATTGAAGGAGGAGTAGCAGAAGCATTGCCCTGGTATTTCAGAAAGTCATTTTGTTGTTCACTTGATAAAGCTCCTTGTCATGTTATAAATCCCAGCTGCCTGCTCAGCTGACAATTGGCTTGTGTTCAAAAGTAAAGATAGGAAAAAATGTTTCACACTTTGGCGGGCAAAAACCTTTTACTGGGACTATAAAACATTGAAGCAATTTGCCTTTAGATAGTAAATAGTATTAACCTTAGAACATCCCGAGAACAAAGAGAATTTTTCAGAACTGAATCTGCTACTGATTGTAGCATGGCCCAATGTAGAAGGCGCAACAACCTAGCAGCTCAAGCTTACTCTGTCTGAATGTTCCCAGTTTGGTCTTCATTATTAGAACACTTAAAGGGGTTGGAAAGGTTTGTTTTTTATTTTCTAAATAGGTTCCTTTAAGCTAGTGCATTGTTGGTTCACTTACCTTTTCCATCGATTTCCCTTCTAAATGTTTTTTTTTTCTTTGTCTGAATTTCTCACTTTCTGTTTCTCCTCAGTAAGCTTGCCCCCATCATCCAAGCCGTTCTGTTTGGGGGTTAGTCAGTCAGAACAGCTTACTGAACAGCTTACTGAGAAGGAACAGGAGGTGAGAAATTCAGACAAAGAAAACAAAGAAAAAATAATAATTTAGGCCCCTTTCACATTGGAGCGGGAGCCGCGGTGGCGGTATAGCGCCGCTAAAAACAGCAGCGCTATACCGCTGGGATTGCCGCGGGAATCGGCCGCAATCGGTGTGGTATTAACCCCCGCTAGCGACCGATTAAGGGTTAATACCGCCCGCAATGTGCCTCTGCAGAGGCGCATTGCGGGCGGTATTGCCGCGGTTTCCCATTGTTTTAAATGGGAAGGAGCGGTGAAGGAGCAGTATTAGGGTGACCACTTGTCCCGGATTGCCCGGGACAGTCCCGCATTTTGCAGGTCTGTCCCGGGCACATTCATTCCAGGACAATACAGTGTCCCGGAATGAAACTGACACAGCCAACCCCCCGAGCCAATCTGATGCCCCCAAAAAAGGCTGCCACATCACCGCTTTACTCACTGACAGTACTTGTCCTGGCCAGGAATGCCTGGAGGAGCACAGTCCCCGCCCCCTGCTTGTGATTGGAAAAATCATAAATCCCGCCTCATGTGTCCAATCACTGTGTTGTGATTCGTTACAGCACAAGCTGATTTTTGGGAAGGAAGGGTGTCCCTGAATGGTAGTTTGGAAATGTGGTCACCCTAAGCGGTATACATGCCGCTCCTCTCACCGCTCCAAAGATGCTGCTGACAGGAGATTTTTTTCTCTCCCGCCAGTGCATCGCCTCAGTGTGAAAGCCCTCGGGCTTTCACATTAGTAGGCAGTGAAAGAGTTTTTCAGGCGGTATAGCAGCGCTATTTTTAGCGCTGTACCGCCTGAAAAACTCCTCAGTGTGAAGGGAAATCAAAGGAAAAGGTAAGTGAACCAACAATGCACTAGCTTAAAGGAACCTATTTAGAAATTAAAAAAACAAACCTTTACAACCCCTTTAACCACTTAAGGACCGCCTCCTGCATATGTACGTCAGCAGAATGGCACGGCTGGGCAGATGTACGTACAGGTACGTCCTGTACATGTACCCAGCCGTGGGTCGTGGGTGCACGCCTGCGGCGCGCTCCCGCGACCCGGTCCGAAGCTCCATGACCGGGACCGCGGGACCCGCGGACCCGATCGCCGCGGGGGTCCCGCGATCGGTCCCCGGAGCTGAAGAACGGGGAGAGCCGTATGTAAACACGGCTTCCCCGTTCTTCACTGTGGCGGCTGCATCGATCGTGTCATCCCTTTTATAGGGAGACACAATCGATGATGTCAATCCTACAGCCACACCCCCCTACAGTTGTAAACACACTTCAGGGAACACATAACCCCTTCAGCGCCCCTAGTGGTTAACTCCCAAACTGCAACTGTCATTTTCACAATAAAGAATGCATTTTAAATGCATTTTTTGCTGTGAAAATGACAATGGTCCCAAAAATGTGTCAAAATTGTCCGAAGTGTCCGCCATAATGTCGCAGTGATGAAAAAAAACGCTGATCACCGCCATTAGTAGTAAAAAAAATAAAAATAATAATAAAAATGCAATAAAACTATCCCCTATTTTGTAAACGCTATAAATTTCGCGCAAACCAATCGATAAACGCTTATTGCGATTTTTTTTACCAAAAATAGGTAGAAGAATACGTATCGGCCTAAACTGAGAAAATTTTTTTTTTATATATATATGTTTTTGGGGGATATTTATTATAGCAAAAAGTAAAAAATATTGCATTTCTTTCAAAATTGTCGCTCTATTTTTGTTTATAGCGCAAAAAATAAAAATCGCAGAGGTGATCAAATACCACCAAAAAAAAGCTCTATTTGTGGGAAAAAAAGGACGCCAATTTTGTTTGGGAGCCATGTCGCACGACCACGCAATTGTCAGTTAAAGCGACGCAGTGCCGAATCGCAAAAAGGGGCCTGGTCTTTTACCTGCATTTTGGTCCGGGGGTTAAGTAATTTGAGCTCATCTGAAGTCAACTGAATGGCTCTAATGTCTATTGTGGCATTCATCTTGTGTAGCTAGCTGCTTTATCTGTTAAATCAATGCAATGCACAATAACTTACCATAATTGTATTAGTGCATGAAGGTGCAATTCATTTTCAAAAGCACCTTAATGCAATAGGGGAACTGTGGCAGTATTAAGGTCTGATGAACCCCAAATTGAGTAAAAATGGGGAGTCATACTAAATACAGTACCTTATTTTTCAAAATTCATTGGGCAGTGACAAAATCATTGGGCTGAACAGTTAGCAAACCCCCATGGCTCAATACACATCTATGTGACTGCTGGCACAGGGATGCAGGGGGCATGCAACTGATCACCCTGTGTGAACGGGGCCTTATATTTACTTTGCATAATTTTTTTTTTATTCTAATGCAGTAGGAGGAAGCATTAGACTATAGCCTCATACACACAATCAGATTTACTGCTGACAAAGCGCAGGACTTTTGTCCGAAAGGGCGTTGGCCAGGAACTTGCCTTGCATACAAACGGCAAAGAATTGCCGGCCAACAAACACGAAACGACATGTTTTTTCAGCTCTTTAGCGCCACACTTTGGGCAATTTCTGCAAATGTTGTGTTATGGTGAGCATTGACTATGAGCATGCGAGTATGTACTTTGGAGTTTTGTCCGACGTACTTGTGTACACACGATAGGAAAATCCGACAACACACAACAAACGGTCGGATTATCCGACAACATCCTGCCATCACACAATTCCCATCGGATAATCCGACCGTGTGTACCAGGCTTTACTGTTCTGTTAATACATCTAATATACATTACTGTATAAAATAAAATCCTGGGATTGCAGCACTCAAAGTGATACATTTTGCCAGCCCTGCACTTCCTCAATGTAATTATCAGAAATTAATAAAACCACTGGAAGTGGTGGTCATGATAATACATAAATAACAGTGCTACAAAATTATATAATATAGCATTAAACATGAAAGATGCAGAGATGTTTATCTGGGCAAATATGAAACATAAAAATGTGTATATCTATATCTATAGTAATTTATTATTCAGCTCCGGGGGTCTTCTTCCCACTTCGGGGGTCTTCTTCCCACTTCGGGGGTCTTCTTCCCACTTCTCCGCTCTCTGGTTCTTTCTGCTGGGCTCCTCCTCTATCTCCTTCCAGCTCTTTTACTCGCGGTGGCCCGGTCTTCTCCCTTCTTTCGACTTCGGGGGTCTTCTTCCAACTTCAGGGGTCTTCTTCTGACTTCTCCGCTCTCCGGTTCTTTCTGCCTTCTGCCGGGCACCGCTATCTTCTTCCAGCTCTTCTACTAGCGGCGGGCCAGTCTTCTGCATCTTCTTCTTCCCTCTTCTTCGATGTTGACTCGACGATCTCTCCCACTGTAATGCTGGGTGCGCGGTGCGCAAAGATTTATATAGGCCTCTTATGACGTCACAGTCCCATCATGCTCCGGGTGGTGACGACATAAGGGGCGGAGTCACTGGGTGATATCATCCGGTGACCACGCCCCATGCCTATATAAATCGTTGCGCACCGCGCACCCGGCATTAGAGCGGGAGGAAGCGTTGAGTCAACATTGAAGAAGAGAAGAGGGAAGAAGACGGGCAGAAGACCGGCCCACCGCTAGTAAAAGAGCTGGAAGAAGATAGTGGTGCACCCTTATTAAAGGGTTGTTTTGGGTGGCACATTTACCTCGTGGCTCTTCCTAGGGGTGAATAGTGCATATAGCAATAGTAAAGGAATGTCCTCAACAAGTGTCTTTTCTGTGCTCTTTATTACCCAGCCGGGTAAAAACAATGAACTGGTGATAAAAGGGATATAGTTTGCAAGAAGAAGGAGAACAGCAGATTCAGGCGTAGTATTTGGAACAGTCCTGCTCCCATGTATACATAGGTGTGCGCACAGGGTTATCACCCTGTGCAGCACAGATTCCCCCTGCTGCCTAGGTTCCCCCTCCTTCCCCTTGCAGCGCTGGCTGCTTCCTTCTCTCCTCTCCCTCTGGCTGTTGCTTCAGGGATGTTTTAGGATGAGTTGGGGAAGGGGCAGGTAATAATGTAACTTACCGGCCCCTTCCCTTTCATCGTGAGTGATCGATGGTATGTGTTTGAGCTTTGGGGTGCACACTCTAAGTCTGCGCACACCTATGCATGTATAACACTTTCTGCACCACTCCTGCCTGAGTGGGTCCAGTGTACCCGGACAGGCCACTCTCAATGACCTGGAAGCCGGAGTATCACTCGAACCTTTGTAGGATAAAGTCTCTGCCACAGACCCTCCTGAATGAACTTGGACTTGAGGAAAAATCTCTGCCACAGACTCTCCTTGAAATGAACGTCAGAGAGACACCTCTGCCACAGGGCCCTCTCTGATTGCAGTTATGGAGGCAATCCTCCTTAAGTAAATTACGCCTGGATCTCCTTCTTCACGTCGCCCATGTACCAACTGACAGGTGATCAATCCTTCAGTGTCGGGCTACCTTGATCCCTGGTGGTTTGTCGAAATCCTATTGGACCGCCAGCCTCTCATTGGTGCTCCTCAGACGGACTCCCCACCGTACAGCTATACCGCTTGGGATCCTCAAAGGTGGGAACCCAGTCGCTCACTGGGTCCCCGTCGCTGCTCAAATCTTCCGGATCAACATGGTCCCGGAACCAGGAACACCGTGTGGCACGCACGCCCCGGCCACGTAGGCCATAACGCCGGGGCGCCGTGATGCGGCCACCCTAAAGGTGGGTGCCACACTGGACGAAGAAGACGAACCCAGAACCAATGGCGCCTGTACCATAATACCCTCCCCCAGCATGCACAGCGAGGCTCAACCCTCCTGATTGGCTGCTGGGGAAGAGCACCCAAACCTTGACTCCACTGCTGCCATCTACTGCACCGGGGTGGGAAGAACACCCCAGCACAACAGAATGAGCCTACAGCACAGGCAAGCTGATACAGAGACCCTGTTTTGAACATAACAATTTGGATCAGAGTTTAACTACACTCTGATCTCCTTCTAAATTTAAATAGCACCGGTACTCTAAAGTGACCGGGCGCTACACATCTCTCACCAAAGTTTTACTAACACAAAATCAGCAAAAGCAGCCCAAAGGGTGGCGCCATTCGAATGGAACTTCCCCTGCGATCTCTGTGCAATGCAAGTTGAGTCATACAGTTGTATGGCAGAACTTGCATTGGATTCGCACAGAAAATAGTGCAGGGATGTATTTTTCCCCGCACTAGAATCGGATCGCATGGGTGTTCTCACCTATGCGAACCGATTCCTGTGCGAGTTCACAGTTTGCACTGCGATCTAAACTGGGGTGTGTCATTAACTTTGCTAACTTTAACTTTGTTTAACGTTGTTAACCACTTAACGCCCACCGCACCCCTATTTACGTCCACAGAATGGCACGTACAGGCAGATGGGCGTATATATATGTCCCTGCCTTCTAGCGGGTTGGGGGTCCGATCGGGACCCCCTCCGCTGCGTGCGGCTTACCTCGGGGAGCGATCCGGGACGACGGCGCGGCTATTCGTTTATAGCCACCCCGTCGCGATCGCTCCCCGGAGCTGAAGAACGGGGAGAGCCGTATGTAAACACGGCTTCCCCGTGCTTCACTGTGGCGGCTGCATCGATCGAGTGATCCCTTTTATAGGGAGACACGATTGATGACGTCAGTCCTACAGCCACACCCCCCTACAGTTCTAAACACACACTAGGTAAACCCTAACTCCTACAGCGCCCCCTGTGGTTAACTCCCAAACTGCAACTGTCATTTTCACAATAAAGAATGCATTTTAAATGCATTTTTTGCTGTGAAAATGACAATGGTCCCAAAAATGTGTCAAAATTGTCCGAAGTGTCCGCCATAATGTCGCAGTCACGAAAAAAAAATCGCTGATCGCCGCCATTAGTAGTAAAAAAAAATAAAAATAAAATAAAAATGCAATAAAACTATCCCCTATTTTGTAAACGCTATAAATTTTGCGCAAACCAATCGATAAACACTTATTGCTATTTTTTTTACCAAAAATAGGTAGAAGAATACGTATCGGCCTAAACTGAGGAAAAAAAAAATTATATATGTTTTTGGGGGATATTTATTATAGCAAAAAGTAAAAAATATTGAATTTTTTTCAAAATTGTCGCTCTATTTTTGTTTATAGCGCAAAAAATAAAAACCGCAGAGGTGATCAAATACCACCAAAAGAAAGCTCTATTTGTGGGGAAAAAAGGACGCCAATTTTGTTTGGGAGTCACGTCGCACGACCGCGCAATTGTCTGTTAAAGCGACGCAGTGCCGAATTGTAAAACCTGGCTTGGGCATTTAGCTGCCTAAAGGTCCGGGGCTTAACCGGTTAATGACACCCGCAGCAGCTGGAAACGCACTTGTTCCCGCATCGCACTAGTGTGAACCCAGGGTCAAGCAAGCCGCAATGAAGTCTTGCAGGATGACGGCTGTCAAAATCATGCGACTTTGAAGCCACATACATGTGGACCTTCACTGAGTGTATATATATATCTTCTATCTATATACATATACATTCCCCCCTTTTACAACAATTCCTGCATGTCCAATCACACCCCTTGTACAGTTGTACTCTGGAAGGAACACACATGTATATTTGTGTATATTATACAATCATCTCTTCCTGTGTGATCCAGGCTGAGATTAACCCCCTGCCTCCCACACTGCAGCACAGCAGGAAGATTTGCCAGCAACTTGAATGTGACTTTGCCGTTGCTGCAGCAACAAGAGAAGAGGATGATTCCCAGCTCTCTGCGCTCATTGTTATGTCAGGCATCCTCCGCTCTACACTAACCAACGTCTGCCCGGGGATTGGGCGAAATCCTGCACTGCACGCTCCGCCATTGGCTGTGGACCGCTGCCTATCAATAAAGGGCGGTGCTATGTGTGCGGGTCTGTTCTGCTGCTTCCCTAAGCTTCATTAGCGCTGCAGACACTGTCACCAAGTAACTCTTTCTGTTCCATTCCGTGGGCAGGGCAGAGCAGAGCAGCTGGCAGGATGGTAAGTGTATATGATGATTTCACTATTACATTGTTACACTGCACCCTGGGTATGTTAGAGATCACTATTAGATTGGTATTCTGCACCCTGGGTATGTTATATCTCATTATTGGATTGTTATTCTGCACCCTGGATCTAATATATATCATTAGATGGCTACAATGCCCATTGCATGTATTATATATTATTATTACACTGCACATATACTGTATATCATTATTACACTGCACCCTGCATATATTATATATCATTATCAGGCTGGGTTCACACTACGGTTTTCCCGTCCGTCAGCCGCATACGATTTCAGTATTGAAAACGTACGGGCCCGGACGGGAAAACGTATAGATAGAGAATGCATTGCAAATCGTATGCACTCGGATGCATCCGGGTGCGTACGATTTGCTGGCAAAACGTTTTTTAAACGTACCCAAAACCGTGTTCAACCACGGTTTTGCGGTCGTTTTTAAAACAGTATGGCAACCGCATACGTTTTCCTTTAACATTAATGTCAATGGAAAACGCACATATGTGCGGTGCCATACGTTCCCGTCCGTTTCAGCCGCATACGTTTTTTCATATAAATCGTATGCGGCTGACGGACGGGAAAACCGTAGTGTGAACCCAGCCTCACACTGCACCCTGCATATATTATATATCATTCTTACAATGAGAGGGCACACCTGGGCACTGCCCAGGGGCCCCAGCTCCATGGGGGGCCCCTGCACTTTCCCCAAAGCAGCTGGTCCTTGAGCCCACACTCCCCTGAAATTGGGGGCCCAATGATGGCACTTAGAGTGATATATGCAAAGGGGAGGCAGTCTGCCTCCTACCTACTTAATGTCTGTTTACCTGTACTGTCATCATTGTAGGGGCTCTAGGGCATTACTTTGCCCAGGGGCCCATGATGCTTTTAAGACGGCCCTGCCTGTATATATTATATATCATTCTTACACTGCACCCTGCATATATTATATATCATTCTTACACTGCACCCTGTATATATTATATATCATTCTTACACTGCACCCTGCATATATTATATATAATTCTTACACTGCACCCTGTATATATTATATATCATTCTTACACTGCACCCTGTATATATTATATATCATTATTACACTGCACCCTGCATATATTATATATCATTCTTACACTGCACCCTGTATATATTATATATCATCATTACACTGCACCCTGCATATATTATATATCATTCTTACACTGCACCCTGCATATATTATATATCATCATTACACTGCACCCTGCATATATTATATATCATTATTTCACTGCACCCTGCATATATTTTATATCATTCTTACACTGCACCCTGCATATATTATATATCATTCTTACACTGCACCCTGCATATATTGTATATCATTATTAGATTATTACATTGCACCCTGGTTATATTATATGCCAATATTATATGTTTATCCTGCACTCTGGGTATAATATATATCATTTCCAGGATGAAAAGGCTCCATATCCTTGAAATGGTGCCTTATGGATCAGCAGCTTCACATGTATGTATTCAGATGCTGTGATGACAGCTCATGAATATAGTGCACAGTACAACCGATGTGGGTGGGTGTTTCACATCATTCCTTAAAGGATTTTTTCTGTCTGCAGCCCTCTAGTTTTTTTTTTTTTTTGTATTTCATTTTCTTCCCCTCTCTTTAGCTCTTTCTGTAATTATTTCTTTGTCTCATAAGTATGCAACATTTCAGCCCTGACTCTCATAAACAATGACCCCCCCAGCTAGACAGATCTAGCATAACACAGAACACTACCAAGTGTACAATACTAATCCGATGAATCGCTTCTCCCATTTCCGGGCTCTTTCACCCCACATCAGGCAGGAATATGCTGGGAAGATGGCTTTGCCTCATCGTCAACGTAAATAATTGGGGACGCAGTCACAAGTGTATACATCAGTGCATGAGCTGAGATTGTCAGTATGAGGAAGGCCCTGGGCTCGACTCGAATGCGTCACTTTATTTTCTGCCTCCATAAAAGGAGACTGGCCCAGGACACATTTTATATATTTAAACATATGGAACAGTAACTAGAAGATATTGTTTTGAAAACATGAAAAAGGAGCTAAAAATTACAGGAAGGCTCTTATTATGGTGGGCATGCTTGCTTCAATTTTATTATTCGATCAAAGTGCGATCCAATCAAAAAAAACAAATCAACAAACAGTTAAAAAGGCAAAATATCAAACTGAGTGGATCACACAGGGCAGAAAAGTATTGATTACTTTGCACTGATGAGCAGCACTGAGGTGCTTTGCTTATGAATTTGGTTATATCTTGATCAATCATATTATGAGATTGCCTGGTAAAAACAGGGGGACAGATGCAGCCAATTGAGGTGGGTATGTAAGCAATTGAGGTGGGTATGTATGCAATTGAGGTGGGTATGTATGCAATTGAGGTGGGTATGTAAGCAATTGAGGTGGATATGTAAGCAATTGAGGTGGGTATGTATGCAATTGAGGTGGATATGTAAGCAATTGAGGTGGGTATGTATGCAATTGAGGTGGGTATGTATGCAATTGAGGTGGATATGTAAGCAATTGAAGTGGCTATGTAAGGAATTGAGGTGGGTATGTATGCAATTGAGGTGGGTATGTAAGCAATTGAGGTGGGTATGTAAGCAATTGAGGTGGGTATGTATGCAATTGAGGTGGGTATGTAAGCAATTGAGGTGGGTATGTAAGCAATTGAGGTGGGTATGTAAGCAATTGAGGTGGGTATGTAAGCAATTGAGGTGGGTATGTATGCAATTGAGGTGGGTATGTAAGCAATTGAGGTGGGTATGTATGCAATTGAGGTGGGTATGTAAGCAATTGAGGTGGGTATGTATGCAATTGAGGTGGGTATGTATGCAATTGAGGTGGGTATGTAAGAAATTGAGGTGGCTATGTAAGCAATTGAGGTGGGTATGTATGCAATTGAGGTGGGTATGTATGCAATTGAGGTGGGTATGTATGCAATTGAGGTGGGTATGTAAGCAATTGAGGTGGGTATGTAAGCAATTGAGGTGGGTATGTAAGCAATTGAGGTGGGTATGTATGCAATTGAGGTGGGTATGTATGCAATTGAGGTGGGTATGTAAGAAATTGAGGTGGCTATGTAAGCAATTGAGGTGGGTATGTATGCAATTGAGGTGGGTATGTATGCAATTGAGGTGGGTATGTATGCAATTGAGGTGGGTATGTAAGCAATTGAGGTGGGTATGTAAGCAATTGAGGTGGGTATGTATGCAATTGAGGTGGGTATGTAAGCAATTGAGGTGGGTATGTATGCAATTGAGGTGGGTTTTTATGCAATTGAGGTGGGTATGTAAGCAATTGAGGTGGGTATGTATGCAATTGAGGTGGGTATGTATGCAATTGAGGTGGGTATGTATGCAATTGAGGTGGGTATGTAAGCAATTGAGGTGGGTATGTATGCAATTGAGGTGGGTATGTAAGCAATTGAGGTGGGTATGTAAGCAATTGAGGTGGGTATGTATGCAATTGAGGTGGGTATGTATGCAATTGAGGTGGGTATGTATGCAATTGAGGTGGGTATGTATGCTTCTTTTATTTGCATTCCCACACTTCTCCTTTAATAACAGAAGAGATCGATGTGCAATGTCTCTGCAATAAAATCATTTTACATGCCTGCTTGCAGTCTTAATTAAAATGTACACTTAGCTGCGCATGTACAGTTTAGGGTACATTTTTAACACAGTGCCTGTGTACTGGGATGACTGACCTCCTGCACATGCGCAGAAGTTACTTTTTCTCACGCCAGCCAATTAAGGCTCCCGAAGACCAGCACCCAGAAGAAGTCGGGGAGATGGCGATGTCCCTAGCGGTGTGAACCTTGTGGGCATTGGACCATTGAAACACAAGTAAATATTGCTTAGTTCTGCTTCTGATGTTACTAAATTCATTGTTCTATGGAGAACCCCCCCCCCCCCAAAAAAAAAAACAGCGCTCAACACCAGTTTGATTCACCCTGCTCCCAATGCATTAAAAAGCTCATGACAATTGACCAAACTAAAAAACAAAAAATAGATAAAAAGAAAATACCTACTCCCACTTCAGTTTACCGCACCCTCCTCCCCCCCCCCCTGCAGACTTCTGAAACACATACTGTAACAGGTCCCAGAAGATGGGACCATTCACAAAGCGCAGCACAGCTTGTGCATGCACAGTAGAAAACGGGCTGTGCAGCTGGAAGGCTTCACTGACGGTTTTCCCTTACCTAAGATGCCGGCGCCTGGTTCTAAAGATAATTGAAGAATCGGCTCCGGTGAGGACATTGCTGGATCCCTGGACAGGTCAGTTTCCATATATTAAAAGTCAGCATATACAGTATTTGTAGCTGCTGACTTTTACGTTTTTGGGGGAAGACTGAAGCTCCTCTTTAAAAAAATTAAAAGCCAGCAGGTACACATAGTGCAGCTGCTGGCTATTAATAATTGGACATTTACCTGTCCTGGAGTCCAGCGATGTCGGCACCGCAGCTGATGTTTCCATCAGCTGTCGGGTGCTGCGGCCGCCATTGCAGGTAAGGGAATTCGGCAGTGTAGCCTTACTGCTTCATGACGGGAACCCTACTGCGCATGCGCTAAGGCCCCTCCCCTCTCTCCTACTGGCCCAGCGACAGGGAGAGGAGGAGGGAGCCCCGTGGTGATGTCATGGGCCGCGGCCAAGACTCCCCGAAGTGGAAACAGGGTACCTGTCAAAGACAGGTATCCTGTCCCCACGAAAGGTGCCAATTGTGTCACCGGAGGGGGAGAGGAGACAAATGGGCAGAGGTTCCACTTTTGGCTGGAACTCCGCTTTAATATAGTATGTGCAATGTGCTAAAATGCATGGAACGGTTCCGCTAATAAAAAAGATAGCTATGTCTGTTCCCACCTCAATGCTGCAGTGCGGTTCATTTTGAAACCATGTATTTTTCTTCTACGTTTTAATGTTTAGTTAGTTGGGAGGCCCACAGACGTCAGTGGCAGCGCATCAAACACATATGGCATGCTCTTCTATGCATTGGCAACAGGTATTATAAAGTCTTTGTCAATGGTTGTTAACTCTCAACTACTCCAAATTCGAAATAATAAAAAACTCATTGGAAATGTGCATCAAAATGCATGTCAATTCACAGAGGAAACAGAGGAAGCGCAAGCTGATGTATGACAATGCACTTGCCTAGGGCTCCAAAAAATTACTACGCTCAGACATACTGTAGATGTAAATGGGCCCTCAATGTATTTTTCCCATGCATGGATTCCTAGTGATAAGGTTTCTGGTAGTACCAGTTGCTATAAAAATTAGATTACCCCACAGATATTTGTTGATGTAGGCCAGATTTCAAACACTAGTTGACAAATTCACCTTTCATGTTGTGCGTTTTGTCTGCTGGCCATCATTTTCCACAACTTCCTGGATTCCCTGCATGCCTTGCAGCTTCTCCTCTGCTGCTTACTTTCAGTTTCTAAGGACTATATATCCCATGGTACCTTGCTGCCTGCAAGCCCTTATTCCTATACTGACTCCGCCTCCGGAAACGTTATCACTACATACACACTTTTTCAAGTGCCAGTGAACCTATGTACTTTTATTTATTTTTATTTATAAGCATAAGAAAATACTAGTGGCTACTTGAACTGGTGGTTAGGATTTTATCTATCTATCTATCTATCTATCTATCTATCTATCTATCTATCTATCTATCTATCTATCTATCTATCTATCTATCTATCTATCTATCTATATCTATCTATCTATCTATATATAGACCCTCCACAAAGAGGACCTGTCATCCTTATTTCTATTTCAAGGGATGTTTGCATTCCTTGTAATAGCAATAAATAGCAATAACAGTGTAAACAAATAAAATAAAAAGTTAAATAAAAAATAAAAAATATTTTAAAGCGCGCCTCATCTCTTCATGCTTGCGTAAAGAAGCGAACGCATTCGTAAGTCACGCACCCATATGTAAACGGTATTCGAACCACACATGTGAGGTATTGCCACGAACATTAGAGCGAGAGCAACAATTCTAGTGCCAGACCTCCTCTGTGACTCGGGTAAACTGTGTAGCATATAAAGCGTCACCTATGGAGATTTTTAAATACCGTAGTTTGTAGCCATTAAAGCATGACATGTATCTATTTACTCACCTTTCACATTATGCAAAAGAACTGGGGTAACAATTGCACATCATTTTTTTTCATTAAAGTGTATTTTTTCCAAAGAAATCGTTTGGAAAACTGTAATGCAAATAATGTGTGACATAAAAAATTGCACTGATCGACAATTTATTCCCTAAGGTCTCTACTAAAAAAATAATTATAATGTTTGGGGGTTATAAGTTATTTTCTAGGAAAAAATACTGATTTAAACTTGTAAACAACGGGCCAGATCCACATATAATTGGATAGGCACAGCGTATCAGAGATACGCTATGCCGCCGTATCTTACCTGGCTTTAAGTCAAATCCAGGAAGATTTTGCGCCGTAAGTTACGGCGGCGTAGTGTATTTCTGGCGGCGGAATTCAAATCGGCGGGGAGGGGGCGTGATTCATTTAAATGAAGCGCGCCCCCGCGCCGATTGAACTGCGCATGCTCCGTTTCGAAATTTCCCACCGTGCTTTGCGCGAAATGACGTCGCAACAACGTCATTTTTTGAACTTAGACGTGACTTACGTCCATCCCTATTCACGGACGACTTACGCAAAAAAAATAATAATTCAAATTTCGACGCGGGAACGACGGCCATACTTTAACATGGCAAGTCTATCTATACGCCGCAAAATAGCAGCTTTAACTATACCCTGGAAAAAGCCGGCTAGAGACGACATAAGAGAATGCGACGGCCGCGCGTACGTTCGTGGATCTTCGGAAAAAGCTAATTTGCATACCGACGCGGAAAACAATGCGAACTCCACCCAGCGGGCGCCGAAGTATTGCACCTACAATCTGAAGGCGTACGAAGCCATACGCCTGTCGGATCGAACCTAGAAGCCGTCGTATCTTGGTTTGAGGATTTAAACTAAAGATACGACGCGGGTAATTTGAAAGTAAGCTGGCGTATGAGTAGATACGCCGGCGTACTCGCTATGTGGATCTGGCCCAAAATGTGTCAGAAAAAGCTGGCCGGCAAGTGGTTAAAACAATACAGTGAGTACTTCGATTTATATGTTTATAACTCCAGCTTTAAAGACTTTAAGAAGGCTGTATAATGCTTTTTAAATGTAATATGTTTATAACTCCAGCTTTAAAGACTTTAAGAAGGCTGTATAATGTTTTTTAAATGTTTTGTAACTGCTAATCAATATATAAAGACTCACACAGCAATGGTAAGCCAATCACCTACTCCCTCCTCACAGGAAATCGGCTGACGGAAGCAGGAGCCTATGGCTCTGCTGCCCTCAGTTTCTCCTGAGAAAGCAGGAAGTAAAGGGAGTGGTGCTGGAGCCAGAGACAACACTGGAGCACTGTGGAGTACTTTACAGTAGAGTGGAGTACTTTAAAGTACCACTTTAAAGTGATAGTAAAACCATTTTTTTAAATTTTAGTTTAGGAAGTCCAGACTTATGCATATTGACTCCACCCGGGCCTCCAATAACTCACCCCATCTCCCTGTTTGTGGGTATCTCTGTTGCCTAGCCATTTGCAAAGGAGACACCTGTGCATGCCTACTCCCGACCAGGGAACCGCTGAGCCTTTAGTACTACTTTAAAAATGTCCATGTGTACGATACCTCAAAATTAGATGTTCTGAATCCTGAGGGAACCATTGCATGGGGCTGTCAGTCTAACATGTTTTTTGGGCAATAGATCCAAGGAATGCTGTTAAGGTAATTCATAAGAGAAGGAGAGCACAGGAAGGATCTCAGCAGCGTGGTTAAACTCACTCACTGTCAAAAGAATAGGTATGTGACAACAAAAAAATGCAACAGGAAATATGGGTTGTCAGCCTGCTGCCTTTGTAGTGAGAAAGGTGTGTGTGAATCACAAGGGTGGTACAAAGAACTACTGTAACATACTGTATTTTAGTGTCTTTAGTGGTAATCCTGAAGTTTCGTTTTAGAGGATTACTTTACATGAATTTGTAGGTGGAGTCACTTGCCAATTTATAATATCTTGTATTTGTGAGGTTCATTTGTTTATTCTGTATATAACATTTCTGTTTCATATAACATTTCTATTTCTTTGTTTCTAGTATGGGTTTGTCAACCATGCCTTAGAATTGTTGGTGATAAGAAACTATGGCGAAGAAGTGTGGGAAGACATCAAGTAAGTTAATGATGTACTCTTGTTCATATGGATGCAACTTTTTGATCAACGGTAATAACTAGGGATGGGCAAACGGTTCGCCCCGATGAACACCCTGCAATGCATAGTGCATTCTGTGCACTGTTTGGGCAAAAGCTTTGCCTAAGCAGGGCGCAGTGTAAGCTGGTTGTTAAGGAGCGGGGCTGGAAAGCCGGCCGCAGAGTCCTTAATAACCAATGAGTCATCAGCTGTCATTGGGTTTCCCAGATAACAGCTGAATGATAAAAAAAAAAGTGCCAGTTAAAAATGTAAAAATGAAACGGCGTGGGGTCCCCCCCAAGATCCATACCAAATCCCTATCTGGGAATGCAACCTGGCAGGTCAAGAAAGGGAGGGATGAGCGAGTGACCCACCCCTCCTGAACTATACCAGGCCACATGCCCTCAACATGGGGGAGTGGGTGCTTTGGAGAAACCACCCCAAAGCACCTTGTCCCCATATTGATTGGGACAGGGGTCTCATCCCCACAACCATGGCCGGTAGTTGTGGGGGTCTGGAGGTGGGGGGCTTATCGGAATCTGCAAGCCCCCTTTAACAAGAGGGCCCCCAGATCCCACCCCCTATGTAAATGGTCTCCCCTAAAATCCATAACAGACCCTTATACGGGCATGCTGCCTAGCAGGTCAAAAAGGGGGAGCGAGCGGGTGACCCCCCCTCCTGAACCATACTAGGCCACATGCCCTCAACATGGGGGGGTGGGTGCTTCGGGCAGGGGGGGCTCTGCTCCCCACCACAAAGCACCTTGTCTCCATATTGATGGGCACAAGGGCCAGTGTTGTGAGGATCTACAGGTGGGGGGGCTTAACAAGAGGGCCCCCAGATGTCCTCCTCCCATGTGAATGAGTATCGGGTACATATTACCCTTACCCATTCAACAATTTTTTTTACAAAAAGTAATAAAAACAAGAGACAAGTTTTTGACAAATCCTCTATTGTCCCTCGATGTAAATCCATCGTTAATCATGCCGCCCAAAAAAAAAAACGCTCCGCCTGCTGGGGCAACCTTGAGATTTGACAGTTCTTATAAAAGTAAGGGGTGGTGTCACCTGGCAACATCACCTGGTGGCCCTGCCCACTTGTGACATTACTGGCCTAGCATGCACCAGTCCGTGATGTCAGAAGTTGTGGGGCCATCTGGCTACATCACCCAGTGATCCCACCCCTTCCGATACCTATGTAAGAAATGTCAGAGGAGTGCAGAGGAGGCATTCGTCATGAGGCAGTCCCAGAAGAGGGAAGCGTTTTTTTTTTAAGGGTCGGAGGCACAGCGTGATTGATAATGGATTTATATCGAGGGACACTATTTGTAAAAAACTTGTCTACTGTTTTTTTTTTTTACTTTTTGACACTTTTTTGGGGAAAGGGTACCCGATACTCAGTCACATAGGGGAGGACGAGATCCTATTGCCCCCTTATGATGTACATGCGTCAGAGGTTGCCAGAGCCTTAAATGCTCTGGCCTTAAAAACATAGAAATGTAAATATATAGAAGAGTGATGGCAGAAAAATTATCAAGTGGTCCATCAAGTCTGCCCCTTATTTATTTTATATTTTTCAACTTTTTTCTTAGTATAGATCTATGTTTGTTCCAAGCATGTTTGAATCCACTTACTGCTGACTACTAACTCACTACCACTGCTGGAAGTTTGGTAAAATATTACTTATAAGATTAGTTTTGAACATTCCTTTTGCTAGTTTGAGGTCATGGCACGTGTTCTTGGCTTCATATTAAAAAAAATGCCATAAAAATACTGCTTAACCATAAGCAAGTTAAAACTGAACTCTAGACATGTATTTTAATTTATAGTTGGCCCACTTTCGACCAAAGTAGGTATGTATATCTCATGAAACTGCAAATCACTGTCATAGTCAGCACGCTCACCTTTCACAGAAGGTGTTCTCTGATTGAATGAGTTGGACTTTGTGATGGACTTTGTGATGTCACCACCTGTCTCTCCACCTCATCCAATCAAAGAATTCATTGTATTCATTAAAAAAAAATAAAGCATTCTGTTAAAAGTGACAGTGCCAAATAAGAGACCACCTTTGGTTACTATGCAAAAGAGAAGCCGCTCAGCACAGCACCCAAAATATCACTGCTATCAATCTAGTCGGCCCACTAGCAATCGCACAGGTATGATGTATTCATACCTACATTGGTCAAAGCTGAACCAATGTAACTATGCAATAAAAATCTTACCTAGAGTTGAATTTTAATTAGACTTTCAATACCCCTTTCAAGGTCTGACAAACGCATTGTGTAAGTAGATACTATCAAGTACAGGTCAGGGGTCTCCAAACTTTCTAAGCAAAGGGACCGTTTACTGTCCTTCAGGCTTTAGGGGAGTGTGGCCAGTGGGAGTAGAAAATGCCCCGTATCGGTGCCCTAACATTGGTTTTTTATTGGAGAAAGAAGAATAGTGCACCATTAACGGTGTCAGTAGGGGGATTGGTGCTTCATCATTGGTTTTAGTTGATGAAATAGTGCCCCAAAGGCAAGCAAAGGGCCTCATCCGGCCCCCAGGGCCACAGTTTGGAGGCCACTGATGTAGGTAAATAAGCTAAGTCTGTGAGTGCTCATGCATGTCTGAGGATTCATACAATTTTATCTACAGTGTATTTCAGTTTAGGTGGTCTGTTCTTTTAAACTCTGCTTTACGGTTTGCGTGTGCAACAAGGATTTGTCTTCACACAAGAATGTTAATGCGGCACACTTCAGCCTTTCATCCACTGTATGTAGCTTCATTTAAATCTTACATGACATTCAATGCATTTGTATAAGAATAAATGCTCTTAAGTTCTACATCAGTTAAAGTGGAAAACGTTCCTTTATAGTTTATATATTTTACAGATTGTAAAAAAGATTATAGAATTTTCTACATCAGTGTATATCGACTTCAAATAAGGGCCTTTTTACAAGAACTGTATTATTTAGTGAGCAAATAGACCAAATAGGAAAATCATAGTTAAGTCTAGATTAGTTGCTGTGATTTTTTTTCTTTGCAAGTTGTAATTGCAGGTTGCAGTAACCTATTTATTTTACTAACTGAACTTTCAGTTTAAATCCAATAAATCAGCCTTTTTCCACCAGGGTGCCCAGGCACCCCAAAGTAACTTCAGGTTTCTTTAGAAGTGCCTTGGTAAAATGCCTAAAAATTGTATACAAGCCAGCAGGTGGATCAAGCCTACCTCTAAGGCCTTGTACACACGGTCGGATCAAACCGATGTGACTGGTCCGTCGGACCGTTATCATCAGTTCACCTCTGAAGTGGCCGTACGGCCTGATATGTGTACACACCGTCAGTCCAAAATCCGATCGGGTCAGAACGCGGTGACGTCAAACACACGACGTGCTGAATAAAACGAAGTTCAATGCTTCCAAGCATGCGTCGACTTGATTCTGAGCATGCACGGATTTTGAACCGATGCTTTTCTGTACTAACCATCGGTTTGGTCCGATGGGGCAGCCGTCCATCGGTTCGGTTTTGAAGCATGTTTTAAAATTTTGGACCGAAGGAAAACAGACCGATGGCCTATACACACGGTCGGTTTGGTTCGATGAAATTGAACTTCGGTTCATTCTCATCGGTTTGGTCCGACCGTGTGTACAAGGCCTTAGTTGCACAAAATTACAGATTTTCTTTGCGCGCCATTACAACCATTTAGCTGCGGGTTGATAAGGAGATTGTTGGGTGCCTGCACAGCATCCTTGTTTGCCTATCCCCTTCCCCTCTCCAAATCATTGGAATGCTAGTCAGTACCAGTGAGCAAAGGTGTATTTGTTTTGGAAGAATAAATCAGTTGTAACATTGAGTGATCTACATGTGTGGATGTTGCTGCATTATATGAAACTGTTTGTTTTGTTTTTTACATTTTAGAATGGGGTGGCCTGAGATTGTGCAGAATTTTAAAGGGTGCCTTGACTGAGAAAAGGTTTAGAAACACTGCTCTAAATACATTCTAGGTGCATAAAAACAAAAGGTGTGCAAAGTCTTTCTAAAGCAGCCACAGCTTCAGTAGAAAGCCTCTCCCCTACTAGACCTGTGCTCTCTTTATTATTTAGATCTGCTTATTAATTGCCATAACCTACCAACTAACCAACCAACCTATTGGATTTCCCCTTTCATTCTGTCAGTGTAGGTATAAAGGAATGAAATGGAGAATCTGAGCAGGCAATATACAGCTTGGGTAGACAAACTGCATGATAGGCGACACTCATTCTAAATTTCACCAGAGGTTCCTGAGAAGAGATATATAACGTACTTATATAACCAGAATGGATAGATAATTGGGAGCTCAAATCATCCCATTAAAGCATTGTAATCCCAGCTACATCACTAACCTAGTCTCAAAATACCAACCAAGCCGGTTTCTTTGGTCCTCCCAAGACCTCCTGCTCTCTAGCTCCCTTGCAACCTCCTCCCATGCCCGCCTAAAGGATTTCTCCAGAGCTTCTTCCATCTTTTGGAACTCCCTACCCCATTCTGTCCGACTGTCTCTTAATCTATCTATAGTTAGACGATCCCTGAAAATCCTTTGCTTTAAATAAGCTTATGCTGCTTCTAACTAATACGCTGTTTTACTTTCTCCATCAGCTCATCCCCACGGTTATTACCCTGTGTATCAATTCAATTTCCCTCATAGATTGTAAGCTCTAGTGAGCAGGGCCCTCTGATTCCTCTTGCACCAAATTGTAATGTAACTGTAATGTCTGCCTTTAATCCGTTAAGCGCTGCACAAACTGTTGGCGCTATATAAATCCTGTATAATAATAAAAAGTAATATGTAATGATTTGTTTTAGGCATGGGCAGTTTTTAATTGCTTAAAGCTTAGCTCCAGGCTCAGGTTCCTCCTTTCTCAGAACACTATGACACCATATTAAGAAGAAAAAAATTCCTTCGAAAGCTCCTGGGTTGTTTTTGCAGTGTGTTTTGGATCATTGTCCATCTGTACTGTAAATCGCTGTCCAATCAACTTTGCTGCATTTGTCTGAATCTGGGCTGACAGTATATCTCTAAACTGCAGAATTAATCCGGTTGCTTCTGTCTTCTGTCACATCATCAATAAACACCATTGGACCCAGTGCCACTGGAAGACATGCATGCCCATGCCATCACGCTGCCTCCACCATGTTTTACAATAGAGGTTGTGTGCTTTGGATCATGAGCTGTTCCAAGCCTTCTCAACACTTTTTTCCTCTCATCATTGTGGTACAGATTAATCTTAGTTTCATTTGTCCAAAGAATGCTTTTTCAGAACTGGTCTGGCTTTTTTAGATGTTTTTTGGCAAAGTCTAATCTGTCTTTTCTATTCTCCAGGCTTAGGAATGGTTTGCACCTTTTGTGAACCCTCTGTATTTGCTCTTGTGAAGTCTTCTCTTGATTGTAGACTTTGACAATAATATGTCCACCTCCTGGAGAGTATCCTTCACTTGTCTGGATGTTGAGAATGGGTTTTTCTTTACCATAGAGAGGATCCTGTGATCATCCACTGCTGTTGTCTTCCGTGGACATCCAGGCCTTTTTATGTTGCTGAGCTCACCAGTGCATTCTTCTTTCTTTGGAATGTACCAAACTGTTGATTTGGCAACTCCTAACGTTGCTGCTATCTCTCTGATGGAATAGTTTCATTTTTGAAGCCTTACAATGGCCTGTTTCACTTGCATGGACAGCTCCTTTGAACGCATGATGTAGGTTCACAGTAATAGATTCCAAATGTAAATACCACACTTAGAATCAATTCCAGACCTTAATTGATGAAGAAATAACAAAGAAGCAGCCCACACCTGGCCATGAAATAGCTTTAATTGTCCAATTACTTTTGGTCCCTTGAAAAAGGGGAATAGGCAAATTTTTAAGAGCTGTAACTCCTAAACCCTTCCTCTGATTTGGATGTACATACCCTCAAATTAAACCTGAGAGTGTGCACTTTCAGCCCATATCCATTATATAAATATAGCTTGAATATGTTTTGGTAAATACCTGAAAAAAAATTGTGCCCCGTGTCCAAATATATTTGGACCTAACTGTGTATTATATTTGATTTATATATGTATTATTATTCAGAATTGTGGTAGGCACGGGTGATTAATTGATTGTGTTATTTATGATAAGTGATACAGTGGTTAAACTAATCTTTGTTAATAGAAAGGACGATTGATGAAAACTGGAACACAGGATGCTGTCCATAATAATAGTTCAAGAATATCTGGAACTAAATGAAGCTTTTCTGTGCTCCAGTTTTTAGAAATCAGCACTGTGTATTTTTATGCCGCATACAAAAGATCGGATATCCGATAGAATAAAATCTGATGGAATTTTTGGTCGGAATTCGGATGAAGCTGACTTTCATCAGTCTTGCCTACACACTATCAGACTAAATTGCGACCATGCCAAAACGCAGTGACGTAAAACACTACAACGAGCCGAGAAAAATTAAGTTCAATGCTTCCGAGCATGCGTCGACTTGATTCTGAGCATGCGTGGATTTTTCCCCGATGGAGTTCCACACAGACGATCGGAATTTCCTATCAGTTTTTTTCCATCTGAAAAATTTAAAACATGTTCCATTTTTTACACCGATGGAAAAAAGTCCGATGGGGCCCACACACGATAGGTTTTCCGATGAGAAAAATCCATCAAACTTTTTTCATTGGATAAAACGATTGTGTGTACACGGCATTAGAGGATGTTGAAAAAAGGCTTTCACTTCTAACGGGATACCACCTTCATTTTCTGTTTTTCACTGATAATCGCGAAGGCACCAGAATTTGTAAAACTGGAGGTTGTTATAATGCAGCCTGGTTGAACATGTTTCAAATACTATATGCCAAATAAAAAAAAAAAATTGTTTGATACTGTGCTGTCCACACTTTTTTTTGGACAGCACAACTTTTAGAGGAGTTCTCCACTTTCATTGGAAAAGTAGTTACCTCCTTCAGCCAAGTAGTCATTCACTGCACTGAGCGGGCATAGAAGCTGACACTTTGGACCCCTGACCTCTATTAGATAAGAGGTTTCTCAAGCATTACATATGTTGAACATTATGTCAGGGGCCTCATTTGGGGCTCATAAATTGACAACCACTGCAGGGATGAGAAACTGAGAGATCTCTTAATAAAAGCCGCACACTGCACACACATTACACATAGTTAGTCACTGGTGATGTCAGAGGCAGTTATGTAGTCCCCCCCCCAGCCTCAGTTGGTGTCAGATTGCCAGCCGCACTTTCACAGTCCCATTATAAGTCGTTGATCGCCACTATTAGTATTATACAAAATTCCATCAATACAGTGTCTTGAAAAAGTATTCTTACACCTTGAAATTTTCCACGTTTTGTCATGTTACAGCCAAAAACATAAATGTATTTTATTGGGATTTAATGTGACAGACCAACACAAATTGGCACATAATTCTGGAGTGGAAGGAAAATGATAAATGGTTTTCAATTATTTTTACAAATAAATATGTGAAAGGTGTGGTGTGCATTTTTATTCAGCCCCCCTGAGTCAATACTTTGTAGATCTTTCGCTGCAATTACAGCTGCAAGTCTTTTTGTGTATGTCTCAACCAGCTTTGCACATCTAGAGAGTGACATTTTCGAGCATTCTTCTTTGCAAAATAGCTCAAGCTCTGTCAGATTGGATGGAGAGCATCTGTGAACAGCAATTTTCAAGTCTTGCCACAGATTCTCAATTGGATTTAGGTCTGGACTGACTGGGCCATTCTAACACATGAATATGCTTTGATCTAAACCATTCCATTGTAGCTCCGGCTGTATGTTTAGAGTCGTTTTCCTGCTGGAAGGTGAACCTCTGCCCCATTCTCAAGTCTTTTTCAGACTCTAACAGGTTTTCTTCTTAGATTGCCCTGTATTTGGCTCCATCCATCTTCCCATCAATTCTAACCAGCTTCCTTGTCCCTGAAGCAAAGCATCCCCACAACATGATGCTGCCACCACCATCTTTCACAGTGGGGATGGTGTGTTCAGTGTGATGTGCAGTGTTAGTTTTCCATCACACATAGCATTTTTGCTTTTAGGCCAAAAAATTTAATTTTTGTCTCATCTGACCAGAGCACCTTCTTCCACATATTTGCTGTCCCCCCCACATGGCTTCTCACAAACTGCAAACGGGACTTCTTATATCTTTCTTTCAACAATAGCTTTCTCATTGCCACTCTTTCATAAAGGCCAGATTTGTGGAGTGCGCGACTAATAGTTGTCCTGTGGACAGATTCTCCCACCTGAGCTGTGGATCTCTGCAGCTCCTCCAGAGTTACCATGGGCCTCTTGGCTGCTTCTTTGATCAATGTTTTCCTTGCCAGGCCTGTCAGTTTAGGTGGAGGGCCATGGTAGGTTTGCAGTTCCATTTTCGGATCATGGATTGAACAGTGCTCTGTGAGATGTTCAAAGCTTGGGATTTTTTTTTATAACCAACCCTGCTTTAAACTTCTTCACAATGCTATCCCTGACCTGTCTGGTGTGTTCCTTGGCATTCATGATGCTGTTTGTTCACTAAAGTTTTCTAACAAACCCATGAGGGCTTCACAGAACAGCTGTATTTATACTGAGATTAAATTACTGACAGGTGGACTCTATTTACGAATTAGGTGACTTCTGAAGGCAATTGGTTCCTCTAGATTTTAATTAGAGTAAAAAATATTGAAAACCATTTATCATTTTCGTACCACTTCAAAATGATTTGCCACTTTGTGTTGGTCTATTACATAAAATCCCAATGAAACACATTCACGTTTTTGGTTGTAACATGACAAAATTAGGAAAATTTCAAGGGGTACAGTATGAATACTTTTTCAAGGCACTGTATACCATAGTTTGTAGATGCTATACCTTTCACACAAACCAACCAATATGCACTTATTGGGATTTTTTTATATCAAAAATATGTAGCAGAATACATTTTGCCCAAAATTTATGAAGAAATCAAATTTTTGTTAAAAAAAAAATATTTGATATGTTTTATAGCAGAAAGGAAAACATTTTGTTTTTTGTTCTTTCAAAAAAATAAAAAATTTGTTTAGATCACAAAAAATCTCTCCATTGATGATCAAATACCACCAAGAAAAAGGGGTCTATTTGTGGGGAAAAAAATTATATAAATTTTGTTTGGGTACAAAGTCGCGGACCGCGCAATCGCCAGTGAAAGTAGCACAGTGCCATGAAACGCCCTTGTCATGAAGGGGGTAATAGCTATCGGAGCTGAAATGGTTAGTGGAGAAAGGTTTAGCTGCTTAGAGACCATAGACAATAATGGTGACCAGTCCATTGCGATGTGATTGTCTCTTTTGCAGGCATCCACCTACTGTATGTATAGAAATGGATATACATTAGACATGTAATGTCTATGTAAGCAGATGCTTTTGGTAAAAGCAGACTTAAAATTACAGGTGGAAGTTTTTTGTATAGAATTATTGGACTGCAACGGATGAATGGTATTCCGTTCTGTATGAAGTGGAATATGCTGCTCTCATTATATTAAAAAAAGGATTGCAATACATGATTTTATAGGAAATATTCCCTTTGAAAAACTGACAATGTAATGAAAAAATGTAAATAACCAATGTGTTAAAATATAGCAGTTCTTTGTCACTAGACAAATATATAAATACAGATAAAAGAACACATTTGTGGAACATTCACACAACTCTATAAATGATTAACTAAGTTGTCTGCTTTGATTTATGGAAGCTGAATCATGTCAGAAAAATGTGTTTGTCTTCCAAATGTGTTAAACCATATATAGTTCGAAAATGTGCTTTGCACAAGCGCAGTGAACTTTATATTATAAATAAAACCTCGTAAAACGTTGAAAATAATTGGGGAAGGGTAAGGCTCAAAACTTTTTATTTCCTTATTTTCTTGAATTCCACTCCTAATATTTAAAAAAAAAAAATTACTTTGATGTACCAGTCTGGCAATTTGTTGTATTACTAAGATGTGGTTTAAACTGTCAACAACTTTTTGGTCAATTGATGTGTTGTTTTGTATTTTAAGATTTATTTTTGTAGTGTATTTGCTAGAACAACTTACATAATTTATTCATTTAACATATGATGGGCTAGATTCACGTAGCTCAGCGTATAGTTGTGCCGGCGTAGCGCATCTCATATGCGCTACGCCAACGTAAAATAGGGCGCCCAGACCATTATTCACAAAGGTCTGGCGCCGTACGTTGCGCCGGCGTAGTCTAGGCAGGCGTAAGCCCGCCTAATTCAAATGTGGAAGGTAGTGGGCATGTTGTATTCTAAGTAGCCGTGACCCCATGTACATTTTTGCACTAACGATCCGCGCATGCGCGCATTCTCAGAGTCACGTCGCATATACTCCCTAAGTTACGTCGGCTCAATGCTTTTGACGTGAACGTAACCTACGCACAGCCCCATTCACGTACCACTTACGTAAACGACGTAAAATTCAACGGCTGTTCCGACGTCCATACCTTAACATTGGCTGCGCCTCATATAGCAGGAGTAACGTTACGCCGGACGTAAGCCTTACGTAAACGGCGTATCGGGCGCAAGTACGTTCGTGAATCGGCGTATCTAGGTCATTTACATATTCTACTCGTAAATCTACGGAAGCGCCACCTAGCGGCCAGCGTAAATATGCAACTAAGATACGACGGCGTAAGAGACTTACGTCAGTCGTATCTTAGCCGAATTTCGGCGTATCTTGCTTTCTGAATACAGAAAGAAGATACGCCGGCGCATCCTAGAATTTACGCGGCGTATCAATAGATACACCGACGTAATTTCTTTCTGAATCTAGCCCAATATGTTTTATGTTGCCAAATGTCTGGACAGTTGCGGATGGTACATAAACATTTTTAGGTGAAACAAGGGTGTCCTTAAAGTGGATGTAAACCCGATTCATGACATTTGAGCTGGGCACATATATCTGCAGTATTTTGTTATCTCCTTTCAATGAGCTAAGTCTTATAGCTCACTCCTGAACGGTTCCTCTGTTATCAGCCTGAGAACTCCTGACATATTTTTTGACTTTTTAGACAAAAGCAGCTCTTTTGTCAAAAGAGGTTGCTAAAATAGATTAGCAGAGAGCAGCTCTTATTACAAAACAGCTCTGAGAGTCTCTGCCTATGAGGAGAGGGGGTGTGTACCTTTCCTCCAATCAGCAATTTTAGCTATCTTTGCTGTATGCCCAGACATCACACTCTGTTTTAACCAGGAAGAGAAAATCTCCTAACAAAATCTGAACTTTCTAAACAGTATATAAATGTGAAGACAGCCGATATACATATAAAACCTATGTAGGGAGATTTGGTTAATCTCTGTGTATCATCTGAGGCTGTTCACTTCACTGGGTATATGGGGGGTTTACATCCACTTAAAAAAAAAGTACAAAGTCCATTTATTTTCAAACCAAGTAAATCTGATACAGAGCTCAAAATCTGTTTGGTGGTGTGCAGTCAATTTATAAAGGGGTGAATTTGTTTTATTTTCCCACTGATTTATTTCACTGCTCTTTCAATCTGTGCTTCTCCCAATCCACTAGTGCTGTATGGTTTATCACAGATTATCAGTTTCACATGATTTTGCAGGGTAACATGACAGTTTGCTTAAAGCGTTTGCTACCCCAACACTTTATATTCCTGATATGTGTCTGCTGTAACATGTGCCTGCTGTACCATGTACTTGTATGAGAAAGTCTCCTGTTCTCTTTGTATTGCTTTTATTATGCAAAATCCCTGGTGTTCCTGCTAGTCCCTTTGGTTTTCTATTAAAAACTGACTACACTAAGCAGGAGAGTACAGCATGGTCAGTTCAGTAGCTGTGCAATGATCAGACTGCTGCACAGCCTTTCACTGGGGAGCTCAGTGTGATGTTGTTTCTCATACACCCAGCTCTTTTGCGGCAGAGATCAGAGGGAATGTGATTACTTAAAAGGGAAGAAAGGTATTTATAATGATTTTATATCTACACAAAACATGTTTGCCTTTCATTTCTACTTTGAACTGCATGGGTTGTTTTACAAGGTGATCTTTTGCAATCAATTAAGTAGTAAATTTAGAGGTCTGGAAATGTGCTTTTTGGCTCTAATGAATGACATCTCCACTCTGAACCCTTGAACCATAAATAATCTATAATATCAGTGGAATAGACAAGAGTTTTCATAAATCGTCCCATTTTAACAATACCTCTCATTAACAGTATATAGCAGTCTTATGACTTCTATCAGTGTCTGATTAAAGCTTGTAGCAGGAGATTTCATTCTCCTCTGACCATCCTATGAGGCTCCATGACCCCTGACCCTCTGACTGGACAGTGCTGATCACATGCACCTTACCCAAAAAAAAACTCTGGCGAACTGAGCAGTGGCGACTGGTGCTATAAAACATTTTTTTTGGGGGGGCGCAAACAAACCCCTACAGGTCCCCACTCCAGACCACGGTCACACTCCCCTGATATGGCTCCCCTCCGCAGCTTTCATGTTAACCCTGTCTTCTTTCCGGGTGGCAATTCTTCAGCACTCCTGATTGGCCACGGTGAGATGCCGGAAACCAGAAATGATGCATCAGACCGTTTTCATCAGACAAACCAATCGTGTGTACGCGGCATAAGTGACACATTTCTTATAGTGTTATGCTATCCTGTTTCTGTCATAGAAGGATTTCCTATGCTAAAATCAGTATATTCCCCTTTAGTAAAATATTACTTACAAATCAGCACTGTCAATAACTACAATACACTACTGCTGTGAGCAGTCCGGTCTTGTTATAGTGATGTGTCCTAGAAAATTTTCAGTTGTCCGTAAATTTTTGTGCAGTGGTCTGTAAGAAATTAATTCTAGGTCAGCAACCCTTATTCAAGGTCAGAGGTGTAACAAGAAGCCATAAAGCCTGATGGAAAATCCGGTCAACACAACTAAAAGGACCTGGAGCAAAATGTCACAATGAATCCTCTAATATCTCATGCAACTAACTTTTACAGCTTGTTCAGGCCAAATAGATACATTCTGCTTTAGTAATCTTCAGGTAAATCTGTCGGGGAAAAATAAGGGAGGCTTCCATTGCTATCCTCGTTCTAAAAATGCTACATGTCTGTTTGTTCTGGATTAGTACTTACTGATTTATAGGTCAGGAAATCCAGAGAAAAATGCTTGTCTGCATACTTGTTCCCCATCAGTGACAATCAAAGTATCGACAAAGAATGTCAACATAACATTCAGGCAACTAGTATTTACTCTGTACACAAAGTAAATATGTAACGGATTAGGGATAAGCAGAATTGTGAGTTTTCATTACCCAAAAATGATGGTGAAAATCAAGAGAGTTTGGTAAAATGTTATGAAAATGGTGAGTCAATTCTGGAAGGCAAAAATAAAAAGCATAAAAAAAGCAAAATACTAATTTCATGGCAAAGGTACACTAAAATCAAATTTATAAAAAAAAAAAAGTTAAATAAAAAAAACAATACAAATTAATCTGAATGAAATAAACTAGACTAGCCTTTTTTTTTTTTAACCAGGGTGCCTTGAGGTTTATTCAGGGGTGCATTGGCAAAATGCCTAAACAGTGCCCCAAAATTGTATATAAGCCAGTGGGTGGATGAAACCTGTCTTTTAGTTACACAAAGCCATAGGTTTTCCTTGTACATCATTATAACCTTTTAGCTGCCAACCTCCTAATGACAAATGACATCATAAGTTGATATGGAGGGTGTCAGTTGCCTGCATATCATCCTTGTTCGACCCTCTCTTGCCTCTCTTGCCTCTCTCCATCAGATTTGGGGTCTCATTAGCTAAGCGACGGAGAAAAACTGAGGGAGAACAGAAACATTGGAATACTAGTCAGTACCAGTTTGCAAAAGTGTATTTTCTTTTGAAGAATACATCACCTTTATTGCTGGGTGTCCTACTTGTATTGATGTTGCTGTATTATGTAAAACTATCAGAATTGTTTTTACATTTTAGAATGGGCGCCTCAAGACTGTGCATAATTTTGGAGGGTTCCTCAAAATTTTCTATAATTTTAAAGGGTGTCTTGACTGAAAAAAAGTTGAGAAACATTGAACTAGACTACTTTAGTTAAAGTGGATGTAAACCCAATTCATGAAATTTGAGCTGGGCACATATATCTGCAGTATTATGTTATCTCTCTTCAAAGAGCTATAGCTCTCTCCTGAACCATTCCTCTGTTATGAGCCTGATAGCTCCTGACAAATTCTCAGACACATCAGAAAAAAAGCAGTCTGACATTTCTGTCAGGGGAGGTTGCTATAAATAGATTAGCAGGGAGCTGGTCCTATTACAAAACACCTCTGAGAGTCTCTGCCTATGATGAGAGGGGGTGTGTGCCTTTCCTCCAATCAGCAATTTTAGCTATCTTGACTGTATACCCAGACATCACACTCTGTGTTAAACAGGAAGAGAAAATCTCCTAACACGATTTGAATTTTCTAAACAGTATATAAATGTGAAGACAGCAGATATACATGTAAAACCTATGTAGGGAGATTTGGTTCATCTGTGTGTATCATCTGAGGCTGTTCACTTCACTGGGTGTATGGAGGGTTTACATCCACTTTACGCTTTCACCTAAGGAGCTAAATGAGCTAATTTTGCAGCAAAATCTATTTAGCTGTCCGCTCATCGTTCTAGTTGGTAAGTTATGTAGAGTAGATGTGATTGCGTAGAACGATGTCCCTCTGGGCCCAGGGACAGTCATACACTTTGCAGCCATAATCAAATAATCAATACAGCATTTGTAGTCACACAGGTTGTATGGTCTTAAATGTGTTTAAAATGTAACTAAAGGCAAAACTTTTTTTTTTTTTTCATTTAGGATAGAATAATAGAGGGTTGTAACCCCCATCAGTTTCTTTTTCTTTTGACATCGGGTAGATTTCCCTTCACTTCCTGTCCCAAAGCCAAAATCTGAAGTTTTAGAAAATCCCTCCAAAGTGAGGAAATCCCAGTGTGCCACTAGGGTCACCAGAACTAGTGTCCCCATTGGAAGGTTTCCTTTCTATTAGGGATTTTTTTTACGAGTATGAGTACCGATACTTTTTTAGTACTCGTCGATACCAATACCTACTGCAACTGTTTTGTTTACACTTCAGCTGTCAGCAATTGTACTTAGCATTAAAAAGTTATTAAGAAATTAAATACATTTTGTTTTTACATTTTGTGCTTTTTTTCAATGTGAAGGGCCAGATCCACGTACCTCCGCAAATTTTTACGGCCGGCGTAGCGTATCTCAGATACACTACGCTGCCGTAACTTACAGCGTATTTCCCATATCCACAAAGAATTTGCGCTGTAAGTTACGGTGGCGTAGTGTAAATGTGTCGGTGTAAGGGCGCGCAATTCAAATGGCTAAATTGTGGGCGTGTTTTATGTTAATACGTCTTGACCCAACATAAATGACGTTTTTTCTGAACGGCGCATGCGCCGTCCGTGGGGGTATCCCAGTGCGCATGTTCCAAATTAACCCGCAACAAGCCAATGCTTTCGGCGTGAACGTCATTCTACGCAAAGCCCTATTCGCGAACGTTTTACGCAAACGATGTACACAACGGAAAATTTGACGCTAGCCTGACGTCCATACGCAGGGGTAACGTTACACCTAAAAAAGCCTTACGGAAACGACGTAAAAAAATGCGCCGGCCGGACGTACATTTGTGGATTGGCGTATCTAGCTAATTTGCATACTCGACGCAGAAATCGACGGAAGCACCACCTAGCGGCCAGCGTAAATATGCACCTTAGATCCGACGGCGTACTAAGACGTACACCAGTCGGATCTAGCCCAGCTTCAGGCGTATCTTGTTTTGTGGATACAAAACAAAGATACGCTGGAGCAACCTAGAAGTTACGCGGCATATCAATAGATACGCCAGCGTAACTGCTGTGTGGATCTGGCCCGAAATGTGTAAATATATGAAACAGGTGTAAAAATATTAACGAACAAAGCAAACAAAAGAAAAGTTTTAATTATTAATAGTTTATAAAATAGAAGTATATAAAATAGAAATAGAAGGAAAAAAAATCAGCAGGTACATAATTAAATTGAGGAGAATAATGAGCTAATTTGGGCAGATTAGTGTAAATTAAGGTTAATAAGGGGTTAAACAGAGGAACATTTGATAAAAAAAAAAAAAAAATTTTTTTTTACTTGAGAGGTTGCTAACTGACTTCATCTGCAGATCGAAGGTCTTCCCACTGATCTGTAGATGAAAAAAAATAGAAATATAAAACAAAAACAGCTCTAATTACCGGACTTCTTTAACACTTCAGCTGTAAACAGGGGAACCCCACTGACAGCTAAATGGGTCATCGGTTGTTAAGAACGTGGCGACCAATAGTTGCCAGCTTTTTTTTACATTTCAACTGTCAGTGGGGGAATCCTGTTGAAAGAACCGAGTCTAAGGCCTCGTACACACGACCGGATCTATCCGCTGGGATTGATCCGCGGATCAGTTCCAGCAGATAGATCCGGTCGTGTGTACGTCCGAGCGGACATTTCCCAGCGGATAAAAATCCAGCCGACGGATTCCCAGCGGATAAAAATTTCTTAGCATGCTAAGAAATCTATCCGCTTGAATCCAGTCCAGCGGACTGATCCGGTCGTCTGTACAGACTCACCGGATCAGTCCGTCCGCTCGTCTGTACAGACTCACCAGATCAGTCCGTCTGCTCCCATCCCTCGCATGCGTCGTAATGATTCGGCGCATGCGTGGAAGTATTTACCTTCAGGATCGCGCACGTCGCCGCGTCATCGTCGCGGCGACGGCGCGGCCACGTCACTGCGGATGTATTCTGCGGGGATTTCGATCTGATGGTGTGTACAGCCATCAGATCCAAATCCGCCAGAGGATTTATCCGCTGGAAACGGTCCGTGTGTACAAGGCCTGAAAGTATCGGTTTCAGGTATCGGTGCATTTGCACGAGTACTGATACTCGTGCAAATGCTTATTATCGACGCCGGTACCGGTGCAACCCTACCTTCTATTAGTGTTCTGCTGTCAACCCAAATTTGTGATTTTTCTTTTACTTTCACTTTTAAGAATAACAGTAATTAGGACAAATAAAGAAAGGAATTCTACCTAATAGGGGCACAGACAGCAATAAAAACTGACAGGTGTTCTCATCCCTCTCTACTCTGTCCAAAACAAAAAAAAAAGTTTTTCTTTTAGTTACACTTTAAAGCGGTTGTAAAGGTTGAAGGTATTTAACCTTCATACATTCTATGCATGAAGGTAAAAAACCTTCAGTACGAAACTCCTCCCGCAGCACCTACTATTACTTACCCGCGCCTTATCGCGATCCAGCCATGGATGAGAGTGGCTGCTCTCCTGGGTCTCTGCCTCCTCTTTGGCTGAGAGACAGCAGCAGGAGCCATTGACTCCCGCTGCTGTCAATCACAGCCAGTGAGGAGGAGACGGCCCCATTCTGTGTGTCTTATGGATACACAGAACGGGGCTCAGGAGCTAGCATGTACGAGTGCCACCATAACAAACGTCTTGTTATGGGGGCACTCAAAGAAAAGGAGGAGCCACGAGTGCTAGCCGGGGGACCCAAGATGAGGAGGATCGGGGCTGCTCTGTGCAAAATCATTGAAGTTTTTTTTATTTGACCCTTAATATCACGTTAGAGCGGAGTTCCACCCAAAAGCAGAACTTCCGCTTAATCCACTACTCGCCCCCTTACATGCTACATTTAGCATGTAATTTTCTTGGGGGGGAGTGGGGGCTTCAGGAGGAGTGGCACTTCCTGTCCCACTTCCTCCTTCCGCCCAGGGACCACTAAGGCGATACGTCATATCGCCGTTTAACGGCCCCTCCCTGTAGGCGATCACCTGGGACACGTGACAGGTCCCAGGCGATCGCCTGTCCAATCAGGTAGCACTGCGCCGTTCACGCATGCGCAGTGAGTGCCTGGCTGTAAAGCCGAAAGCTGTCACGGCCAGGTGCCCACAGTTGCAGTGGAGGTGCCGGCGGTGAAGGGGGGGGGATCGGAACGAAGCTCCCAGTGGCAAGTCGCTGGATCGTGGCACAGGTAAGTGTATGTTTATTAAAAGCTAGCAGCTACACTTTTTGTAGTTGCTGACTTTTAATAAACATAAAAAAAGGCCGGAACTCCCCTTTAATGTATATTGGAACACAGATTGATTTACTAAAGGCAAATAAGCTGTTCGATTTGCAAGGGAATTTACACACTAAAAGGGCTATTTCCCTGAAAAAATACAATTTGTTTAATTTTTCTTGCATGTGATTGGGCATTCTTTGCAAAATAAATGGTTACCACATTCACTAAGCAAGGGAGTTTATGAGTTCCCTTGCAAAGAGAATGGCCCTGGTTAAATCAACCCCAAAGAGTTATATTAACAGCATATCCGTATATTCATCTCAGGCATTACAGTGGTATGCTTTTACAGTCTTTTTGCAGAAATATATAATCTGAGATGTTATACATGCTTGAGTTAATCCACCTTAACCAGATTTATCCAGAACAGTAATGCAATAATTAAGCTATTAAACGTGAGGCTTTGTATGAACATTTCCTAACAAATTTCATTGCCATTTCTAGAAGAGAAGCACAGCTCGATGAAGAAGGTCAATTTTTGGTGAGGATAATTTATGATGACTCTAAAACCTATGACCTTGTATCGGCAGCAAGCAAAGTGCTCAGTAAGTACTGTAAAATATATACTCATGTGAAGCTGTGATAACTGTTTCAGGAAGTATGAAAGGAAGAGCATGTCAAAAATAAAAAAAAATAAGGCTATTAATATTCTATGCCTTTAATAAACTTAGCCTTTATCTAGCAAGTCATTTATATACTGGATTTGTTTCCGTCCAGGAAGTGTTCACACTAGGGGTTTTGAAATTGGCATCTGTCTTGCAGTGCCACCTGGGGTTGAATGGTTGTGTAGGTCAATGTACTGTAGGTAGACATGGCTAACAACAGTACTCAGGGTAGAACTGAGGATTCTGAGAAGAGTTCCTAAGAGATATGAGAAAACAGTATGCATTGTGGCTTGCCAGCAGCCATACAAAACATAAATATTAGTTTAGTGTTCATCGTGTTTAATATACCCAATCTAATGTATTAACCCTATTACTTGAATGTATAAAAAGATTTGTTATATAATCCATTTTATACCAAAATGAATAATATTTGTTTTATTTTAGATACCTAAACTATATCTGGTGCCCAACTCCAGACAAAACATTACATTTTGTTTTTGGCAGAGAAGCTTAGTGCGTCTGGTTTTCCATCTCTCTGAGGTTGAGAAGTCTATCTAATTGAATAAGCTTAATGGTTCGAATATGTATGTCTCATGTTGATTGGACTGGTTAAAGGGATAAACTAGGAGTGCGCGGTTAGAATATTTTTAAGTGGAAAAGTTGAACTATCTACATAGTAATATATATATATATATATATATATATATATATATATATATATATATATATATATATATATATATATATATATATATATATAGTTAATCTGGTTAAAAAAATACACTAGTCCATCCAGTTCAACCAACATCTACAAGAATCTGGGCAGGGCTTTGTAGATGTTCAGGAGCCCCTGTCAAATCTTTCATGCTCCCTAAATGAACCAGGGGATCATCCCTGTCCAGACAGTGCAGATGGGGTGGGTTGCTTTTCTGTGCCGATTGCAACTATTATTGCAATTAAGTTGAAAGGATGTAAAGGGAGGAGGTGTGCAAAGCTTCTATGTTACCTAGTGTCTCATTCTGCTCCAAGTAATCTCTTTGAAAGGACAGGAGGGTTAAAGCATGTTTGCACATTGTACAGCTTCTAGAGTTGAATGTCCACCCTGGATATAATGTAATATTTAAAATATTGTTAGACTTTTTAGATTTTTTTGACCAACCTGTCCTCATAAGGTCAGAATATTGGCTTATATAGTGATGTGAAAAAAAAAGTAGCGCTAATGGTGCAAGAGAGACAATGATGTCTCGCTAAATTAATGTGTAATCACTGTACTGAACCAGTGATAATGGTGACAACAACCAATATTGAGTGAATAAATGTGTTCAAAAATCCACAAACAAAAAAGAAAACAAAAATTAATAATAATAAGTCCATCAATATGACTTGTGGATGAATGGTGAAGAAAACAAACGTGTGACCACGTAGATCCTCATAGGCAAACAGTCATTCCTTCCAACTAAATATAGATGTGAATGCGCTTACCGGAACCAGTGGATCTACCTGTCAGCGACAGCAGATCATGTAGAAATCTCAGGGGAAAACAGCTCGACTTCACTGAAGACTGTGCAGTAGGAACCACGAACTGGATGATTGGAAACCAAGGATCTTCAACAATGGACCCTAAATGAATGATATCCTGGAACAGTGTACCAAAACCGGATCTCCCAGGGTGTCCACCCCAAATCCAATGGATAGAAGAGATGGTGATAAAGCCCCTTGAGGGGATGAAGGCACAACGGAACTACTCCAAACCTCCAAAGAACATATGGGGAAAAAGAAAAAACAGAGCCCCAATAGTGCAGGTCAAAAGTATAAAGGTTTTATTGTAAAACCACAAAAAGTAAACATTAAAAGTGATCACAAATGATTAAAAGAGGCAATATGGGGAGTGGCGAAACCAAGCCCTACGCGTTTTGTCCTACAGGACTTCAACTGGGGCATCGCATATAATAGGTTATTCATCACAGTGATAGTAGCATATATCTAAGGAACAACGGTCAAATACTCCCTCTTTTTTCTTTTTTCACTTCATGAGAAAAACAATATTTAGAACTACATATACATTACAGATTATATTACTTTACAATACATTTTATGAAAGTGGACCTATTATCAAATATATTTTTTCATATTAAATGTTAACTAAACTGCGAAACGAAAGGCTAAATACTTACCAGTCCAACAGTCCCTTGTCAGCACCAACGTCAGTTTACAGCGCAAAAAAAACCCAGCAAGCAGTCAGGTAGGTAGGGGCATTTTATTGCAGAGGAGTGCATGTCTCTTCGGCAATAAAGGACTGCCTGTTCACTGTTTCTTACAGTGGAATTTCAGTTCTCCTTTTAAATACAATTACAATACATACAAGTATTTATTAGCTTTATCAAAGTTTACCATACCCCCAAACAATGCCTTAATCTGCTTTTCTATCTGGAAGTAAAGCATCGTCTTTATTCAGGCATTTTATATGATCACTTTTTTCTTCTGGAATGTGACACTGGCTTGGAGAGGACACAATCATGTTAATATTGGGGTCTGTGCAGTTTTTGGTTGTGTTTACAAAAGTTTTACAGCTCAGACCTGATTGTGACTCGTTACAAAGTTGCAGAATGCTTTTACCTGCCTACAGCACATTGTTGCATTTATCTTAGCCTAGAGAAGATCACTAACTGGAGTCAAGGAATGCTTTTTGAAGATAAAATATTGAGCATTCAAAAAATAATACTGTTGCTGGATATTACAAAATGTTAAAAGTGCATTTATGGACACTTGTAAAGTTATTGAGAGGCCCTCTTTAAGAGATAGAATAATATAAAACAAATCAAATGATTTGTTAATAGACTGGATAAATATATTTCCAAGAAAACTGCTGAATACTTGGAAAATTAAAGTATTCTCGAGCCAAGTTCAACATTCCCTCATCCTCACAACCCTCTGTGACCCCATCATGGAAATATATTGTTATATTTATAATTACTTGGATTATGATTTCACTGATGAGTGAGTTCTCTGCAGACAATGTACACCAGTAAGCTTTGTACTTCCAGGTTGAATGGAAATCATTTACAAAGTCAGACATCCTATATTTCCACTCCTGCTTTTCTCTTAACTCTAAAACTACCCTAAGCTAATATGTCAAAATTGACCACTCGGTGACAATTAGGTTCCATGGGGCAAGCTTTCTTCTTTACATTGGCTTGAGTGATCTATTCTTATGTTTTTAATTTCAAAAGATTATTCAGTAAAATAACTCCAAGCACAGGAACCCAATGAATGAAACAAATTCTTGACTTCCAATGACCTGGTTATAGTTGATTGGTTGTGAAACTCTTGCCAGTATTGTGACTTATATTTTATGTGGACAGGGATGTATTAATCCTCGTACACACGATCAGTCAATCAGATGAGAACGGTCTGATGGACCGTTTTCATCGGTTAACCGATGAAGCTGACTGATGGTCCGTCGCGCCTACACACCATCGGTTAAAAAAACGATTGTGTCAGAACGCGACGTGCTGAAAAAAACGAAGTTCAATGCTTCCAAGCATGCGTCGACTTGATTCTGAGCATGTGTGGATTTTTAACTAATGGTTGTGCCTCCAAACGATCGTTTTTTTCTCATCGGTTAGGAATCCATTGGTTAAATTTAAAGCAAGTTGGCTTTTTTTTAACCGATGGTTAAATAACCTATGGGGCCCACACATGACCGGTTTTGACCGATGAAAATGGTCCATCAGACCGATGTCCTCTGTTTAACCTATCGTGTGTATGAGGCCTTAGGTGGTGAATCCTGTGGTGCTCCTATCTTTACATAAACCGCTGAAGTTTGTCTTTGAAGGGGCAAAAAGCTAATTCTGCTTTTACTAGGGGAATCTTCATACTGAAAGTGGACCTTGCACTAAAAATCAAAGTTTGCTTAATAAATCATGTTCCTTATCACCTTAACACAACTCTGCATGATAGCTGTAAAAGAAAGTAAAAAAAAAAAGCTTTTGCACATGAGAGGATGACATCATTGTGCAGGAGCACTTCTTGTAAAGATCTGGGATCCTCATCGCTCCCAGGATCTACCAGAAAGAGCATGTTATTACCTTACCTAGGCAGAAGCTGGATGGAAGGTGAATATAATTCAATTTTTTTTCTCTTTTTCTTGCTATTTTGCAACATTTTGCAAGGGTTGGGGAGAACATGATGTAATAAACGGACCTTGCTTTTTGATGCCAGTTCTGCTTTCAGTGAATGCAGATTCCCCACTGAAGTTGGACTGATCAAGGCTATATTATGGTATATAAATACAGAAACACTGTTTGCTTAGTACAAAAAGAGGTAATGCAGCAACCTCAATTCTGGACACAAAGTAATTGCAAGAATAATTATTCTAAAAAGGTGCACAAAACCAATACCTCTGTAGTGATCAACACAAAAATGTGTGTGTTTTGCCTGTGTTACTCTTGTGAGTATATCTACTTTGAATAAATAATGTGGTTTTAGCATACTACTCTATGGTGCTTTGTTGTTTTTCCTACCCATTATGGTGCTTTGTTGTTTTTCCTACCCATTATTACTTTTAAGTCCTGGCTTTGGATAACCAGTGAAGGATCGTGGAGGCGCTGGTATCCTGAGTGGTGGCCCCCTAAATTTAATGATTTCTGTGCGGTGGATCTTTTATCATTTGGAGATCATTACTGTGTGGTAAGGAAACTGGCACACTTGTCTGTGAGGGGGTTTGGAATTCTTACACCTGGACTTTCATAATTTTCAAGATTTTACGTTTGGACTTTTATATGTTTCTCTTTGAAGTTTATTTCTTTGTTATGCATAAGTGAATTATATGTTATGGGACTGATATTTCAAAATGTATTTGATGCACATTGTTCATTATTGTTTAATAAGAGTTAATTTTTAATTTTTTGACGCACACGTTTTTGTGTTGATCACAACAGTGATATTGGTTTTGCGCACCTTTTAGTCTAAAAATTCAGGTATGCAGCAGCAATTTGACCAGTAAGGAGATTATAGGAGAAATGTAACAACAAATTAATATTTTTAAACACAAAGGTTGGCCTGCTATCTTCAGTCGTAAATGAAACTGATAATTTTATGTGAAAATGTCTTTGTGAATTTTGGATATTGAGTCTATTTACATAATCTGTTCTCGTGACTATTACTGAAGTTCCTTTCTGCATGAATGAAGATTTGAAGCAAACCAACAGTTGCTTAAAAGTTCTGCAGTCATAAAATATGCATTTATATAAACATTTGGAGCCTTATTTACTACAAGAGGCATCTATATAAAGGCAAAGCGTGTTTCCAACATACTTAAAAATCTTAATTGTTATATAAATTAATGTGTTTAGCTAGGAATGGCTTATTGCAAAGTGATTCTAAAAGAAGGGCTACTATTTTGTAGAAATAAAATAAAATAACATGACCTTTCATGAGAGATGGCTTTTATACTTAGAATTTGAATAACATTGGCTACGACACTGTACTAACAATCTAGCGGTGTGCCTGACTACAGATGTATTCTTTGTTATGGCAACTGGTAGAATGTTCCGTAATTTGTAAACGTTAACCCTGCCCTCAAGTCACTTTGTATCACTTGTTCTTGTTCTTTGTCAGTTTTTTTTTACTGGTTTACTATTCATGACAGCAGTGATGGGAAAAAAAAAAATCTTCAACCTCTATTGTGTTTAGCCCTTTAACTAGCACTAATACAATATGTATTGTTCTGTATAAATTTGTTATGCTAATTCTTTTTTTTTTTCCTGAAATGTCATGCAGATCTCAATGCTGGGGATATTCTCCAAATGTTTGGAAATATGTTTTTCGTTTTTTGCCAAGAATCTGGCTATGACACAATCCTGCGTGTCCTTGGATCCAATGTCAGAGAATTTTTGCAGGTCAGAAAACAGTTCCTGTTTTGTAAATCACGCATTAACATTGCCAACAAGCAAACATATCAGGAAACTAAATGGAAAGTTCCAAGCTAATTGGCGTTGGTTATAGCAGAGTTTAAGTGCTATATTTATATTGACCACAGATAGGAAATGAATAGCCAAGCTATCTTATTTCTTAAACATTATGAAAATCGATAGCAGTTCTGAAAAGCAAAATGACAGTCAGTGAATCTTATCTCTGTTAAGAGGTCTCTTGTGTGCTTTTAAGACTGGTATATTGCTGGTATTATGGTGAAATGCAAGTGCAAATGAATTGAGTGATATGTACTTATTTTTAAAGAACTGTGGTTAGAACGCTTAATGGAATCACAAGAACAAGCTTTCAAATATAGACCTAAAGTGTTACTAAACCCAGTGACATAAAAATTGTTCACCCCCCCCACAGTGCTCACAGCTTATAAATCTTCTTTTTACATTAAAATACTGCCAGAAAGGAGGAGATTTTCACTACAGCCTGTATACACGCCCACATGTGTGATGCCAATATCATGTGACCTGACTAGCTTTAAGAAAACAAGTAAATATTCTCTCCAGCATAAAATACACAACTGATCATGTGCAGGTTGGCTACCCTGCCTGTGTTAGCTTGTTTTCCCCAGATAGGAGGGGGAGATCTGTGCATACAGGATAACACAGCGTTTTTACACAATGCATAGGATTATCCCATTAAGTTCCATAGTGAGTATAACAAGCATGCTATGCCGCATATACACTGACTGACTTTTACTGTTGTGGGTTTAGTAACACTTTTAAGTTAAACTCCAGGCAAGCAGCTAAATACATGAATGAAATACATATATGGGGACTGTTTACCTGCCCAAGGATTTGTATTTTTGTCCATTCAGTTTGAGATTTACACAGCTTTTTCCATGCAGCACAGTCCCGTCTAACAGAGTTGGAAACCTGATTTTTCTCTGCTGCAGTTCAGTAACACTTCAAGGTCTAATCCCTTGTCCAGCCCCATGAATCGCCAGTGAAAGGAGAAGCAGCAGACTGATGAGCTTATCTCTCTGCTACTCTGCACTCTTCTCTTGTCTTAAACTGCTTGTAGTTAAAAAAAAAAATATAACAATTTGTTAATGAATACAGAGGTGCTTTAACCACTTCCCGACGGCCGTACGACTTTGTACGGCCGCAGGGTGGCTTTAAATCTCTGAGTGGCCGTCTTTTTACGGCCTCCGCTCCTCCTGGCCACTGGGGAGTGCGCCGGCGGTGCGCGCATGCCTGCCGCATCACTGAGATGCCAAAGCGCGTACCTGGCGGCCGTGATGTCCCCCAGGCACCCGCGATCGGCGGTTACAGAGACAAGGACATGGATCTGTGTGTAAATACACAGATCCATGTCCTGTCAGGGAGAGAGGAGACCGATCTGTGTCTCTTGTACATAGGGACACAGATCGGTCACCTCCCCCAGTCAGTCCCCCTCCACACACAGTTAGAACACTATGCAGGGTACACATTTAACCCCTCCCTCACCCCCTAGTGTTAACCCCTTCCATGCCAGTCACATTTATACAGTAATTAGTGCATATTTATAGCACTGATCGCAGTATAAATGTGAATGGTGCCAAAAATGTGTCAAACGTGTCCGATGTGTCCGCCATAATGTCGCAGTCCCAATAAAAATCGCAGATCGCCGCCATTACTAGTAAAAAAAAAAATTATAAAAAAATTATAATTCTGTCCCCTATTTTGTAGGCGCTATAACTTTTGCGCAAACCGTATTGCGATTTTTTTTTTTACCAAACATATCGGCCTAGACTGAGAATTTTTTATTTTTTTTTAAATTGGGCTATTTATTATAGCAACAAGTAAAAAATATATATTTTTTTCAAAATTGACGCTTTTTTTTGTTTATAGCGCAAAAAATAAAAACCGCAGAGGTGATCAAATACCACCAAAAGAAAGCTCTATTTGTAGTAAAAAAGGACGTTAATTTTGTTTTGGAGTCACGTTGCACGACCGCGCAATTGTCAGTTAAAGCGACGCAGTGCCGAATCGCAAAAAACGGCCAGGTCCTTAACCTGCATAATGGTCCGGGTCTTAAGTGGTTAAGCATTAACAATAATAAAGAAGTAATTATCCAATATGGATGTTTTCTAGGTCCCCTCTTTGTAGTAACAAATAAAATGTGTCTCCCACAATCCCATTATAAACAAACCTCCTGTTGTTTGCAATGTTTGACAGCATGTAGTCTACATAGAATGATGGCATCTTATTGTTAATATACAATACCAAATGCCACCTGCAGGTAGAAATTGAGAGCTGTAGGAAGAGTTTCCCGCTTAGTTAACACTTTGAGGGGCTCACAGGTGGGAACTCCAATTTCATTGGAAAATCCCTTTAGGTTAGGTATTTGTGGAATAAAAAGACTCACAATGTTTACTTTTCTATTTACAGAACTTAGATGCTCTGCATGATCATCTTGGTACCATTTATCCAGGTATGCGTGCTCCATCATTTAGGTGCACTGATGCAGAGAAAGGAAAAGGCCTTATTTTGCATTACTACTCAGAAAGAGAAGGACTGCAGGACATTGTAATTGGCATTATTAAAACAGTGGCACAGCAGATCCATGGAACTGAAATAGTTATGAAGGTAAGTGCTTGAAGCCCTGGTGTAATTTCTTAGTTCATTCTTCTCATGGGTTTGGTCACTTACAGAACATGCTTTAAGGATAATAAAACCCCAAAACAATAATGTAATATACTGCAGTTTACAGGCCTTGAGATGTTGTAGCTGCATTGTTTTTTTTTTCAAGCAAACACAGAAAATACCCATTGATCTTGCCAGAAATGCCATGTCCTTCGCACTTCCTGTGAGGTGCACCGAAAAATATCATCCTTCCTAGCTATCTTTTATAAACCATCAATTGATCTGCCCCCCATGTAATAAAGATAAAGAGATATAAACATGTATGTAGTCCATATCAGGAGGGCAAACTAGGGTGACAACCATAGATACAATGAAGGAGTAGCATAGCCACCCAGGTACAGGAGCGTGTAAAGAAAAGTAGGTTAACCCACACCCAGGACTAGTAAGCTGCAATATTATATATATATATATATATATATATATATATATATATATATATATATATATATATATATATATATATATATATATATATATATTGTTTTTGGGGTTTAGATACACTTTAAACAAGGAACCTCTAAATACACCCTGAAATATTCTGACTGGAATAGGGACATAGGAGTCGATTACTAAAGGCAAATAGACTGTTCATTTTGCAAGGGAAAAAAAGCTTAGTGAATAAGGTGAAGCTCTGGTGACTTTCATCATCCAATCATGTGCAAACAAGTATTCATTCCACAGTGGAAATTCACCTCACTCATGAAGGCCTGAGGAAAGTGCAATTTCCCTTGCAAAGTGAACAGCCTATTTGCCTTTAGTAAATCAACTCCACGGGGGCTTATGTATGAAGAGCAAGGTAGCAAAAAGTATTGTTCCCTGTCAAATTTCTCTGTCATAGTGCTTAAAGGTAAACTTCACTTTGATATATATATACAGTGGGGATCGAAAGTTTGGGCACCCCAGGTAAAAATTTGTATTAATGTGCATAACGAAGCCAAGGAAAGATGGAAAAATCTCCAAAAGGCATCAAATTACAGATTAGACATTCTTATAATATGTCAAAAAAAGTTAGATTTTATTTCCATCATTTACACTTTCAAAATTACAGAAAACAAAAAAATGGCGTCTGCAAAAGTTTGGGCACCCTGCAGAATTTATAGCATGCACTGACCCCTTTGCAAAGCTGAGACCTGCCAGTGTCATGTATTGTTCTCAATCATCGTCTGGGAAGACCAGGTGATGTCAATCTCAAAGGTTTTAAATGCCCAGACTCATTTGACCTTGCCCCAACAATCAGCACCATGGGTTCTTCTAAGCAGTTGTCTAGAAAACTGAAACTGAAAATAGTTGACGCTCACAAAGCTGGAGAAGGCTATAAGAAGATAGCAAAGCATTTTCAGATGTCAATATCCTCTGTTCGGAATGTAATTAAGAAATGGCAGTCATCAGGAACAGTGGAAGTTAAAGCAAGATCTGGAAGACCAAGAAAAATATCAGACAGAACAGCTTGCAGGATTGTGAGAAAAGCAATTCAAAACCCACGTTTGACTGCACGATCCCTCCAGAAAGATCTGGCAGACACTGGAGTTGTGGTACACTATTCCACTATAAAGAGATACTTGTACAAATATGGTCTTCATGGAAGAGTCATCAGAAGAAAACCTCTTCTACGTCCTCACCACAAAAATCAGCGTTTGAACTTTGCAAATGAACATATAGACAAGCCGAATGCATTTTGGAAACAAGTTCTGTGGACCGATGAGGTTAAAATAGAACTTTTTGGCCGGAATGAGCAAAGGTACGTTTGGAGAAGAAAGGGCACAGAATTTAATGAAAAGAACCTCTGTCCAACTGTTAAGCATTGGGTTGTATCAATCATGCTTTGGGGTTGTATTGCAGCCAGTGGCACAGGGAACATTTCACGAGTAGAAGGAAAAATGGATTCAATAAAATTTCAGCAAATTTTGGATGGTAACTTGATGCCATCTGTGAATAACCTGAAGTTAAAGAGAGGATGGCTTCTACAAATGGATAATGATCCTAAACACACCTCGAAATCCATGGGGGATTACATCAAGAGGCGTAAACTGAAGGTTTTGCCATGGCCTTCACAATCTCCTGACCTCAACATAATTGAAAATTTATGGACAGACCTTAAAAGAGCAGTGCGTCACAGACAGCCCAGAAATCTCAAAGAACTGGAAGACTTTTGTAAGGAAGAATGGGCAAAGATACCTCAAACAAGAATTGAAAGACTCTTGGCTGGCTACAAAAAGCGTTCACAAGCTGTGATACTTGCCAAAGGGGGCAGTACAAGATATTAACTCTGCAGGGTGCCCAAACTTTTGCAGACGTAATTTTTTTGTTTTCTGTAATTTTGAAAGTGTAAATGATGGAAATAAAATCTAACTTTTTTTGACATATTATAAGAATGTCTAATTTGTAATTTGATACCTTTTGGAGATTTTTCCATCTTTCCTTGGCTTCGTTATGCACATTAATATTTTTTTTTACCTGGGGTGCCCAAACTTTCAATCCCCACTGTATATATATATATATATATATATATATATATATATATATATATATATATATATATATATATATATATAAAGCAATATGGCAACCACATATGGAATGAAAAAACAACAAGGGGTGTGCAGCGCTTCACTGTGATAGTTTAGCAAAAGTTATATAATGTATACAAAGTCCCAATATTAAATCAGTGACTTGACTTGAAAGAGATCTTCTTTATAAAGATGCATATCATAAATTAGAATATGATCAAAAAGTTACTAAACCCTTGTTTTTTTTTTATATATAATAAAAATGTCATACTTACCTCCACTGTGCAGTTGGTTTTGCACAGAGTGGCCCCGATCCTCCTCTTCTTGGGTCCCTCAGCAGTGCTCGTGGCTCCTCCTCTTTTTGTGTGCCCTGTCAAAGAAGCGCTCTCCTTCGGGACAACCGTGGGGCATGCTCCCATGTCCTGCTTCTGCATCTATTGACACCTAAAGCTAGACTGGCCCCCCCCCGAATCCACGTCATTGGATTTGATTGACAGCAGCGGGAGCCAATGGCTGCGCTGCTATCAATCTATCCAATCAGGACACGAGACACCAGCCATAGCTGGTGTGCTCATCCCCAGGGTGAGAAAAACAGGGCTCGGGTAAGTAAAACGGGGGGGGGGGGGGGGGGTCTGGGAGGCTACAGCATCAGAGAAGGTTTTTCTCCTCAATGCATAGAATGCATTAAGGTGAAAACCACAAGGGTTTACAACCCCTTTAATTTGTTTCAGTAATTCAATTCGAAAAGTCAAACTCATATATTTATATACAGTGGGGATCGAAAGTTTGGGCACCCCAGGTAAAAATTTGTATTAATGTGCATAACGAAAGCCAAGGAAAGATGGAAAAATCTCCAAAAGCCATGAAATTTAGTGTTGAGCAGAATACGCCATATTCGATTTCGCGATATATCTCGAATATATAGTCGAATATTCGAGATATATTCGCTAAATTCGAATATTCGTGATATTTTATCGAAATGAAATGATTGCGAATTTTCGCTATTGCGAATGCGAAAATAATTGCGAAATTTCGATAACTGCGGTAGGAGCACTCTGATTGGCTCAGAATATTCTTGATATTTTTTCGAAATTTCGCAAAATGCGAATGCGATATTTACTGCGCAATTTCGACAAATGCTGTAGGAGCACTCTGATTGGCTCAGAATATTCGTGATATTTTATCGAAATTTCGCAAAATGCAAATGCGATATTGATGGCGAAATTTCGACAACAGCGCTAGGAGCACTCTGATTGGCTCAGAATATTCGTGATATTTTACAATACAAAATAATTGCGAATATTCGGCAAATGCGGAAGGAGCACTCTGATTGGCTCAGAATATTCTTGATATTTTACAATACAAAATAATTGCGAATATTCGGCAAATGCGGAAGGAGCACTCTGATTGGCTCAGAATATTCTTGATATTTTACAATACAAAATAATTGCGAATATTCGGCAAATGCGGAAGGAGCACTCTGATTGGCTGAGAATATTCTTGATATTTTACAATAGAAAATAAAAAGTGTTTTGCATTGGTGGTGATTCTTTACTCTATCCATCTGTCACAGCCGTTTGTCAATCAAACACCTTGAAGATTGAACACGTTCATGCTGCATCATGCTTTGGACTTTTTTTCACTTCACATATCAAAGAAATTTTTATGAAAGATTATTTTTCTATTATTGGGACTATATTTCTTTATATATTTGTTTCACTGTGTATTTCACAAGTTATTTGCGCTTGCTTATTTTATAATTTGCCCACATGTCTTGTCACTAGACATATTTTTTATTCTTGTAGAGCGACTCCATTTTCTGTCTTGTATTAATTTATGTTGTATAACATTTTTGAGTTGCTGCTGTATTCTCCCCTTTTTTTAAGGTATGCGCAATTTTTTCCTTCTTACAAAAAAAAATAATATCAAACATACAAATATTCATAACAGAAACATACACAAAGCCCACCCCTTTTGCATCAGAGACAATAAGAGTTCTCCTACCACAGTTATCGAAAATTCGCAATCATTTTCGCATTCGCATTAGCGAAAATTCGCAATTTTTTTTTTATATTCGGCAACATAAAAGGATCGCCTCAGCTTAGCTACTCGGCCCAGGGTCTCTAATCATACCAGCAATGCTTTTAGACGTCGATAGGATGTGATCTGTTTTAAAAATAAAATTGAAAAAATGTGAATATTCGGAATAGCGAATATTCACCGCGAAATTCGAAATATATCGCGAATACTCGAATATGCCATATTCAAGCCGAATATTCGCAATACGAATATTCGTGAGCAACACTAATGAAATTACAGATTAGACATTCTTATAAGTCAAAAAAAGTTAGATTTTATTTCCATCATTTACACTTTCAAAATTGCAGAAAACAAAAAAATGGCATCTGCAAAAGTTTGGGCACCCTACAGAGTAAATATCTTGTACTGCCCCCTTTGGCAAGTATCACAGCTTGTAAACGCTTTTTGTAGCCAGCCAATAGTCTTTCAATTCTTGTTTGAGGTATATTTGCCCATTCTTCCTTACAAAAGTCTTCCAGTTCTTTGAGACTTCTGGGCTGTCTGTCACGCACTGCTCTTTTAAGGTCTATCCATAGATTTTCAATTATGTTGAGGTCAGGAGATTGTGAAGGCCATGGCAAAACCATGAAAAAAACGCTTTGCTATCTTCTTATAGCCTTCTCCAGCTTTGTGAGCGTCAACTATTTTCAGTTTCAGTTTTCTAGACAACTGCTTAGAAGAACCCATGGTGCTGATTGTTGGGGCAAGGTCAGATTAGTCTGGGCATTTAAAACCTTTGAGATTGACATCATCTGGTCTTGAGAACAATCCATGACACTGGCAGGTCTCAGCTTTGCAAAGGGGTCAGTGCATGCTATAAATTCTGCAGGGTGCCCAAACTTTTGCAGAAGCCATTTTTTTGTTTTCTGTAATTTTGAAAGTGTAAATGATGGAAATAAAATCTAACTTTTATTTGACATATTATAAGAATGTCTAATCTGTAATTTGATGCCTTTTGGAGATTTTTCCATCTTTCCTTGGCTTCGTTATGCACATTAATACAAATTTTTACCTGGGGTGCCCAAACGTTCGATCCCCACTGTAGATGCCTTACACACAGAGTGATATATTTCAAGCATTTCTTTCTTTTAATTTTGATGGCGTGAAATGGGTGAAAAACCCAAATTCAGTATCTCAGAAATTTAGAATATTACATAAGACCAATTAACAAAAAGGATTTTTAATACAGAAATATTGGCTTACTGAAAACTATGTCCATGTACATGTATAGTATGCACTCAATACTTGTTTGGGGCTCCTTTTGCATGTATCACTGCATCAATGCGGCATGGCATGGAGGTGATCAGCCTGTGGCACTGCTGAGGTGTTATGGAAGCCCAGGTTGCTTTGATAGTGGATTTCAGCTCATCTGCATTGTTGGGTCTGGTGTCTCTCATCTTCCTCTTGACAATACCCACCGCAAGATCCTCCAGGGAAGTAAGTAGGAGCCCCAGGCGAGCCTCAAGCACACAGCCATTCGACCTACACACCCCGGCTGCTAAATCTCTTAGCCTCGAAGAGCTGAAAAAAGTAGCGACTGACATAAAGGACACATTAGCTGCAGCTATATCAGACCTTCGGCTAGACATACAAGCAGTAACCTTATGAGTAGAAGAAGTGGATGAAATCACAGAACACCAAGACATTGCTTTTCACGTGGCACAGCAGACCCTAGAAGCACAATCTTTACAGCTAAGAGACCTCCACAGACATCTAGAAGACCTAGATAATAGAGGTTGCAGACATAACATAAGAATCAGAGGCCTCCTGAAACAGTTGAACCGGGTCAGCTCTCACAAGCCACAGTCGCCATTTTCAATTACTTACTGGGAAGACCCCTAGAGACTCCACTCAAACTAGAGCGTCTTCACCAAGCTCTTTGCCACAGAGGCAGAGACAGTGATCCCCCGAGAGATGTCATAGGCTGAAATTCTGTCATAGGCTGAAATAAAGAGAAATTCTGTATAGATGGAAATTCCCTTTCTGTCTATCCACAGGGTCAGCCGGGCGAGTCACATATTTGAGACATCCAGACGATGCACAACTATTCTGTGGAAAACTCTGTATTCCCCTGGTCAAGATACCAGATTGGAGCCAAGAACCGCACAGCATGGCACAGCAACAAGAGGAACCTATGGAAGTCCACCACCGCAGTGACCCTCTCACTCAGAGAAGATGCTGTTTGTCCCCTCGCTCCTCTCTACCACCAGCGAACTGTCATTTCTCGGGAGGAGGCAGCAGCACCCCAGCATTACCAGTGCACAGGAGAGCAAGAAAAGAATAATCACATCAAAAAATGCTTTAAGAACTCCGCAAGTCATACTGACCATCGACTCCTGTGTCCCCCACATCCATAGATTAAGAGTGAGTAAAGCCGTCTATTATCCCCTGGCCTCTCATTCTAAAATGTTACTGTCTCTGTTGCTCTCCAATCTCTGACATACCAACACTTTGTCATCTACTGTCACTTGTGCATTTTCTCTCAAGATTCACAATCTCTGTTCAGACACAATCCCTGTATTAATGGTCTGAAAGAGGAAAAAGAAAGAGGATAGAAGGGAAAGGAGGAAGAGGAAAAAAGAAAAAGAGGGAAAAAACTTGCCTGTGCAAGGAAAGTGAACTAATATACTCCACTAAACAAAAGCAATAACAAAATAATAACCACCCAATCACTGCCTATAGGAGTCTACCTGCTATAATAGATAAGACAGTCCTACTATACTTCATACAAGCAGCGCTGCTTGTAATGCCCCAAATAAACCCATAAACCAGATGTTCAGTCAAGGAATACATCTGAATTAAAAGTTCAAAGCGTATGTTCCAACCTTTTTTTCTCCCTTGTTATCATCAATTCCCCCATTCATCACACATATACCAAACAACAATATTTACAGTACATGAAAGCCTGATAAGCCCTGGGTTTCTTATATCCATTTCACTAGCATCCCAACCCAAGGCCCACTTGATACAAGTAAAGCATACTATAATGTATTCACTCTCTATCTACTCCCAAACAGGGAGTGCGAGGGATGAATGAATAAATGACATACACGGAAATAAGGGAGAAGAAAAGGTATATATATATATTTATTTTTTTACTTTTATTCCCAAAGCTATAACCTAAAAGTTGCATCATTTGTATTTATGTTTCTTTCTTTGCAATGTTATACAGTTATCTTAAAGCGGGATTCCACCTGCAATTTTTTTTTTAAGTCAGCAGCTACAAACACTGTAGCTTCTGACTTTAAATAAGGACACTTACCTGTCCTAGGCCCCCACGATAATGCCCACCATTGCCGGTTTCCGATCATTGCAGGTCCCGGCGCCGCCATCCTCAGTAAGGGAAACAGGAAGTGAAGCTTGCGGCTTCACTGCGCATGCGCGAGGCTCGTGTCGCTTTGTGAATGGGCGGATGCTCTCTGGGATACACACAGTTCCCAGAAGGCAGCGCGCTCCATCCACCAGAAAGAGGATGCGGAAGAAGACCCACTGTGAATAAGGAAGAGGAAGATTTTTTTTGCAGCATTTTGCTGTAATTTTTTGTTAAGGGTGGAATTCCACTTTAAGATAAGTCATACATGCTTTCTGTATATAGTACAATTCACAAAATCCCAAATGAGACGTACCATTAAGTCTTATTAGACAGAAAGTAATTTACTACTCCTACTCTGAATGATACAATACTCCACTACAACATAAAGCGAAGGGAAAAGCTTCCTACCTTTCTGTTAAAAATGCTGAACAGTAAACCTTCTAAGAGTCAGGAGAGAGAAAAATGTACTAACATAAACACTTCTCCAAAGCTATCAAACACAGAATACAAAGTATAATACAACCCTTCACATAACCTAATTTAATTTCTATGTAAGACAGTAAAAAGGTTGACACTGCTCCTAGCAACCTCTCACATACACCAGCAAAAGACTTTATATATCAGTTCTGACACATAAACCACTATTTTCTACAACTGGCTAATACATAGGGAATATCTTCCACCCTTTATTCCTTCACTGCTAATATTGACTAAAAATGGCATCCTGATCGCTTCAAGCACTAACACCTCTTTCACCTCAACTTCTCCCTCACTCATCAACACCTTTACACCTAAGCTTACCAGGACCAATTGAGTATCATTATACTCTGACATCCATACCTCACAGTACCACTAAAGTTTGTAAAACATCTTCTTTAATCCTAACACCTCCTGATCCAGCACAACTGACACACTCCGACATTCTAATCTAGGCAGGATAGCTGGTCTACGCTAGCAGTCGGATCACTACCCATTCTCCAATCCCACTCCCCCCATACTATCTCAACCCACACCCCTTTGTCAACTCCCATCCCCATCCCCCCTCACAAACTGACTAGAGCCCAACATACACAAATAGAACTAGATCAAGCATGCACACGACTTAGGGAAGAACTTGGGAAGAGAGTCAGGAGGAACTACGCCCTATCACATAAACTCCTTTATGGGCATAGCATCAAAAGCGGCAAACTCCTAGCTAGAGCTTAACAATCCAAAAAAAGCTAGCACTACAATCCACTCTATGCACACATCCACAAGATAGCCTCTTTTGCGGATGACATTCTACTATTTCTCTCAAACCCCCACATAACATTACCCAATCTTCTCAAAGGCTTTCGGTTATTTCAATTCATAGCACACTTTAAAGTCATATACCTTGAACATAACACTGCCAGAGTCCCAAGTTCTTAAATGTAAAAAAAAAAATCCCATTTACATGGCAAACAGAATCCAAAACATATCTAGATATTCAGATACCAACTCATCTCACCAACGTATATTAAAAAAAACTACCACCCACTCCTCCAAACAGAAGACCTCCAGAAATGGAACAAGTCACATTTCTTATGGTTTAGTAGGGCGGTGATCGTGAAAATTATTATTTTACCACATATTCTATTTCACCTCCAAACAATTCCCAAACGCCTGCAGATCATTTTTGTTTGGAATCAAAGACACCCCATAATTAGCTATGCCCAAATAGCAAAACCTAAAATCAAAGGTGGGCCTACCATTTGCAGCACATTATCAATTGGCATATTCACCAACAAACAAAATATTGGGTAAGTCTAGAAAATTCCTTTTCCGAAAACCCTATAACCTGTGCACTATAGATTCCGAACAAAGTTTTACCAAAAGACCTAACTGAATATCCACTCATAGGATCCTCCATCAAGTATTTTGCAGAAATCTGCCACAAAATTAAACTCTCCTCAATTCACCACTCCTAATGAACCCAGAATTCCCTCCCAGACTGGCCCCTCACCCACACGCAAACAAACAAATATTGGCATACAAATACACCACCTCCTTTGAAATGTATAAACCAAATGCCCCAACGTCATATAATTTCGACTGTCCGCAACATGTTGTGAGAAAACGCTCAAGCAGAAGATAGAAAGGCCTGCAAGGCCTGGGCCCAGGATCTTCACATAAACTTAACAAATAAAAACTGGGAAAAAATATACTGTCACACACACACACAAAGGCTCTATAAATGTCTTTATCCAGGAGAACAAGTACAAAATAGTTTCCTGTTGGTACCATACCCCCTCTATCCTGCACAATTTAGATGCCTCCATACCTGATCAATGCTGGAAATGCAAGCAAGCTACGGGCGATCTCCTACATATATGGTGGGATAGCCCCCTTGTTCAATCACACACAAACATACAAAATAACCCTTAAGCTCTCTTGAATACACACCTGCACAGTTCCTACTACACCATTATGTCTCTAAAGATACACCATACTACAAATCTTTAGCGATGATGCTAATCAATGCAGCTAAAATATGTATACCTACACTTTGGGGTACCACCAAAACCCCTTTCCTGCTAGATTGTTACAAACGTATAAACAAAATAGCAGGGATGGAGGAGCTCATCGCAATCTCACATGACTTGCCCCACAAATTTACATCTACATGGGCTGGTTGGAGCCACTAACCTGTACACTGCAAACTGTGGAAAATTAGGGTTGATACAACGTACCGCACAAAGCAAGTGTACAGTTGAAACTTCCTTAGATACCCAACTGGAATATATACACATATTTTCTTAGTCAGATACGCATTTGTCATTTATAGTCATTTATTTCAACTTACCATGGCCAATACACCCCCCCCTCCCCCCCCCATCTCCTATTTTTTCTCCTTTTTTTCTCCCTCTCACCACATTAATCTCTAACACTGAAACATATTTCCTACAGTGCATGTGCTGGACACTCACACTGAGACAAACAGGAATCAATACGACACAAGACCAACTGCAAAAAATAAATACAACTTATGGAAGCATTTAATTGACATATTGTTTATCAGGTTGTATAGCAGGAGCGGTGGCTTTTTTATGCATTCGATTTTAATATTATTACTATACAGGATTTATATAGCACCACACTTTACAACATGGGGGCAGACAGTACAGTTACAATACAAATCAATACAGGAGGGATCAGAGGGCCCTGTTCGTTAGAGCTTACAATCTAGAAGGGAGGGTTAACTGGAACAAAGGGTAATAACTGTGGGGGATGAGCTGATGGAGAGAATTAAAATACAGTTGTTAGGTGTGGGTAGGATAGGCTTCTCCGATGAGAAGGGTTTTCAGGGATTGTCTAAAAGCTAATAGAGTAGGAGATAATCAGACGGATTGGGGTAAGGCGTTAGATAGGAATTTTAATATTACAATACTACACTATATGAGCATTATTTGGGCTCTGGTAGGTGAGCTTCTTTTGCACAGAGCTAGATCCCATTAATGACCATCATTCAAACAAAACACCAGCGCAAGATGTCTCATCACTGCATTACAGTGCTTTAAGGCTTATCATTTATTGCCATCTAGTGAGTATTTAGATTGGTTGAGGTGTAAGGCTGTGACAAGCTTTTTTTCCTAACACATTGGGTGAAGTGTGTTTATTTAATGTTGGATTTGTTCCACTTTTTGGACAGTGGTTAGCTATATCACACATATTAAAATAAATCACTCTGATATATAAAGAAGATCTCCGTCAAGTCAAGTCACAGATTTATTTTGGGACTTTGTATACATTGTTGAACTTTTGTTTATCTATTACAGTGAAGCTCTGCACACCCCTTGTTGTTTTTACTGTTACTAGGAGGTTGTATGTTCACATTTTGTGTGCCAGCAGCAAATATTTATACAGCTTTCCCTTTTTTTGTCTTTTTGTTCACATATGTAATGCCCCCCAGAAATAAGATTTCTGCTTGTGTGATTGACTCACTGTTTTTCTCAGAAGTCTGCACTAAGATACAAACCAACTTTTAGGCATCTCCTGCAGTAGGAATTTCAGTTTTGGTGAGACACTCCGCAAGATTAATTATTTCTGAAAAAACGCTGACACTGCAGCTAAAAGTGCACCAGGGCATTATAATGAATCAGACCCTCCCATTCAGTAATCTTTCTGGAAACATCATAGTGAAGCTTCCATTATAAATGTAAAATGGTCCCTTAATAGTACCCAAACCATGAAACCCCACTCTGTAATACAGAATTGCATGTGGGCACAGTTATGCTTTTTTATCGTACCACAGTAGGAAAATACATTTGGCTCAAGCCACATCCGAAACACAAAGTACAAAAAGCTGCAGGACCAGATATGCTGGAACCCGCCTATCTAACCGGACTTTAAAAGCTCAGCATGGGAGACATCAAATTTATAAAAAAAATTATCTTTATTGTACAAAATACATAAAAACAGAGGCAAAAAGGCCTAAAATAGATCCACAATTTTTTTTTGAAAATTACACTCTACTAAGGTAACAGAACCTAAACATGTAGATATCAAGATATATATCAGCACTTGTGAAAATATAATCGCCAATAACATGGCTTCTTCAGGACCCGATATGGCAAAGTAAAGCAACACTAGATATACAATACAGAAAAAGAGAAAATAATAGTATACATACAGTGTAGCATTTAACCACAATAGACATATTATTTCTTTAACCCATAAACATGCTTACAATATTGCAGTGGATCATGCAAACCTTAGTAGAGTGTACTTTGCAACATTTATTTGTGGATATATTTTAGGCTTTTGTGCCTTTTTTTGTATTTTGTACAATATAAGATATTTTTTTAGAAATTTGATATCTCTCATGCTGAGCCTTTAAAGTCCAGTAAGATAGGCTGGTCCCAGCATATCTGGTCTTGCAGCTTTTTGTATTTTATTGTACCACATTATTCTTAATAGAGAAGAACAAACTGATTTTCAATTTTCTATGGACCTTATTCATTTGATATTTGTTACTTGACTTATTATTATTATGCTGTCCTTATCTATGTTGCCAATTTGTAGATAATTACAAAGATCGGTTAAGCCAGCCCTCACATATTTTTTTCCAGCAAGTCCACTATTGTCTCTTCATATTATATCCATCTTAGATCTCAACTTTTAAAGATAACGTATACTTATAATCTGGTATAAAAACGAATGCTAGCAAAGTGTAGCTTTCAGAATCTGGTAAAAAGAAATAATGGATGTTGATTGGTGGCTGTGAGTAAAATTACCCCTGTTCTTTTTTCCATTTTTTATAACTCGGTCCATATAGTTAAAATATGGCTGACTGACAGACAAGCATTTCTATATTTTCTTATGTACAATATTATATCTTATCTGCATATACAGCCAGGCTGATTTTACTAAAAGAGATTAGAATGTTCACTTGTTATCCAATCATGTAATAAGGAAATTATTGTTTATTTATTTCATCTGCATATAATTGGATAATTTTATTTTTCATTTAAACATTTTCAACTACTTTTAGTAAGTCAGCTTCAATATATAGTAGTGAGTATTAACTAGCTACAATATTTCTCTTCTTGAGAGTAAAATATAACAGTCATTTAATGATTTCGATAAGGTTGTTCAGCAAAGAAATGAAGAATGTGACCACACTCAATTCTTGATAGAAGAAAAGGACTCTAAGGAGGAGGACTTATATGAGGATCTGGACAGGTTTGAAGAAAATGGGACCCAGGAATCACGCATTAGCCCCTACACATTCTGCAAGGCTTTTCCATTCCATATAATGTTTGACAGAGACCTTGTTGTTACACAGTGTGGAAATGCCATCTACAGGGTTTTGCCACAGGTAATTATTTTATTTCTGTAGAGATAGAGATTTTCAGTAAATAAAGACATAAGGAAATCCTCTGATTGATCTTTACCAGGTAGCCACAAACACAAGTATGTTCACTTGAGTACCCATGCATACACCCAAGGCATTGTTTGGTCAAGAAGGGCAACAATAAACTATGGGCTAAAAGACTTTAATTTTTTCCAATTGCCTTCTCGTTATTGTATCTACACAAGTGAGCAGTTTCTTAAAAGCAGCCTGACTAATTTTTATATCTTTAAAATTATCTTTCTCTTAATATTGACAAGGCATATTATTTCAAATTTAAACAGCATTGATTTCTAGCATGTTCTACAATTTCCATTACAACACCAAAAATGTATCTTCTGAAGTTCACAATTGAAGCATCAACAAATTATCATATAATGAAGGAGATTTATTGATCTTTACTTCACCAGGAAAATCACATGTGCAATGGACATAAAACCATAGCATACAATTTTACCTTTCCATAGCCAGATGGTGGTCTTCTATATGTAAATCTTTTTATGACTTATTAAATAAAGACCAGAGGAAAATTGGAAACTTGGTCTGAACCAAACACAACCAGATAGCCTTTCATAGTATAATGGTAGGGACATATTGTTGTGGGCTGAAGAAGGTGTACTGTACAAAATGCTCCAAGATGCATCACTGATTGGTTGGCATGGTAAAATGTGGTTTAGTGTGACACTGGGGTTGACACTAGTATAGCGCTGCACAGAAGCCAATAGAGCTTCCAGTTTTTTTTTTGTCAAAGCTTAATGGAATAAGCTGAAGTTATATGTTGATTGTGTTGCATTAGATTTTTCACTCTCCAGTCATAAAAATGAACCCCACAGTGTTTCACATTTTCCAGCATCAGCTTTCTTTTTGGCTTTTGGCATTTGGTCTCATAACATCTAAGAACCTCAAAGCAGGTTGGTGCTAGAAGACTTACATTTTCTAGCTGCTTATTGTAGGTCTAAATAAGGATCAGGAAGCTATAAAATTCACAACATGTTTCACTGACAGCTCGAGGTCTGGTGAGGTCGCTCCAGTTAGGCCCCTTTCACACGGGGTGGATCAGTAATGATCCGCCCTGTGAACCTCCGCTTGCTCAGCGGGGATCGCTCCGTTGATCCCTGCTGAGCCGGCAGATGACAGGGCGGTTGGAAAAGTAGGTTTTTCCTCTGTCACACTTTGGTGGATTGGAGCGGGTCAGATGTCAACGGGCATATTACCGCTGACATCCGTGGCTCCATAGAGGAGCACGGAGCGCCCGTTCAGGTCCTCCTAAAAAACTGGCAGTTTGAAAGAGCCCTAAGAGTCCAACATGCCTTGATAGTACTGGCCAGGAATCCACCTAGGCCAATCCTTCCCTGAAAAGGAGGATTGTGTAACAGTTTCTGTGGAAGTTTTGTCAGTAGCAACCCATGCAATAAATAAAGCAAAACTGAAGGCAAAACTTTTTTTCTCATTTTGGACGGAGTAAGGGAGAATTATAATCCCTGTCATCTGTGTCCAATTGGGGAGATTTACCTTTGATTCCTGTCCCATAGCCAAAACAGAAAGTGTGAGAAAATCCCTGAAAATTAAAGGATTCCCTTGAGGCCCCCCCCCCCCAGGTTATCAGAATTATTTTCCACGTTGGAAGATTTAGCCTCTATTAACTTTCTGGGGACAAAACATTTTCTTTTACTTTAACTTTTAATGATAATGGTAAACAGGACAATACAGATAGTGAATCTCCCTAAGAAGAACACAGACAGCAATAAAAACTGACAGAGGTTTTAATCCCGCTCTACTATATCCAAAACTAAGGCTTTGGCTTTAGTTATACTTTAAGGATACAGTACATGGTGGTAACAATCCAGATTGTTAGTATAGAATCAGAAAGGCAAAGACATTGAGTATTTACACTAAAAATACTTGAACCAATTCTTCTGAAAATAGTGGCCTCTTGTAAAAGTGTATTTAACTTTTTTAGGATTCCATAAATAGCAATACCAAACTAATATATCTATTTAATCTGATTTATTCTTGTGTATTCCATTATTTTACAGCTGCAGCCTGGAAATTGTAACCTGCTTTCTGTGTTCACTTTGGTGCGACCACATATTGACATTAGCTTTCATGGTATCCTGTCTCACATCAACACTGTGTTTGTCCTGCGGAGTAAGGTAATTGATTTTTAATAAACCTATAGACTGATATGCTATAAAGAGATAAGCATTCAGCAGATAAAGAACACAAAAATGTGAAAAGAGCACAGGGAGATGTGGCATTTAAGATAGCAGGATTGTAGCAGATGTTAAATGTCTTTTGTTGAGTATTTCAAAGCTGACAACCTGACAATATATTTGCGGTCCTGTTTATAGTTAGCTATCACTCTTTTGAGACGGAACAACCATAAAAAACAAACCATATCCCCTGTCATCTTCAGATTAAAGATCTGAAAAAAAATGTATTACCCCTTATGCCGCGTACACACGATCAGTCAAACCGTTGAGAACGGTCTGATGGACCGTTTTCATCGGACCAAAACGATCGTGTGTAGGCCCCATCGGTTATTTATCCATAGGTTAAAAAAAAGCAATCTTGTTTTAAATTTAACCGATGGATACCTAACCGATAGAAAAAAAACGATCGTTTGTAGGCACGTCCATCTTTTAAAAATCCACGCATGCTCAGACTAAATAAACTGGTAAAACTAGCGTTCGTTATGGAGCTAGCACATTCATCACACTGTAACAGACAGAAAAGCGCGAATCGTCTTTTACTAACACAAAATCAGCTAAAGCAGCCCCAAGGGTGGTGCCATTGGATTTGAACTTCCCCTTTATAGTGCCGTCGTACGTGGTTTACGTGACACGATCGTTTTTTTAACCGATGGTGTGTAGGCACGACTGACCATCAGTCAGCTTCATCGGTTAACCGATGAAAACGGTCCATCAGACCGTTTTCATCGGATGGACCGATCGTGTGTACAGGGCTTTATATATTCCTGATTTTCGATACTAGGCTTGGTTAGTTCAGTGGCTCCCAACTGGAGTTGTCAGGTTTTTTTTGTGCACGAAAAAAAACTGTAGTGTGTACTAGTCTTTAACGGGGGTACAGGCAGCAATAAAGACTGACAGGTGTTCTAATCCCTCTCCACTGTATCCATCCCAATGGATATGAAACCATGCAATGAAATACCGATTCGTTTCACAAGATAAATACTGAAAATGTTGATGGAATAATACATGCTTAATTTTATGAGTGATTTTTAAAACATTGCAATTTTTTTTTTAAAAACACTCTGAGCTTCCTGCTGATCTTAAAGCGGTAGATACTGTTTAGTGAATGGAGAACAGTACAATAGGGAAAACAAATATTTGATTCCCTTCAGCTTTTGTAAGTTTGCCCACTTACAAAGAAATTAAGGGTCTATAATTCTTATCATATGTGTATTTTAAATGATAGAGACAGAATTTCAACCAAAAATCCAGAAAAAAACGCATGATACAAATGTTATAAATTGAGTTGCAGTCAGTGAGTAAAATAAGTATTTGATCTCCTACCAACCAACAAAAATCTTGGCTCCCACAGATTGGCTACAGTATGTGCTCATGTGGTACACAGATTATTCCTGTCAATTTAAGAATGTGCTCCTAACGACAACTCATTATGTGTATAAAAGACACCTGTCCATAGAATCTCTTTCTTCCATTCAAACCTCACAATCATGGGCAAGACCGAAGAGCTGTCAAAGGACGTCAGGGACAAGTTTGTAGACTTGCACAAGGCTGGAATGGGCTAGAAGAACATCAGCAAGAAGCTTGGTGAGAAAGAAACAATTTGCAAATGGAAGAAATACAAAATAACTATCAATCGCCCTCATGAGAAAAGTGAGGGATTAGCCCAGAACTACATAGGAGGAGCTTGTGAATTTTCTGAAGGCAGTTGGCACCACAGTCCTCCTTTTCAGGAAGGCACCTGTACAGGCCCGTCTGAAGTTTGCCAATGAACATCTAAATGATTCAGAGAAGGATTGGGAGAAAGTGTTGTGGTCAGATGGGACCAAAATTGAGCTCTTTGGCATTAACTCCACTCGCCGTGTTTGGAGGAAGAAAAATGCTGACTATGAGCCTTATGCCCTGTACACACGATCGGTTTGTCTGATAAAAACGAACGGATGGATTTGCGATGAAGCTGACTTTCATCAATCTTGCCTTCACACCATTGGTTAAAAATCCGATCGTGTCCAATGCGGTGACATAAAACACAACTACGTGCAGAGAAAAATGAAGTTCAATACTTCCGAGCATGCGTCGACTTGATTCTGAGTATGCGTGGATTTTTGACCGATGGATTTCCCCACAGACAATCGTTTTTTTCTATCGGTTTTTTAACCATACGAAAATTTTAAACAGGTTCTTTTTTTTTTCACCGATGGGAAAAAAACTGATGGGGCCCACACACAATCGGTTTGTCGGATGAAAATGGTCCATCGGTCCGTTTTCATCAGACGAACCGATCGTGTGTACAGGGCATAAGAACACCATCCCTATTCATGAACAGTTCTGAAAGTTTCTACCTATGAGGAGAGGGGGTGTGTGTCTTTACTTCAATCAGCTTGGCTGTATGTCAAGGCTTCACTGCAGCGCTGACCAAAAAATCTTAAGACTCTTCATTTCTTTGTAGGTGGGCAAACTTATAAAATCTGCAGGGGATCAAATAATTATTTCCCCACTGTATACAGAGAGATATTTGCTTTGACTAGTGATATATGACTACTTACCCATATAAATGATTTATAGTGGATTCTTTTTTGTTACGTTAGAGGAACTGCAACAGGCAGTAAAGGGGATGTCTAATCAGAAGTCCCCTGGACCAGATGGTTTACCAGTAGAGATTTACAAGCAATATGGCGAAGTGTTGTTCACTGAATTGCTAAAGGTGTTGAACTGGGCAACAGAAGGGGGAGGTTGCCTCCCATCGATATCAGAGGCCACCATAATAGTGCTCCAGAAAGAAGGAAAGGATCAATTAGATACGTCATCCTATAAACTGATATCATTGTTATGCTCAGATGTTAAAATTCTGGCTGGGGTACTGGCGGTGAGGATAAATAAATACATTCAGAAACTTATACATCCGGATCAATCTGGATTTATCCCGAATAGGTCTACTAGTACTAACTTTAGAAGGCTTTATCTGAATCTACAGATGCCAACTGAGAATACAGGGGACAGATCCACCCTATCCCTAGACGCCACTAAGGCTTTTTATAGCCTAGAGTGGGATTATCTTTGGTATGTTCTGGAGAAGTTTGGGTTTGGCTCTGTTTTCATCAGGTGGGTAAAAACACTTTATAATGCCCCAAGTGCTAAAATAAAAATCAATAATGAATATTCACACTTGTTTAGGCTAGAAAGCGGGACAAGGCAGGGATGCCCTCTGTCTCCCCTTCTTTTTGCCCTGGCAATAGAGCCATTGGCAATTGTAATTAGAACTACACAGGGCATACAAGGGTTCCAGAGAAGGTCAGGAAAGTAAAAAAACTCAATTTATGCGGATGATATCCTGCTTTTCTTGCGGGACTCTACACCGTCTTTAAAAACAGCAGTGCAAACAGTGGAGGCATTTGGACGTTTTTCAGGCCTGGTGATAAACTGGGAAAAGTCTGTACTTTTGCCAGTGGACTCAGTAGGCAATGCTGTTGGTGCAGGAATCCCCCAATTGAAAATAGCTGAGAAAATGGATTCTGGGGGATAGTGGTAACACGAGACCCAGAACATTACATAAGTAATAACTTAGAGCCACTTTTAGCCAAGTTTAAACGTAAAGCTGATATTTGGGGACGACTTCCTCTTTCAGTGGCCGGACGAAGCAACCTCATTAAGATGATATGGATGCCACAATTACTGTATGTGCTCCACAACTCTCCTGTATGGATAAACAAAGCATGGTTTAAAAAAATAGAGACTCTTTTTAGGGAATTCATTTGAAAGAAGGGAAAGGCGAGGATTAGTCTCCAGATATTACAGCTACCAACAAATAAGGGAGGTTTGGCTGTTCCACACCCTCACAGCTATTTTTAAGCAGCGCAATTACAGCACTTGAAGGGGGGGGGTGTATTACAGAAGAAGGAGAGAGTGCCAGTGGGAAAATTATGTTAATGGAGTCCCCACATAATTCTATAATAGAAACCCTGGAGGCCGATTCCTTCCCTGCTAAGAATTCTACATTAAGGATGGTTTTAAGAATATGGCAAGCAGAAAAGTCAGCTTTGGGGTATAAGGGGTTAACGGAATACTCCCCACTCTGGGAAAACAAATACTTGCAGGAAATTTTAGCTATGGGAAAATTAAAAGAATGAGAAAAGTTAGGTATAACCAGATTGGCGCAAATATATGTAGGTAATACGTTAAAATCTTTTTCAGAACTAAGTGGAGAATATGCTTTTTCAAATTCCTTGTTCAATACGTACCTGCAGATTAGACATGCCCTTCAAGCCCAATTCAAGGTACACCCCGTGAGATGGCAAAGAATTCCCTACCTTCAAAGGTTAATTAAGTCAGGGACCTCTAAAGGTCTTATATCAGAATTATATTAGCAGATTAATGATGGGTCCATAGGGGGAGGGAGATTGGGAAAAAATAAACAAAAGTGGGAGGAGGATGTAGGCCCCATAACAAATGAACAATGGGAACAGATACTGGAGCTAGGGACATTGGTGTCACTCGCCCCATCACAAAGTTCACAGAGTTTATTATACCCCAAAGAAGTTATATATGTTTGGAAGGAAACCGGATGACAAATGACCTAGGTGTCAAAGTACAGGAGACCTTATACATATTATGTGGAAATGCCCAAAATTATACAGATACTGGGTTGAGATTTTATATATCATAAACACAACCTTTGGAGTTGCTCTGGAACCGGAGGCCAGGGTATGTCTACTGGGCTGTATAGAGGAGAGACATGAGCAAAGGGGCATGGAAGCACCGGTTATAAGGTGCTTGTTCCAGGCTAGAAAATTGATAGTGCAAAACTGGCAATCACAGAAAGCACCCACATCAGTGGAATGGGTTAATGTGATAAACACGACAATGTGGAAGGAAAAAGTAGTATTAACTAGGCGTGGAAACTTTAACAAATTTAAGACACTGTGGGAGCCTTGGTTGAGTAAAATGGGGTGTCCACCCTAGAGAGGGGAGAAGAAGTAAGATCGGAAGAGGGAGATTAGCAAGAGGAGGGGGAGAAGGCGTAGATAGAGAGAGAGAGAGAGCTGTACATTAAATATAAAGGGAATAAATACCTGGGGAAAGGAAAAAAAAGAAAAAGTTTACACTGCAGTAGAGATAAAGTTTATGTGTGTGGCACAAATAAGATGGTGGGGGGAAGAGGGGGGAGGCGGTGATATGGGTACAATGTGCACTTTAACATTTTTATGTAACATTTTTTTTTTTTTAGAAATGCATGTATTTCAAAGATTTTTTACATGGATGAAAATAATAAAGAATATATCAAATAAATAAAAAAATTCTACAATATTCAAATAACTGCTTAGTTAATAAAAGAGCTACTGTATAAGATTCATGACTGTGTTCTAAGCACCATAACCCCATAGCATCCAGATAAATCACATTGAACATTCAGATTCTACATACTGTAGAAAGATTTAAGGTGATGGAAAGAGTAATAATGATAAAATTGTTGATCTTTATTCAACCCCCCTCACGATCTCTATGGAGAATTTCCTGATTCATGTAACAAGTGTAGAGAGTTCTATACTCACTCAAACAGGCAGCCTGCCAAGTTTTATCACCACACTGCAGATAACTAAACAAAGTAACTTTTCTTTTTTAGGTCAAATGAATGAACTTCATCTGTAAATGAAGGAAGTTTAACCACTTAAAGACTAAGGGCCAGATCCACGTACCCTGGCGCATATTTCCGCCCGGCGTAGCGTATCTCTGATACACTACGCCGCCGTAACTTACAGCGTATTTTCTGTATCCTGAAAGAATTTGCGCCGTAAGTTACGGCGGCGTAGTGTAACTTTGGCGGCGTAAGGGCGCGCAATTCAAATGGATGTGATGGGGGCATGTTTTATGTTAATACGTCTTGACGTTTTTTTTTAACGGCGCATGCGCCGTGGGGGTATCCCAGTGGGCATGCTCGAAATTAACTCGCAACAAGCCAATGCTTACGACGTGAACGTCATTCTACGCAAAGCCCTATTCGCGAACGACTTACGCAAACGACGTAAAAAATTCAAAATTCGACGGGGGAACAACGGCCATACTTAACATAGGATACGCCTCATATAGAAGGGGTAACTATACGCCGAAAAAAGCCTTACGGAAACTACGTAAAAAAATGCACCGGCCGGACTACGTTCGTGGATCGCCGTATCTAGCTAATTTGCATATTCAACGCGGATCTGATGGCGTACTAAGACGTACGCCAGTCGGATCTAGCACAGCTTCAGGCAAATCTTGTTTTGTGGATACAAAACAAAGATACGCCGGAGCAAACTAGAAGTTACGCGGCGTATCTATAAATACGCCAGCGTAACTTCTTTGAGGATCTGGCCCTAAACCTTTTTCTGACAATTGTTTCTTACAAAGTTAAAATCAGTATTTTTTGCTAGAAAACTACTTGGAACCCCCAAACAATATTAATATTTTTTTAGCAGAGATCCTAGAGATTAAAATGGAAATTGGTGCAATATTTTATGTCACACTGTATTTGCGCTGCAGTCTTTCAAATGCAATTTTTTGGGGAAAAAATACACTTCAATGAATAAAAAAAAAACAGTAAAGTTAGCCCAATTTTTTTGTATAATGTGAAAGATGATGTTAGGCTGCGAGAATCGTGATCTTTATTCTGAACAAAAAAATTGTGATTCTCATTTTAGCCAGAATTGTGCCGCTCTTCTATGCACTTCATAGCAACCCTTTTTTAGGAGTTTAGAGCAGTCAGTACAGTGACTTGTTGATTTGGGTGCTCAGGGTTTCTACATTTTGCATATTAACCTCTTCCTTACCGGGCTATTGTAAAATGACGCTGGCAGGAACCCTCCCTCGATCCGGGTGGACGTCATATAACGTCCTTTCGTATCGGCAATCTAGGGCGCGTGCGAATGCCGGTGATCACGGCAGGAGTGTGGATCTGTGTGTGTAAACACACAGATCCACCTCCTGTCAGAGGTGAGGAGACCAATGCTGTGCTCCCAGTACAGAGGAACACACATCGGTCTCCTCCCCTTGTGAGTCCCCTCCCCCCTACAGTTAGAACACACTTTAGGGAACATAATAACCCCTTCAGTGCCCCCTAGTGTTAACCCCTTCCCTGCCAGTCACATTTACACAGTAATTAGTGCAGTTTTATAGCACTAATCGCTGTATAAATGTAAATGGTCCCAAAAATGTCACGGTCACAATAAAAATCCCAGATCGCCGCCATTACTAGTAAAAAAAAAAATGCTATAACTTTTGCGCAAACCAATCAATATACGCTTATTGCGATTTTTTTTACCAAAAATATGTAGAAGAATACGTATCGGTTTAAACTGAGGAAAACATTTTTTTTTTTTTTTAAATGGTGGTATTTATTAAATCAAAAATTAAAAAATATTGTGTTTTTTTTTTTATAATTGTCGCTCTTCTTTTGTTTATTGCGCAAAAAATAAAAAACGCAGAGATGATCAAATACCACCAAACGAAAGCCCTATTTGTGGGGGGAAAAACATAAGGATTTCATTTGGATACAGTGTTGCATGACCGCACAATTGTAATTCAAAGTGCAACAGCGCTGAAAACTAAAAATTGGTCTAGGCAAGAAGAGGGTGAAAATGCCCAGTATAGAAGGGGTTAATGTTTACTTTATTGAATAAACCTATAAGACAATAAACAGATATTATAAGGTATGCTTAAATCTTCTATTTTTTTTATATACTTAGACAAGTGTCCAATAAGCTCTGCATATACATAATTCTAGCACACAGCTTGATTCCAGTTCCACTATATTTTCAGTATATTTCCTTATAAGGCTATGTTTATCCACGGTTCATGTCTTAGAAGAAAAAGAAATGTAAAATACAATTTTAAAATATACAGTGAGATTTAATTTGTAATACATAGGATCATAGCAACTCATTATGCCAAGTAAAGACTGAAGTTGAATGTTTATACTTTGCATAGTGCCAAGCCAGCCTAATGAAGTGTCCCTTCCTTTTATTGTGATGGCTGTGCAATTCAGTGCTGGCTTTCCTTTAATATTAAGGGAAAGGATGTATAATTGGTCCTTTTATCTATAGAAAAACAGTTTGTCAGGGTATAGACACATGGTTTGTTTAGGCTCATTATACTTCTAATGTCAATGTCATCTTTCTATATTTAACTTTTTATTCTTTTTTTTTTTAATAGCATAGGCTCATAGTACATTTTTGACTGCAGTAACATTGAAGTTATTAAAGAAATTTGGGCAGGGTTCCAGAAAATACAAGGCTTGTTGTACCTATAAATAAACAGAGAAAGAGAACAAGGACAATAGACTTAAATTTTGAAAAAAAATGGAGTTAAACTAAGGTTACCTGTATATATTTTTAAAAGACCAGTTCACCCAAAATTAATATTTATTTTTTTGGTAGCTACTGAAAGGCAAAATGTTAGAGACTACAACCACCAGTTTCAGTTGTCTCGTGGGCCAGTTTTAGTTGTCTCTTGGGATCTTTTGGTTAGATCTTTGAGCTTGAGTTACTGGGTCTGCACATCTGCTGTTGCCATTATGAGGGATTGTCACACTCCCCACTAAATTAGAATTTATTGTATATTAAGTAAAATGCAACAAGAGATACTATAGTATAAGTACAGTATAACAACTCATTTATGCACACGACAATTGGCAACTTACAAGATAGTTTTGTGATATTGGGTATATACATGTAGAAGCCTCATTCATGGTCAGTTTCTGTGGATGGACTTTCGCAGAACAGGATGAGCTTCCTTGGGAGGGATTGTGTCACCTGTAGCTGTAATGCAAAGGAGACACCATCGGGGGCAGCAGACTAAGTGCAATAGTTGAATGAAAACCAAACTATAAATAGCAACTCACAGAAGTAAAAGGTTAACAGCCGTATAACATGTGGGTCTTCCACCTCATGTGGGTCCGATCGTCCAATAATCATCCAGATGTAGGAGAGCCAGGTTCAGCTGTCATTGTCGCCTGTGGCTGTGGATGGGAGCCCTGAACAGCACTGCAAGACCACAAGATGGCCGACAGTGAAGAGCACGTGGCTCAGGATGTGAAGTCATGTGTGTGGGACGTGGTGTTACATTTCAAGGTGGGCTGCCTCTTTCTCAAACCAACAGCCTTAGTTTTGAGGCAGCCCCGCCTTGAAAGGAATAACCACACCCACGCACATGACATCACTTCCTGAGCCACATGCTGTCCACTCTCGGCCATCGTGTGGTCTCCCAGTGCTCTCCAGGGCTCCCATCCACATCCATAGGCTCCAGTGACAGTTGAACCTCACTTGATCCTCCTACATCTGGATGATTGAGGCGGAAGACCCACATGTTATAAGGCTCTTAACCCTTCTGTGAGTTGCTATTTACATTCACCTATTGATACACTAAGTCTGCTGCCCCTGGTGGTGTCTCCTATGCATTACAGCTACAGGTGCTGAAATCCCTACAAAGGAAGCCCATCCTGTTCTGCGAAGGTCCATCCCCAAAAGCTGACCCTGAATTACTTTTCTACGTGTATATGCCCAATATTACTACATTGTCTTGTAAGTTGTCAATTGTTGTGTGCATACATGAGTTTTTATACTGGTACTATAGTATCTCTTGTTGAATTTTAATTAATATACAATAAATTCAAATTTAGCAAAGAGAGTGACAACCCTTCATAATGGCAACAACAGATGTGCAGACCCAGTAACTCAAGCTCAAGGATCTAACCAATTGATCCCAAGAAACAACTGAACCCGATGAATTTATTCTCTAATTTTGGGTGAACTGGCCCTTTAAAAAATGCATACAGCTAACACTACATTGTCTTGTAAGTTGCCAATTGTCATGTGAATAAATATGCTTTTATACTGCTACACTCTAGATCAGTGTTTCTCAACTCCAGTCCTCAAGGCGCCCCAACAGGTCATGTTTTCAGGTTTTTCTTTATTTTGCACAGGTGATTTGATCAGTTTCACTGCCTTAGTAATTACCACAGCTGTTCCATCTGAGGGAAATCCTGAAAACGTGACCTGTTGGGGCGCCTTGAGGACTGGAGTTGAGAAACACTGCTCTAGATGCACCCTCTGCTTTCCTTATCTATTACCATAAAGAATATTTGGTCTCTTGAGAGATGTGCACTACAGTGTTTTAGACACTCCACCACCTTACACACACCCCCAAGCCATCTCCCTCCTGTGTGACGGTTACATACACTTCTGCACCATATCTCTCCACATACACAATACTATATATATTAGATTACCAGCATATCTCTGTATGTTAGGTTACTTCTACATTCACTTTTGGTTAGATTTCTTGTACATTCTGATTAGATTAGATCAGCCTTTTTCAACCAGAGTGCCTTCATGTGTCTTCAGGGGTGCCTTAGCAAAATACCTACAAATTGCCCAAAAACTGTATACAAGCCAGAGGGTGTATTATACCTACCTATTAGTTAAACAAAGCCACCGGTTTCCATTGTGCATCATTACAACCTTCTTGTCACCAGTGTCCTAACAACCAATGATGTAATCTGTTAATACGGTGGACGTCGGGCACCTGTCCCTCCTCTTTAGCACTAGGGTCACATTAGCTGAGTGAGGGAGAGAAACCAAGGGAGAAGAGAAACATTGGAATACTAGTCAGTACCAGAGTGCAAAGGTGTATTTGCTTTAGAGAAATAAATCACTGCTAATGTTGGGTGTCCTATGCATGTGGCTGTTGCTACATTATGCAAAACTATAAAAAAAATAGAATGGGGTGCCTCATGATTGTGTGGAATTTAAAGGGTGCCTTGACTGAAAAAAGGTTGAGAAACACTGCATTATATTACCAGTACCTCATTAGGCCACTAGGATGTTCTCTCTAGGTTACATTACTGGTACATTTTCCATAGGTTAGATATCTAGTACATTCCTGTTTAGTTAGGTTGTCAGTACATTCTCCTTAGGTTAGGTTACCATTAAATTCTCCTTAGTTTATATTTCCAGTACACTGTACTGGAAAACTAACCTAAGAAGGCTAGTTTTTCAGTACAGTCTCCTTAGGTTAGATTGCTGGTACCTTCTTCTTAGGTAAGGCCCAGGAAACATTTTCCTTAACCCCCCTGGCGGTATTCCCGAGTCTGACTCGGGGTTACATTTTTGTGCTGCGATCGGTAACCCCGAGTCAGAATGTTTACTTACCTTGTCCCTGGATCCAGCGATGCCACCGCGCTGTGTGAGCGAGCGGGTGTTTGCTCGATTCACACACTGCCTCTGTGTGCCGTCGATCTCCGTTCCCTGCGACGTTACGACGCACGGGGACGGAGAACGGCGCCAAATTCAAAAAGGTAAACAAACACCTTACATACAGTATACTTTAATCTTACAGATTACAGTACTGTATGTAAAAAATACACACACCCCTTGTCCCTAGTGGTCTGCCCAGTGCCCTACATGTTCTTTTATATAATAAAAACTGTTCTTTCTGCCTGCAAACTGTAGATTGTCCATAGCAACCAAAAGTGTCCCTTTATGTCAAAAATGGTTTTAGAGCAGCGATAATCAATTATAATCACTTGCAGAATTGTGCAATAGCGATTTGTGGGGAAATTTGTCATAAAAAAATAAAAGTAATGACAACGACAATTCTGCAACTGAGCAAATTTCAGTGATTTTGAGTTGATTACATTATTGAATAATTTTTATTATAATTATATTATTATTTGTTATAATTATTTATAATTATTTATTATATTATAATTTATAATTTTGTTTTAAAAAAAAATTCATACCGGGATGTCTACTAGACTCTTGTTTGGTCAGATTTAAGTGAATTATTCCTAAGAATTACAGGCCTACAGTATAAAACGCCAAATTTCCTTGCAAATAATGGTACCGCTTTCAGCACCTAAAATCTGAAATAATCATACCGCTAGGGAGGTTAAGCAAGTGCAATACATTCTCCTTAGTTTCGGTTTCTGGTACATTCTTTTTAGGTTCAGTCGCCAGTACATTCCTCAAAAGATAGTTTGCCGGTATACTCTCCATAACCTGGAAAGTTCTAAAATGAAGTGAAAAATGTGCAGAAAAGTGACTATGTATTCTAATATAATGCATATCATAATATTTTATTTAAGGAAGGCTTACTTGATGTGGAAAAGTCAGAGACAGAAGATGAACTGACTGTCAATGAAATTAGTTGTCTTCGGCTGAAAGGACAGATGATCTACTTGCCTGAAGCCGACAACATTCTCTTCCTCTGCTCTCCAAGGTAAGCTGTCATGTTTGTCAAATATCTCTGAACAAACTTTAGCGCAGCTTTATAAAACAAAATTAAAAGAGCCAGCTATATTTTATACGTAATAAATCATTAGTTTTACTAGGGATTCGGACACTCCAAATTTATATTTAGTCTTACCACCCATAACAGATTGTATTATTCTAAGGAGACTTTTTTTTAGAAATAAATGTATTGGTACATTATATTGTACACTATGGGCCAGATTCTGAAAGAATTACGTTGCTCCACCGCAGCGTAACGTATCTGATTTACGTTACACCGCCGCGGGTTTACAGCGTAAGTGCCTGATTCACAAAGCTCTTACCTGTAAACTTGCGGCGGTGTAGCGTAAATCCGCTCGGCGCAAGCCCGCCTAATACAAATGGGGCGGGCACCATTTAAATTAGGCGCGTTCCCGCGCCAAACGTACTGCGCATGCTCCGTCGGGAAAATTACCCGACGTGCATTGCGCTAAATGACGTCGTACGGACGTCATTTGTTTAGACGTTAACGTAAATGGCGTCCAGCGCCATTCACGGACGACTTACGCAAACGACGTGATTTTTTAAATTTCGATGCGGGAACGACGGCAATACTTAACATGGCTTAGAACAACTAGGGCTCAGCCCTAATTTTACGACGCGTATCTCGACGGAAACAACGTAAAGTTAGAGCGACGGGTAACGCGGATGTTCGTGGATCGCCGTAACTAGTCATTTGCATATTCTACGCCGACCGCAATGGCCTCGCCACCTAGTGGCTGGCATAGAATTGCATCTTTAAGATCCGACAGTGTAAGTCAATTACACCTGTCGGATCTTAGGGCTAGCTATGCGTAACTGATTCTATGAATCAGCCGCATAGTTAGGACGGGCGGATCACAGAGATACGACGGCGTATCAGGAGATACGACGGCGTATCAGGAGATACGCCGTCATATCTCTTTTGTGAATCTGGCCCTATGTTTTTTTACATTGTGTCCATTAGTGAAGGACCACGATCTGAGCAACCAGTACTGGAGTCTTGAGTGAGCTGTTTTCTGATTGATATTTATATATTGCATAAGAAGCAGTACCTTTTGATATCTGATCACAGTGGAGTTGATAAGATTCCTAAAAAAAAGAAACAATCACAAATGGGAGCCAAGATCATAAGGTGAAAGAGCCTTGACCATAAAAACCAGCCAAAGTATTTCAGGGGCCACAACACACCGCCACAATTTAATAAATAAATAGAGAAATAAAAAAAATCATGTCACAAACCATAAAACCACTAAAATCAATAAAACGGTGATGAACCCCCAGTATCCATGAACAGTGATGAATATTTATTTTAGAGTTGTGGTTGTGCCATTCTATAACCAAGGCCTGTCTAAATTATTATTATTATTATTATACATGTTTTATATAGCGCCAACAGTTTGCGCAGCACTTAACAAAATAAAGGCAGACATTACAGTTGCATTACAATTTAGTACAAGAGGAATCAGAGAGCCCTGCTCATTAGAGATTACAATCTAAAAAGGGAGGATCAATTGATACAAAAGGTAATACTGTAGCTGTGGGGGGTGAGCTGATGGAGGAAGTAAAACAGTGTTAGTTAGAAGCAGGATAGGCTTCTTTAAAGAGAAGAGTTTTCAGGAATCGTCTAAATATGGATAGATTAGGGGACAGTCGGACAGATTGGGGTAGGGAGTTCCAAAGAATAGGAGAAGCTCTGGAGAAATCCTGGAGGCGAGCATGAGAGGAGGTGACAAGGGAGCTAGAGAGCAGGAGGTCTTGGGAGGACCGAAAAGAACGGCTTGGTTGGTATTTTGGGACTAGGTTAGTGAGTGGGGGTTGAGTTGTGGATGGCTGTGTAAATTATTGTTAGTACTTTGAATTTTATTTTTTGGGTGAATGGGAGCCAGTGGAGGGATTGGCAGAGAGGGGTGGAGGACACTGAATGGTTGGTAAGGTGGGTGAGTCTTGTAGCGCATTCATGATGGACTGAAGGGGGGATAGTCTATGTAAAGGTAATCCAATGAGGAGGGAGTTGCAGTAGTCTAGGCGAGAGATGACCAGGGAGTGAATTAGAAGCTTGGTGGTGTCATTAGTTAAAAAGGGGCGTGTTCTGGAAATGTTGGGGAGGCTAAGGCGGCATGATTTGGACAGGGATTAGATGTGGGCCTGAAAGGACAGTTCAGAGTCTAAGGTTACCCCTAGCACCCTGGCACGTGGGACGGACTAATAGATGTGCCATTGATCTTGAAACCAACCAACTATGCTTATATATTGGCTTACCGAATGGTAATATAAATATAGAATTTCGAAAAAACAGTGTAATTTTTTGGATAGGAAGGTGTTTACTGATCCCTCGCGGAGCCCCTGTCAAAATTTACAAGCTGCATGCATTATGTATTATTATGAATACACATTTGTTGACCTGGCTGGTATTCTAAATAATACTTTACTTCAGCACTTTCTGAGTCACCAACCAGAAACAAATATCAGTATAACAGGTATGTATGTGTGTGTATATATATATATATATATATATATATATATATATATATATATATATATATATATATCAATTATTAGGTATCGTAAAGTAAGTAGTAATTTTCTGCACAAACTATTGGTGTAAAAACATTTAAGTGGGAGTGGCAGCATTTTCAGAAAGAAGCGTCGGTAATGGCAGCCATTATTTTCACAGGAAAGGTTTCTTGAGAATGTAATGCAATGTAGGTGTCCAGCCTTATAATATTGCTATACTTCAACGAGGACAATAAATATAAAAATCTGCTAGGCAATAAATATTGTTTGCAATATATACGTTTTTTCATTTCTTTCTTGTTAACAGATTTATATTAAAAGAGGCATATGTAGGCTATTGTTACTGACCACCTTCCAAAAAACTCCACCTTCCTAGCTGACATGGTGATTCTCTAGTTTTTACATTTAAATAGTCCCTTAAGCCTCGTACACATGACCGAGAAACTCGACGGGCGAAACACATCGTTTTCCTCGTCGAGTTCCTTGTTAGGCTGTCGAGGAACTCGACAAGCCAATTTTCTCCATTGCCGTCAAGGAAATGGAGAACATGCTCTCTTTTTGGCTCGTCGAGTTTCTCGACAGTTTCCTCAACAAAAATGTACACACTACCGGTTTCCTCTGCAAAAAAATATCTCCCAGCAAGTTTCTTGCTGGTTTTTGCTGAGAAACTCGGTTGTGTGTACGAGGCTGAATGGAGAAAATTGGCTTGTCGAGTTCCTCGACAGCCTGACAAGGAACTCGACCAGGAAAACGATGTGTTTCGCCCGTCGAGTTCCTCGGTCGTGTGTACGAGGCTTAAGCAAAGGCTTAAGCAGACCAGTTAGGCAGATCAGAAGTTCTGACTTCACTTGCTGCATATTTATGACCATGTGAGGTGGCCCCAGGTCCAAGAACATCCAGAGACCTGTTTGTCAGTTTAGTTTATATTCATAGCACCTACAGATCCACAAAACACACCATTCGCCAAGTATTGACATACACAGCTGCATGGTCCATAGCTGACCTTCTTACTCCTGCCCCTGCACCCTCCTATTGGCCACTGAGGTCACCCATCTCACTTGACAGGCACAATGAAGGTGAAGGGAGGGGGTGACAGTTATGAACCAAAAAACTGTGTGGTCAGTAAATCTATTTAGTCTGTGTGGCTTTGGAGAATCCTAAGTACTCTAAAGATAAATTAAGCCATAACTGAGGTCCCCTTACAAGGTAAGGTGAGTCTGTTGGATCACTTTTAAACATGATAGCTTGTAAGGAAAGGGGAGTACCATTTAGACATGACAGCTTCAGATCATAAAATTACCATTTGTGCCACGTACTACATTGTGAATAGTGAAATTAATATAATTTAAGAACTATAAAAATGTAATAATATACATAATCATGTATAAAATTTACTTGAACAAAAATAAATTTGATAAAGTCCCCAAAAAGTATTTTGTTGTGTTCTTTTTGGTTAAACACACCAACAAACAACCACTGTGTAATAATGTAAGATTCCACCACCTTGAAGCAAAGAATGGCCAATATATCTTGATAAGCATGAAATACTTGATTTCCCTTGCAGGTTCTTGTGAGTCAGCAGTGAAATGTAGCAAATACAAGAAAACTGAGGTTTTTTTTTTTAAATGTATTGACAATTTTTTTTCTAAAAATTATGTTTTTATATTTTAAAGTATATTTCACACAGAGCCACGATTTTTTTTCAGAAATTTTGTTAATCATTAATACATTCATTATTTACAGTGTAATGAACTTGGATGACTTGACCAGAAGAGGTCTATATCTCAGTGACATCCCTCTCCATGATGCCACCCGTGACCTGGTACTGCTTGGGGAGCAGTTCAGGGAGGAATATAAACTGACTCAAGAACTTGAAATTTTGACTGATCGGCTGCAGCACACCTTAAGAGCTTTAGAAGATGAGAAGAAAAAGACTGATACGTGAGAAATGTTTCACCATTTTATGGTTATGTCAATGATAAATACTTAGTGCCAACAACCAGGGCCACTGATAAGTACTGGGCCCCGGTCAGCAGGGGGGCCCGGACAATCAGAAAATAAAAGAATGCAGAATAAAAAATAAAAAAAGTCCTTCTCCAGCCAGCACCCCCCAACCTCCACTCCCCTCTGCTCTGACTTATCTGAGGGTTTTTCTTCTTTCTGAGTACCATCATATTGATGTTCTTGTGGGTGTGTGGGAGGGACTATTTTTTCTATTTCGGGTGCATGTCACTTACATGCCGCTCCGCATGCTGGCTCAAGTCCCAGTCTGCATATTCCCTTCCCTAGCGGAGCGATTTATCTCCCTCCACTCATGGCAGTGGCATGACTGTGACATATACTGGACACAGAAGTCACCATTGCGGCTGGGCTCCATGCTGCAGGGGGTCCTTGAGCCCCCCCATGTCTGAAACGTTAGAGAGGTGGCTGCCAGATACTCAGCTGGGGTGTAAATCGTCAGTGCAGGAGCTCGATCTCACTGTTTACACTGAAAGTGAAAGCAAAGGGAGAGATGTCTTGCAGTGTGTGCTGTGCTCTCTGCCTCCCCCTACAGTGCAGTAACCAGCATGGAGAGTGAAGGTACAGTGCTGCTGTTATATATGTTTGTATGCATGTATGTGTTAAAAATCAGGAGGCAGAGAAGAAGAGGCATATAACAGACTATAGTAGATGGTAAATTCTCACAGTATCCCTCAGGAGAGGAGACCATAGACCCTTCAAATGCACAGATTTTGGATATACTGTACATTAAAAGTGAGGGGCCTATTGTGTTAAGAAAGCATGGCCAGAAATCTATAATTTTTGTCCCCCTGTTCCCCAAAAAAAAGTTGCCTGCTGCTATGTAAATCTAGCTTCATGCCATGTGCCATGTGTAACTGCAGGTCTCCCCCTTAGCAGACAGCTACTGTTTAAGAGGCTTGTCTGTGTGTGTGTGCATGTTTGTGTGTATTTATATGTGTATGTATATGTGTGTGTATGTGCGTACATGTGTTTACATGCGTGTGTGTATACACACGTTACTTTTAAACCTGACTCCCCTTTTCTGTACGATCAGAACTGATTTTTTAGAGCGGGTTCATAAAACCAACAAGAAAATACCATTCCTCTGAAAAGCAATCCAGGCTCAGATTGCTTTTCAGAGGCAGTTGACAGGCAGTGAAGAGGCAATAAATTTCCCCATGACTGGTAAAATGTTGAGAAATACCGATCTCCCCAATTTCCTCCCGCAGCCGCTGAAAGCCTGTAAGGGACAAGGGGTGGGGCTGAAGGAGGGACCAGGGGCGGGACTAGGGGAGGGGCTGAAGGGGGCCTTGTCAGGTAGGCTGTACAGGGCCCGATTATTTCTATCAGCGGCCCTGCCAACAACCTCCTTCTGGCCATTTCATACTGGACGTTTTAAGTGCACATATATCTCCACAAATATTAGTATATTCAAAATCCCCATATGTTTATTGACATTCTGCAGCATATAGTCTGTACCAGGGGCGGACTGACAACACTCAGGGCCCCCGGACCAAATAAAGCAAGGGCTCCCTGTCTGGCCCCTACATTTTGCACAAATTAATAAAAGCAAATACAGTACAGTGTTATAAGTCAAATATATATGTATATGTTCTTCTACAGAACTGTCTGCGTTGTCAGACTGACCAATAAGCCTCTCCCCGGATCACCCTAATATAATGGAGAGAATCTGATTGGCTGGACAGCTTGTGTCCCTCTCAGGGGTCACATGGTGTGACTACAGATAGGAAGGATCATGCTGGCTATGTCTGCAAACATCTGATCAGCTTGGGCTTTTTAACTTGGATGAAGGCAGCGATGGCAGGGTCAAAGGAGAGGAATGTGAATTGGAAGTGATGATTTTTGTGCCTGGCTGCTTGTGTCTAACAATCTACATAATGTGTAAAGTGAGAGCAGCAACATACAGTAAGTGCTGAATTTCCATCACAACATCTCCACATACATGAGACTGGATGGCAGAGGCAATATGAAATGAAGAGGAATGAACCCCAGGCCCCTCTATGCTGGCGATCTCCTATCTGGATCGAAGGAGAGAAGCACCAAGTTCACAACTTTTGGAGACACAACAGACCGAGGGAAGCATGGCTATAGTTGAGGCCACTGATTGGAGGAGACGCGGCGGAGGAGATCCAGTCCCCAGCACTTGACAGAGATCAGAGGAGGCACAGCTCTAAAATGTTCCCTGACCTCCGATGATCTGTGTGATGGCACGGTCGAAGAATATTTTAAAACACTGGCAGGCCCCCTTTCCACGGCCGGGCCCTCGGACCATGGCTGTTTTCACCGTCCGGTCAGTCCGCCCCTGGTCTATGCCAATCAGTATGAAGGTTTATTCAATTATTCCAACATTAGCTTGTATGTAGTATGATCCCTCCTTATGGCTCTGCAATGAGTTATACCCCCCACTGCACACATACTGTCTAATGTTCACCAGAGCTTTACAGGTTGCCACTGGAGTCCTCTTCCACTCCTACATGACGACATCACGGAGCAGGTGAATTTTGGAGACCTTGTACTCCTCCACCTTCCATTTGAGGATGCCCCACAGATGCTCAATAGGGTTTTGGTCTGGAGACATGCTTGGCCAGTGCATCACCTTTACCCTCAGATTCTTTAGCAAGGCAGTGGTCGTCTTGGAGGTGTGTTTGGGGTCGTTATGTTGGAATACTGCCCTACGGCCCAGTCTCCGAAGGGAGGGGATCATGCTCTGCTTCAGTATGTCACAGTACATGTTGGCATTCATAGTTTCCTCAATAAACTGCAGCTCCCCAGTGCTGGCAGCACTCATGCAGCCCCAGACTATGACACTCCCACCACCATGCTTCACTCTAGGCAAGACACACTTGTCTTTGTACTCCTCACCTGGTTTCCGCCACACATGCTTGACACCATCGGAACCAAATAAGTTTATCTTGGTGTCATCAGACCACAGGACATGGTTCCAGTAATCCATGTCCTTAGTCTGATTGTCTGTTTGCGGGCTTTCTTGTGCATCATCTTTAGGAGAGGCTTCCTTCTGAGACAACAGCCATGCAGACCAATTTCATGCAGTGTGCGGCGTATGGTCTAAGCACTGACAGGCTGACCCCTTCAACCTCTGCAGCAATGCTAGCAGCACTCATACGTCTATTTCCCAAAGACAACCTCTGCATATGACGCTGAGCACGTGCACTCAACTTCTTTGGTCGACCATGGCGAGGACTGTCCTGAGTGGAGCCTGTCCTGTTAAACCGCTGTATGGTCTTGTCCACCGTTCTGCAGCTCAGTTTCAGGGTCCTGGCGATCTTCTTATAGCCTAGGCCAACTTTATGTAGAGCAACAATTCTTTTTTTCAGATCCGCAGAGAGTTCTTTGCCATGAGGTGCCATGTTAAGCTCCCAGTGACCAGTATGAGAGAGTGAGAGCGATAACACCAAATTTAACACACCTGCTCCCCATTCACACCTGAGGGAAAATGGCTAATTGTACCCAATTTGGACATTTTCACTTAGGGGTGTACTCACTTTTGTTGCCAGTGGTTTAGACATTATTGGCTGTGTGTTAAATTATTTTAATGGGACAGCAATGTTACACTGTTATACAAGCTGTACACTCACTACTTTACATTGTAGCAAAGTGTCATTTGTTCAGTGATGTCACATTAAAAAAGATATAATAAAATATTTACAAACACATGTGAGGGGTGTACTCACTTTTGTGAGATACAATATATATATATATATATATATATATATATATATATATATACACACACAAAGCTTTTTTTCTCATAAAATAGGTGCAGGAACTCAACCACAACCCCATTCAGATTTCACAAACAGTAGAAGGGTCTTAAAGGGGCATTAAATACCAGGATTGCATTACATACAGAGTGCAGAGCTGTCACCTGTAAACACAGAAACCAAACTTTTGTGTTTACAAGTGATTGTGGTGAGCAGGCACCAAAGGGTCTAAGCTAGAGGTGGTGGAACTGAGTTCCCCCAAGTTCCCCCTGAAAAAAAGCCCTGTATATACATATTATACACTGTATTATATTTACATTTTATTTCTTTAGTAATAAAAGTATGTATTTAAGAATTTTAATTAAAGGTCTCTAATGGGAAACTGGAATTCTGGCAACAATTATCACTTTTGTGAGATACTGTATATATGTATATATATATATATATATATATATATATATATATATATATATGTGTGTGTGTGTATATGTGTGTGTCATTTATAATTCAAACAAATTAATGAATGGAAAAGATTTGTTTCTGAGACATGTTTTTATCCTTTTATAGATTGCTGTACTCTGTTCTTCCCCCATCTGTCGCTAATGAACTCAGACATAAAAGGCCAGTTCCAGCCAAAAGATATGACAACGTCACAATCCTTTTCAGTGGCATTGTGGGATTCAATGCATTCTGCAGCAAACATGCTTCTGGTGAAGGAGCCATGAAGATTGTGAATCTCTTGAACGACGTTTACACCAGATTTGACATCTTGACAGACTCACGAAAAAATCCTTTTGTCTATAAGGTGAAATAAACAGCAATGGGAGAGAAAAACCTAGACTATTTGCATTGATTAATACAGTTAATGTGATTGTAAACCTCAGACATGAAGTATGAACAAACTATATCCCTCTAGTGTGTACTCGTCTCTAAGAGCATTAAGTGTAATTTCTGTCTGCTGCACTGTTCCTCAGCTATCAGCATGAATCATTTCTGTCAAGTTTTCCTGACACCAAGAGAAAAAGGTGACAGAAGAGAGACCTCCAGCAGATTGTCAGCCTCAGCTTTGTTCCTGTGTGGAAGGAGGGGGGGGGGTGTCCTGTCACTCAAATCAGCTCTCAGAGCTCTCTTCACTGAGCTCTAAAGAATGTAACTTTATTGCTCTGTCCCTTTTTAAAATTCAGCCCTTTGAATGAAGTGAAGAAAGGGCTGCAGATAAACAGGTACACCATATATAAGAGGATCTGTGTATAACCTGATGCCAGTCCCTTCACTGGGTATATGTAAGGGTTTATGTAAGATAGGTGTACAGGGTGGTGGCGCTGCTTAGGTATGGTATTAATGTGTCCTTATGTTTAATCCAACCGAACTGGTGTTAAATTAGTGAAAAGGGTCGAGGACATTTGTGCGGTAGGCTCTTAAAAGGAGCCTTCAATGGTATTTGGTCCCCTTATACTGAGTGTTGGTGGTGTGAGAAAAGGGGATGAAAATGAGCCCTCAAGTGGGCTTATAAGTGAAAAAATAAGGAGTGTAAACAGTGGTAGGCTGGGGGCGTGTATATCTAGGGCAAATAAGCACCCTGGGTGTCCCTCCTGGGCCTTCACTGAGATATAGAAGCAGTAGATAGTGAATGTGATAAACCACAGTATTTGAAAGATCACTATAATGAAAACCGATCCTGATAAAAAATATATATAATAAAGGTGAGATAGGAATTCTCTTTTTTGTGCATTATGGTGAGTCACCCTTGTGTAAATTCTAATGCAAACAATTCCTAAAAATATGAGGAAAAAACAGCAAATAATAGCAGTTTCTAAAAATATGAGGAAAAAAATGCAAAAAATATATATATATATGTATATATGTGCCACACTCAGCTAGTTTAAACAAATATGTAGTTCATATATGCAGTATTCCCTGTATTAGGCGACCAGTGGTAAGGTCCCTCCAAGCTTTCAGGAAATATATGACAATCCCCAATCCAATATGTTAACAGTAGTTGATGCAGTATATGAGGGATGAACAACTTCTCATAAGCAATTATTAACGGCCTCAATTCTCAACTGGAAACATCTGACGAAATCTGTGTTCCCCCCACCTGGGTCCCCACTCACCGGATGGTAGTCCCCACAAGGGGGTGTAGAGCCTTATGGGATCAGTGGGCCATGTTGGTCGCTTACCAGCTGTCACCAGGCCGGGTCCTCAGCAGGTCGCAGAGGTCTTGTTCAGTATTGCAGGTGATGAGCGTGAGAGGGGAAAAAAAGAGAAGTCCACATAGAGTAGTAATCCCGGTACTCTGGGTATATTTATTTAAAAAACTTGATTGTTCCAGCAAAAATTAGAAAAATAAATACAATTTGTGGTTAAAAACAAACTTGCTAACAGGCAAGCAAGGGCCAAGATCCAGACGCGTTTCGTCGAATGGATGTTTTCAAAGGTGATTTTTTCCCCTCTCACGCTCATGCAATACTGAACGAGACCTCTGCGACCTGCTGAGCACCCCGCCTGGCGACAGCTGGTAAGCGACCAACATGGCACACTGATCCCATAAGGCTCTACACCCCCTTGTGGGGACTACCATCCGGTGAGTGGGGACCCAGGTGGGGGGAACACGAATTTCGTCAGCTGTTTCCAGTTGAGAATTGAGGCCTTTAATAATTGCTTATGAGAAGTTGTTCATCCCTCATATACTGCATCAACTACTGTTAACATATTGGATTGGGGATTTTCATATATTTCCTGAAAGCTTGGAGGGACCTTACCACTGGTCGCCTAATACAGGGAATACTGCATATATGAACTACATATTTGTTTAAACTAGCCGAGTGTGGCACATATATACATATACCGTATATATATATTTTGCTGTTTTTTCCTCATATTTTTAGGAACTGCTATTATTTGCTGTTTTTTCCTCATATTTTTAGGAATTGTTTGCATTAGAATTTACACAAGGGTGACTCACCATAGTGCACAAAAAGGAGAATTCCTATCTCACTTTTATTATATATATTTTTAATTTTTTATCAGGATCGGTTTTCATTATAGTGATCTTTCAAATACTGTGGTTTATCACATTCACTATCTACTGTTTCTATATCTCAGTGGAGGCCTAGGAGGGACACCCAGGGTGCTTTTTTGCCCTAGATATACATGCCCCCAGCCTACCACAGTTTACACTCCTTTTTTTTCCACTTATAAGCCCACTTGAGGGCTCATTTTCATCCCTTTTTCTCACACCACCAACACTCAGTATAAGGGGACCAAATACAATTGGAGGCTCCTTTTATGAGCCTACCGCACAAAGGTGCCCGACACTTTATCACTATATTAACACCAGTTCGGTTGGATTAAACATAAGGAAACATTAATACCATACCTAAGCAGCGTCACCACCCTGTACACCTATCTTACCTCAACCTTACTCGGCCTCTCTTTGGGAGACCACACAGGGGGCAGCAGCTCATCTACCCAGTCTTAGCGGGGAAGTCCTACACCCCTTCTAAAATGTAAGGGTTTACAACCACTTTAAGCTGGCCATACATTAGTAGATTTTTGAAAGAACATTTTTACAAACATTTTCAGGATATTCAGTGACTTAATGAATGTCGTTTAAAAGTACTTAACATTTTGTTTGCTTTTAACATTCAGTTTTGGAATGAATGGACTTTCCTGAACAAAAAACACATACTCTGTTAGAAATTAGTTTGTTCAAGAAAAACTTTTCATGCTGTTCCTTTTCTCATCATAGTCAAAAATGAAGTCAGTATGAACACATTTTGAACAAAGTTCCACTAGTGTATGGCCAGCTCTAAACCCTTACACATGCCCACAGAAGTGACTAGCCTTTGGTGATATACAGAGATTAAACAAATACTCCAACATAAGTTGTTCCTGTTTATCTATAGCTATCTCTTCTCTACAGCCTTTCAAAGTACAGAATTTAGACAGTATTTCTTAGCTCCAGAAGGCAGGTGTCTGGGATTTGGTGTCACACACACTGTACAGCATTGAGGAGGAAGCTGAGTGTAATCTGAGACCTGAGTGGAGGAATAAACAAACACCCCTCTACACAGTCTCATAGGAAAACATGCACAGCTGAGGCTGTCAATCACCTGCTGTGTGTTGAAGGGGCGCCATCTCCCACGATTTTGTGATGTCAGCATAGACTGTCAGAATAGACTCATGGAGATAGCGGGGGACTAAGAGAGGAGGGATAAATCACACTAGATACTTTGGATTGAGGCAAGTACATACTATAAAATGATATCTGTAGTTCATTTTTAATTTCAGAGGTTTACAAACACTTTAACCACAGAGGATGTGATCATGTTGCAGGCAGGCTCAATTTATTTTTCTTCTAAATGGTAATGTTGTTTTACACATTTAAGTTCTGCAACAGTTCCAAGGTTAAATTCCTCTGATAAACACTCTTGAAGTTGCAGCACAACTGTGAAAATGAGTGTACAGTAGCTCTTTGTCCACACCAACATAAGAAGCGAAATCTGCCACTTTGGTTACAAAACAGACCCAACTGTTAAGGAAAGTATATTTCCGTGCAAATTGCAGATGATTTGATATGTAATTGCATAAATAAACATTGCCTAATTAGTTTGAGTCTTTAAAAGCTCTAGAGTATCATGCTTTAGTATGGGGGAAGTTAAATTGCAGAAGTTCACTTTTGGGCTGGTTCACACCAGAACGCGGTGTTTCCCACACCACGCTCTGAACGCATCTGCTGCAGGTGCCAATACATTGATAACAGCATCCCAAATGCAGATCGCAAAAGCAGTGCAAATCATATGGTACCGCACTACTATGCATATGGAATGGGGTGTTTTTGAAAAGTAGTGAATGCGGTACTTTTACTGCATTTCAGGGTGATTTGCAACCCAATTAAAAGAGGCTACACGCAGGAATCGCACAGGTGTGTGTACCACGTTCTGGCGCGATATATGTTTGAACTGGCCCTTAAAGCTGTACTAGACCCCCCTGCAGGTTTAAGTCATAATGTACTAGTATGCACTGCATACTAGCACATTATGACAGATTTACCTGTACGCAGAGCCCTCCAGCACAGCGCTGTCATGGCTCCCCAACGATGCCATCTTCACTCTGTCCTCCTTCCGGGTTCGCTGGCTCTGGCTGTATGAGTGGCTGGGGCTGCAATGACGTCACTCCCATACATGCGTGTTCAGGAGCCAGCATGAAGCTCTGAAGTTCCGGCATGGTATGCCTTCCTTTCAGAGCGCATGCACCGGTGACATCATCGGCTGCATGCAGGGTGAATATCTCCTATAACAGTGCAAGTTTAGGAGATATTTACGGTACCTACAGGTAAGCTTTATTATAGGCTTACCTGTAGGTACAAGTTCTTAAGTGGACTTTATTCCCACTTTAAGCCACTTCAAACCAAAGTTTTACATTTTGGTATTAGTGTATCTAAGCCCTGCTGAATCCATAGCATGCAACACTTTTGCATCAGTTCACTATTAGATTTGCTCTTACCTTTCAGCTGTATATAAAAATACTTTCTTTGGGTTGTGGCCTGAGTTTGCTGTTTTATACAGTCCACATTCCAATTAAAAATATATTTAATCGAAATGATAATTTTGGTGTTTTTTGCCTGCTCTAAAAAGATCAGATTAAAAAAGATTGGTTTAGTTTGCGCTTACCACAAACATTTCAAATGATCAAACATTCGCCTAACTTGTCTGATCATTTCTGTTTAACCTAGGAGAAAATAATTGAGAATGATAAAAAAAAATAAAAATAATAATGCTCCTTTTTTCAACTTTGGGAACTAAAAGAATATCAAAAATATTTTTGCTTTGATACAGTATTTGCGCTACAAAATTCCATGTAAGTTAGTATATGTTGCTTGCTTTTAGTTTATTTTCTTGAGATCAAATAGAAAAATGAATAGACGGTGTAACGAGACCCTTGCTCGCTCAGTTCCACTCTCTAGACACTCCTCTGCTACTATTGGATCAAATTCCAGATCGCAACGTCTGATGGTTTGGCCATCCGATGCTCCGGGATTCGAACTACAGCTATGTGCCGTTCGAATCCATTTGTTATAGCTCAGAACAAACACCAGGCAGGCTGTATGTAAGTTCAAACAGGAAACTCTTTTATTGGCTGCACACACAGTTTTATACATAGCAGTTTGAACACCCTGCCCCCAACAACCACTTTCCTATTGGTCAATTGTAAAGTACATTGTAGTTCTCAATTAGGTCCTCTTAGCCATGCAAATGAGGACTTGAAACAGGGTCAGCAGGGATTGGTCCAATGGTTTGAATAGGAGGACTGATATGTGTAATGACACAGAAGCCCCAGGGGGTAATTAAAGTACATAAACAGCCAAACCCAGAACAATGCTTTTCTTCCAGACCATGGAGCCGTCTGGAGGGGGGGGAGGTAGCCTTAAGACAGGGCAGAAGACCCCCCAATTTGTGTAACCCGATTCAAAAGAGAAATAATTCAGTATTCCAAGGTTCATGACAATACTCCCCCTGGGCAATAGTCCAACAGCCACAGTGGGACCCCGAACATTGTGAATGTTGGAAAAGAAGTCTTAAGGTTCCAGGTCCATCTGCCGGGACAACCCATCCGCATTCCCGCTTTGAGGCCCTGGCCCATAATCGGAAGGCAAGAGGCTCGCATTCAGTCCTCTCCAAAAGCCTCTGTCCCAGGTAGGTCTGTCACAGACGGGTTAAAAAATGTTCAATCATTTGGTATTAAGTTATAACATGAATGGTATTTTTTTTTTACTTTTTATGTTAACCATTTATGTAATTTGCAGAAATTAAGTTTGTTGAAAATGTTTATGATTTTAAAAATTTTCGTGATATTGGTAATTATGATCATAGCTTAGATGACAATTTGATGCCGCATGAATCAAAGTGAAAGAAAATACTTCCAAATATTTATTATTAATATACAGGATTTATATAGTGCCAACAGTTTGCGCATCGCTGTACAACATGAGGGCAGACAGTACAGTTACAAAAAAATTCAATACAGGAGAAATCGGAGAGCCCTGCTCGTTAGACTACGGGGGGGGGGGGGGGTCAAGTGATACAAAAGGTAATAGTTGTGGGGGATGATCTGATGAAGAAAGTAAATGTACAGTTGTTAGGTGGGGGCCGGATAGGCTTCTTTGAAGAGAAGTGTTTTCAAGGATAGTCTAAAAGTGAGCAGAGAAGGAGATAGTCAGAAAGATTGAGGTAGGGAGTTCAATAGGATAGGAGAGGCTCAGGAAAAGTCCTACAGGCGAGCGTGGGAGGAGGTGACAAGGGAACTAGAGAGCAGGAGGTCTGGGGAGGAACAAAGGGAACGAGTAGGTTGGAATTTTGAAACTAGGTTAGTGATATAGGTGGGGGCCAAGTTGTGGATGGCTTTGTAAGTTGTTGTTAGAATTTTGAATTTAATTTGTTGGGTGAATATGAATAAAATTCAGATTAAACCTAAAAACAAAATGCAGAATGAGCTTCGATTACAGCTGTACAGACTGTACATTCATTACATGGATATTTAACCTGGCATGACCCTTTTTCAGGTGGAAACAGTTGGAGACAAATACATGACTGTCAGTGGTCTTCCAGAGCCTTGTGTTCATCATGCACATTCTATCTGCCATCTTGCCTTGGATATGATGGAGATTGCTGGACAGGTTCAGGTGGATGGAGAATCTGTACAGGTAATTACTGTTCCATAAGAAGGCAGTCATCTCAAACCTTTATTTTAAATTTGGGTAATGCACCCCGTAACCTTAAAACTGAATGAACTAAAACCATTTTTGTTACAAAGAATTTTCCTAAGCAACATGTAGAGGATTTTTTTTAGTAGAGGTGCACCTATACTGCATTCAAGCCATGTTTCTTCTCGTGAATGTTTTATTTTACATACATATTTTCTGGTAATCAAATCCATCCGTTCTGTGCATCTTTTTATTTTCAGAATGAATGAAACACAACTTGTTTTTGAATTCTTTTCTCCCTTCCAGATTACAATTGGTATACACACTGGAGAGGTGGTGACAGGGGTTATCGGTCAGAGAATGCCACGCTACTGCCTGTTTGGAAATACTGTTAATTTGACCAGCAGAACAGAGACAACAGGGGAAAAAGGAAAGATCAATGTTTCCGAATACACATACCGGTAAGACCAGTTTATTCTTTGAACTTAATAGATGTTTGTCGCAACTATTCAAGGGATGAAAAAGATATTTAATACTGTTTTGCACTTTCATGGATAACTGTATTTTTGTACAAATATCCTTTTAAACCCCCCCCCCCCCCCCACACACACACACACACACACTAAAGTATTATACTGGCAGATCCATGAGAATACTTCCAGCCTAGCCTTAAAGGGGTTGTAAAGGTTCATTTTTTATTTTCTAAATAGGTTACTTTAAGCTAGTGCATTGTTGGTACACTTACCTTTTCCTTCGATTTCCCTTCTAAATGTTTATTTTCTTTGTCTGAATTTCTCACTTCCTGTTCCTCCTCAGCAAGGTAAGCTGTTCTAAATGACTTTCCACCGCTCGGATGATGGGGGCAAGCTTAATGAGGAGAAACAGGAAGTGAGACATTTAAACAAAGAAAAAAAACATGTATAAGGGAAAGCAAAGGAAAAGGTAAGTGAACCAACAATGCACTAGCTTAAAGGAACCTATTTAGAGAATAAATGGCGAACCTTTCAAACCCCTTTAAGTCTTTTGCATCATATGCGCAGACAAACTCCATTCATTCCTATGAATCTGTTTTGTACTGGCAAATACGAGTACAGATACTTGTGCTCAAGTACTCACTGATACTAGTTACTGAAACCTTTATGGTGAGATTTGAGCCCATACAAAATTAATGGGCTCATGCCACACTGCAAAGAATCTCATGTGATTTGTACAGGAATGCAATGTGATTCCTGTCCAGAGCACATGCGGTTTGCAGCATGTGTAAACCCAGGCTGAAGTCACTATGACAAAGCTGGGTTCACACAGGAGCGGTGTGGGAAACCGCATGTGATTGTGACAGGAATTGCACCGTAATCCTGTTTAAATTGCATGCAGTTTTTTATAGTGCGATATGAGCCCATTCATTTTGTATGAGCTCAAATCGCACTGCAAAATATTGGTTTTAGGTATTGGAGCATTTACAAATGTACAAGTACTCGTGCAAATGCTTAGTATCAGCACTGATACCGGTATCAGTGCAACCCTAGTACACGCTATTATTATTTTTTTCCAGCAAGCTGAACACTCCACTCATCTACTCATACAAGGTAGATTGGAGGAATCCCACCTCTTGGCTATTGTACTCTCACAGCAGGACTCTGCTGTCAGAATACAATGATCAGTTCTGCAGCCCGCAGATTGAAGGAGGTTTTCAAGCAGGACAAGAGAACAACTTCAGCTAGTTCTAGAACACCATTTACAATCTTCAGAAATCACCCCTAGGCAGCCAAGTTACTCATTATTGGCTGTGAACCAAGCGGCCATTGTGTACTGTGATCATTGTGATGACCAATCACAAATGTAAATAGTAATACTGGTGCACGCCGCAACCATCAAATATGTTTTTGTGTGCTGCAAAAACTTCTACTAGCTCCGACTCCTGCTCTGTGAAAGGGGGGACCGCGGTCGCATTTTGCCATCCTCGCCCTGGGCACTGAAATACCTTGTCCTGCCACTGATTGCAGGTATACATTATTCATTTTTAATATGACCATTTTTTTGCATTTCCTTGCCGTTTATACTTCTTAAGCCTGAAGAACTTTTAGTGAGACTATACAAGAAGTTTTTTTTTTTTTTTATAAAAGCCTAATATTTCAGAACAGTAATCTCCAATAGATAAAGATTTATATTGCTTCTGCTGTAGCTGGAAAATACAGTGAGACACATGTAACTAGATACCAGGCACATCAAATATGATTTACTGCCACTTTAGAAGAGAGATTAGCCAAGGTTAAGAGAACAGAGAAGCGCCAAATTTCTCCATGTAATAAATGTATGCCCAGTGAGCTTATTAACCTAAATGGCTTGTCACATAATGTTTGTACTTTCCAAAGCATGACTGAGATATTATGGGCAATTAAGTCAGGATAGAACAATTCTAAATTATTTGTCTACGTGTGCACTTATTAAAAGCTGGCGTCCAGTGGAGGATTTCAGTGCCAAGGGATTTTTGTTAATAAAATCCAGTCCTAAGGATCTAATAAAGATCATAAGCATGAGTTAAAAGATACAGGTCTGTGCTCCTTAATAACTCTCATTAATACCTAAATGTATAAGTTCTGAAGATTCCATTGTAAGAGCAAACTGACAGACCAGTGAGCTATGGAATGATATACACTAATGCCGCGTACACACGATTGGGCATTTGCCCGGCCAAAAGCACATCGGAATTCAGACAGAATTTAATCGGAGTAAAATAGAACATCTTCTATATTTAAACTCTGATGGAATTTATCGGAATTTCCGATGGAATTTCTCCGATGGGGCATACACACGGTCGGAATTTCTGATGGAAAAAGTCCGTCTGAGTTTTTCCATCGGAAATTCCGATCGTGTGAACGGGGCTTTAGTCCAAATAGCCCAGGTGAGTTGCTAGTAACAAAGTGTTATCACTCTTAAGACTTTGAAGGACCACTGTTGTGACGGATGCCATTTAAAAAGAAAATAATACACTAAATACTAATAGTATTAACTATTGACAGATATCAAAATACAACATTTTTCACCATAATGGGCCTTTAACATTTTGTAAAGTCCTATTATATTTAGTTGATAGAGAGCAAGTAAAAATAGGGAAAGGAAAATGACTGTAGGTGGCCAGCTATTGTAGACCTGGAAGCCTGAAGCCAAGGAGAGGTGTCAAGCAGTTTCCTCTGTCCGGTATTTGTGGATTGATGGAACCACTGGTGTCCCTACTCCTTTTGCAATGCTGCAAAGATAAGTGAGACTCTTGGGGTCTGATGTGGATGTTTGGGCTTAAACAATTGTAACTGGGTTGCGTAAAAGGAGCATTTAGTATACTCTTGCCCTCAAATTGATTTTGCATTTTAGATATTTGTAGAGTGTGTTGCTTACAGAAGCATAAAGCATACTCCGTCCAGAAAAAGGAAATTACTTGTGAACATTTCTTTCCATTTATGACTGATTTATCTTAGAATGTTTATAGGTGGCAGTCCTTCATGATTCTTCTTCAATTTTATAGCAATCTGTGTGTAATATCCAGGTACATAAGAGAAATGTACCAGTAGTTATGTCCCTACATGGGAATCTTGGTTATTGGCCTTGTGCTTAGCTGTCCTTGAGCTTACTTGAGAACGTTTTAAGCAATTCAAACAGCTGCATCTTTGAATATTTACTCAATATATACCCCCATTTTCTCCTGATATAGCAGACCTAGCTGTCTGAGAAACAAGAGTCGTCTACATCCTACCAAATACTCAGAATTACAATATGGAATATACAACAGTATACGGCACAGACATGTTTTTAATAAAAGTTTATTTTGTTGATTTATGCAATTAGCAAGGTGGTTGTGTATGGAGTAAATAGAAGTATAAGTAATGTTTGCATAATACATGATTCATCACAAGATTTTTTTCACATATTTTTATAGAAAATGATTTATGTATATTTTGGAATACAAATTGGATTTTGTTATTTTATGTATGCTGGTATCTTTAGAGTCTGATCTTTTGTTACTGGATTATTTGTACACATAAGGGTGTGGTGCTATACTAGCTCCTTATATTTGATATTTCTCCAGGTTTTGGAAGCTTTACAATTTTCCCTTCCAAAATCCCAAACTTATCCATGTCATGCTATGGATAAAGGATGAAGGGGGTAATCCACAAAAGGGATACGCCGGCGTATCTACTGATACGCCGTCGTATCCCTGTTTCTATCTATGGAACTGATCCACAGAATCAGTTTACCATAGATAGGCAGAAGATCCGACATGTGTAATTGAATTACACTGTCGGATCTTAAGGATGCAATTCTAGGCCGGCCGCTAGGTGGCGAGGCCATTGCGGCCGGCCTAGAATATGCAAATGAACACTTACGGCGATCCACGAACGTCGCTCTAAATCTACGTCGTTTACGTCGAGTTACGCTGCGTAAAACTAGGGCTGAGCCCTAGTTCTCTTAAGCCATGTTAAGTATGGCCGTCGTTCCCGCGTCGAAATTTAAATTCTACGTCGTTTGCGTAAGACGTTCGTGAATGGCGCTGGACGCCATTTACGTTAACGTCTAAGCAAATGACGTCGGAGCGACGTCAGTTAGCGCAATGCACGTCGGGTAAGTTACCCGACGAAGCATGCGCAGTACGTCCGGCGCAGGAGCGTGCCTAATTTAAATGGGACTCGCCCCATTAGATTCGGCACGCCTTGCGCCGGACACATTTAAGTTACACCGCCGCAAATTTCAAGGTAAGTGCTTTGTGGATCGGGCACTTAGGGAGAAATTTTGCGGCGGTGTAACTTAAATCGGAAGATTTAAGTTGTGCCCGATATTTGTGGATTTGGCCCGTAGTGTAGGAAGAAATGTAAATTCCAGGACATAAGGCTTTTGGTGTATAACTCCTACTGATTATTCTTAGGCCGAGTACTCACGAGCAAACATGTCCGTTCGAAATGTCCGACGGGCTGTTTCCGGCGTACAAGGCTGTTTTTTCATTTGGCCCGCTGGCTTGTACACACCAGCGGACGATATTTCCCTGCGGACCTGAACGCGTGCACGTAATCCACGTTTGACGTCACTATAAAGGGAAAGGCCAAAGTCAATGGCGACGCCCTCTGTTCCGCTTTTGCTAGTTACGGCTTTGCTCGTGTTAGTGAAGGTTTGGTTAGAGCTGATTCGCGCTTCTCGGTCTCCAGGCTTTAGCAGGTAGTATTTTCTCGTTCAGTGCGTGTGCTTGTGGGTACGTAGTTGGCATTCGGGTACAGGCGTGCAGTTCGTTCTGCTTAGCAGATTCGTACTGTGCGTTCGTATCTGTGTGTCGTGCGTTCTTTGCAGGTACCACTGGATTTGATTGTGCTTTCTGTTGGAGTGTGTTCTTGACTGACCAGCCGGCCGGTTTGAAGCCATGATGGAGCAGCAGCGTCAATTTTCGCGAGTTGGTGCTGTTTATGGGATGGCTGCTGGATATGTTCATTATTCCAGTACTTTGGCCAGAAACAGGGGGCGGAGGCGTTTCTGGACCAAGAATTGGTTGCGCCAGCGTGACCAGTTCTCACATATGCCTCTGCTTAGGGAAATCCAGGAGAATAATCCTAATGACTATAGGAATTTTCTCCGCATGACGGACCCCGTATTCAACAGTCTGCTGGATCTTCTGTCCCCCTATATCACGAGGCAGGACACTGTGATGCGCCAAGCCATCACGGCCGAGCAGAGGCTTATTGCCACGTTGCGGTACCTGGCGACTGGGAGGAGCCTGCAGGACCTCAAGTTCTCAACAGGCATCTCTCCGCAGGCGCTTGGGGTCATCATACCGGACACGTGTGCTGCCATCATTAAAGTTATGCACGAGGAGTATATGAAGGTAAGTTTCCTCATTTTAACCTCACAATGTGTCTTTAATAATGTGGCAAACTAACTTTTTATTTTATTTCCCAGATATGCTGTGTGTTTAACTAACGTTCCCTTTTCTCACTATGCATGTTGATATCAGCTTTTACATGTTCTTTTTATTTTGGCCTACCTGCATATTTTGATCTTACCCAATATTAACCTGTCCAGCATGCTATCTTCGGGCCAACCCCCACCATGCCACTATTTTTTTATTTTTTTGGTTTTCTAAAAACAGTTTAAACACCCCCCACCCCCCCTTCAAAGTGTTTTTGTCCCCATCAGAGGGCTGTGGAGTCTCTTATTAATTAATTGGCCCTATATATTTGTGCCCCGAAATTCTCCCTTCATAATTTGCAAATGCTATTTAAAAAATGTAAAGTTGCACAAGGATGCTTGTATGATTATGTTTGCAATGTTTATGTGCCAAAGTACTAAATCTCTTTTTTTGTTTGTCCCCACAGCTACCCTCCACACCACAGGAATGGCAGTCTGTGGCTTCCCAATTTGCCGAGCGGTGGGATTTTCCTAACTGCGGTGGAGCAATAGATGGGAAACACGTCCGCATTGTGCCCCCACCCCACTCGGGGTCCTACTATTATAATTACAAGGGTTATCATAGTATCGTGTTGATGGCGGTGGTGTCGGCACAGTATGAGTTTCTATATGTGGACGTGGGGAAGAACGGCCGGATGTCAGATGGGGGAGTGTTCGCACGGACTGATTTCTATGATCGTCTCCAAACTGGTGGTCTGGCATTGCCACCAGATGAAGATAATGTGGAAGGACTTCCGTTTGTGTTCCTAGCGGACGAGGCTTTTGGCCTTGGACCTCACCTAATGCGGCCTTTTCCCCAGAGGACCCTCACCTCAGAGAGGAGTGTGTTCAATTTTCGGTTGTCCAGGGCTCGGAGGGTAGTCGAGAATGCCTTTGGGATCCTCAGCAACCGGTTCCGCCTGTTCCTGACATCGATACATTTGGCGGAATATAAATTGAACACCGTTATATTTGCCTGCTGCATTTTGCACAATTTTCTACGCAGGCACTCCCAGACGTACCTAGCCTCCATGGGCTCTGAGGCAGGACTACCCTCAGAGAACATTCCTGGCCTGGACACTGGTCGCGCTGGCTTGGCCCCCCAATCTGCTCGTGAGGTACGCGACAAATATGTTGAGTACTTCATGGGTCGGGGGGCCATTGCTATGCCAGATCATATTTCTTTCTAATTCGGCCCCCAAAGAAAGGAATATTCTCACAACTAATAAATAATTAGACCATTGGACTTTATACAGTTGTTTGTCATTACTGCTTTTTCTCTATTTTTCTGTCTTCCAGGTTATCTCCAAAAATAGTGCACTTCTAGTGCCAGATTTACTTACTCAGATGTATTAACTAACCACATTTGCACATTATTCACTCATCTACTAACTGGGTATTCAGTCTAGAAATAAGAAGCCACTCTTTTTTCTGCTTTTGATGTCTCATTTTTTTTTTTTATTTTAGTCATTTTTTAACAAGAAATGTGTATTTTTAGGCAGAAAACATTTCCTGCAAATTCTTGAGACAAAATATTGGCTTTTAATTATTTATTTTTTTGTCTTTATTGACAGTGATTATCAATAATAATGATCGAAACACAATGTAAGAATAATTTCACTGAAACTATACGCAAGAATTTTTGGGCTTGTCATTTGTTTGTGTCTAATTTTTTTAACAAGATTTTAACACAACACAAAACATTTTTTTTTTTTTACAAAAATTAGTTAACTTCTTTCTTTAGGTGAGATTTATTGTTCGTTTTGTGATCTGAAAATGGAAACATTTACAAACCAAAAAAGATCAACACCAAACAAAAATTTAAAAAATGAACAGCAGTCAGTCATATGGATGGTGTGCTTTCACACTGGAACACGCCAAAATTTCTAAATGCACACATTCAGTGAAAACTCGCCAAATGTCATTGGTTAAACAGACAAATGGCCACATGTGCTATCTGACATCATGGGTGATCAATGTCTGTGTTTTGTGGGAGCAAACCCTTCCTCTCAACTACTTGAGGATCGAGGAGGGGTTTGTACCCACAAAGCACAGACAATAGATAGTCTGTGATGGCAGCTAGCACATATTGGCACACTGTGTGTGCATTTAGAAATTTTGGCGTATTATAAAGTACAAAAATTAAAAAGGGTTTTGTGGGCGGGGGATGGGCGGGGGATGGGATTCTGTGGTTCAGTCTTTGACACGGCCCATCATGTCCATGATATTTTTGTAATTTTGGTTGATGACTAGCATCCTTTGTCGCATGTTCTCCATTTCCGTGCTACACTCTGAAATGACATTTCGCACATTCTGCTCCATGACTAGCATCCTTTCCTGCATAATGTCCATTTCCGTGCTGCACTCCATTAGTTGCTGTATAATGATAGAAGCACTTGCACGTGAAAAATGTGCTACTCCATCTTGATCCCCTAAAAAGAAACAAATTGGCATTCAAAATATGTAAATAATTTCCAGCCTATCTGCATATGTTTGGCCCTATTAATATAGGGGTGACACTGACCTGATGGCCTGATAATTTCCACATCCCCAATTTCTTCATCTTCTATCACTCCTCCTTCTTCCACCACCTCCCCATCATCTTCTATCACTCCTCCTTCTTCCACCACCTCCCCATCATCTTCGACTCCTCCTTCATCCATCAATCCACCTTCTTGCAATTTGCCAAATTGTTCTTCCGCCACTTGCCCTTCATCTGATATAAATTCTAAGTCCAAAATAACTTCTTCCTCCTCTCTTCCTTCCTCCTTTCTTCCTTCCTCTTCTCCTTCCACATCCTCTTCTCCTTCTACATCCTCTTCTCCTTCCACATCCTCTTCTCCTTCCACATCCTCTTCTCCTTCCACATCCTCTTCTCCTTCCACATCCTCTTCTCCTTCCACATCCTCTTCTCCTTCCACATCCTCTTCTCCTTCCACATCCTCCTCTCTTCCTTCCCCAGCCTCCTCCTGCTCAACATGTGGAGGTGTTTGATTTTCCGGGTGTCTGGCCCTCTCTGCCTCCTCCAATTGCTGGCGTCTTCTTTCCCCTATAAGAAATAATAAAAAACAAAAGGTATACTCATCAGCACACTGATATTGGATATCATAAATCGCACACATTGCATAGACGATACATTTATGATGATTTTTGGTTGTTTATTCTTTCAGCAATCCTCCATTTTTGGCGTAGTTCTAGGCCAAGCTCTGATCCTGCCCCTTTTTTGCAAAGAAGTGACACAAATGGATGTCCCCCCAAAACATTAATTCTCGTCGACCCTCCAAATAAATATACTTTGATTTTTGAGACACAGGTGCTTTGCATTTCAAGATGTTAAAACATCAGCTTTATTTGCATTTTGGAGAATGAATCTTGTTTGCCTGTCACATTCACTCAATTTAATTTCTGTGATTTTGCTATTCAACAATGTTGGAAAACCAAGTTTGGGGCCAGTCAGCCATGTCCAGGTGTGTTGTTCCTGGAGTAACGTCACATTTTTGCTAAACAATGTCATATTACGCGTGTTTACTATTTCACAAAATTTGTTTAAGGTTGTTATTTGACATAAACACAATACAGTATCTACACGTGTTCAAAAGTAAAAGCAGGCCAAGGAGGCAGATGTGAAAAAATACATGTCAACACATTATTGCAGACATTCCCCCCCCCCTTAAATAATATGGACTTACTTTTACGCAGAATTTTGAGGATCTTCTTCATGTGATGTGGCTCCCTCAATTTTAAATCGGACCAACGCTTCCGTAGTTGCTCCTTTGACCTGGTGACACCAAACATTCTCCTCATTCTCCTTGCCACCTTGTCCATTATGTGTGACTTCCTACGGTTCGGTGTTTTGTAGGGCCCACATTCACCATCATAATCCTTCCTCCTCATGATGTAAACCAACTCCACCATTTCTTCGAACGCCATATTAGTGGCTTTATATCTTTTAGGCCTGGATCGGGACGGTCCAGCCTCTGTCCCTTCACTTGCGCCATGAGAGCTCCGTGCCCGCTCGTGTGACATCGCCATCTTTCCTTCCCACAGAGATTAGGGGCGTGGAAACGAGGAAATGTCCCGTCAGGGGCGGAGATGAGGGCGGGGATTATTGCATATGCGGAGTGTCGCGAATGCCAACAACGTATTGACGTAGGTTACGCGGAGAATATTCGCGCGATTCCAGAACCTACACAGTTAACGCCATATTTACTTTTTCAATTGATTAGGGGCATGGCAAAGGTGACGAGGGCGGCGTTTCATACATACGCGGAGTGGATAAAAGGCGCTTGACGTGATTACGTAGGTTACGTGTTAATTCAGCGAGCGGAAGAAACGAGGATTGTGAGAGAGGCAGGTAAGAAATTTAAACATGGGATCAGCAGCGGGCTCTAAAATGTAGAGCAATGGGATGGGGGTTTGGTCTGTTGGTTGCACAGTTTTATTAAGCTATTATGTCTCTTGGATACCAGAATGTGATTTTCATACCCAAATGCTTTTGTAGACATCACAAAATAGAGAGATCAAAAATGCTGTGACTCATTAGTAATTATGTAGGGTGTATTCAGATCAGGCCAAGTATTGTTCTGTGTTGGTTGGACAGAGGTCATTAGGAAGTTTCTTTCATGTAATCAATGCTGAGGGGCAGGATATCTACACATGCAATAGTGCCTTGATGAATGCTGTCATTTGTAAGAATTGTGTATGGTTGTAGATTTATATTATTTCCTGCAATGTAACCAAAGGGGCGGCATGTTAAAAAAAAATGTTAGCTAAAACCAACCAATGGGGCAGAGCTGGCCAGCATTTTCAAAACAAGAGACACTGTGTTTGTATTTCTATATAGGTACTACTTTTTTAACAACATATTCTATCAATGTAAATGCTGAGGCTTTTTTTAATTGTGTTTTTGGTTTCTTTTCATTTTTTCTATCTAGAATAAAAAAAATAAAAAAATAAATTCACAATGGATCTCCTGCAGAGCCAAGACATTATCCAGCATTTGCTGGATAAATTTCGGGAAATGCCCATCCTGTGGGATTCAAAGCAGGACCATTACCACAATAAGGACGTACGAGCGGCAGCACTTGAACAGCTAGCAGCATACATGAGGACATGGGTGCCAGAATGCAGTGCCAACATGGTGAAGGATAAACTTGCCAACCTCAGGGGCACATATAGGAGAGCGTACAAAGCTCACCAAAAGCAGCTAAGATCTGGAGCAGCAGCAAGACCACCAAAGGAACCCAAGCTGTGGTATTACAACCAGATGTCATTTTTGCGGGATCAACTGGAAGGCAGGCCATCAATGTCGAGTCTGAATCCCAACCTTTCCTCCACGCTACCTCCCAGCGGGACTTCCCCAGATCACCACAGCCCTGCAGAGTCGGATGAAGAGGGCCTGGCTGACAGAGAGGCAGATCTGCGCCTCTACGATGATGAGGTATAGTAGTTTCATAACTATTTATGTAATAATATTAATTATTGTTTGATTCTTGACTTGATATTGGTTAATAAAATACAAGCTGGGAAGTAAAAATCTAAAATCGTGGGCAAACAAATAGGTGTCAGGGATGACAACTGCAGGGGTCAGAGGGTGAGTCTGTTTTCAAGTTTAAATTCAAGGCAAAAAATAAGATTCAAGCATGAAAATGTGAGTGAGTATATTCCTAAATATATTACAACATGTCCCTTTTTTTTACACAGGAAGAAGAGACCAGCCAGGAGGTGGCAGATCCTCTCCTCACTGACAGCCAGGCCGAAGGGGTCAGTGGCAGCCAGGAGGAGGCCGGGCCCAGTGGCGTTCAGCAGCTCCCCAGGACAACCACCACCAGCCAGGCTCCTCCACTTTATATTAGGCCACCAGGCCGTAAGAAGAAATTGGGGGCAGTGGAGGAAGCCAGCCTGAAAATGATTCAGGAGGCGAGTGCCATCATGAGGGCCCCCCTCAACCCCACTGAGGCCTACAGTGCCTCCGTGGCACATGACCTGAATCAAGGCACGGAGGAGCAGAGGCAACTGGCAAAGGGCGTGATCAACCAGGCCCTTTGGTGGATGCAGAGGGAGCTGCTGACCCCAGACACTGGGCTATGTGACCCGGCCCGGCTTGCTGAACACCATTCTCCTGCTGCCACATCATCCCCACCTGCAAGGGCCCAGGGAAGACCCGCTGGAAGGCAGCCTGGAAGGAAGGTTGCAAGGAAGAGGAGACGTTGATGCCCTGCCTTCCATTTGATCCCCCACAAATGGCATCTTGTTTGGACTACCACAGCTTGGGTTGCTTTGGTTATGTGCTGCTGCTTCAGATTTTATTTTGTGTGCTTCCTGAGGTTGGCTAGTTTATCCTTCACCATGTTTGAAATGCAAGTTTGCATGTATGTTGCTAGCTGTTCAAGTGCTGCCATTCTGTTTTTGATCCTTTTTATAATTTGCTCAAATAAAAGCCTTTTTGTTGATTTGAAAAACGTGCCTATTGTTTGTAATACTGTGGGTATTATTTTAGGCATCAAACATTACAAATAAATAAAATGATTAATCTAAAATATTCACTAACTCATGTGGGGGAGGGGGGGGGTCATTTGGTGTGCCAACATGGTAGACAATTTAAACAACCTTCAACAAAATCATGTTAAATATACAAACAAAAGCTAAATCAAAACTATTTCCTATTAAAATATTCTAAATGGTGACATAACTATAAACACCTAAAGAAAGTGGGAAAGATAACCATTAAACATTAAAAGCAAAAAAATTGAAATGTGGAGGACCACTAAAAATATGATACGTCGGGCCAATAAAAGTTTGCAAAAATCTTACTACATCACAGCTAACAAATGTCACTTTTCAGTATGGAACAACTCAGTTGAAATAACATGAGCTAAATAACTGATTAGTTATAGCAAGAGAAGAATGAAGAAAACGACGGCATCAAGCATTGGTTATTGTGTGTTTTGCTTCAGTGTTCTATTGCTAGAATTAATCTTTCTATTGACGAATGTGCCATATCCCAAAGAAACGTGAGTTTTACCTGAACGAGCGCTCCCGTGGCCTCATTTAGTCTGAGCATGCGCGGGGTTTTTGTACGTTGGTTTTGTGTACTCACCACCAAACATGTACGTTCGGACAGGATTTGAGCGGACGGTTTTAAAACAAGTTTGGAAATAAATGTCTGCTGAAAAACGGCCCGGCGGGCAAATGTACGGTGAAATTCTGTACGCTCGTAACTACACACGACCAAACATGTATGCTGAAACTGGTCCGCGGGCCAGTTTCAGCAAACATGTTTGGTCGTGAGTATGGGGCCTCAGACTCACTTTGATCAAAATATAATTTTATCTTTATTTTACAGGTGTCTTATGAGTCCAGAAAATGCTGATCCTCAATTCAACTTACAATACAGAGGTCCAATTAGCATGAAGGGCAAAACAGACCCAATGCAAGTCTGGTTTTTATCCAGGAAGACAACAGATGTAGAGGTACGACTAATATGGGTGTATGACTTTGCTTTTCTAAACATTTCACATATTTCAGGTTTGATATAATTTGGGCTAGTAAACCATTGTCTGTGATTCATACAGTATGTCTAAATATTCAGATGTGCTTTTTTTTTCAGCATCATACATACAAGCAGTGTTTATACTGACAGACAGAAAGATGTACTGTAGATCTTTATATGATATGGAGATTTATAAATATCTTATATTTTTCTTATAACTATATGTACAACACAAGATTTCTTTCACTAGACTCTAAAGAGTCACACACTGAGTATATTGACTGCTCACTATGAAACAAGATATAATGCGAACACTAGTTTTTACTTTTTAAAGTTTTGAATAGAGCAGGGAAGAGTTAGAATTTGTTGAGTCTTTTTTTTTTCCCCACCTCCCTCTGAAGATTTTTACTTACTTCCTGGCCCTGTGACACCTATGTAGGAAATGATGGGGACAGTGGTCACCTAAGTAAGCACATATATAGCCAGATTCACAAAGAGTTACGCCGGAGTATCAGTAGATACGCCGATGTAACTCGGAATCTAAGCCGTCGTAAGTTTAAGTGTATGCTCAAACTGAGATACACTTAAACCTAGCTAAGATACGACGGCCTGCGCCGTCGTAACTTAGGGTGCAATTTTTCCGCTGGCCGCTAGGTGGCGCTTCCGTTGAGTTCAGCGTAGAATATGTAAATGACTAGATACGCCGATTCACGAACGTACGTGCGCCCGTCGCAGTAAAGATATGCCGTTTACGTAAGGCGTTTTCCGGCGTAAAGTTATTCCAACAAATAGCTGGCCTAGCCAATGTTAAGTATGGCCGTCGTTCCCACGTCAAAATTTGAAAAATTTACGTCATTTGCGTAAGTCGTCCGTGAATGGGGCTGGACGTAATTTACGTTCACGTCAAAACCAATACGTCCTTGCGGCATACTTTGGAGCAATGCACACTGGGATATGTACACGGACGGCGCATGCGCCGTTCGTAAAAAACGTCAATCACGTTGGGTCACCAATCATTTCCATAAAACACAACTCCCCCATTCTCATTTGAATTAGGCGTACTTACGCCAGCCCCATTTACGCTACGCCGCCGTAAGTTAGGAGGCAAGTGCTTTGTGAATACAGTACTTGCCTCTCGGACTTAAGGCGGCGTAGCGCAAATACGATACGCTACTCTGCCTTAAAGATGCGGCTCCCTACCTGTATCTGGCTAATTCTGTTTTCCTCCCACACTTCAAAGACATGCTGGTAGGTTAATTGGCTCCTGTTTACATCGGCCCTAGTGTGTGTATGTATGAAAGTTAGGGGACATTAGATTGTAAGGTCCTTGAGGGCAGGGACTGGTGTGAATGTACAATATATGTGTAAAGCGTTGTGTAAATTGATGGTGCTATAAAAGTATATGTAATAAATAATACATATATAAATAAATAAGCAATAAAAAAATTCAAAACTTCCTTGATACTGTATATGAAAATATTCTGTTTCTCTTTCAAGTTTAAAGTATTACTTTGAAATAGTCTTTTAATTTAGCTTATGTGAACTGCCTTACTTTCACCACATGGTGTAGAGCATATAGGATGGATAGATATAAGTGGCAGTTAATAAGACAGGAATGATTATTATGAATTTAAATGTATTTAAATTATTATATTTCTGCGTGCTATTGACTTATTTCTTGCTAATTTAATACAAATGTATGTATTTATTTTATTGAAAATAAACTTAAATTTGAATGAAAAAAAAAAAAATTCAAAATATAGTACTTCTAAACCTTCCAAACAAAATGTGTTTTGTTTATGTTCCTATTGGACAGATTTAACAATGCTTTCCATCCACTTTCTGTCCACACATGGCATGATGGGAAATATAGCAAAAAGTGACATAAAAACCTGAGAGGCTCTAAATTTTCCCAACTCAATCCAAAACAAACAAAAAAACATTTGCCAAAAGTTGGGCTTTATTATTTTGCAGTGATATTTAGAGTGCCATAATCCATAGAGTTGATTTACTAAAGCAAAAAGGCAGCTCACTTTGCAAAGGAAGTTGAATTTTGCAAGGTTAATTTTCTTTTGGCTGCTTTCACACTGGGGCGGTGGGTCCCTTAGCGGTAAAGCCCCACTAGTTTTAACGGTGCTTTACCGCTGTTTGAGCTGCGTTTTTTGACCGCTAGCAGTGCACTTTTAACCGCCGCTAGAAGGGGTTAAAAGCGCCCGAGTTTTGGTGCTTCATAAGCGATTTTCAGGCACTTTGGAAGTGCCCATTCATTCCAATGTATAAAGCGCTCCTAAACCGCCCCAAAGATGCTGCTTGCAAGTCTTTTTTCCCCGTTCCACAAGCACACCACCCCAGTGTGAATGCACTCAGGCTTTCACACTGGGGAGGCATGAGAGGCAGTCTTCGGGCTCTTTACAAGCGGTATTTCTAGCACTAAAACGCCTGAAAACTGCCTCAGTGTGAAAGTAGCTTTAAAGCTTAGTGAATGTAGTGAAATTTCACTTTGTAAAGAATAACCAATTTCACTTTGTAAAGAATAACCAATCTCGTACAAGGAAAATAAAATAAAAAAAGCAGGATTTTATGCACATAATTGGATGTTGGCAGGCAGCAAAGCTTCAATTCAAGAACTAAAAAAATGGGAAAAATGTACTTGAAAAGTGAACAGTCTTCTTGTCTTTAGTAAATCAACCCCCATATCAGTTAATACGGTTTAGTTGGTAAAGTAGTAAGATCAGTAAGCAAGAGATGGTATTGTTTTTTTTTGTTTTACTGTATTATTGAATATCTGAATCTTGTATATAGCCATTTAAAGTGTGAGAAGGCTATCATTAACAAGTGAGTAGACTAGAGGCTGGCAGGTGATGAGGGTAGTAGAAGGGAATTCTCTATTCTGTCTTCATTCTCTATTTGGCATATATATTGTTTAAAACAATAAAATGCTGTACTTAAAACCAAAACAAAAATGTGTTTCTTTCACTTTTCTTGATTTTGTTTATCATCCATTTTTCTAGGAATAAATATTCCGATTTTGGAGAAGTTAAGAGTCCAGGAAAACGACGAAGTATTGTACACAGAGGACAACTGTTCTGACTGACCACATTTTTGTTTCAGCTATACCAACCCACCTGGGAGCTGAACTTGATTATTTTTGTTATATATACAGATTTGTAAATGTGTTTACTGTGAATATTTTGTTAATGTTTGATGTTCTTTGCCCTGGAGGCAACATATTATTTGTATGCTCAGTAATTATGAAGCCTGTAAAAAATGTGTATAATGTTTCACTAAGCAATGTTTAAGTACCATTAACTAATAATTAGCAGTCTCTATTTATTATAATCATAAGTAAACATACAGTATATGATATGTTTTATGGTTGAAGTAAAATCTCAACTAAACTGTTAGTTTATTTAGCTAAATGCATTCTAGGTGCATCATAAATAAATGCTGTCTTAAGTATTACAGTTCACCTTTATTGAAAGCAGCCATGACCTGTCCCCTTCCAGCATGTTGTAGAGAAGGAACCTTGCTCTCTGTGTGGAAGCAATGGTGTCTCTGCAGAGGTCTGACATGTCCCCCTGCAGAGTCAAAGCTAGAGCTCTCCAATCAGCAAGGAGCATGAGCTTTTCGGATTGCAGAACTATAGGTCTGAAACAGCAGTGGTTGGGTTGGACCTCTACAGAGAGACCAATGCTTCGAGGCAGAAAGCAAGCATCTTTCTCTGCAGAATGCAAGTTGTGTGGTTGCTCTCCAAAGAAAATAAAGTGTAAGGCCTCGTACACACGACCGAGGAACTCGTCGTAAATGAAACATCGTTTTCCTCGACGAGTTCCTTGTCAGGCTTGTGGAGAAACTTGACAAGCTTGCTTTGCGTACACACTGTCAAGACCAAATCTCCTCCTTCTTAAACGCGGTGACGTACAACACATACAATGGCAGGGGAAGTTTGATTCCACTGGCACAACCCTTGGGGCTGCTTTTGCTAATCTCATGTTACTGCGTGTTAAGTAAAAGTTTGGTAAGAGCCGATTTGCACTTTTCAGTCTGTTACAGCGTGACAAATGTGCTATCTCCATTACAAACCCTACTTTTACCAAAGGTGCGCTCCCGTCTCATACTTTATTCTGAGCATGCGCGGGTTTCTTAGCATACACACAAATGTTTTTCTCTCGTCGAAGACCAGCCCGACGAGGAACACGATGAGGAAATTGAGACTCCCATCGAGGAAAAAGAGAACTTGTTCTCTTTTTTTCTCGTCGAGATCCTCGACAGTTTCCTCGATGAAAAACATACACAGGACCGTTTTCCTTGGTAAAAAAGTTCTGCCACCAAGTTTCTTGATGGATTCTGTCGAGGAAAACGGTCGTGTGTACGAGGCCTAAGACGTTGCACACCTTTTGTTATGATGAATCTGGATTATGCTTAGCCGATTTAAACTGGGGCAAAATACAAGCCCTGTGGCACATTTGTGCACGTGCAGAATCTAGGTTGGTGGTGGGGTGGGACCCAGATGTTCTCGCCTAGTGGTGAATGGCGGAAGTGCAGCACAATAAATGTTAAAAAAAAAAAAACGAATTTCCCGAGAGAAGATTCGTTTTATGATGAAGGTCTGCTTTAAGACCTGTATGTAGCCCTTCCTCATTGTGGTTTAGCCGATCAGGCATCAACCAGGTTACCAAAGATCTTTGGTATTGTGAATGCCCTTCAGCATCAGAATAATTTGTTTAAAAATATCCATTACATATATGTTAAATACACATAATTACACATTAGTTATTTTTATATGTCTAATAATGTTGGAGTTCTTTATATTAATAAAGCTTTATATATATATGATAGCAATATAGAATATGTGATACTTATTTTACTTAAAGCAGAACAAAAAGAGAAAAATCAGCAGTAAATTTATATAATCTGGAATTATAAGCTTCTCACTTTATGTACTGAATTGTGTGTTTTGCTAGGAGTTCTCCTAACAAGGCACCCTAGTCAGACTGTAGTAATATGTCACTAAATACTAGACATGGATTTTGACACACATAAGCAAAGGCTTGTAAATATTAATTAACAGAAAATTGGTATTTTTATGTATGTGTCATATAATAGTATGTCATATTTTAGGTCACATGTAAATCAAAACCTTCATATTTACCTATATTGTGCTATTTTTGTGCAAAATAAAGTGTTTCTTAATATGTATCTGTAACTTTATAATAGATATAGGTAAAGTAATAACTGTCTAGCTACTGTAAAACACTAGTGATACATTCTACATCATCCTGTACATTTTATGTAAATATTTTGTAAATTGTAATTCACCAAAATGTCTATTGTTACGAATAAATACAAAGTATTAATATTAATAATAGATTCACAATTTAATAACACTGTTGAAGCAGATCTGATGCATAGTTATTCTTGTGTTCAGGTTGGAGTCCTTGTAATTATAATATTGTTTGAATATATAATATAATTCGTTAGATATAAAACAATATCTCCAGTATTATCACTCATTCCAAGCTTCTTTGTTCTGTGGTGTCTCAAAAGACACGTTTTAAAGTGGCACGAAATAGCAAGCCAAGCCATCCTTCTGTGTCCTACAGATCATTACCTAAGCTGTGGCTGTAAGGAGCATGGCGCCAGAAAGAAGCTGCCCGCTTTTTATTTATTCCGGCTGTTGGTTATTATTTTGGAACTTTTTAATATGAGCTATAGTTAGCCAGCAGCAAGGTGGAGAGTAACTGTATTATGGAACGTTAGGTTTACCAACTGTGGAAAGCATTACTGTGTAGTGATACTGTCAACACAAATGAGCACTTAGACATGTAACAGTTCACTAATTAAAGTACATTTTTTGCACCAAATCTGTATTCGGTATTACTTTTTATGGAATATTAAAGTCTATGTATAGCCAAGATGTTTTTTGTTGTCTTTGTCTCATTATAAGGGATTTCTTTTTACTTTTAGTGTCAAGAGAAAGTGAGTGAAAACCACTAAAAGTGAGGGAAACTTACCTCCTATACCGTTGTCATCAAAACAGGTGTCTCTGTTGCAAGATTCATCTGCCTCTTGTTGGTGCCGTATTGCCCCTCCTCCCCTTCTTGGCCATAAACAGGGATAGAGGCATAAGTCCTTATTAGGCCATTCCTCATTTAAAGTCCCAAAATACAAAGGGCCAGATTCACGTAGCCGCGCGGCGGCGTAACGTATCCCCTTTACGTTACACCGCCGCAAGTTTTCAGCGTAAGTGCTTGATTCACAAAGCACTTGCGTGTAAACTTGCGGCGGTGTAGCGTAAAGCCGTCAAGCGCAAGCCCGCCTAATTCAAATGGGGCGTGTACCATTTAAATTAGGCGCGCTCCAGTGCCGAACGTTTTGCGAATGCTCCGTTTGAAAATTTTCCGCCGTGCTTTGCGCGAAATTACGGCGCCCCGACGTGTTTTTTGAACGGCGACGTGCGTAACGTAATTTCGTTTCCCAGACGTCTTACGCAAAAAAAAAAAATTAAAATTCGACTCGGGAACAACGGCCATACATTAACATGGATGGTGTAATTTTACACCATCTAAATATCACTCTTAACTTTACGACGCGAAAAACCGACGTAAGAGAATGCGACGAACGCGCGTCGTGGATCGCCGTAAACAGCTAATTTGCATACCCGACGCTGGAAAACTACGCAAACTCCACCCAGCGGCCGCCGGAGAATTGCACCTACGATCTGAAGGCGTACGAAGCCGTTCGCCTGTCGGATCTTAGCCAAAAGCCGTTGTATCTTTGTTTGTGAATTACAAATAAAGATACGACGCGGCAAATTTGAAAGTACGCCGGAGTATCAGCAGATACTCCGGCGTACTTTTTCTGTGAATCTGGCCCAAAATTTCTTTCAATCTTGTTGACAACTGAAAAATGTTGGATTTCCCACCACTTCCTGTCTTATGACAATGGTCACCAGGACAAATACTTGACAGGTCCAATCCTTCCCTACTCTTCCCAAAACTAACAAAACAAACTTACCTCATCCTTCGATTTTGCTTTTAAATGTCCTTATTTCTTCTGAGAAATGCTCACTTCCTGTTCTTCTGTCTGTAACTACACACAGTAATGCAAGGCTTTCTCCCTGGTGTGGAGAAAGCCTCTTGAGGGGGGAGGGGGCGAGCAGGAGTGTCAGGACGCCCACTAACACACAACTCCTTTCTCTATCTGCAAAGTAGAGAGTGTCCTGACTGGAAATGTTGGATTTTCCACCACTTGCTGTCTTGTGATAATGGTGACCAGGACAAATACTTGACAGGTCCAATCCTTCCCTACTCTTCCCAAAACAAACAAAACAAAATTGGTTAGAGTTAAAAGGGGTTGTAAAGGAAAAAAATTTTCCCTAAATGGCTTCCTTTACCTTAGTGCAGTCCTCCTTCACTTACCTCATCCTTCCATTTTGCTTTTAAATGTCCTTATTTCTTCTGAGAAATACTCACTTCCTGTTCTTCGGTCTGTAACTACACACAGTAATGCAAGGCTTTCTCCCTGGTGTGGAGAAAGCCTCTTGAGGGGGAAGGGGGCGAGCAGGAGTGTCAGGACACCCACTATAATAACACTCAAGTTAGCTACCAGTTTGAAAATATAATTTCCAGTATATACCAGTATTTTAAATAATAAACTTTTACTTATTTTTTACATACTGTGCTTTTGGCTGATGCTGACATTTATGCCAGTATGGACACTCCAGCCTCAGTGCCTTTCCCCAACATGTCTTCAAAAGTGCCACCTGAGGCAACACAGCCCTGCATATACCCTTATAATATTATTATTTAAACACTTGCCTACTGGGCACTTATACCCCCTTCCTGCCCAGGCCAATTTTCAGCTTTCAGCGCTGTCGCACTTTGAATGACAATTGCATGGTCATGCAACACTGTACTCATATGACATTTTTATAATGTTGTTCACACAAATATAGCTAAGTTTTCTCCTGATGTGCGCTGATGATGCTGCACTAATGGGCACTGATAGGCTGCACTGATAGGCACTGATAGGTGGCACTAATAGGTGGCAATGATAGACAGCAATGATGGACACAGATAGGTGGCGCTGATGGGGAGGCACTGATTGGCAGCACTAATGGGCACTGATTGGCAGCACTGGTTGTCACTAATAGGCAGCACTGGTGGGCACTGTTATGGCTACACTGATAATCAGGACACTGATAATGTGCCCTGTTCATTAGTGCAGATGTCCCCTTTAACACTAGCTCGTTACTGGCTCTCTCCTCTACTTGCGCTGTGACGGCATGAGGAAAGGAATGCCTATAACCAGCAAGTATGTTTACATTGTGATCAGCTGTAATTGGACACAGCCAGGGCAGGACTTAGGGTGGTGGGGGCCCCTGGGCTTGAGTGTTGAAGGGGCCCCCTGGAGCCGAGAATTGGGGGGGATCGAAGTTGTTGAGCGGGGGGGGCGAATTGAAGTTGTTGAGCGGGGGGGGAGCGCATTAAAGTTGTTGAGCGGGGGGGGATTTTGCAGTTGTTGAGGGGGGGAGTGCCTCTCACATGTGCCAACAGCCGGGGCCACAGACTGTCATTAGCCCGGCTGTCGGCTTTCTTCCCTTCAGCAGCCACAGTCCTCCACACACCACTCTGGTTCCTCCTGCTTCCGTGCTGCCTCCTCTTGCAGTGCGGGAAAATTAACCCTTTTGCGGGACTGCGGGAAGAAGCTGTCTGTGCGGGAAAGTCCCACAGAATCCGTGCGTGTTGGGAGGTATGCGCAGGGCCGCCATCAGGAATTTTGGGGCCCCTTGCACAGCTTAAGGCATGGGCCCCCTGAAGCAGAGAACCTAGGGGGGGTGGGGGTGCTGCCGCCTGAAATTGAGAAGCGTGGGGGCTGCCGCAAATTGAGAAGCGGGGGGCCTTTACAAAAAAAAGAAGAAATAAAGAAGAAAACAAATATATATATAAATATATGTAGCCATCCGGGGCCCTGGGGACCTCTGGGCCTTTTAATAAAAAGAAAAAATAAACCTCTGGGCCCTTTAATAATAAAAAAAAAAACATTTATAAAAATTACATAAAAAAAGGGAGGTTGCCAAACCCGGGGGCCCTGGGGACCTCTGGGCCCCTGGGAACCTCTGGGCCTTTTAATAAAAAATAAAAAAATAAACAAAAATAAAAAAATAAACATTTATAAAAAAAATAAAAAAGGGGGGGTTGCCACATGGGGCCCTGGGCACCTCTGAGCCCTTTAATAAAAAAAAAAATATATATATATAAAAAAAAATGTAATTTTTTTTAGAAAAAAATTAAAAAGGTGGGTTGCCATCCGGGGGCCCTGGAGACCCCTGGGCCCTTTAATAATAATAATAATAAAATATATATATATATATATATATATATATATATATATATATATATATATATATATATATATATATATATATACATATATATATATATATATATATATTATATATATAAAAATAAAAAATATATAAAAAAAAACATTTTTTTACAAAAAATAAATAAAAAAAAGGGGGGTTGCCGTCCGGGGCCCTGGAGACCCCTGGGCCCTTTAATAATAATAAAAAAAAAATATATATATATATATATATATATATATATATATATATATATATATATATATATATATATATATATATATATATATTATATATATATATATATATATTATATATATAAAAATAAAAAATATATAAAAAAAAACATTTTTTTACAAAAAATAAATAAAGAAAAGGGGGGTTGCCGTCCGGGGCCCTGGGGACCTCCGGACCCCTAAAAAAAAAAAAAAAAAAAAAAAAAAAATTTTTTTTTTTTTTTTTTTTTTTTAAAGGGGGCCCCCTATTGGGTGGGGCCCCTGGGCTTGAGCCCAGTCAAGGCCAATGGTAAGTCCGGCCCTGGACACAGCAGATAATGTGGTAAAGAGCTGCTGTCATTGGCTCTTTACCCCAATTGGTGAAGTGCTGTGTCCTAGGGACACAGCTAACCCCCGATCGCCGTGCATGCGCAGCAAGAAAGAGAGGATGTCATATAACATCCTCCCAGAACTACAGCGGCCCCGCCCAGCTGTCATTTCACTATACGGCAGGCGGAAACTGGTTTAACATAAAGATGAAGATCTTTCTACTAAGCCGGTTAACTACTTGCGGACCAGCTGCCGTCATTCTACGGCGGCAGGTGGGCTCTCCTGGGCGAGAGCCCGTAGCTATACGGCGGCTCTTTGAGCGGCCACTAGGGGCGCGTGCGCGCCGCCGGAGGCGCGCCCCCCGCTCGCCCCCGACTCCTGTGCGTGTGCCCGGCAGGCTCGATCGCTGCCGGGCACCCGCAATTGCTCGTTACAGAGCGGGGACCGGGAGCTGTGTGTGTAAACACACAGCTCCTGGTCCTGTCATGGGGGGAAATGTTGATCTTCTGTTCATACAATGTATGAACAGAAGATCAGTGTTTCCCCTAGTGAGGCCACCCCCCCCCCACAGTAAGAACACACCCAGGGACATACTTAACCCCGTCCCCGCCCCCTAGTGTTAACCCCTTCACTGCCAGTGGCATTTTTATAGTAATCCAATGCATTTTTATAGCACTGATCGCTATAAAAATGCCAATTGTCCCAAAAATGTGTCAAAAGTGTCCGCCATAATGTCGCAGTACCGAAAAAAATCGCTGATCACCGCCATTACTAGTAAAAAAAATATATAAAAAAAAATGCCATAAAAATACCCCCTATTTTGTAAACGTTATAACTTTTGCGCAAACCAATCAATAAACGCTTATTGCAATTTTTTTTTTAGAAAAATATGTAGAAGAATACGTATCGTCCTAAACTGAAGAAAAAAAATGTTTTTTTATATATTTTTGGGGGATATTTATTATAGCAAAAAGTAAAAAATATTAATTTTTTTCAAAATTGTCGCTCTATTTTTGTTTATAGCGCAAAAAATAAAAACCGCAGAGGTGATCAAATACCACCAAAAGAAAGCGCTATCTGTGGTTAAGTGGGGGTTAAGTGGTTAAGAACAGGTGTTAAAGGGAACATTTTTTGGAGGCTGCCGTTGCTGCAACTCATTTTGAAAATGCAAGTTGCTTCGATGTGCAGAATCTTTAGTACATTTTGTGAAGATTTACTTGAATTATCCAGTCATGTGTAAAGATAATTCCTGTTCATTTACTTCATCTGCACATGATTGTTTATATGAAGTTTACATAACTCTTTAGTGGGTTAAGAGTCTCAGCTCCTTTTGAAAATCAAGTCCTCCGTGTCACTTACCTCAAACAAATATGCAAATAAAGACAACTGACTTTCCTGGTGTGCATATTTCTTCAAGGTAAGTGACTCAACCATTTTTCTGCTCATAGGCTAAATATAACTCAGATAATCAGTGATCGCCAGCAAGGGTTCCTCAATGGCAGCCCACTGTGTTTCTGAGGAAAGCCTAGCCGAACCTTCTTAATTCATTATGGTATTTCAGTCAGGCTACATATAAAATAATGAATATGCCACCTTTTTACTTTTCCTCTGCTAAGTTAGAGAACCCTGCTGGCAGCACTTAGAAAGTCAGACGGCTACTTTCACATGCAAGCAGTTACCCAGTTCCCTTTGCTAAATAATACTCTAATCACTAGCACTTCTCAGGGGGTAAAGCCTTGTATACACGATCGGATAATCCAACGGGTATTGTATGATGACAGGCTGTTGTCGGATAATCCGACCATTTGTATGCTCCATCGAACAATTGTTGTCGGATTTTCCACGGACAAATCTGGGATAGCATGCTTTAAAATTGTCTGCCAACAAATGTGTGTTGTTGGATTATCTGATCGTGTGTACACAAGTCCGTCACGCAAAAGTCCAACGTCCAATGCTCTCCATAACACATTAGCAGAAGCTGCCCAAAGCGTGGCTCTAAAGAACTGAAAAAACACATTGTTTCGTGTTTGTTGGCCGACAATTCGTAGCTGTTTGTATGCAATACAAGTTCATGGCCAACGCCCTTTGGACAAAAAGTCCAATCGTGTGTACAAGGCTTTAGATTGCTGTTTATTAGAGAAGTGTTCAGTGGAGTGTGTCAGACCGCAGGAGAGCTTGTATGTAAGAACAGCGCTCCGACTCTAGTATGTGCTGTGTATTTTAATCCTTGCTGCAGTACTTATCTAATAAAAAATAGGCTTTTTTTTTTACTGTATATGTGGTCTGACTGTGTAACAATTATGAATCTAGATTGTTCAACAGGGTTTAGTGGGAGTCCATCGCCTAAACACAAAGAAGGCTTTTAACCCCCCTGGCGGTATTCCCGAGTCTGGCTCGGGGTGGTATTTCATTACCAAAAGCGGTAACCCTGAGCCAGACTCAGGATCGCCTCGCAGCAGCCACAGGCATGGTTTACTTACCTTGTCCCTGGATCCTGTGATGCCGCCCTGCTGTGTGAGCGAGCGGGACCTCCTCGCTCAATTCAGTCCCTGTGTGCCGCCGAGCTCCATTCCCTGCGACGTTACGACGCACGGGGGCGGAGAACGGCGCCAAATTCAAAAAAGTAAATAAACACAATACATACAGTATACTGTAATCTTACAGATTACAGTACTGTATGTAAAAAATACACACCCCCCTTGTCCCTAGTGGTCTGCCCTGTGTCCTGCATGTACTTTTATATAATAAAAACCTTTCTTTCTGCCTGAAAACTGTAGATTGTCCATAGCAATCAAAAGTGTTCCTTTATGTCAAAAGTGGTTATAGACCAGCTAGAAAACAGCGATAATAAATTATAATCACTTGTAGAATTGAGCGATAGCGATTTGTGGGGAAATTCGTCATAAAAAAAAATGACAGCGACAATTCTGCAACTGAGCAAATTTCAGTGATTTTGAGTTGATTACATTATTGAATAATTTTTATTATAATTATATTATTATTTGTTATAATTATTTATAATTATTTATTATATTATAATTTATGATTTTGTTTTTCAAACGTTATCATACCCGGGATGCCTACTAGACTCTTGTTTGGACAGATTTAAGTGAGTTATTCCTAAGAATTACAGGCCTACTATGTAAAACGCCAAATTTCCTGGCAAAATAATGGTACCGCTTTCAGCACCTAAAATCTGAAATAATCATACCGCCAGGGAGGTTAAGCCTCATGTACACTGCTGCTGGTAAACGGACGTTTTGGAGCAGTTTGGCATTTTTTTCAGCTGCCCCTGAACTCTCCTCTATGTTATCTTATCAGTACATGTACACAGGGCCAATTATAGTTGTTTCTATGCAGTTGAGTTTAGAAGCATTTTTTGGAACGCAAAAAAAAAAATGGGTTCAGTAGATGTTCAGATGCATTTGAAACATCAAATGTAACAGCCTGTGAACGCTGCTAAACGCAGTAACTTGCGTTTAGCAGCGTTTTTTTTACCGACGTTTTTCATTTTAACCCCCAAAAAAATAGATTTTTTTTACAAACGCATCTAAACAATACTAAATGAGGCATGTAAACACGGCTAAATGGATGTTTAAAATCGTTCAGGAGAGGTTAAACAACGTCCCGTACATTAGGGCTTATGGTTTAGCAAATGTGTCATTAAGCTACCAACCATACCAATTCACAATATTTATGCTTTCTTGAAATCTGATTTTGCTTTGCAGAACATTCAAAGTTAATCAGCCCCTTATATGGCATATTGTATAATACCAAAAATACGTTAAATTAGGCACTGTGATTGAATTGTAAAAGCTTTGAAAACCTCAGTCCAAAAATATTTTTATAAATAGAAAATTACTATATGAATATTTAAGTCACAGATAAGCCAAATAATGACACTGAAGCCCTGTACACACGATCGGATATCTGATGGAATCTAATCCGATGGATCTTTTCATTGGATATCCGATGAAGCTGACTTTCATCAGTCTTGCCTACACACCATCGGTCAAAAATCCGACCGTGTCCAACGCAGTGACTTAGGCTGGGTTCACACTACTACACTACTTTCATCCTTCTTTGCTCTGTGTTCAATGTTTCCCTATGAGAGTGTCTTGTAGCATCCTACACAAGTCGGTCCGACTTTGAAAATGCTCCCTGTACTACTTTTGGTCCTACATTGATCCTACTTCAGGCCCATTGAATATCATTGAAGTCGGACCAAAGTAGTATCCTGTTCATGAAAGTAGGATGGATGTAGGACCAATGTAGGATAAATGTAGGACCGATGTAGCAGAGCAAAGTAGGATGAAAGTAGTGTAGTAGTGTGAACCCAGCCTCAAAACACTACGACGTGCTGAGAAAAATGAAGTTCAATGCTTACGAGCATGCGTCGATTTGATTCTGAGCATGCATGGATTTTTGACCAATGGACTTCCACACAGTTGATCGTTTTTTTCTATCGGTTTTTTATCCATAGGAAAATTTTAAAACATGTTTTACCGATGGAAAACAAACCGATAGGGCCCACACACGATCAGTTTGTCCGATGAAAACGGTCCATCGGTCTGTTTTCATCAGACAAACCGATCGTGTGTACAGGGCTTGAGAGAGATGCCAGTATTACCTTTGAATTATTTTTTTTTACTATAAAAAGAGCAATTGTATGAAGAAGTTGCTAAATTCAAAAATGCAAAAATCTAATTTCCAAAATTGTGTTTCATATGAAATGCATTTGTTTTAAACATAGCTTGCTTTGTTATTTTTCATGCACCTTTAATGTAATCACTTTGAGGCTTACAGTGTCTTGAAAAAGTATTCATACACCGTGAAATTTTGTCATATTACAACCAAAAACGTAAATGTAATGGAGTTTTGTCGGATAATCCTAAAACACACATTTGTTGGCGGACAATTTTAAAGCATGCTATCCCACATTTGTCTGCGGAAAATCCGACAATTGTCCGATGGATCATACAAACGGTCGGATTTTCCGACAACAGCCTGTCATCACACAATTCCTGTCTGATAATCCGATCGTGTGTACAAGGCTTTAGTTTAACCACTTGCCGCCCGCCAATGACAGATTGACGGCGGCAAAGTGGTTGTAGAATCCTGACTGGACGTCATATGACGTCCTCAGGATTCTGAGCCGCTGCGCGCCCCCGGGGGCGCGCATCGCGGCGATCGTTGTTGCAGGGTGTCAGTCTGACACCCCGCAACACCGATCTAGGTAAAGTGTCCCTCACGGAGACACTTTACCACGTGATCAGCCGTGTCCAATCACGGCTGATCACGATGTAAACAGCAAACGCCGGTAATCGGCTTTTCCTCACTCGCGTCTGTCAGACGCGAGTAGAGGAGAGCCGATCGGCTGCTCCTTTGACAGGGGGGGTTTGTGCTGATCGATTATCAGCACAGCCCCCCCTGAGGATGCCCACTGGACCACCAGGGATGCCCACTGGACCACCAGGGATTCCACTAGATCACCAGGGATTTAGATCAAAGGTATGCCACCCTAGACCACCAGGGATGACACATAATGGATGCCAATCAGTGCCACAATAGATGCCAATCAGTGCCCACAATGGGCATCACTGATTGGCAGGCATTGTTTGGCACTGATTGGCATCCATTAGTACAACACATTAGTTAGTGCTCATCTATGCCCATCCATGCCGCCTATCAGTGCCCATCCATGCCGCCTATCAGTGCCCATCCATGCCACCTATCAGTGCCCATAGGTGTCGCCTATCCCTGCCCATCTGTGCCGCCTATCCCTGCCCATCTGTGCCACCTATCCCTGCCCATCCATGCCACCTATCTGTGCCCATCTGTGCTACCTATCCGTTCCGCCCATCAGTGCCCATCCATGCCGTCCATCAGTGCCGCATATTGGTGCCCATCATCAATGCCACCACATCAGTGCCACCTCATCGGTGCCCATCAGTGCCACCTTATCAGTGCCAGTCAGTGCAGTACCATCAGTGCCCATTAGTGAAGGAGAAAACATACTTATTTACAATGTTTTATAATGGAAACAAAAAAAATGTATTTTTTTTCTAAATTTTTGGTCATTTTTTATTTATTTTTTGCAGAAAATAAAAATCCCAGAGGTGATCAAATACCACCAAAAGAAAGCTCTATTTGTGGGTACAAAATGATAAAAATTTAGTTTGCTAAAAATTGGTCTGGGCGGGAAGGTGTATAAGTGCCCTGTAAGGAAGTGGTTAAAACAGCATTAATAGGCACCGAAAATAACGAATAATTTTTCTGTGTTAATGTTTTTGGTTTAGCTATTCAAAACATCTGCCTGTCTGAAAAGAAAAGATTATTTTAGGGTGTATATTTGTAAATTAAATTTGGATTTTGTTTTCATTTTATTTTATGCAAAAGCAGCAAAGAAAGCTAGAGCAAAACCAGGCACTCAAGCACTGAGCTTTTATTGCTGGAGGTTTTGAGAGATATAAAAGGACAATGTGTGATCCAGCTTGCCGGTATCCACCCTTTGCTGAAACATGGACAGACTCTTTAATGCATCAAGTTTTGGAAGCTTTAAAAATATATAGACTAATGTATAGATTATTTACAGTGTGGGGCTCTTCTACAGTTTTATTTCCTATGGAAAATTTTAATTTGGACAATGATACATCTGAAATATATGTAAAAAATTAATCCAAAAATATCCATCTCTTCTAATAAGGAGCATGATATAATACAGCTGTCTACAGGCATTGTGGACTTTTCATAACGGAAGTACAATTACTTATATAGAAGGTCTATTAGGACATCTACTGGCAAGCGATAAAACTACAAGCCAGGCTCAAATCAAGCACCTAATAGGCATAACCTTAAAAGTAGAAATTTGGCAGACTAGCTATACTCAATTGTGGAATTTGTATATTTCTGTTAGGTAGTATGATGTTCACCCGTTAATTCAGGATACCAAGTCCATATACATATGACAAAAAACACCAAACTCCATCCACGCTTAGAGATCATTTTCACACTGCTCCTTTAGGTGTACCATTTTCCTATAGGGAGGCTGCCATTATCAAATTCTTCTTCACAAAATGTTAGTTGCCTGCCTTGCTGTAATACTGATTCAGTCAATGCTTGTTCAGTTACAGAACACAACAAAAAAACATGGAGGTCAGTAGTTGCAACTTTGACTTAACAGGCTACATACTTGGTCAATAAAATAGTGAAAGCAGTGACAGTCAGGCAGCTAGCATTTTCAAAATAAAAATAGCATTGACAATCTACATGACTCTCTCAGTAAAAGGTTTCTTTTAATTGTCAAGACTAATGCCTAGTACACACAATCGTTTTTCCCGTCGGGAAAACTGCCGTATTTTCCTTTGGCCGGGAAAACCGGACGTGTGTATGATACTTAGCAGTTTTCCGACAAATAGAAAAGAACCCCCCAAAAAGTTGGGACTTTTAAGGCAACAATACAATAGTACCAATAGTAATAATATTGATTTACAAATTTACACATATACATATGAATAAAAACACATGCGCCCGCCGACGCAAGTATGGCCCAATGGCACGCAACCACAAAGTGGGTGCACGCCAGGCCATAAAATTGGGCCGCCCCCATATAGAGGACGGCCCACGTGCGCCGGGTGGGAAAAAAGGGGGGAGGATACAATAACCCCCACAAAGGTCATCCAGGTCAGCCCGGAAAACACATAGGTCCAAATACGGCCCAAATCAGTGCAATAATGGCATACATATAAACCACAGGTAATACCTTCTGATACAACACACAAATAGAACCAGAGATACATAAACAGATAAAAAAAGAGATCTAACAGCAATATCATAACATAATAAGCTTATTCCAACAGAACACTAGAGCAGCATGGTACTAAACGCACTCTTTTTCACATCCTCCAGAGGCGAAGCCTTCCAGGAAGGGTCTGAAGCTGATTTGTTCATTTAATCCTGAAGGCAGAGTAGCCCCAAGGTCCACAATCCAGCGAGTCTCCCGCTGGAGCAGCACCTTATTCCAGTCTCCTCCCCTGGAATTAGAATGAATCCTATCCAGGATCAGAAACTGGATTCTGGGAAACTTTCTCTTATGCTGTTGTATGACATGTCTCCCAAGAGGGAGCTCGGGGTTCGCTCCGACTTCAGAAAAGGTTCCTGTACTACTTCAATGCGACTTCTAGGCGACTTGTAGGCGACTTGTACCCATTGATTTCAATGGAAGTCGCCTCAGAAGTCGGATCACTGTCTTAACTGAAGCAACAATACAGGAAGATAACATACATTTCTCAGGTAAACCCCTCCCTCCCCCCCCTCCCACAGAGCTGACTGTTGTTTGATTGGCCACTGGAAAGCCTCCTGTCCTGAAGTTGCCTTGTACTGTCCTGGAGGCAACTTGAAGTTGCCTTATAAGTTGCCTGATGATTCATACTCAAGTCGTGTCCAAGTTGCCTCCCAAAGTCGTGCTGGAAGTTGTGTTGCCCCTGTGTGAATGGGCTCTTAAAGTCCCAATTTTTTGGGGGTTCTTTTCTATTTGTCTGTAACACAAATTGGTCTTTCTTTGATGTTTTGTTCTATGTTCTTAGCAGTTTTCCCGACAGGAAAACTGCGGTATAAAAAATGAGAACATGTTCTCTTTTTTCTCGCCGCGGGTCGTGGCGTTTTTCTTTTTACCACAGTTTTCCTATGGGAAACACTGCGAGGGAGCATACACATGGCCGGTTTTCTCAACCAAAGTTCTCCTGGCAGTTTTCCTGTCTGGAAAACCGTCCGTGTGTACAGGGGAAAAGGGACCGAGCCGGTTCCCGGTTTTCCCCTTGGTTTTCCCAGCGGTCTTTTGACCGTCGGGAAAATCGATCGTGTGTACTAGGCATAAGCCAAATTCTCATGCCTACACTGCCTTGCATACATTATGTTATTGCTGATCTGCCAATTAATACTTAATACATTTCAACAATGATTAAAAGCTGAAAAGAAAAGTATTGGAGGGCTCTTAAAAAAAGTAAAGTAAAAAAAACTTTGTGAGATGTTTTTTATTTTATTGTATAAAAGTATACAATTACACATGGGAGTAAAAAGGGTGTAATAAAATAGCAAAAATATTCTTCAGAAAAATCCCTAAAATAAAAATATGTTAGTGAAATATAAAAGTTTTAATTTTGGAGAAAGTAAGGGGGGATTATGTGTTTATCAATTTTAAAAAAAAATATTGAACGTTATACTTACCTGCTCTGTGTAATGGTTTTGCACAGAGCAGCCTCCAACCCTCCACTACTGAGGTCCCCCATTGGCGCTCTTGGCTCCACCTCTTCTGTGTTTGCCCTATAGAAAGTACTTGGTTTGGGGGCAGACAAGTGATTGCAAGCCCTATTTTTTTAAAAATAACAAATAGGTTTATACTTACCTGCACTGTATAGTGGAATTTCACAGTGCAGTCCCTAACCTGCTGTTCTGGGGGGGTCCCCTGCCATTGCTGTCCACTCCCCATCTTCTCAGTGTGCCACAATAGGAAGCTATGGCTGAAATCGCATTGCACGGACATTGCATGTGATTTGCATTGCAGTGCGTATCACATGCGATCTCGCAGATTGCACAAGTATGAACTGGGACTACTAGGCAGTGACAGGTACTCTTTATGGAGGGACGTGGGGTCTATAAGACCCCAAATCCCTCCTTTGCACTTAAAAGCATTCAAAATGCCAAGTTTAGCTGTTTTGAATACTGTATTTTTTTTTTTTTTATTTGCTTCCGTGTTACTAGACCCGATAGCCGATTGAAGCCGATTCCTGCTTTGTTCAGGTCTCCAGATAGCCAGTGGATGTGCCAACTGGTCGCTCAGGCCTCCCAGTGGGACAGGAGAGCCTGGGTGAGCCGCAGTAGGCCGCATCAGTTGTTATTCCAAGAAAGACAACCGCTGACTCTAAAAAATGGTACCAGGGTTATGCCTGCAGCTGCAAGCATTACCCCGGTACAGGTCGGCATGAAGGGGTTAAAATGTCCATGGACCGGGTGAATTCATCACATTCACTGATGAGCCGGACATTTAGCGGAAGCGGACTGTAGGTTGCCAACCCCTGTCTTACAAGTTTGCGTTTCTTGTAAAGTAGTCACAGCTTTCTTATTCACACAATTAGAAATGTAATGAAAACAAACTTCTCCTAATTCCAGTTCTTTTCTTCATTGAGCGCTGTCAATCTAAATCAGAGGTGTCAAACTCAATTTCATTGTGGGCCGCATCAGCACTGTGGTTGGTTGGCTGGTTGTATCTGTAAAACAATATAAATGTTTCCAGGCCTTTTTTTCCTCAGAGAATAGGTACAGGAACTCAACCATGCCCCCCCTTGCAGAACCACATTAAGTGGTGGGTGTGGTCAAAGGGGCAAAAGATAACCTATTTAACCAGGGTGCTTGAGCGTGTGTCACATGAGCCAGGTGTGTAATTATAAGAAGTTATTAGAACATAGCAAAGCTAATAACATTGTTCAGGCCTGGTGACACTGTGGTCTTAAGGCAATGTATCCACCTGGTCTCTCTCTGAAGCACTTCCCTCCTTTGGGATCCTCCATGACCCTGTTCAGAGCAATTAACTGCATAACCATGACATCATAATTCTGTAATAATCCTATATGTCGACCAATTGAATATTGATCTTAGGTGTGTAAATGGTAAATGTTTGTACGTTAACTTTGCATTTGGAGACTTTATATTTTTACAGACATATAAACATGTGATATGGCATATCACTATTTTTCTATCATAGTATTTTTGTTGATTCTCACCTTAAGCAGTGTGGAACATTTTTTTTTTTTGTTGCATGTGGCAATTGGGGGAAAAAAATGTTTTAATAAGGTAGAAACTTCTTAATGCTGATTTGTCGCTTAATCTGGCTTTTTGAATGGGTCTTCAGAATTAGCTGATTACACAACTCTATGATTGGAAGCATACCGGGGCCTCTTGCTGCCTTCAGCTGGTTCCGACCTATTGGCCCCTCTTTTTTCCCCATCTTTTGTGTGCCCAGGAGTGTTTTCCTAACAATCTACATACCGTAATGAGGAATACTAATTTTAGTTGTCTCTGTTTAGGTTATTATTTGAATAAACATTATGACAGCTCCTGAGGAAGTGGATCAAGTCCATCAAACACGTTGGGCCGAAAGGAATGAACCATCGTTTTACCACACTTTTATGTTTTAACTTGTGTATTATATGATGTTCTGTGGACAAATATGGGAAATATTTTTTATAATCAGTGATATTAAATTAATGATGATTGTAGATACATGCTGTGTCTCCCATCAGTGTTTATTATTTCCTCCCTTTTTTCTCCTTCCTCTGTTTTCTTTATAAATGACATGTTCATAGTTTACTAAAAGGGTGAACTAACGCACATGCCAAACTTTCAGCTTCTGCAGATAGAAGTCATTAATTTAATGGCAGTATTACTACTGCCACTAAATGGCAGCTTCCCTCCTTGGTTGCTAGGATGATCATGGCCACCTGTGGGGAACAGACTCGTGTTCACATCAACACGGGAACAAGGATATTGCATGACTCTTTTTAAAAAAGCCTGCCTATTCACATTTTTTTAGGTAGGCTGACATGCATATGTAATGAAAGTTTATTATATTTTTTTATTATTGCGTTTGGGTTTGCTTATATTTTAGATTCTCACTTGTGGCACAGTAATTCACCACATATTGTGTAGGTAGAAGGACTATGACATGTGTGTTCTGAAAACAATAAGATTTCTCAGGTTTTTGTTGAACCATGCCCCTTTCTGCCCTTTCCACTGTTAGCTTAATTTGGCCGCACCCACCATTCGACACAGAGCTTGGATGTATTCATATAGCTCAGAAATTTGTCAGGATATATAAATAAGCAAAAATAAGTTTTATTGTACATACATCAAACATTTATAGGCAAATAAGACAGTCTTAGTGCACAGTATCAATTGTTTCAGTAATCATGAACTAGGTAAGTAAGAATACATTAAAAAACATTTTTATTATGACCAGAATAAGTAATAAGCATGGCACGGTTCTAAAGTGAAAAGCAGTAAACAAAATATACAGAATTCTGCAGAAAGTTATGAGGATCTTAACACATTAATGTTTGGGCCAAATGGCAACCACAAGAAACTCAAACAGTTCTATATTCATGCATAAGGTAATATATAAAATTATTATTATGGATGTATGTTAAATATTTTCTCTTCAGTAGCCTTCCTCGTGGTCATGGATCTGTTTTAAACTAAAGCAAAGTAGAACCCATCCCATTATAGACCTGCTCTTTCAGACCCAACCCTGTTACACTCTATGCATTAAAAGCATTCCATGAAATTCTCTGCTCGCTTGGTCTCATACACTCAAATATGTCATCATATCCACTCTCTTCCTGAGCTCCAAATGGACCCTCCCCCCCCAAACTCATGACCCCATTTGAAAATAGTTGCCGTAAAAAGCCATCTACGAAAGGTTTATTGTCTATATAGATCACAAACAGACAATATGGACCCTTACACACTTTCCTATGTTTCTAAATGAGAAGCCAGCTTAGGCAAAACTCTTCTCTGGTGTTCTCTGAAAATTTTTGCTCAGAAGAATGCCAACAAGCTATTCCCTGGTACGAGTAGCCAAATTTTTCCCCTCAGCTTCCCTTTCCTGCCTCCAGGGAAGCAGGGAACCTGGCACTCTCTTTCACATCTGGTGGACTTGCCCGAAAGTCCTGCAATTCTGCACTAAGGTCTATACACTGATCAGATAATTTTTACATGTCTCATTAGCACGTGATGCCTGGTTAGCCTTGTTGTATAAGTCTACTTCGTCCTTGATCAAAGTACAGAGGAATCTGGTGGGGTTTGTCTTTCTGGCAGCTCGACATTGGCAAAGGCTTGGCACCAGCTATTTCTCAGTTACGCTGAGGTAAAACAGTGGCTTATGGGAACTATGGCTCACAAGACGCTCACACATCTATACTCACAGATACCCACACCAAGTTCATGAAGATTTGGCACCCATGGATTACCTCTAATGATCACCCAGGCCTGGATCGTTCTTTACTAATTATATGACTGTTTGGACGATCCATTCTAGGGTAGTGTAATGAACTGGACCGCACAGGAGATCTCCCCTTCTCCCTTCTTCTGCTGCAGGCAAACTTCCTTAACCCCTCCATTTACGGGCTGCTGAAGATAACAGGCAGCTATCTTCTATTAATCCTTTTCTCCTCTTTAGTTCTAACCTCTCCCCCTGGGCTTCAAAGCCTTTTGCTTCTTCCCTACCCTTGTTGAGGTTAAGAGTTCTTGTTGGAAATACACTTCTATCCCAGATAGCAAGCAATTGTGCTGCACGTTTGAAAATGACTTGCTAAGCTTTTGCTAGACTTGCCAGGTTTCACAAGTTTGTTGCACAATTTCAGCAAGTCCACATCGCATGACTCCAGATCAACTTTGTTTGAAAACATTCTGTAAGTCTGCTGCAGGTTCTGTTTCAGTTATGTTTTGCAATATTCATCCCACCACAGGAGTCACTGTGGCTGAATTTTCATGCTGTGGACTTGCAGAGCTCTTGCTGTAGACTCACCACTGCAACTTTGATGTTGCTCTTGCCACACAAATTTTGTACAAATTGGAAAAGTGTAAACTAGAACTTGTGCTTTAAGTGCTCTGCAAGTGTACAGCATGCCAGTGAAAATGTGCAGCAAGTTAACAGTTTACAATTCAACACTGCCAAAAATTTGTGGCAAGTTATCCTTGCTATCTGGGATAATGGCTTGCCTCCTGAGTCATACTGTTGCTAAACTTGTATACTTACTATTTCCTCCCATAACTTCTGAAGAATCATTGTGTACTGCCACTATGTCCAGACTGCCTTGTTACCATGTACCTGCCTCTGCTATTTTTCTACTTACCTTTACTGTTTGCACTATTCGGTGAATAATGTGTTGTATAATTTTGTTAAAAAACTCAATAAAAACCTTTTGTGAAAAAACAAAAGCAAAGCAGTTCCTAAGACTTTCAGCAAGGAGCTAGAAATATGTCCTAGAGCATGGGTCTCCACACTATGGCCCACTACAACATTTTCTCCAGCTCGCAGCTAGGGTCAGAGGCAATACCTCAGTGTCTACCAATAGAGGATTTAGGACAGTGGAGGCTTCCTATGTTCTCCAATTCTCCCCACCAGCATCATAGCAGCTAAGGATGTGCTTGCTCCAGTACTCACAGAGGAGCGGAACTTCCTCTTTCCAGACCTGCTCCGCCTACCAGCCTATGCCCTGCTGCTACAGCCACTTTGTAAACCTTACAGGGGGATCTGATGAGGACCCTGCTGTAAGGTGGAGACTGCTATAGGGACCTTGATGTAAGTGGGGGACTCTGATGACGGGGGAACTCTAATGGGGAATCTTACTGAAGTTCTCTCTCTTTTGTTATTAATCATATCACGCTGATTACAAAAGGATCCAAGTAAAAGTTATTTATTTATTTAAATTTGATTCATTAATTTTACAAATTGATTTTACACAGGATATATTTTAAACTGGTCATCACAAGAACTATTCCAATAAATGCATAAAAGTGAAACTCCTACATGCACATTAATATGCCATTTTGATGTCCTTTCACCTACCTTCACTCGATTTAACATACACAGAAAATTCAGTGTATGATGATGGTGCAGTCATGTGTTTTGTGAATGGTCAAGCATAGACAAGTGGAGGCTTGACAAAAGCACTGATAATCTATCATACCTACACCGCTAAGATCAGCCAAGGATGAAGCCCCCGTACACACGACCGTTTTTTCTGCCAGGAAAACTGCCAAGAGAGCTTTTGGCCGGGAAAACCAGATGCGTGTATGCTTCCCACTCAGTTATCCCGACAGGAAAACAGCCGGGAATCCCATCGGAAAAATAGAGAACCTGCTCTCTATTTTCCCGTCAGGATTCTCGCCATTTTTTTTTCTGCCAGATCTACTACTTTCCTATGGAAAAACACTGCAAGGCAGTGCCGATGGAGCATACACATAGGCGGGATTCCCGGCCAAAGCTCCATGGCAGTTTTCCTGCCGGGTTCTCGGCTTTCCCCTCAGTTTTCTCATTGAGAAAGCCGAGCATGTGTACAGGACTTAAGTGGAGGGGGAGCTGTACAATTCTGAGCAACTGAAATAGGTATTTTAAAGCTATCTGTAGAAAGCCAGTACTAATGTGTTATAATAAACAGCATAGGTAAACTAAAAGGGGTTCATTTGTACAAAAATCCTCTTTACAAAAGTCAGGAATAATATCCTTAATGTTTATAAAATGTGTGCAGTGTCGGGTTCCATTTGTTGCCTTGGGCTACTGTATCATTTGTTAACATTCAATCCTAAGAGCCCTTTCACACAGGGACGACTTTGGATCCGACTTCAAGTCGCCCCTAGTGGCCAGATCTGTGCCCCTGGTGGTCTCTATTGGTCTTACAGCCACTTCCATCTGGCTAAACTTTGCGCCCTGCTCCACTGAGACTTCACCACTGGAGGCTTCTGTTTTTTTATGTGCGTATTACCTATCTAAATGTAAGTTGAAATTTGTCTTTCCACAATAAATAATAATAATAATTTTAACTGCTATACTCAGATGCACCTTCTGCTGCCCTTGTTATATCGATTCAGAGAAATCTTCAGTCTCTAAAGAGGTGCTGCACTAAAGTATACCTGAACCCGTTGAAGTCCACCCCTGGGATACTGTTTAAAATTATATTGATTTACCACCTAATTTCCTGGTCTAATTACACTCTTGTGATATAATTTATGTTCTTAAAAAAATATATAATGTTTGGATTTTTCTAAGTAATCTACATTACATGTAGGGGAACAATGTCAAAATTGACATGGGAATCAAGCGGTTAAAGGAGTTGAGAGTCTTCACACAAGAAATTGTGTGCATATTTACTTTCATAATCCAATCATTTGAAAAGCGAATTCTTGTTTACGTATTAACGTATTATTAACGTATTACGTATTACGTATTATTAACTCTTCTAAACATGACTGGATAATTCAAGTGAATATTCACACAATTTATTGTGAGGGAATTCTCTACTGCTTTAGTAATCAACCCAAAGTTGTCATCCACATCATCCAACTCATAGGAATTGATTTACTGAAGAGTAAACTGTTCAAGTAGCAATGTGAATGTTCACCTATGTCAGGAAATAAACTAAAGTTGTGTTCATCCAATCATGGCTAAGCACAGTGAACATAAATTCCCAATATTTACTAAGCTAAGTAGACATTACTTTGCAAAGTAAACATTTTCTATAGACTATGGGGTTGATTTACTAAAACTGGAGAGTGCAGAATCTGGTGCAGCTCTACATGGTAGCAAAACAGCTTCTAACATCAGATTGTTCAATTAAGCATTGACAAAAAATCTGGAAGCTGGTTTCCATGCAGAGGTGCACCAGATTTTACTCTCATTAGTTTTAATAAATCAACCCCTATGTTTTGAAGCAACCCCATATGCATGACTTTGCATAAAAACATTGTATAGTACTGCAATGTATAGCAGTAAACAGAGTGTGTGTATAATATAAGTATATTTTGCTGCCACTGTGTACACATGTAATTACAAATTATACATTAAAACAAAGTTTGAAACAATCAAAACAGATTGTTAACATCAAATTGATTTCTTTTATATCTAGAAAATAATTTCAAAGACATTCACTTTAACAATTTGGAAATGTTTAATTTCATTTGTGTGCTTGTACAGGATATATATGAATATTAAAGAGTTTTTATATTAAAAATATAGTAATTTAGAGTTTATATCACATTATTCAGAGGGCAAATCTTAAATCAATTATACAGAAAATATATTACTCATTAGTCTATTTCTTAATTTTTTTTTTAATGGAATGGCAGAGTTGTCAGAATAAATCATTACTGCAGTGATCTACTGCTAGAAAAGACTGTAGTGCTGTGTGGGTGGTAGCTATATCTATTGCAGGGAGAGACTGGACAGAGTTGAACACAATGAGGAAGCTGATCAATCCAGCTCCTTAGCTTAGGTCTGGATTCCAATTGTCACTGACAGTAAGAGATGCCAGTGCAAATGCCATCCAGGATTTGCACAAGCCACTGAGTCCCAATGCCATTTCAAAATGGTACTGGGATAAATAAGTGCTGTCTTAGGTACTGTTTTAAAACATGGGACTCAAATAATTGAGAAACAAAAATTAGAAATATGAGGTTCCTACCTCATATTCCTAGTTTTTGTTTTTTAACCACTTCAGATCCGCGCTACAGCGCGGATCTGAAGTGCCAGGTGGACGTCCCTGGACGTCCTGTGTTTACCTGGTCCTGCGGGTCCCCTCGAGCGTGAATCGCGGGTAAAAACTGTGTTGGCCGTGTCCATCGGACACAGCCAATCACAGATCGTGCTGAATGGCCAATCACAACGGCCATTCAGTACTCGATCTAGCCGTCCAATGAGAGATGATCTCAAATGTAAACAAATTAGATCATCTCTCATCGCCGGCTTTCTCTCCTCACACACAGACCGCGTGTGAGGAGAGAACCATCAGTGAGTGTAAAAACAGTTTACAGTGAGCGAAAAAACGCTATTACAGTGCCAACAGTCCCTGCCAGTGCCCCCTTTGCCAGTGCAATCACCCAGTGCCACCTGTCAGTGCATTCTCGCCAGTGCCACCTGCCCCTGCCATCAGTGCCATCTGCCCCTGCCATCAGTGCCACCTGCCCCTGCCATCAGTGCCACCTGCCCCTGCCACCTGCTTGTGCCATCTGCCATCAGTGCTACCTGCCAGTGCAATCTGCCATCAGTGCCACCTGCCAGTGCAATCTGCCATCAGTGCCATCTGCCCGTGCCATCTGCCTGTGCCATCTGCCCGTGCCATCTGCCTGTGCCATCTGCCCGTGCCATCTGCCCGTGCCATCTGCCTGTGCCATCTGCCCGTGCCATCTGCCTGTGCCATCTGCCCGTGCCATCTGCCTGTGCCATCTGCCCGTGCCATCTGCCTGTGCCATCTGCCCGTGCCATCTGCTTGTGCCATCTGCCCGTGCCATCTGCCTGTGCCATCTGCCCGTGCCACCTGCCCGTGCCATCTGCCCGTGCCATTTGCCGTCAGTGACACCTGTCAGTGTCATCAGTGCCACGTGTCAGTGTCATCAACAATGGCTAAACGGTCATTTGCGGCCGATGGGAGCAACGGGGAGCTCCCCCATTCGGATTCCTCCGCAAATTCAGGCGCCGAATCTGACGTTGACTACGAGCCAGTAGTTAGCAGTGGAACAGAGACATCGGAGGAGGAGGGGGAGGAGGAGGGGGAGGAAGAGGAGGAAGAGGAGGAAGAGGAGGAAGAGGAGAAAGAGGAGGAAGAGGAGGAAGAGGAGGAAGAGGAGGAGGAAGAGGAAGAGGAGGAGGAGGGTCCGCCCGTCAGATGAAGGCGTATTGCTGAGGAGGCAGTGCCATCCACCAGCACCGTGGTGCCATCCACCAGCACCCGTGTTTCATCCACCAGAACCGCAACACCTCGTCAAGCAAGGTCACGTACCAGTAGGTCCCATGCCAGCCTTCCCTATTCCCTTCAGAACCCCTTGTGGCTTCCTCCTAATTCAGGAGAAGCCAACATTCCCCCTTTCACGGCCCAGCCAGGAGTCCAAGTGGACACAGAAAATTTTGCCCCGATCGATTTTTTCAATCTAATTTTTACAGACGCGTGCTTGCCTCAATTGTTTCCCAGTCCAATCTCTATGCCGAACAATTTATTTCCAGTCACCCCACGTCCTATTATGCCCGTCCCTTCGAGTGGAGACCCGTAACAGTGGAGGAATTCAAAAAAATTTTGGGCCTCGTTTTTTGTATGGGACTAAACCACAAAAACCAAATACGTTCATATTGGTCAAAACGCCCCATCTACCACATGCCCGTCTTTTCCTCAAAAATGCCCAGGTCCAGATATCAAATGATCATGCGATTCCTACATTACAGTGACAATACCCAGTGCCCTCCCCGAGATGACCCAAATTTTGACAAACTTTATAAAATTCGGCCACTTCTTGATTATTTTTCCCAAATTTTCCCCCAGTTGTTTACCCCGGACCAAAACATATGTGTTGACGAGTCACTTGTAAAGTTTTCTGGCAGGCTCGGCATAAAGCAATTTATTCCCTCCAAAAGGGCCCGCTATGGGGTGAAGCTCTATAAATTATGCGACCGAGCCACCGGATATACGTATGCCTTCAACGTATATGAAGGAAAGGACAGCCAGCTACACCCCCCTAATTGTCCAGACTACATTGGGACCAGCGGGAAAATTGTTTGGCAACTCCTAAACCCACTAATGGAGAAAGGATACCATCTGTATGTGGACAATTTCTACACAAGTTTGCCCCTGTTCCGAAAGCTGTATAGAAAAAAGACACCAGCATGCGGCACCGTACGGTCGAACCGGAAGGGCTTTCCTCAAAGCCTTGTCACCAAAAAATTAAAAAAAGGGGAGACGGCGAGTGTACGCAATGAGGAAGTTCTGGCCGTGAAATGGAGGGACAAAAGGGATGTGTACGTTCTTTCTACCATCCACAAAAACACATTTGTTACGATCAGGAGGAGGAATGGGCAAATCCGGAAACCGAAATGTATTCAAGATTACAATAAGTTCATGGGGGGTGTCGACTTGAACGACCAGATGCTGGAACCGTACCTTTCCACGAGAAGATCTTACCAGTGGTACAAGAAAGTTTCTATTTACTTATTCAATTTGGCCATGTACAACACTTATGTATTATATCGGAAATCCACTCCAAGACCCAAATCCTACCTTTATTACCAGGAGGAAGTCACCACTGCCCTTTTATACCCCAGCAACCCACCAGCAACCATTCGATCCGATGTGGTTAGCCGACTTCACGAGCGCCACTTCCCAGATAGAGTCCCTCCCAGACCAACAGGCCAAAAACGCCAAAAGAAATGCCGGGTGTGCTCCAAAGGAGGAGTGAGAAGAGACACCACTTATTATTGTGCCCAATGCCCTTCCCAAACAGGCCTCTGCGTAGTTGACTGTTTCCGCATTTACCATTCCTCACTAAATTATTAGTCCCTTCCTGCCATTTACCTTCACACCCCTTATACTTCTGCTTATGACCCTGGCTTGTTATTTGACCACGATTCTGCCTACCGATTTTGTTTATACCTCTGCCTGATCTGGAACTGACCCTGGACTGTTATTTGACCACGCTTATGCCTACCGATTCTGTTTATACCTCTGCCTGATATGGAACTGACCCTGGACTGTTATTTGACCACGCTTATGCCTACCGATTCTGTTTATACCTCTGCCTGATCTGGAACTGACCTTGGAGTGTTTGACCATTCTTTTTGCCTGCCTCTTGAACTGATCTTTTACCCTGCCAGTGGACTAGTGGGATTCATAGCACAGGGGTCTCACATGTGAGGGGCTCCAGAATAGTTTTTCTGGATGAAGAAAACTATTGTTTGTTTTCTCATTCTAGATTAGGGTCTGGTTGCCCGGAGGCTTCAAAGAGATTTGGGTGGGAGAAGCCTCTACCCCTGTCCCCATTCTGTCCTGAACGAGGCCCTACTTCTGCCTGCTGCCTGTAGGACCTATGCCATCATGCCTGTTGCCTGGACAATTGCATTTTCTTTTGCTGACCAAGTCCCTGCCTGCTGCCTGGACCAGTGCTATCGTCCCGTGGACAACTGCGCTACTAAAACCACAGGTACATTTTTTTGTTTACCCTTTGCTTAGCATAATGTATTTTGGGGTGTAATTCTTGTCATGTGCATGCTATGTGTCCCTAGAACACCTGTTGGTGTTCCTTGCATGTTGGGCCTCTGTATGTGGTCAGGCTGTGAAAAAGTCCCACACACGTGGTATCGCCATACTCAGGAGGAGTAGCAGAATGTATTTTGGGGTGTAATTGTTGCTATGTACAGGCTATGTGTTGGCAATATCTTATAAATGGACAACTTTGCATAAAAAAATTGCGTTTTAATTTTTTTCCCACATTTTCCAAAAACGTTTGGAAAAAAATGAATCATTCAAAAGACTCATTATGCCTCATAGATTATACGTTGGGGTGTTAGCTTTCCAAAATGGGGTCACTTTGTGGGCATTTCCATTGTCCAGGTGCTCCAGGGCCTTCAAAATTGTAATAGGTAGTCAATAAGTTAGATGTGTAATTTATGCTCCTAGAATACCTGATGGTGCTCCCTGCATATTGGGGCTCTGTATGTGGCCAAGCTGTGAAAAAGTCTCACACATGTGGTATCGCCATACTCAGGAGGAGTAGCAGAATGTATTTTGGGGTGTAATTTTTGCTATGTACAGGCTATGTGTTGGCAATATCTTATAAATGGACAACTTTGCGTAAAAAAATAGCGTTTTCATTTTCTTTCCACATTTTCCAAAAACGTTTGGAAAAAAACGAATCGTTCAAAAGACTCATTATGCCTCATAGATTATACGTTGGGGTGTTAGCTTTCCAAAATGGGGTCACTTTGTGGGCATTTCCATTGCCCAGGTGCTCCAGGGCCTTCAAAAGTGTAATAGGTAGTCAACAAGTTAGATGTGTAATTTATGCTCCTAGAACACCTGATGGTGCTCCCTGCATATTGGGGCTCTGTATGTGGCCAGGCTGTAAAAAAGTCCCACATATGTGGTATCGCCATACTCAGGAGGAGTAGCAGAATGTATTTTCGGGTGTCATTTGTGGTATACACATGCCATGTGAGAGAAATAACCTATTACAATGACAGTTTTGTTAGGGGGAAAAAAAAATATTCATTTTGCAAAGAATTGTGGGAAAAAATTACAACATCAAAAACCTCATCATGCATCTTACTAAATACCTTGGAATGTCTACTTTCTAAAAAGAGGTCATTTGGGGGGTATTTGTACTTTCCTGGCGTGTTCAGGGCCCCAAGAAATGAGATAGGCACCGGTACAACAGGTGTGATCATTTTTTTATGATTTGCACCATAGCTTATAGACTCTCTAACTTTCACAAAGAGCAAATAATATCCACTAATTTGGGTTATTTTTACCAAAGACATGTAGCAGTATAAATTGTGGCCAAAATTTATGAAGAAAAATTTATATTTTGCTAAATTTTATCGCATAAACTAAGAAAAATTCTTTTTTTTTCCAAAATTTTCGCCTTTTTTCATTTATAGCGCAAAAAATAAAAAGTCCAGAGGTGATCAAATACCACCAAAAGAAAGCTCTGTTTGTATGAAAAAAAGGACAAAAAATTCATTTGGATACAATGTTGTATGACTGAGTAATTAACATTCAAAGTGTGAGAGCGCTGAAAGCTGAAAATTGCTCCGGGAACGAAGTTGGTTTAAGTGCCCAGTAAGCAAGTGGTTAATTACCGGGCTCTCAAAAATCTTGCCTAATTTTAGGGGTGTTGGGGCTCTCAAAAAATCTTGTGTGTCAGTTTTTATAGACTCTTTAAAATTCAGGTTTGACTGATACTACAAGGAAAGAGTTTCCAGGTTTAAAGCTGTACATTTCTCATCAAAGAGATGGAAGCTGGACTTTAGCAAATTTGTTTAACCACTTCCTTACTGGGCACTTAAACCCCCTTCCTGCCCAGAGGGCTTTTTGCGATTCGGCACTGCGTCGCTTTAACTGACAATTGCGCGGTCGTGCGACGTGGCTCCCAAACAAAATTGACGTCCTTTTTTCCCCACAAATAGAGCTTTCTTTTGGTGGTATTTGATCACCTCTGCGGTTTTTATTTTTTGCGCGATAAACAAAAATAGAGCGACAATTTTGAAAAAAATAAAAAAAAATTTACTTGTTGCTATAATAAATAGCTCAATTTTTTTTATTTATTTTTTTATCCTCAGTCTAGGCCGATACGTATTCTACATATTTTTAGTAAAAAAAATCAAAAAAAATCGCAATAAGCGACTGGTTCGCGCAAAAGTTATAGCACCTACAAAATAAGGGACAGAATTATTTTTTTTTATAATTTTTTTTTACTAGTAATGGCGGCGATCTGCGATTTTTATTGCGACTGCGACATTATGGCGGACACATCGGACACTTTTGACACTATTCACATGCGATCAGTGCTATAAATATGCACTAATTACTGTATAAATGTGACTGGCAGGGAACGGGTTAACACTAGGGGGTGAGGAAGGGGTTAAATGTATTCCCTATATAGTGTTCTAACTGTGGGGGAAGGGGGGTGACTGGGGGAGGTGACCGATCTGTGTCTCTATGTACAAGAGACACAGATCGGTCTCCTCTCTCCCTGACAGCACCGCTGTCTGTGAGAGCCGGCAATGAGAAATGATCTCATATGTAAACATATGAGATCATCTCTCATTGGCCGCACAGATTGCCTAGCAAACGGCCACTCCGTTCACGGCGATCTGTGATTGGCTGTGTCCAAGGGACACGGCCAGCACAGAAGTTCCCCACTGCGCGCTCGGGAGCGCGCGCGGGGAACGCGGAAAGGGGCGGACATGAAAACACGGCGCCCCAGAGAAGTAGAACCACCCTGCGGCCGTATATAGTCGTACGGCCGTCGGGAAGTGGTTAAGTAGTATCTTGAGCAAGACTGCACATACTCACACGTGCATGTGATTTTGAATTACAAAAAAATCCTTAAACATTGTGACTGAGCAGTATTTCATAATTTGTGAGGATCTAAATTTGACTGGGCCTAATTGTGCTGGCTTTGTTTAAAATGTACAGGCTACGGAGCATGTTATGCTAATGTAAGCCTACTAGAGGGTCACAAGGCTGGAACATTAATATGCATTCGTTTTTAGACCATTAGACATTCATGGGCTACATTCTTGTTTCAGTGATTCCCTTAGTAGCGGAGGATAAGGATGACAATCCCAGAGCCTTTCACCTTTAAAAACAAGTTAGCAGTGATAGTTGTATAGGTGTGCTTCTACCTCTTTTCACATCATAGAACAGGTGTTGCATGAAACAGTCTTAAAGCCCAACTCCAGGAAAAAAGTTATTTATGCGTTATGCATCAGTTACTCCTCAGATTTGATTACAAGCATCTCTTCCTAAGCAATGTAATGGCTCAAAGTCACAATGTCCTTTAATTTCACAGTTTCCAAGCTAAATTTGTGCCCAGGGGACCAGACATGTTCCCTGCTCATCATCTTCTTGGGCACTGGTCCCCTCAATGGTCCCATGAGGTTGCCTGCCTGTGGAGCCTATGAGAAAGAACCTGGCTGCTGTTTCCACCAACAGGAGGTGTCCACATCAAGCAGGCAGCAATGTGGACACCGAAGAAGGAACCCATGAAGTAAACAGAAGAAATTAGAAGATCATCATGTGACCATGGCTTCAGGTAAGTAAAATTGGCATTCCATTTTTTTTTCCAGCAGTTAGAGGAAGGTGAGAGGAGTGGGAGGAGGGGTAACTAATATCCTAGAGTTGGGCTTTAAGTTTTCTCACAATAAATATTTTCCTGTTTAGCAATTCTGTATCTCTTGTTTGTATCTTGCTTGGCTGACTGCACACTGAGATATGTTGGGTATTTTCAGCAATATGAATGCGCAGGCCCAGAGAACATTTGTTAATACAAACTCCATAATTTCTATAACTGTAATCATGCTTGCTCCACAAAAAAGACCAAGCTGTCCACCCACATCAGCTGCAAGAAAAAATATTGATAATAATATATTAGATAGTAGATGTATGACATGCAAGACAACTACGTTTTTTAAACATGTGATCAAAGTAGAGGAACCTCTTGCTTATAACTGCTGACATGAACGATTAAGCAATTCATAAAAAGAAGGTTTTGGATAGAGCAGGGGAGGGTTAAGATTTACAACTAAACACAAGTAAAACAAGGATACAGATTTTCAATGGGTCAACCAAATTATCACAGGATGCATTATCTTTGGTTTGGCAGCACTACACAAACGGGGGGAAAGACCAGAATTGAGAATCCATGTACTGTATATACAGTCCAATAAGATCAACTTATGCCGCGTACACACAATCGGAATTTCCGACAAGAAAAGTTTAATGTGAGCTTTTTGTCGGAAATTCCTACCGTGTGTAGGCCCCATCAGACATTTTCTGTCGGAATTTCTGACAGCAAAAATTTGAGACCTGGTTCTATGACTATGTCCACCTCCATGGGCGCTGCTCCTGTCTGGCCGTTTATACAGTCACCACATTTAACCACTTGTCCACCGAGGACGTCATATGACGTCCTTGACTTTGTGCAGTGATATCTGAATGATACCTGCAGCTAGAGGCATCATTCAGATATAGCCGTCTTCTGCTGGCGATTCTGTGCACGATAAGAATGATCATAGCGGCAGTTCCCCCCCTCCCGCCACCATCCGGTGCTTCTCTGGGCTCTCCCGTGCCATCGGGGGTCGGAGAACGAATCGGCCAGCGCCGGCTCACGATGATAGAGATGACTGGTGACCAGATGGTCACCAGTCATCTCTATGACCGTCGGAGGCCTGGGCGAGACATTGTGATGTCACGCCCGGGTACCCGAAAGTAAACAAAGCCCCAATCACGGCTGTCGGCATGAGATCGGTGAATTTTTTTTCAGGATCTCATGCTTTCAAGCCTGTAGGAGAGATGTGGGGTCTTATTGACCCCACATCTCTCCATAAAGAGGACCTGTCTCAGTGATTCCTATTACAAGGGATGATTACATTCCTTGTAATAGGAATAAAAGTGATATATATATATTTTTTAAAGTGTAAAAATAGAAAAAAATAAGTAAAATAAAATTAAATGTATTTATTTTTTAAAACACCCCTGTCCCCGGTAGCTCGTGCTCAGAAGCGAATACGCATGCAAGTCCTGCCCACATATGTAAACGCCGTTCAAACCCCACATGTGAGGTATCGCCGCGTGAGTTAGAGTGTGTGCAACAATTCTAGCACTAGACCTAGCAGAGACTAGATCTCCACGTTGCCTATGGAGAATTTTAAGTGCCGAAGTTTGGCACCATTCCATGAGTGTGCGCAATTTTAAAGCATGAAATGTTAGGTATCTATTTACTCGGCGTAACATCATCTTTCACATTATACAAAAAAATTGGTCTAACTTTACTGTTTTGTTATTTTTAAATTCATGAAACCGTTCTTTTTCCCCAAAAAAGGCATTTGAAAAATGATTTGCGCAAATACAGTGCGAGAAAAAAAGTTGCAATGACCGCCATTTTATTCCCTAGGGTGTCTGCTAAATAAAAATATATAATGTTTGGGAGTTCTGATTAATTTTCTAGCAACAAAAAAAATATTTTTACATGAAGGAGAGGAATGCCAGAATAGGTCCGGTGAAGAAGTGGTTAAAGATTGCTAAGCTGCAATACATAACATTTTTGTATTGGTTTAATATTGCTTTAGCTTTTGCATCTTTTAAATTTAAATGTATTCATCTGATTTTAGATTCCTTTTGTGCCTCCTTTATTATATTAATGTGGAACTCTGTATGTTTCTTTTGCAATGAGAGCATCTTACCTGCCTGCTAGCAAGTTACTAAAGGCAGTAAAAAGAGTTGAGCATTCACAGAAGATATGTCTCCTCAGGGCAGCCAATCAGGATGGCTGAAGACAACAAACCCATAAGTAGGGTAAAGATGTCAGCAGTGACAAGGAGCTTGTGGACATTGCAGCACTGGGGTGGATGTAAGTTGTACTTTATGTATCATTTTATTATAATGATTTATTTATTATTATTGTATATAGTGTGCGGTATTTATAATTTTTTATAAGTACTTCTTACAACATAACTAACTACAAATAGCAAAACAAATTGGCCTTGTTGCATGAGTATGTAATGCACTGTAACAAGGAAACTGTTAAAAAGACAACTTGGTTTCCCATATCTAATCGTTTGCTAAATGTGAAATAAAGCAGGCTATGAGAATAGAATGTTTAGAACAGTTTTAAAACATTTAATAGCAAAAACTAAAATTCATTCCATATTGATTGGTTCACAAAAACACCATGAAACCCATACATTAGCTCTCTAAAACCTAAAATGATAGTACGAACAGATTATAATTATTACTAGTATTAATAATAAATCAATACTTACATAGCAGTGCACTTGACGTCATAGCTTTTTGCTGCTGGGTTACTTTGTAATTCAACTCACTGTACTTAATGTCAATATACACTAAGTTATTCCTAGAAAAATATACATTTTAAATAGAGAAATAATGTTTATGTCAACCTATTTGCACTGTTAATTAACAAGAAAGCAATACGTGCGATGATAATGTGAAAATTGTTAGTTTACATATTACAATTTCTTCTAAAAAGGTTAAACAACAAATACTGTATTTATCGGCGTATAACACGCACCTTGGGGCAGATCCACATAGATCTGCACCAGCGCAGCGTATCTGAGATACGCTACGCCGCCGTAACTTACCCGGCTTTGGTTTGAATCCAGAAAGAATTCACGCCGTAAGTTACGGCGGCATAGTGTATCTCTCGCGGCGTAACGATGCGGAATTCAAATGCGGCGAGTAGGGGGCGTGTTTCATTTAAATGAAGCGCGTCCCCACGCCGAACGAACTGTGCATGCGCCATCCCTAAATTTCCCGCCGTGCATTGCGCTAAATGACGTTGCAAGGACGTCATTGGTTTTGACGTACGCCTGTCGGATCTAACCCAGATGCCGTCGTATCTTGTTTTGAGGATTCAAAACAAAGATACGACGCGGGAAGAGGGAAGTTTCAGGAAAAAACCTTTCCATGGCTCCCTGCGTATAACACGCAGGCACAGTTTACCCTCTATTTTCAGGGTAAAAAAAGTGAGTGTTATACGCCAATAAATATAGCAAATAAAATGTGTTGGCTCTTTTAAGGTTTCCAGTACTGTACATTAAGCATTGTGCATTTCATATAAAAAGATTTAGGTTACAGACAAAGTTATCATTAGAACTTATCTTTTTAACTCTTACTATATTCATAGGTAGCCCATTCAGAAATGATCATCTAGTCCAGTAACCCTGGCTAGTTATAGAATGTACTTCCTCTAAGTATTTTCTGAATAGGGCTCCTAGGTAGTGCAGAGTAGAGCATTAGCCAAAGTTAGAATGTATCCCTTTTGCTACAAGTCAGATGCCGACATGATGATAAAAAGGCAGCAATTAATTGCTAAGTAATGGTTTAGCACAACCCCCATCCAATTCCAATATTCTGAGCAAACCACGCAGTAAGAACAGAATATCTTCTGTGCCCACCTGCTCTCAACAGCATCCAAATGATTTCTTTTAGTCACTCACCCAGACCTCATAGAAGCCAAACTGTAGAAACAAGGATGTCTGCTAATGCAGCTCAGTGGTATTGTACTATATAATGCAGAATATAGAAAAATGCTAAACATCTGCTGGATATGCAAAGTTGTCATGCCTGATGTGTGTTATAATGCCAGACCATTTGAAGTAAAGATTGGTTCCAATGAACCTACCATAAAGCAACTCTGTGATTGAATCTAGTATAGGTTGACCCTGTTCTGGTCTGGGCTGTTACCTCTCTGATAGTTACACAAGCAAGTGCACTGCTCACTAGATTCTTGAATGTGTAAAAAAAAAAGTGCCTGGTACAAAATGTATTTCACATTTTTAAGAACATCAGATATAACCAATGCATTTTTTTGGGGGGGAACTCCTATCTTCAGGGATTAAGCAATCGGTGTAATAAAATCACAGCAGAATGCACAAAGGGACCTGTGTTAAGGCTTGATGAGGGCTAGCATCTCCTGATGGCACGGTAGACTATTTTATGCCCCCAAAATGCATTGTATAGACTGTATCTGACGTTCCTAACCATTGTTATATTGTTATATATATACACACAGAATTTGCACTTCCTGTGGGTTTAGGTTTGTGAGAGGTTTATTAAAACTTAAAGCCTTCTGAGCAGCACCCGCTGAGTCATTTGAGCCTAAACACATACATCAGTATGGATACGGCTTGAGTTTGACATCTCCATGGGTGCAAGGGGAGTCCTATGGGTTCAAGATTCAGAGTCCCAGCCAGTTTATGTGCAGGTTTGCGTTGAAGTCTTTTTTAAATCATAATGTACTGCATCAACTTTAAACTTTTGCCAACAAGCTTAAAAGGACCAATAAGAGAGGTTTGGATAGGCCTTCCCCCTCACTCTAAAAGGATGGCACCCATAGTGTCAATGAATTGGACACTGTTGTAGGAAATGCATCAGGAAAGCTAACAAACTTCATAGGGTAAGAAAAGGGTCAGATTAGGAAACCATACCTTAAAGGTTTTGTAACCCTACACTATGATTCCCTACCAGCCCCCCTATTTTAAGCTGCCATAATGCACTGTGTAATTGTTTGTTAAAAACAATGGGCCAGATCCAGAGAGAGAGTACAGTAGATACGCCGGCGTACTTTCAAATTTCCCACGTCGTATCTTTAGTTTGAATCCTCAAACCAAGATACAACGGCATTTGGGTTCGATCCGACAGGCGTACGGCTTCGTACGCCTTCGGATCGTAGATGCAATACTTCGGCGTCCGCTGGGTGGAGTTTGCGTCGTTTTCCGCGTCGGGTATGCAAATGAGCTTTTTCAGACGATCCACGAACGTACGCGCGACCGTCGCATTCTCTTACGTCGTCTCTAGTCGGCTTTTTCCGGCGTATAGTTAAAGCTGGTATTTTGCAGCGTATAGATAGACTTGCCATGTTAAGTATGGCCGTAGTTCCCGCGTCGAAATTTGAATTTTTTTTTGCGTAAGTCGTCCGTGAATAGGGATGGACGTAACTCACGTCTAAGTTAAAAAAATGACGTTGTTGCGACGTCATTTCGCGCAAAGCACGGCGGGAAAATTAGAAACGGAGCATGCGCAGTTCAATCGGCGCGGGGGCGCGCTTAATTTAAATGAATCACGCCCCCTACCCGCCGATTTGAATTACGCGCCAAGAGATACACTACACCGCTGTAACTTACGGCGCAAAATCTTCCTGGATTCGACTTAAAGCCAGGTAAGATACGGCGGCGTAGCGTATCTCTGATACGCTGCGCCTATCCAAATCTATGTGGATCTGGCCCAGTGCTTCTAAATAACTTTTTGTCATGTATCTTTAGGCCGGTCACGTGACTCCCGGACGCTCTACTACTCTGTTTCAGGGCTACAGCTGAGATCTCCCTCTGAGGGGCTGAAATCTGACATCAGCCTGGAGATCACATGGCCACCGTGCTGGCCGCTCAGCCCCTCCTGCTGTAACCCTGAATTGAATTAGGAGAGTCACGTGACAGGCCTGAAGATACATGACAAAAAGGTATTTGGAGGCCTCATTTTTAACAAACAATTACACAGTGCAGGAAGGCTGCTTAAAAGAGAGGAGCTGGCAGCAAATTTCAAATTTTTTAAAAGTTTTATTTTCTACTAACAGCAGCGCTGCAAGACCTTTTAATACAATGGGATATTTTTCAAGGGGTGGTATTTTGGTGTTTTTGATTATTTTTGAAGTTATGCTAGTTTTTTTAGTTTATGGTGATCGGTCATTTATTTTTCTGCTTTTTTTTACTGTAACAATTCCCTTTTAAAAACATGAGATTATGTTTCAGGGGTGGTATTTTGGGGTCTTCATTTCCTTTTTGTCTCTGGTAAATTCAGGCCTAACCTAGCCCATTACAATTCTCTTCCTAATGATCTTATATTTTGATGAGAAATTGGACAGTGACAGGACAGTTTTGCATTAGTGAAGACATGGACAACCAAAGCAAAATACTGGCAAATATTTATCTATCATTCAAAGCAGCCCTATTATTTTTTGATGAAAAAGCATGTGTTACTGCTAAAAGTGGCTAAATAAAAACTTGTTTCAAGGTGAAATTAATCCAAATTGGAGTGCTGTTGCTGTATGTAAGCCAAGCTAATTGTAAAAGAAAAAAATGTATTCTACGGTCAAATATGTGCTGCAAGTATATGCTGTTGCTGAGACTGTCCGTGAACAAACAGGTATAGCTTATATTCATACATATTTAAGGCATCCCCCAAACATGTTCTTCAAACGATTTGTTTATTCTCAATGCTGCCTTCAAAGTCACATGTGAAGAACCTATCTTTCTTTATTGTGTTTTTTTTTTTTTTATTCCATTTGCATTTTTGCATTGGCATTGGTCCCCCATGACAGTGCCCAGCTTCCAATGCTTTTTTGACCATGGGCTGCTAATTACCCCCAAAAATGGCCAGAATTTAACAAGATTGGCCTCCCTTCTCCCATAGACTTAAGTGGGATTTGCCTCCAAGGTCAAGTTTGCTAAGTTTTAACCAAGATTTGCCAACCCTTGGTAAATCAACACACAGTAGTTTCCAAAAGTTACCAACTGTCTTCCTACCTGTCTATCCATCTGTATTTGTGCCTATCTATCTACAGAAAAAAGGTGGACAACACTGGAATAAAACACAAATAAATACTGTATGTATGACTGACGCCTCTGCTCATTAATCGCTCTGTGTATATAATGCATTAATGATGCTTGCTTTGTGCATCACCCATGTTCTTATCTATAAAATAACGGAGAAAAGCTTTCTTTTCTCAGACTACACATTTGAAATCAATAGACATCTCATTTGTAAAATGGCATTTGATGTTTCTCACTGAGTCTACATGATTGATGTCAGTTAAGCACTTAGTGATAGAACAATGTTCTAGACATTAGGTTGTTTAACTGGTAACTTTGGTTTCCGCTGTTTGCAGACAATAAAATGACAGCCTTAGAAAACCTGAGGTCACAAGACAGTTCAGATATTTTCTGAAACCAGTAAGAAAACATTAATAAGTATGTGGATCAAGTTAGCAACACAAGAACTCTACTTTGAGCTTTTAAAGGTACATTTACCTTATGTAGGTTATATTTTTACTCAGCTTTTTGGAGAGGAAATCTGCAGCTTTGTTACTGGGAAATGTGGCATATGAAAGGGTAGCTGGGTAGTCAGTCTCTTCACACGGAACTGGGCAACTAGAATTATAGGTTCCAATACTACATAGGTCCAGTTTTTCGATTCTGACTGTTTAAAAACAAAACACAATTATTATACACAAACACTTTCTATGTATACTGTGTAAATATATATATATATATATATATATATATATATATATATATATATATATATATATATATATATATATCATAAATATATTTAAATTATATATTTAAAAGTACTTACAAAGTGTAGGATATACACAGGTATAAAACCTTGGAAGGTCACATTCCTTTCCAACGCCTGTCAAAAAGTTGTATATTAAAGATTGTTTAGATTGCAGAAATTGTATGTACAGTACTACTAACATTCCTAGAAACAGCTATTAATAATTATATTTATTAAATACATTAAATTAAATATTTTGGGCCAGATCCACAAAAGGGATACGCCGGCGTATCTACTGATACGCCGTCGTATCCCTGTTTCTATCTTTGGAACTGATCCACAGAATCAGTTTCCAAAAGATAGGGAGAAGATCCGACATGTGTAAGGGACTTACACTGTCGGATCTTAGAATGCAGTACCTCGGCCGCCGCTGGGGGCATTTCTCGTCGAAATGCCGCTTCGGGTATGCAAATTTGCACTTACGGAGATCCACAAAGCTTTTACGCTTCGTTTTTTCTCCGTAAGTATTAGTTTGCAATCGCAATATTAGGGCTGCTTTTACAAGGCCTAAACTAGGCCTTGTAAAAGTAGACGCTTCTACCCCGCGTCGCCGTCTTTTTTTTTTCCAATTTTTTTTTTCCCGCCGCAACTCGTATTTTTTTTTACGCCCGTCGCGATTCTCAAAACCCGGCGCAACGTAAAACCGCGCAAAGCACGTCGGGAAAATGACGTCGTGAACATGCGCAGTATGGCCGGCGCGGGAGCGCGCCTAATTTAAATGGGACTCGCCCCATTTGAATAGGAACGCCTTGCGCCGGCCGGATTTAAGTTACACAGCCGAAAATTTCTAGGTAAGTGCTTTGTGGATCGGGCACTTAGGTAGAAATTTTGCGGCAGTGTAACTTAAATCCGAATATTTAATTTACGGCGGCTGGCTGTGGATCTGGCCCTTTCTGCCTAGTATGAACGTTATGGTGCTGCTCCAAGCAAATATACACTGTCCTGATGGTACGCAGGAGTAGGGGTACCAGCAAGGAATATATTTGCTGCAGCTATGATCCTGGTACCTTTTTTAGTGACAGCAATTGGCAAGCAGTTAAAAACATTAAATATTATCATTGGTCTAATATCATATTGGCTTGTTAAGGAATTATCAATTACAGACAAACAGTGAGCTAAATGCACAGTTAAACTACATATTAGAGGACTATTTTACCCATCAAGAGATTTGCAGTTCTGCATAGTCAATAAAACTTTATTGTTTCTAAAAAAAAAAAATCTTGGGACCCAAAAACCCCTGCCAGATAGCCCGGCCAGGTCCCTGATCACAATTTCCACAGCAGAATAACTTGGTCAGGAACAAGTCCCTAGCCTGCTATTAGGGCAATAAAGGAGCAGCTTCAGACTGATAAGTCATTTCTGTGTTCACCGTCGGTTCTTACAGTATGTACTCCAGCAGTGACGGATTGGCTCCTATTGATATCTCTCCTTCTTATAGCCTGAGTGCTGCTGTATAGAGGCTGTGTCTGGAGTTCTGCTCCACATAAAAGACTAAATTAATGCAGCCTACCTGCTGTGCAAGCTAACTTTATACAGATGCTTTTATGTTTGTCTTCTGGATAGTCCTAAACATGTGCCTTTATTAGAGCTAAGAGGACTTGATGTTTCATTCCCTATGAGAAGATGGCACTCTTGATGTTGAGATTGGTGTAGTAAAACGTCTGAGGGTAGGTACATTATCAAGGTCAACAGGTGGACAACCTGCTTCTTTGGCTTTCATTGATGAGCCCACAGGACCAGCAATTTGCTGTTGGTCAGGGTTAGGTGATTACATATGCCTAGTTTCAGAAATACAGAAATACCTAATTGGTGCTGAGGGTTGAATGCCAGAGGAGGTAGTTAGTAGGTCAAAGCAATGTGAACATGTCCAATTGCATGTGATTGACTATTACTAGCTGATCCAAGTACATCTAAAGGCCCGTACACACGGTCAGACTTTTTGCCAACAAACTTCAAAATCTGCAAGTTTACAAATTTGTCCGATCGTGTGTACGCTCCATCGGACCAACTTTTTCGGGTTTCATCGGACAAAAAGTTCTGTCTGCAAACGGACAAACTTTTCGGCAACAAAAGTCTGATGGTGCCTAGTCCGACCATGTGTACAGCAAGCCATCGGACTTTTGTACAAAGTGCAAATACGCATTCTCAGAACCAATGTTGAAATCAACCAACAATAGCAGAAGTTAACCAAAGGGTGGCGGTAAAGAGCAGAAAAACCATGTGATGTTAATAAAGTTTTAGAAAAGTTAGCAGAAAAGTTCGAGCATGTGTATGCTATGGGTGTGATCGGACAACTCCCTTCGGACAAAAATCCAAGGGAAAGTTTGCTTGATGTCCGACCGTGTGTACGAGGCTTTAGTTGAGAAGTAGGGTGCACAGCAAGAATCAACAGTAAGCAGTGAAAGCTTTGCTGAATCAAACTTCAATAGGTTTAAAAAATTTGGTAAAACAAGTGGATGTTCCAGCTTTAACAAAGCGACAAAATTTCCTGAATATCACTACTGCAAGTAATTTAATAATTGCCAGCAAATACAATTGTTACCGGGAAGTAAGAATGGTAAGCATCCACATTCTTTTTGTATATAATTTGCCTTGCACTCCTGTACACATCCATATGTACTGTAGATTTCATGATTTACCAGTGTTAAATCAGGATTACATTCTCCCCAAGGATATTCTTGCATTATTGCCTGCAATTGAAACATTCCATTAATCTTCTGCAAGTTATAGTATCTATTGGTTTTAAGGATAATTCTAGACTAAGATTATATCACAGTTACAGTAACTTGTCTGAATTAACTATTGGCATCTTTCTCCTTCCTAGGACTTTCAGTCCACCTGTGCAAAAATTAATTAAATGTCAAAAAGGCAAAAAAAAATTATCCCTATTAATAGCCACAGCAGGTTGGCAGACCTGGGAAAACCACCACAGAGCAGAAATAAAAGAAGCCAGTGGGTAGTTTAAAGCATAACTAAACACTAAGGGGTAGATCCACAAAGAAAGTACGCCGGTGTATCTATTGATACGCCGGCGTAATTTCAAAATTCCTGCGTCGTATCTTTGTTTTGAATCCTCAAAACAAGATACGACGGCATCTGGGTTAGATCCAACAGGCGTACGTCTTCGTACGCCTTCGGATCTTAGATCTTTTTCGACGTCCGCTAGGTGGCGTTCCCGTCATAATCCGCGTCGAGTATGCAAATTAGCTATTTCTGACGATCCACGAATGTACGAGCGCCCGTCGCATTTTTTTACGCCGTTTCCGTTCGGCTTTTTCCGGCGTATAGTTAAAGCTACTATCTGGTGGCGTACTCAATGTTAAGTATGGCCGTCGTTCCCGCGTATAATTTAGAAAATTTTACGTCGTTTGCGTAAGTCGTCCGTGAATGGGGCTGGACGCCATTTACGTTCACGTCGAAAACAATGACGTCCTTGCGACGTCATTTGGAGCAATGCACCCTGGGAGTTTTGACGGACGGGTCATGCGCAGTTCGTTCGGCGCGGGGACGCGCTTCATTTAAATGAAACACGCCCCCTACCCGCCCAATTTGAATTCCGTGCCCTTACACCGCAAGAGATACACTACGCCGCCGTAACTTACGGCGCAAATTCTTTCAGGATTCAAAGAAAAGAAAAGTAAGTTACAGCGGCGTATCGTATCTCACATACGCAGATGTATGTGGATCTGCCCCTAAAATGAAAAATAAAAGCAGGCAGGCTCTTTATTACAGAAGAAACATGTAATAAATTACAAATCAAATTTTCTGACTGCCTATCATATATCATAAGTCCCTGAAGTGCCAAGACAGGAGAAACACCCACAAAATGACTATATTTTGGAAAGCAAACACCCCATGTTTTTTTTTCTGAAAGACAGTGAGTTTTATAAAAATGTAATTTTGGAAAAATAGATTTTTTTTTTTGTTTACACATTTATGAAGGCCCTAGGGCACCAACACAGTAGGGAGACCACCAAAATTATCACATTTTGGAAAGAAACAACCCCAAGATATTTTCTAAGAGGATGGTGAGTCATTTGAAAACAGCATTTATTTATTTGTTGCCTAAAGTTTTTGGAAAATGCAAAAAAAAAAAATATTTTGTTTACACAAAGTTGTCCGTTAATATACTGTATTTCCAACATACAGCATAGGTATACTTACAATTACACCCCAAAACACATTCTGCTACTCTTTCCAATTGTGGCTATACCATATACAATATCTCACAAAAGTGAGTACACTCCCTCACATTTTTGTAAATATTTTATTGTATCCTTCCATGTGACAACACAGAATAAATCACACTTTACTACAATGTAAAGTAGTGAGTGTACAGCTCACGGTGTAAATTTTGTCTCCCCTCAAAATAACTCAATACATAGCCAATATTTTCCAAACCGCTGGCAACAAAAGTAAGTACACCCCTAAGTGAAAATGTCCAAATTGGGCCCAAAGTGTCAATATGTTGTGTGGCCACCATTATTTTCCAGCACTGCCTTAACCCCCTTGGGCATGGAGTTCACCAGAGCTTCACAGGTTGCCACTGGAGTCCTCTTCCACTCCTCCATGATGACATGACGGAGCTGGTGTATGTTAGAGACCTTGCGCTCCTCCACCTTCCATTTGAGGATGCCCCACAGATGCTCAATAGGATTTTGGTCTGGAGACATGCTTGGCCAGTCCATCAGCTTCTTTAGCAAGGAAGTGCTTGGAGGTGTGTTTGGGGTCGTTATCATGTTGTAATACTGCCCTGCGGCTCAGCCCGCCAAAAGGAGAAGATCATGCTCTGCTTCAGTATGTCACAGTACATGTTGGCATTCATGGTTCCCTCAATGAACTGTAGCTCCCCAGTGCAGGCAGCACTCATGCAGCCTCAGACCATAGCACTCCCACCACCATGCTTGACTGTAGACAAGACACACTTGTCTTTGTACTTCTCACTTAGACCACAGGACACTGTTCCAGTAACCCACGGCCTTATGCTGCGTACACACAGATCAAAAATTCTGACGAGAAAAAAGTGTATTTTTTTCTGACTGAATTTTGGCACATACTTGTGTTGCATACACACGGTCACACAAATGTTGTCTGAAATTCCGACCGTCAAGAATGCGGTGACGTACAACACTACAATGAGCCGAGAAAAATTAAGTTCAATGATTCCGAGCATGATTGCATCAAATAGATTCCGAGCATGCATGTTTTTGTGTGTGTCAGAATTGCACACAGACGATCGGAATTTTCGACAAGGACTTTTACTGTCTGAAAATTTGAGAACCAGCTCCCAAATTATTGCTGTCAGAAATTCCAACAGAGCATACACACGGTCGGAATTTCCGACCAAAAAGCTCACATAGAACTTTTCTTTTCAGATATTCCAATCGTGTGTACGCGGCATTAGTCTGCTTGTCTTCAGAAAACTGTTTGTGGGCTTTAGAAGAGGCTTCCTTCTGGGACGATGGCCATGCAGACCAATTTGATGCAGTGTGCGGCATATGGTCTGATCACTGACAGGCTGACCCCCCATCCCTTCAACCTCTGCAGCAATGCCTAAAGACAATGGGGTAGATTCAGTAACATCTGCACTTTTTTTTACGTAGGCGCAGGGCACCGTTTTTGCCCTGCGCCCCCGCAAATTTTCTGCTCTACCCGCGATTCACGGAGCAGTAGCGTAGAGCGCATGCTCCGTCGGGAAACTTTCCCGACGTGCATTGCGGTAAATGACGTCGCAAGGACGTCATTTGCTTCAAAGTGAACGTGAATGGCGTCCAGCGCCATTCGCGATTCACTTACGCAAACTACGTAAATTTTAAATTTCGCGATGCGGGAACGACGGGTATAAGTAACATTGGCTGCCCCTGCTAATAGCAGGGGCAGCCTTACGCAAAAACCGCCGTACGCAAACGATGTAAACTGCGTACGCAGGGCTCGCGTAACGTTGTGAATCGGCGTTAGTATGCAATTTGCACACTATACGCTGAGCACAACGGGAACGCCACCTAGCGGCCATCGCAAGAATGCAGCCTAAGATATGCGGGCATAAGAGCCTTATGCCACGCATATCTTAGGCTGCAGTCGGCGTAACGAGGTTCCTGAATCAGGAGCATTCGTTACGCCGGCGCAAGTAAGCAATTGCGCTGCGTAACTATGGTTATGCAGGCGCAATTGCTCTTTGAATCCGGGCCACTCTCTGAATAAGACGCTGAGCACAGGCACTCAACTTCTTTGGTCGACCATGGGGAGGTCTGTTCTGAGTGAAACCTGTCCTGTTAAGCCGATGTATAGTCTTGACCACCGTGCTATAGCTCAGCTTCAGGGTCTTGGCAATCTTCTTATAGCCTAGGTCATTTTTATGTATTTTTTGTTTCAGATCCTCAGAGAGTTCTTTGCCTTGAGGCACCATGTTGAACTTCCAGTGACCAGTATAAGGCCTCGTACACACGGCCGAGGAACTCGACGTGCCAAACACATCGAGTTCCTCGGCCAGTTCAGCCCTGAAGCCGCCGAGGAGCTCGGCGGGCCGAGAGCTCCCATAGAACAACGAGGAAATAGAGAACATGTTCTCTATTTCCTCGCCAAGCTCCTCGGCGGCTTCCTCGGCCGAAAGTGTACACACGGCCGGGTTTCTCGGCAGAATTCAGCCAGAAACTCGGTCGGAAGCTGAATTCTGCCGAGGAAACTGGTCGTGTGTACGGGGCCTAACAGAGTGAGATCGATAACACCAAATTTAACACATATACTAAGCATTTGCAATGGACCATAGGAAAGAAAGAAATACCCACAGATAGTCCATCCACCCAAGAGCAGCAGAGTTTTGAAAGAAAAAACACTGATAAGCGCCTAAACGTGTCTAAGTGCTAGGCCTGTTTAGTGCTTGAGCATTAATTGATTTGAACAGCCTGAATAAATTATTATTCTGGCAAATGAAAATTAATTAATACCTAATCACTTGATGTCCATAAACAACCCTAAACAAGTTACACGAGTTGACAAGCATTATGCATTTTGTCTACCAAAACTCTGCTGCCGGGAGCAAAGGATTCTAGGAGAGTTAGCAAAATGTCCATTATGCATGAGGCCTAGCTGAATGACATTGGCTTGCTTAAAATTACCCAGTGAACAATTTAAAATGCTAACTAAACCTAAAAAAAAACAAGAATGTGAAAATTCACCTCTCATGCTGCAAGCACTACCAAACAAAGTATGGTTGATGAGCAGCAATACCTCAAAATCTGCTGTGAAGCCAAAACTTCCAAGAGTTGCTATCTCCTGCCCACCCCGTAGCGCTTATATGGTCTGCATTGGAAGCCAGTATGACAGGGTAACAACGCAGAACGACTAAGAGACAGAGACAGTGCATTGCTTGCCCTGAACAAGGACTTTCATGGCAGAATCTCCAGATATGTTATTAAAAGCTATAGGCTTGAAAGGTTTGAAAATTACTATGGAGATTACATTAAATTTTATGGGTTTGCATAAAGCATAGTTTAATGCCCAAGGCCCTCTGACTATACACAAGCTTGTACCAGTACAGTACAAACTGTGCTTGTTCAAAAACAATTTGATCATCTGCTTAAGGACGGATTGAATCTAATGGTAACTAAGCACTATTTTAAAATGTCTAAATTCCCCAGCATCATTAGCATATTCTTCAAAGCTTATGCTAATAACGGGAAGCTGACATTTATTGACATTTAACCTACTGAGTATGCAGCAGTGTCATCTATCTTTGAGAGGGAACATTAAATATGCACTTTTAATTGAAGAGTCACCTCTGTGCCTTGTAAAACCTTTTAATTTGCTCTTCCTGTTTAAAAACTGTGTGTGGGTTATACATTTGCATTGGAAATGATCTGTCAGTGTCAACAGAAACATCTGGACCTTTATTTGCCTATCTATTACATATAAATACCTTGTAGATAGCTTAATAAAAGCAAATCATATATACTGAGCTTGGGGATAGACCCACTTCTAAAACTGACACTCAGTTCACGATTTCCATATAAGTGGAGAGACGAAGGAATAAAATACTTGGGTGTTACATTTCACAGCTACAACAGAGGGTTTAGTTACAGCTAATTATATTCCATTTATATGTTCAAAACTCCAAGATATAACTAAGATTGAACTATCGTGGTCAGGATGCCTGGCAGCGTTCAAGATGGTGTTATTACCACAATTGCTCTATCTATTCAGGAATCTACCCATACCAGTCCCTAACTCCTTTTTCTCCAATGCTCAACCTTTGGTGAATGTGTATTTGTGACTAGGTAAAAGAGCAAGATGTGCATTTAGGAAATTGATAGCGTCAAGGAAAGTGGGAGGAGTGGTTCATGTATTGCTTAAGGACTATTACACGGCTTCGATTCATACAACATGGTTTCCCCAGCCACCAAGGACGAGGTGGCAAGAAATAGAGGAATCCCAAATCCCAGGTAATAGTTTATATGACCTGCTAATGTCTAGCAGATTTAATACCACAAACACTACTGCTTTATCCCCTACCATGAGGATCTCACTTCAAGCCTAAAAAACACTACTAGATATATGAGATGGGGATTCCACTACAATGCCCCTTCCACTTCCTATTTCCAGCTTACCTGGGATCATTCCAGATCTCCATATAACACACTGGATAGAAAAGGGAATAACGACCATAGCTGACTTTATGGTAGGTTCTACATTGAAAACATTCAGAGCTGTGCAGTTGGAGTATAATCTGGAGATTAGTCACTTTCTCCACGCAAACCCACAAACCTCCACCCTACTGCCATGGAGAGTTGCTCTATATCTTACTAAACCCTTGACTAATAATTAAAGGAATATCTTCATTCTATCATATTCTGAATAATAAAATGGTATTTACTAAATTCTCCGACATCAAAGCTTGAAAGCAGGAACTAGACACCTCCTACACCTCAGAACAATGGCAAAAAAGCACTCCAAACAACTTATTCGACAATCAAGAGTATCAACCTTTGGAAATTAATCCAGAAAGTACTATTTTGTTGGTATTTGACACCATTTAGAATATCCAAATTTGATATCGGTACTTCTCCACTATGTTGGAGGAAATGTGGAGCTATAGGCACATTATATCACAGATTATGGTCATGCCCAGTTACTGTATACACACCCTTTGGAGTAAAGTCTTTGAATTATTGTCACAAATTCTAGAATTGCGAATCCCTATCTCTCCAGGAGAGCACTAGGCTGTCAATAACAAGACATTGGAGTGACCATGAGGTGCCCATGTTAAGAGAAGTCGTAAAAACGACCAATACACATGCCACATACGAGCTAATGTTTGCTGCATCACAAGGTAAATACCAAACAATGAGTGCCCATTGGAAACAGTGCATTGAATGGTATAAGTTAAGAAGTTCTGAATACCAATCATAATGTGGAAATGGCTCATATCCAGCTGATTTTCTATGGTCATGTCATACATTATCACAAGTTAAAATACTGGACTGTGTAGTTTGTATGATTTTATTTCTTATTAGTTCTTTTTTCTATTTTAATTTTCCCAATTTTGTTTATATTGCTCATACATTTTCCTTACATATGTAAGGTTGATTCACTTCTCAGGGCTAGTACAGAGCAATTTATATAAAAATACAACTTGCTTTCTATTTATCTACTTAACAAATGTTGATGCCTTGAGATGTTAACTGTACCTTTATAATCTAATAAAAAAAAATTATTGAAATTAAATACCTTGTAGAGTCTGATGGAAGCATGTGCATGCATCCCGACTGGACTGTGCAAGCCAAGACCATTAAATCTGGGAGGAATCTTTGGTGAGTGAATCACAAATGTTATCCCAGCATCCACAAAGCCCAGTGTTGGATCATCTGTGAATTCTGTCTGGTAAAGAAGAGCCATTGTTACTACTGTAAAAAAACATATTCTGTACATCCAAAAGGCCATCACAACACAGCAAAAGAAAAATATATAATTTTTCCTGAAAACATACAAGCAGAAGTTCTATGAAAACACAGAGAAACTGCATATTTGAAGATGTTACCAAAATTAAAGGGTTGTTGCGAAAATCTAAATCTGAAAACGTATTTAGTTGGGCCCCTTTCACACTGTGCAGGGTCCGCCCTGTCTTTTCTCCGCTCTCCCCTATGGGGGGGATCGGCTGAACACGGACTCTTCTACCCACTAGTTTCTAGAACTATCCACAGATATCCACAGAGTTCCAAAAAACAAGGGGAGGTAACAGAGCCACAGCCCTAGAGGTCCTGTACAGTCAACACCACAAATGAACCTCTGCTCCTCTTCTTACAGAGGAGTCAAACTAACTCTACCTACACTTAGTAACAAAGAGGATGCTACATGCAAAAAAGCTTTAATAAGTTGTTGCAGTGTGTTATGTAACTTTACACATATTTTTGTAAAAAGGCATTTTCCTCTCACGTTAGGGACCTATTTATGAATGAATAAGTATTTCAGGTAGAAATCCTGTTTTTTATATGTGGCTGGTTCATAACTTTGTGCTGCAATTTAGTCTTGTTAAACGGCCCATTTACACCTAAATCGGGTCAATTGACTAAGCTTTATCGCATGCAATAAGGGTATCATATTACTCATTTGCATACATTATTGCATGTGGTAAATAAAGTCCAATTCGTAAAAAAAAATAAAAATAATGATTGTGCAGTATTTACTGGGAAAAAAATATGTGTCGGTAAATATTGCATAAAAAGCTCTTAAGTCCAATTCACAAACTGACCAAAGAGTAAAAAAACATGCAATATTTACCACAAGAGTTTTCCTATCACATGCAGTATTTGTCAAAAAACAGCATAGGGGTTGTGGGGGCCCCTTACGCATTTTTTTTGACAAATAGCTGGTTGCTAAGGAGCGGTCTGGGAAGCCGGCCGCCACGTCCTTAACAACGGATGACTACTCCAGCATGCACCAATCTGTCACGTCACAAGGGCACGGGACCACCAGGTGACATAGCCAGGTGGCCCCACCCCTTACCTATATAAAAATGTAAATCGGCAGTGCCTGCAGTAGGTGGTCAGCCTGCAGTAGGTGGTCAGCCTGCAGTAGGTGGTCAGCCTTTATCGATGCGGGAGCGTCTTTGTTAGTTTTTTCTCTTTTGGGTTCGGCAGGCGGTGGGCGGCATGATTGATGATGGATTTACATCAGGGGACACTATTTTTTTAATTTTAATAAAGGAATTGTCGAAAACTGTGTGTAAATGTTTTTTATTACTTGTAACACTTTTTTGTAAAATGGGTAGGAGTACTAGGTGCCCGATACTCAAGAGGGGTGGGATCTGGGGGCACACTTCTTAAAGGAGCCTTCCAGATTCCGATAAGCCTCCTGCTCGCAGACACCCACAAGCACCGGCCATGGTTGGGGGGCAGAGCTCCCCCGCTCCAAAGCACCCACCCCCCATGTTGAGGGCATGTGGCCTGGTATGGTTTCAGGAAGGGGGGTGCTCGTTTGTCCCTCCCCTTTCCTGACCTACCAGGCTGCATGATCAGATAAGAGTCTGGTATAGATTGTGGGGGGACCCCACATTTTGGCATGTGGTTCCCCTTGAAATTCATACCAGACCCGAAAGGGCCTGGTATGCATTAGGGGGAACCCACGCTGTTTTTTTTTTTTTTAATGGTCGGCTTCTTTTTTTTTCTTTTTACATTCAGCTGTCAGCAGGTAACCTGCTGACAGCTGATGAGTCATCCATTGTTAAGGATGCAGCAGCCGGCTTCTCAGCCTGTTCCTTAGCAACCAGCTCAATGTGGTAAACTACCACTTTAACTAATGTGGTAATTACCGATAAATCGAACAAATACTGCATTCAGTATTTAACACAAAATTCTTAATGAATTGAAGACTTGCACAATTGTAACCACATGCAGTATTTTACTGCGTTGTATGAGCCGTTATTTAACTCTTTTTTTAGTAAATTGACCCCAAAGTGCACTATATCACATGGTCATATTTGTGAATACGCTAAATGTGAATTTCAGAATTTCCTTTGATGGGGTTTGAAACAATGCACTCCCAGTCCCCATCTTCTATACCAGTCACACTCAACCAGAGTTCCATCAAACCACATGTTTTCTTCCAGAGGTTGCTAGGGGCTCCTTGACTAATTGACTTACCATTTGATGATGCCTGCATAGTTCCAGGGTCAACGCAACAATGACGCTAAATATTTTAGCTGCTCTATAGGGGGGCCTTCTGACCATCACTGTAAGAGGGGTATTTTTTCCACTAGCCTGCAATGTAGGATGGATTTTTCTCACTGAGACCCAATGAATTTGTTTGTTTTGAAACCATGACATGAAAATAGTTCCAAGGGTTCCTCTGGGGTAAGAAAAAAGCTGAAGAAAGCTGGTCTATACTAATCATTGATGGTACTCAGTGAAGGGTGCATGAGTATGTGGACGGTCATGCTCAGTGGTGGCTGGTGCTCAATATTTTGGGGGGGCAGCAAACAAACCTGCCCTCTGACTCGCACAACCGCCAACCCTTCCATGGACGACGGACTGAAAGGCGCCGATCAGTCCAGCCTTACCTTAAGAGACTGCTCCTTGCTGCAGGCTCCCAGCCGAACAGGCGTTGCTTCTCCTCCCGGCCGAACAGGAAGTGGGTCTTAAGACCTGATTGGCTGGGAGGAGGTGGCTTCCTGATTGGCTGGGAGGAGAAGAAGGAAGACATTAGCGAATATTCATTTGCTAATGTCACACAATTGGGTGGGCTCAAAGTGCAGTGCTCTGCTCCCTGAGCCCACCCTTTTTTGAAGCCAAATAAAGCCCCAGGCTCTAATCATGTGCTTCAGAAAAATAAACATTGAAATCCATGTGTCCAGCGCCCTGTATGTAGATTAGGGGCCAGACACATGGATAAAGGAAGCGGCGCCCCTGCGCCCTGCATGAGCACTGGTCATGCTAACAACAGAACAGCATGTTCACAAACGTACCCATAAAAGTAGCAGATGATTCGCTTCACTGCCAAGCAATGCAAGTAAAAAACTATTATAGTAACTATCACATACGTAGCTATTCATATGTATAATTTATTATTGAATTTTGTGAGTTTCCCACATTTTTTTAAGTAACAAGACAGTTATTAAATTATAGCACCCAACACCAGGGATGTAACAAAATAGACATGCTTGTAATGAAAGTATATTATAGTGTTTAATGATTCAAAGATACCTGTTTGATATCGAACAGTATACTTAATCCTTTCCCTGCTGTATTAATGCTTTTTGAATTAGGTGTATTGTGGTTAAAAGTGTAGCAGTTCCCATACTCTGTAAAAACATGCTCAAAGTCCTAAAAGAGAAAAAAGTAAATATAATTATATATAAGGAAACTATATATTAGGAGTTATATGGAAATGCACTGCAAGCACAGTAGGGGTAGCTTGTAACATATTCTATTTATAGAAATAGTGTTTCATTCTGTAACAAATTGTGGTACAATGAAAATCTAAAGCACTCTGATTAAAATTAACAATAAAAAAATGAAGCATCCAAAAAAAGGATTGTCAACTGTGCATGCACAGGCGTTATTTAAATTTTAAGCATGAACTCGAGTGAAAATATATGTTGCATACTTACATTAGGCCAGCTTTGCACACTGTAAATATGCATATATGATACCTGATTGACCTGTAATGACATGCATACAGGATGAATGAAAAAAAAAAAATAGTGTAGCGTCTCACCAAAAAATGCATACATCCAGTACAGATTTTAGGGACAACTCCACGAAATATAGAAAAAAAAAATGCTTCTTCCTGAATCATAATAGACCACATGTCCTTAACAAGAGGGAGGTATGAGGACAAGGGCAACTTCCCCATAACCCTGGCCCGGTGTTTGTAGGGGTGTGAGGACAGGGGATTATTGGAATCTGGAAGCCCCCTTTAAAATAGGGGGGCTCCCAGATACACCCCCCCCCACCAAGTGAAAGAGTATGGGGTACTTCTCATTCACAAAAATAATGTAAATAGCAAAAAAACACAAACACAGTTTTTGACATGTCCTTTTGTAAAAACCTTTGTGATGTACATCCACCGCCAATCACATCATCCCGCAATGTAGAGCCATGTTAGTCATGATTCCTGCTGTGTAGGGATTTGGTTTGAAGGGGTCATTTTAATCACCTATCATTTGTATGAATTGCAGCTATTTTAACTTTGATCTTATTATGTCTCAAAAAGTAATTTCTGCATATATAGCATTCTGAATAGTCATTACAACTCAGCACTGCATGACAACCTACAAGTATTTACAGGGGGCACCAACAAAACCCAAGCCCTCGGGACTTATTTCAAAGAGAACAGATCTGACTTGTAAAACTTTTAACTTGCCAATGAAGATACTCAATGCTGTGTAAAGATTATAAAAAAGCTGTATGATCATAACAAATTTTTCTTGAGATGTAAGCAGACCTCCCACTTGTGTGTATAGCGTGTTTTAAATAAATCTTATCTGATTTGAAACTTCCCACATATGTTGTTTGCTGTTGGTCATTTCGGCAGCCCCCCAAAACAAAATGGCGCTGTTCATTCGGATGGTTTGAAGCTTGAACTTCCTGACCTCCCTGGCAATTTGAACTCTTCAAATAAGAGGCACCTCAGTACAGTATTTTATCACTATTATGTTTGGAGACTTCTGTGGTTGGGAACTCAAGTCTATAAACCATTCAAGAACCTATGTGAGTAGTTATTTGTTTTTTGTTTAACTGTCTATGTCTGGATTGATGTCAAACTAACCTTTTGAATGTGTGGGTTCCTAGAAGTAGCTACGATTAGGGTTGCTGCTTTACAAGGCATCGACCTCAAGCGAAATCAAGGTATATAGCCTTATGGCTGATATATCCACCAAGGCATATTAATATGTAAATTGGATGTGGTAAGTTGGACACACTTAGGAGCGGGAGAGTGAGAGTGGGACATTTGTCCCTAATTACTAACACATTACCATATGTGAAGATATAGCAGAAACTTGGGGGCTTTGAGAAGTCCCTATGGTTTGGCACTCAGCCAGTTAAAGTGCATACTTAGTGATCTGTTTCAAGTGTAAAAAGAACTCTATCTTTCAACTTCTCCTGTAATTATAAGTTGCAAGAAGTTGGCTGATTGCCAAATGACATGGTGATTTATTAGGTTAGCAGAGTGCCAGACTGGTACATGTAGTTCTACTGACAGAGAGAGTAGTGACCTTGTCTTAAATTTATAGTGTAAAAGTGAGAGACAAATTCACTTACTAGTATTTCTCCTTTTCCACATCAGTCTCCATAAGCTGTCTCTATCTTTCTAAAAAAACGACACTGCCTCTTGTAAGCTGTTGAGATAAGTGGGAATGTAAAAGTAAAGGTAGTGACTGATTCCTTGCTTAAGCACCTCTCCTTAGGCCTCGTACACACGACCGAGTTTCTCGGCAAAAACCAGCAAGAAACTTGCTGGTATTTTTTTTTTGCAGAGGAAACCGGTCGTTTGTACACTTTTCGACGAGGAAACTGTCGAGTATCTCGTCAAGCCAAAAAGAGAGCATGTCTTCTTTTTCCTCGATGGGAATGGGGAAATTTGGCTCGCCGAGATCCTCGACAGCCTAACAAGGAACTCGACGAGCAAAACGATGTGTTTCGCCCGTCGAGTTTCTCGGTCGCGTGTACGAGGCTTAATAGCTGAAAACTGTATTAGATTATATTTTACTGTGCTTTGTTGAGGCACTTCTAGCAATAATAATAATAATTAGAGCTATTAACCTGCCTGGCGGTATTCCCGAGTCTGACTCAGGGTTAGATTTTCCTGCTGCGAGCGGTAACCCCGAGTCAGACTCGGGCTTGCCTCGCTAGATCCACAGGCAGTGTTTACTTACCTTGTCCCTGGATCCAGCGATGCCACCGCGCTGTGTGAGCGAGCGGGACCTCGCTCGATTCACACAGCGTCCTCCTGTGCCGCCGATCTCCGTTCCCTGCGACGTTACGACGCACGGGGACGGAGAACGGCGCCAAATTCAAAAACGTAAACAAACACATTACATACAGTATACTGTAATCTTATAGATTACAGTACTGTATGTAAAAAAAACACACCCCCCTTGTCCCTAGTGGTCTGCCCAGTGCCCTATATGTTCTTTTATAAAATAAAAACGTTTCTTTCTCCCTGCAAACTGTAGATTGTCCATAGCAACCAAAAGTGTCCCTTTATGTCAAAAAAAGTTTTAGATCAGCTAAAAAACAGCGATAAAAAATTATAATCACTTGCAGAATTGTGCGATAGCGATTTGTGGAGAAATTCGTCATAAAAAAAAAAAAATAATGACAGCGACAATTCTGCAACTGAGCAAATTTCAGTGATTTTGATTGGATTACATTATTGAATAATTTTTATTATAATTATATTATTATTTGTTATAATTATTTATAATTATTTATTATATTATAATTTATAATTTTGTTTTTAAAAAAATTTCATACCCGGGATACTAGACTCTTGTTTGGTCAGATTTAAGTGAGTTATTTCTAAAAATTACAGGCCTACAGTATAAAACGCCAAATTTCCTTGCAAATAATGGTACCGCTTTCAGCATGTTTTTTCTGAAAGAATTATACCGCCAGGGAGGTTAAAGTGTTTGCTATGGTAAAAAAAAACAAAAAAATCTACAGTTCCCTCTGATATATAACAGTAAGCTCTGCAGTGCATGCCATTTATAAAAATATGCAGTATAATAGCTTACTTCAGAGTGCTGGCGTGTTCGGCGCTCAGCTGACTGTCTGCTGGTCTCTTCTCCCGATGCCATAGCTGCAGGGGGAGCTGCTAGGAAACCCCCGCTGATGTCAGCTGAGAAGAGGAGAGGAGGGGAGGAGACCGGTGGGCAGTCACGTGAGTGCCGAATGGCACTCTGAAGTAAGCTATTATACCGCATATTTTTATCAATGAGATGCACTGTGGAGCCTAATGTTCTATATCAGACGGAACGATAGAAGAAAATTACTGTTTTTTTTAGAGCAGGAGGATTGGGGAGTTGACAGGCAGAGAGGGGATGGGGTAGGAGGAGAGAGGGAGACACAGGAAAGCAGGCTGTGGATGATGGAGGCACGTACGGATGACTCTGGTGTCAGGGCCCAGCAGCTCAGTCAGCACAGAGAGGGGAGGGTAGGAATTGACAGGATCAGCCAGGTATTTCAGGTGTTCCAGTGATGTATATATCTTGCTTATGTGCCTCAGTAAAGCACTAAAAGTAGAGCTGTAACTGAAATAGTATGGAAAATTAGGGGGAGGTATATTTAACTTTATTCAGGACTCAAAATTTCTAATCCTGAGCTGCTTGCCAGGCCTTATGATTTACACGCCACCAATTGCCCCACTCAACACCTACCCTGCCCCGCCCCTAGTTCCACCCCAAACACGCCCTCATAAATTGTTATTTAATTCACCCCCTGTACACACTGTCGCGCAATCTCTACACACTACACCCATGTATATACTGACCCTCTTTCCCTACAGTGCACACTGCTTTCACTCTTTTTTTACTCTATCCCCCTCCCTGTGCAAGCTGTCCCCCTGTCATAAATGCCTATACCAGCCATCAGTGGCTTATATATATGTATGTCTGTACACAGTACAGGGTGGGTAGGAGGTCACAGTATGGGGACAGGAGGGTACAGTACAGGGCGGGTAGGAGGGCACAGTACAGGGTGGTTAGGAGAAAACAGTACAGGGTGGGCACAGTATGGGGAGTAGGAGGGCACAGTACAGGGTGGGCAGGAGGGCACAGTACAGAGTGGAGAGGAGGGCACAGTACAGGGTGGGCAGAAGGGCACAGTATGGGGGGTAGGAGGGCACAGTACAGGGGTCACTGGGCAGAGCTCTGTCTCCCATAAATGCACTCTACACAGCCTGAACAGTCACTAAGACCTTCTGCTCCCCACACAGCACACTGTCACTGGAGCTAAATTCCAATTCCCTTACAGTGGTAATTTTAATCACCTGTCCATCATTTGTATGAATTTCAGCCATTTTATGTTTGATCTTACTATGGGGTTTATTTATTGTAGGTAAATCCACTGTGCACTACAAGTGTACTGCAATTGCAGTTTATGTAGATCTGTGGGGAACATGCAAGGGAAATAAAAAACAGCATGTTTGCTTGCACATGATTGGATGATAGAAATCAGCAGAGCTTCCCCTCATTTCAGATCTTCCTCTCAGATCTACAGCGACTGCACCTCCAAGTGTACAGTGGATTTGCCTTTAGTAAATCAACCCCTATGTCTCAAAAAGCTATTTCTGCATATATGGAATTCTGCACTGCATGACAACCTACAAGCATTCACAGGGGGGCTAACAAACCCCACAGCCTCAAGACTTATCTCAAGGAGAACAGATCTGACTTGTTCAACTTTTACTTTGCCAATTACATTAATCAATACTGTGTAAAGATTAGAAAATAGGCTGAATGATTACATGGCAGTCTTGAATCATAAGCAGACCCCCCGCACGTGTTTACTGTGAATGCCAAATAAATCTTACCTGATTTGAAAGTACCCACAGAAGTTGATGCTGCTGGTAATTTCGCTGGCCCCTCTAAACACCGCCAAACCCTCCAAACAAAAAAAAACAGAGACAGATCTATTTGCTTTTCTCCTACCAAATATAGGGCAAGGAGATGACAGCTGTTATATATAAGGGGGCAGGGGTTCCCACATAATGTCATTAGCCATATATGGGACTATATTTACCAAATATTGTCATGTCCATATATGGTCAATGACATCACCAAGGAGCCCTGTATATAACACCTGCCATTCTGTGGGAAGCAAGCAAACGACCAGGTCAGCGGGCATTATGATTGATATGGATCTACATCCCTGAATGACGTGATTGATGGCGGGTGTACATTGTCTGGGTGTTTATTTATCAATACTTGAACAGCCTGAATGTGGGTTAATTCCTAATCTACAGAATTTATTGTACACTGAGAATCATTTTATGCCCAAACATTTACCAATGTCCCCATCCTTTAATGTTGACTGGTAGGGCTTAACACAAACACCAGTAGAAGTTAAAGTGATATTAAAGTCTTTTTTTGTTTGTTTAAAAACAAGCATGTCATACTTATCTGCTCTGTGTAGTGGTTTTGCACAGAGCAGCCCAGATCCTCCTCTTCTGAGGTCCCTCGACGATGCTCCTGGCCCCTCCCTCCTGCCGAGTGTCCTCCACAGCAAGAAGCTTGCTATGGGGGCACCCAAGCTGAGCCACTGCTCTGTGTGTCCATTCAGACTCAGAGCCGTGGTTTGGCCCCACCCCTTTCTCTCGTCATTGGCTCACTGACAGCCAAGGATCTTGTGCAACATCGCTGGATCGAGATGGGCATCAGGTAAGTATTGGGAGGACTTAGGGGGCTGCTGTACACAGAAGGTTTTTTATCTTAACACATAGGGCCAGATTCACAGAAGAAATACGCTGGAGTATCTACTGATACTCCGGCGTATTTTCAAATTTGCTGCGTCGTATCTTAATTTGTGATTCACAAACAAGATACAACGGCATTTGGCTAAGATCCGACAGGCTTACGGCTTCGTACGCCTTCGGATCTTAGGCTGCAATACTTCGGCCACCGCTGGGTGGAGTTCGTGTCGTTTTCCAGCGTCGGGTATGCAAATTAGCTTTTACGGCGATCCACGAAGGTACTCGCGTGCGTTACGTCGTCGCAAGTCGTTTTTTCCCGTCGCAAAGTTAAGCCTGCTTTTTTATGGCTTAACTTTAGACCAGCCATGTTAAAGTATGGCCGTCGTTCCCGCATCGAATTTCAATTTTTTTTTTCTTTCCTATGACGTCCGGGAATACGTTACGCACGTCGCCGTTCAAAAAACACGTCGGGGCGCCGTAATTTTGCGCAAAGCACGGCGGGAAATTTCCAAACGGAGCATGCGCAGAATGTTCGGCGCGGGAGCGCGCCTAATTTAAATGGTACACGCCCCATTTGAATTAGGCGGGCTTGCGCCGGACGGCTTTACGTTACACCGCCGTAAGTTTACACGCAAGTGCTTGGTGAATCAGGCACTTGCGCTGAAAACTTGCGGCGGTGTAACGTAAAGACGATACGTTACGCTGCCGCAAATGTACCTGAATCTGGCCCATAGAATGCGTTAAGATAAAAAAAACGTATGCATGTAGAAGCCCTATGTACATTGTTCATAGATATGAAGATTAAAACACGGATGCATGTAGGAACCAAAACATGCCTACAGGTTAGCAATATTGTTAAAGGGGTTGTTGGTTCACTTACCTTTTCCTTCGATTTCTCTTCTAAATGTTTTTTTTTTCTTTGTTTTCTTTGTCTAAATTTCTCACTTCCTGTTCCTCCTCAGTAAGCTGTTCAGTAAGCTGTTCTGGCTGACTAAACACCGCTCGGATGATGGTGGCAAGTTTACTGAGGAGAAACAGGAAGTGAGAAATTCAGACAAAGACAAGAAACATTTAGAAGGGAAATCGAAGGAAAAGGTAAGTGGACCAACAATACACTAGCTTAAAGGAACCTATTTAGAAAATAAAAAACAAACCTTTACAACCCCTTCAAGTTTAATGCTTTAAAACTTGCAATGTGTGTAATACTACTACAACAAAAATCCAATTTGCAAATTGTTTTGTTGCTTCTTGCTCTTTGAACAGAAAAATTGTATCTTACCTCTGGATAACATGGAATGCCAAAGAAGTCACATTTTAACAGTGTACTGTTATTGAGATAAAATCCATAATTTTTTGTAAAGTCTTTGATGCTGAAATTTTGGTGGAGCTGCAAAAATTGATTAATTTCTTGTATATCCTCGTGATCTTTTCCTGCATTTGAAAAATACAGTACTGTAGATACAATGTTCCACATTAAAAATGCAATACTTAGATTGTTCACTGCAGCTGTTTGGAACCTACAGTTAATGAACAGATGAAAGACGGTTATTGTATTGCAGGTAAATAAATTATTTTGCTTTGAAATTAAAATAGAACTGGTTTCCAGATTCTGCTTTACATATTACTTAAAGTGAACCTGTGTTTTCCCCACACAGGGTATAACATGTTAATGTTTATTTAAAGCGGTAGTAAACCCGCAGCATTTTTTTTTTTTAGCTACCTGAAAGGCATAAGGCATAATGAGCTAGTATGCACTGCATACTAGCTCATTATGAAATACTTACCTTGGAACGAGGCATGGGGAACTTACCTGGTCCACGCCGAGGGAGATGTCATCTTGCCTCGGCGTGTCTTCCAGGTATCGTCGCTCCAGCGATGTCGTCATTCTTGTGCATGCGCGCGGAAGACTTCTTTCCGTCAAGGTCCGGTGGCTGCCGGGCCTTTAGCCGAGGATCCCCGCAGCGCATGCGCCTCATTGCAAAGGGAATATCTCCTAAACCGTACAGGTTTAGGAGATATTGGCCCGGATTCAGATACAATTGTGTATCTATCGGCGGGCGTAACGCATCTCAGATACATTACGCCGGCGTAACTTAGGGCGCAAGTTCCGTATTCAGAAAGAACTTGCGCCCTAAGTTACGGCGGCGTAGTGTAAATGTGTCGGCGTAAGCCCGCCTAATTCAAATGTGGATGATGTGGGCGTGTTTTATTGAAATTACCTGTGACCCCACGTATTTGAATTTTTTTACGAACGGCGCATGCGCCGTCCGTGAATGTTTCTAAGTGCGAATGCTCCAAATTACGCCGCAAACTGTCAATGCTTTCGACGTGAACGTAACTTACGTACAGCCCTATTCGCGAACGACTTACGTAAACAACGTAAAATACGACGCTGTTCGTGTGTTTCCGACGTCCATACTTAACATGACTTAGGCCTCGTACACACGACCGAGAAACTCAACGGGCGAAACACATCGTTTTGCTCGTCGAGTTTCTTGTGAAGCCATCAAGAAACTCGACAAGCCAATTTTCTCCATTCCCGTCGAGAAAATAGAGAACATGCTCTCTTTTTGGCTCGTCGAGTTTCTCAACAGTTTCCTCGACGAAAGTCTACACACGACCGGTTTCCTCGGCAAAAAAATATCTCCCAGCAAGAAACTTGTTTCTTGCTGGTTTTTGCCGAGGAACTCGTCGTGTGTACGAGGCTAGACCCCTGCTTTATGTGGGGTAACTTTACGCCGGAAAAAGCCTTGCGCAAACAATGTAAAAAAATGCGCCGGGTGGACGTACGTTTCTGAATCGGCGTATCTACCTAATTTGCATATTCCTTGCATATTCCTACGGAAGTGCCACCTAGCGGCCAGCGTAAATATGCAGCCTAAAATACGACGGTGTAAGAGACTTACGCCGGTCGGATCTTAGGGAAATCTATGCGTAACTGATTCTACGAATCAGGCGCATAGATACGACCCCGCCACTCAGAGTTACGACGGCGTATCTGGAGATACGCCGTCGTAACTCGTCTCTGAATCCGGGCCATTCTTTTTACCACAGGTAAGCCTTATTATAGGCTTACCTGTAGGTAAAAGTGGTAGTGCAGAGTTTACTATCACTTTAAAGGATAACTAAACCTTTGTTTTTGTTTTTTTGTTTTTAATAACAAACATGTTATAGTTACATAGTTAGTCAGGTTGAACAAGGACCATCTAGTATTCTAGTTCAATCATAAAGTAAATAAAATAAAAAATATTGTACATTCCCATTTACCCAATTCTATACCCGCAGTTGATCCAGAGGAAGGTGAAAAACCCCAGCCGAGCATGATCCAATTTGCTACAGCAGGGGAATTTTTTTTTTCCTGATCCCCCATGAGGCAATCACATTTTCCCTGGATCAACTTTACCTATAAATGTCAGTACCCAGTTATATTATGTATATTTAGGAAAGTATCCAGACCTTTCATAATGCAATCTAATGAGCTGGCCAGAACCACGTCTGTAGGGAGTCTGTTCCACATTTTCACAGCTCTTACTGTGAAGAAACGTTTCAGTATTTGGAGATGAAATCTCTTTTCCTCTAGACGTAAAGAGTGCCCCTTGTCCTCAGTGTTGACCGTAAAGTGAATAACTCAACACCAAGTTCACTATATGGACCCCTTATATATTTGTACATGTTGATCATATCCCCCCTTATTCTCCTCTTCTCAAGAGTGAATAAATTCAGTTCTAATCTTTTCTCATAGCTGAGCTCCTCCATGCCTCTTATCAGTTTGGTTGCCCTTCTCTGCACTTTCTCCAGTTCCCCAATTTTCTTTTTGAGAACTGGAGCCCAAAACTGAACTGAATATTCCAGATGAGGTCTTACTAATGATTTGAACAGGGGCAAAATTATATCTCTCTCTGGAGTCCATACCGCTCTTAATACCAGAAAGGATTTTGCTCGCTTTGGAAACCGCAGCTTGGTATTGCATGCTATTATTGAGCTTATGATCTACCAAAACCCCCAGATCCTTCTCTATCTACCATTAATTCCTCCAGTTGTACTCCCCCGAGTATGATGCATGCAAATTCTTAGCCCCCAAGTGCAAAACTTTACATTTATCAACAATAAACCTCATCTGCCGCATAGTCGCCCAATTACCTCCTCTGTGCAGTTGGTTCCTCTTCTGGCGTCCCTTAGCGGCGCTCCTGGCTCCTCCTCTTCTCGAGTGCCCTGTTGGAGAAGAGCTCTCACCCTCAGGACACTCATGCGGGCACGCTCCTGTGTCCTGCTGCTACGTCTATTGACACAGACAGCAGGACTCGGCTCCACCCCCGCATCACTAAATTTATTTGACAGCAGTGGAAGCCAATGGTTCTTGCTGCTATCAATCTATCTATATCTAATGAGGAACTGAGACACCGGCTGAAGCTGGTGTGCTCATTCCCGTCGTGGGAAAGACTGGGCTCAGGTAAGTAAAAGGGGGGCTCTGGGGGGTTGCTGCACTAAAGAAGGTTTTTCATCTTAATGTATGGATGCATTAAGGTGAAAAACAATGAGGGTTTATAACCCCTTTAACCCTTCTCAGCTGCATATACTTACCACTTATTGCTCCTTCACCACCCTGTTCAACCTGCCAAGAAAGATAAAAGGTTCCACGTAAACTACAACTCACATTACTCACAGGGCTATGGACTTCACTTGTGACAGCACTGATTTGCTGTCTCGTGGAGTGAGTCACGTGATCCTTCATACTCAGAAGCATTGGCCCAGATTCAAGAAGCACTTGCGCCCGCGCAACCATAGGTTGCGCGGCGCAAGTGCTTACTTGCTCCGGTGTAACGAGTGCTCCTGATTCAGGAACCTCGTTACACCGAATGCAGCCTAGGATCTGACAGACAAAAGCCTCCTTATGCCTTCACATCCCAGGCTGCATTCTTGCGTTGGCCGCTAGGGGGCGCGGCCATTGTGATCGGCGTATAGTATGCAAATTGCATACTACCACCGATTCACAAAAGTTGCGCGGGCCCTGCGCACGCAAGGTACGGAGTTTCCGTACGGCGACTTTAGCGCAAGGTTGCTGCTGCTAATAGCAGGGGCAGCCAATGCTAAAGTATAGCTGCGCTTCCCGCTCGTGAAATTTAAATTTCACGTCGTTTACGTAAGTGATTCGTGAATGGCGCTGGACGCCATTCACGTTCACTTAGAAGCAAATGACGTCCTTGCGACGTCATTTGCCGCAATGCACGTCGGGAAAGTTTCCCGACGGAGCATGCGCTGTTCGCTCGGCGCGGGAGCGCGCCTAATTTAAATGATTCCCGCCCCCGGCGGGATCATTTACATTAGGCGCCCTTACGCAGGGCTAATTAGCATAGCGCCCGCGCAATTTACGGAGCTACTGCTCCGTGAATCGCTGGGCAAATCGAAATATTTGCGTGGGAGCAGAGAAAAATCTTTGCTCTTTGCCCACGCAAATATTGCTCCAATCTACCTGAATCTGGGCCATTGTGTATTTCCTTTCAGGCATTGCCTTAAGGTAACAGCCCTCAACCAATCCACTATTTTTCGGTAATCTAGTGATCCTGAAATCTGCCTGTTTACAATGCTGGAATTCCTTCTTTATTGCTTCTTACAGAAAACATGATGTAAAACTATTCTATTTTTCTAACAGCCACCAACCAGTTTATAACTGTTCTTTGAAATCTTATGTGTTTAGTAATATACTATAGGACACATCAGAGCGCATGTTATACATCAGAGGTTTTAATTAGTATGCTCCTACTGCCTTTTGACTCTTTGAGATAGTATATGTGCACTGTAAAGGCAGGAGAACTCACATTCATTTTAAAGAAAGTTATTTAGCAATAAACAAAATATGCAATATAAATATACAAATGTATAAATATACAGTATATGAAAAGTTACCCTTATGAACAAATTTAACTAATATGCTTTACATAAAAGAACAAAATGGTGTTAAAATGTTATTAGATGCTTTAAAACCAGCCCCCTTTGTCTTGTCATTAAAAAATAAATTAAGCATACATACCTGTTCAGATTACAAAATGTGACAGAGGGGAATTCAATCTTTTCAACATACTGAACAGTTACTGATGTCATTGTTGGCCAACTAAAATAATTTACAATGCGTGAACAGACTTGCGAAAATGCTGCAAAGAGAGCAACCAGTACAACAACGAACCAGACAACTCTGCGGATTTGGCCCCATGTTCCAGTGCTATTGCCATCTACAAGGTTATGTAATCCATGAAATGAGGTGGAAACTGCAAAGTTGTGGTTATATTTTCTCCGTTCTTCTGTGCATGGAGCAGAATGCTTTGTAAGGACATGATGCATTTTATGCCACACTGCTGAAATAGAAAAAAGTATCAAATTAGTTTTAATACTACTTATGAAGACTAGTGAAAGAATAACTTTGTACTTCGCCAGACTTGCCCCTATCTTAATGTTATTTTTATTTAAGTGGACAATGGAATTTTGTATTGGCAAAATGGTAAAAAGTTTGCATGTACAGTGTACATTGGGCAACTATATTTTATGCACTAGATATAATGTACACACATATATATATATATATATATATATATATATATATATATATATATATATATATATACTAAAGCTTTGATTTTATTTATTTTTTAAATAACAAACATATACTTACCTCCACTGTGCAGTTTTCGTTTTGCACAGAGTGGCCCCGATCATCGTCTTCTGGGGTCCCACAACGGCTCTCGCAGCTCCTCCCTTCAAGAGCTAACCATCTCTGGGAAGCTCTCTCTTGAGGGGATTACCTTGTGGCCACGCACCCATGTCATACAATCGGCGTCCATAGCCACCGATTGCATGATTTGGCCCCACCCCCCGGCGGCTGCGTCATTGTATTTGATTGACAGCAGCGGGAGCCAATGGTTGTGCTGCTATCAATCTATACAATGAATAGGGAGAGCGAGGTGGGATCGTGCCCTCGGAAATTCAGGGCTCAGGTAAGTAAAACGGGGGCTCGGGGGGCAGTGACTGCAAGGTGTTTTTTCACCTTAATGCAAAGAATGCATTAAGGTGAAAAAACACAAAGGTGTACAACCCCTTTAAAGACATATAATTACATGTAAGAGTGTACAAAAAAAAATGAATGTCAAAAAAATTAAAAGATTTAACTAAAATATCACAGAAGATGACAGTGCATGCAGTTGTTCGGTCTTTGTGTTCAGTTGTCAGTGGATCCCTCAGTCTGCACGTGCATGATCACTATGGCACAGGTAACAGGTGATCACACAAGCATTTTGATTGGTGCCTAATCATCATTAGGGACAAAGGTTGTCATGTACAGCCATGGGCATGGGACATCCTGACGGGGGGACATTGTTATACAGATTGCAGATGGGAAGGGGTTAGCAGCATTCAGTGGTTTGTTACATTTAATTTATTTATTGATTTATTGATTAAAGGCCAGACTTAACTTTTGTTAATTTGTACATTTACATTCATTTGTAAAAACATTTTTTTCTATTTTAGGTAGATATACAGTACATACAATATTGTATATTTATATTTTGATAAACAGTGTAATCAAAAATTACAATTTGTGCTTACTGACAATGTGCTACGGTATATGTTTCATCAGGATTTAGGGTACGTTATTGGTGGCATTTTCTGTGAAAATTGGCAAAACTAAAACTTTGCTAGGTTATCACCAACAATTTGGAAAATCTAGATCTGTTTTAGCTGTGAGTCATATTTAAAAAAAATAAGTGACAGAGAGACAACACAGTAAAGATAGTAGATAAAGTATATTATATTATACATATACTATCATAATGTTAAATGTTATGCAACTAGTACAATACAAATTTGAGGTTAATTATTTGCCAGTAACCAATTTAAATACATTAATTGTAAGTTGTAAAAATTGGATAACATTTGTTTGTCTCTATTGATAAAGTATACTATTTATACTCAATACATGGATTGGAATTTTGTTCCGTTCAGCAGTGACCGGCTACATTTTGATCAATGTGTGGCCACTATAGTTGAACAGAAGGCGATTGACCAATTGACTTCTGTTCAATTACCCTGTCAGATAAAAGTTGGTCAATCAGCGCCACAGGCAATAGGCTGCAGCGTTGATCTGTGTATTCTGACAGTGGTGAAATCTCCACATCCTTATCCTCCTCTGTCAGAATACAATAGAGCAGCAAAGAGGATTTCCCCATCTAACTTGAATGTGTGGATGGGGGAATAGGGTCAGTTTTTTCCATTTAACCCAAGGGTCCCCAACTCCCAGGCCGCAGAACGCTATCGGTCCGTGCCCTGTTTGCAGCCAGGCTGTGACGGCTGCATTAAAAGATTTGCGGTGGGCAAACAGATGGATGACAACACCTCTCCCTGCCCACCTCACATAACAGCTGTTCTGCCTTCCAACTGTCATAGGACGGCAGTAAAGCTACTGTGCATGTGCCAGCTTCCTCACTCTTACTGTAAATACAGGATTCTCCAGATGATGTACCACTGGGGAGAGGCTGGCAGAGAATACCTGCAAATGTTTCCACTGCAGTGTACCTAGTGGCAGGATAGTGACAAGGACCAAAGGTGGATAGTGACACACTGGGGGTTATTTACTAAAGGCAAATCCACTCTACACTACAAATGTAAACTACAAGTGCAAAGTGCACTTGAAATTGCACTGAAAGTGCACTTGGAAGTGCAGTCACTGTAGATCCGAGGGGGACATGCAAGGAAAATTAAAAACAGCATTTTAGCTTGCACATGATTGGATGATAAAATCAGCAGAGCTTCCCTCATTTCAGATCTTCCCCTCAGATTTACAGCGACTGCACTTCCAAGTGCACTTTCAGTGCAATTTCAAGTGCACTTTGCACTTGTAGTTTGCACTTGTAGAGCAAAGTGGATTTGCCTTTCGTAAATAACCCCCACTGTGTCTACTGACAAGCGACGGCAAGTGACACGCTGCATCTGGTGGCAAGTGACACACTGTGACTGGTGAAAAGCGACAGCAAATGACACGCTGCATCCGGTGGCAGGCAATGGTGGCAAGTGATGCACTGTATCTGGTGACAAGTGACACTCTGAGTCTGTTGACAAGCGAGGGTGGCAAGTGACACGCTGCATCTGGTGGCAGGCGACAGTGGCAGGTGATACACTGCATCTGCTGGCAGGTGATATTGGCAAAGTGATATGCTCCATCCAGTGGCAGACAATGGTGCAAAGTGACATGCTGCATGCTTGCCCCATAATCACAGAGAAAAAGTTAGCTGTAGACCACAGGAATTAATTTCTGCTACCATAACCTCTGTGGAAAACTTAAGATGTAATTGGGATTTGATATAAACCAATGCATTGTACACAATTGTTGCCAGTATCATTTTTTGGGGGGGGGGGGGGATGACATTCTGACAATCTTTTCAATTTTTTAGGAACCAGGCACAGTATTTTAAGTGTCAATATCTTACATTAATTTTGTGAAAAAAAGGTTCTATGACAGATCAGTCCAAAAAATAAAAAATCACACTGAAAGTTTGAATTGCCTTTTAAAAAAGATAAATTAAATATTATCCTTCACCTCTTTTTTAACGGACACGTCTAAAACATTTGAAAATCCTTTGCCTCATCTAGGCTGTGATATATGAGAAATTAAACAATGTACATACCATTCTTTTCAGGCGCAGGCGATTTGTCTGGTTGGTCCATTGTTCTAGAAAACCAATGCGTTGTGTTGGTTCAGATAGATTTTATAGAAGGTCCAGTGTGGGAGGAGAGAATAGTGTTCACACATAGTGCAGTTGTTAACCTGCCTGTGTTGCTAAAGTAAAGATAATATCCTAGTAGTACGTACCAAATAAAACTCTAATGTAAAGTCAATAAACACACACTCACTGCAAAATGACCATTAAGGAATCCTAATCATCATCAACTGAAATTTCTTCAATATTGCTGACGTTCTCTGCCAAAAATATGTAAACATGCAATTCAACCACATTTTATCCAAACAGGATAAAGCTTTGCTTAAAGGAGATGTCCAGGTAAAACACATTTATGAAATATTAAGGTGAAAAAAACCTTGCGCAATCTTCTATATAATCTGAGCAGATAACCACTTCTGCTGCTGCTTGCGATGTCATGTATTTCCACACACCACCGAATAGTTTCGAAATATCTGATCGCAGTGATGCAAATACACAAGTTTATACCTGAATTACATCATTCTTCCTATCTCCAAATAATATGAACCACAAATTACTAAAAAAGCTAAACTGATCTACTGTATATAACATTCCTATATAACACCATCATGGCATTGTAATAGAAGAATATAAACAAAACAAATAATAACAACCACTTCAATATCAATGTGACTCCATGTGTGAATCCACCACAAACAACAAACTTTCACCTTATCACTTGACTATAAATACAATGGGCCAAAACATGCTTTCCCCTTTAAGGGGAATATGAATACCAGGTGGTTCTCTATACTCTTCTGCTGGAAACATGCATCACCATCTATCCTCCACACTTTCCTATTTTTCCTATAGCTTCTGGTGTTGTTTCTATAGGTAACAGGACTTTCTCTGTACAGTACTCTTTAATATTTACCACAACAGGTGCTCAGAAGAAAATAAAAAGATTCATAGTGCTTTCTGCAAAAATATTACATTTATTTAAAAATGTATTAAATTTATTACAAAAACTTTAAAATATACATTCACAATATGCTAAGCACAACTAATGCCGCGTACACACCATCACTTTATGTGATGAAAAAAAACGACACTTTCTGTGAAGTAAAAAATGACGTTTTTGAAACTTCAATTTTCAAAGACGAAGTTGCCTACACACCATCGTTTTCTCACAATGATCTTGCAAAGTGAGGTTACGTTCCACCACGTTTTACCATTGAAGCTCGCTTCATAAGTAGCTTCTGGGCATGCGTGGATGAAAAAACGTCTTAGAAAACGACGTTTTTTGCTACACACGGTCAATTTCTGTGAAGTAAAAAGTGCACTTTTGAAAAACCACACATAAAATTGAAGCATGCTTCAATTTTTTTTGGTCGTTTTTTAGAAGACATAAAACGACATTTTCCCCCACACACAGTCAATTAAAGTGACGTTTTTAAAAACGTCATTTTTTTTCATCACATAAAGTGATGGTGTGTACGCGGCATTAAGGCTCAGTAGCCGTGCTCTGGGCAAAAACTCTCCCCCACTTGGGTTTCAAAGTAATGACATCACCACGGGCAGAGCTAATGATGTCATCAAATTGAAACCCGTAAGTAACAGAGTTTTTCCGAGAGCAAGGCGGCTGAGCCTTATTCCCAAAGTTGTTGTTAACCTCAGACATGAAATATGAGCAATAGCATATATATATATATATATATATATATATATATATATATATATATATATACACACACACACATACAGGTCATTCTCAAAAAATTAGCATATTGTGATAAAGTTCATTATTTTCTGTAATGTACTGATAAACATTAGACTTTCATATATTTTAGATTCATTACACACAACTGAAGTAGTTCAAGCCTTTTTATTGTTTTAATATTGATGATTTTGGCATACAGCTCATGAAAACCCCAAATTCCTATCACAAAAAATTAGCATATTTCATCCGACCAATAAAAGTAAAGTGTTTTTAATAAAAAAAAAGTCAACCTTCAAATAATTATGTTCAGTTATGCACTCAATACTTGGTCGGGAATCCTTTTGCAGAAATGACTGCTTCAATGCGGCGTGGCATGGAGGCAATCAGCCTGTGGCACTGCTGAGGTGTTATGGAGGCCCAGGATGCTTCGGTAGCGGCCTTAAGCTCATCCAGAGTGTTGGGTCTTGCGTCTCTCAACTTTTTCTTCCCAATATCCCACAGATTCTCTATGGGGTTCAGGTCAGGAGAGTTGGCAGGCCAATTGAGCACAGTAATACCATGGTCAGTAAACCATTTACCAGTGGTTTTGGCACTGTGAGCAGGTGCCAGGTCGTGCTGAAAAATGAAATCTTCATCTCCATAAAGCTTTTCAGCAGATGGAAGCATGAAGTGCTCCAAAATCTCCTGATAGCTAGCTGCATTCACCCTGCCCTTGATAAAACACAGTGGACCAACACCAGCAGCTGACATGGCACCCCAGACCATCACTGACTGTGGGTACTTGACACTGGACTTCAGGCATTTTGGCATTTCCCTCTCCCCAGTCTTCCTCCAGACTCTGGCACCTTGATTACCGAATGACATGCACAATTTGCTTTCATCCGAAAAAAGTACTTTGGACCACTGAGCAACAGTCCAGTGTTGCTTCTCTGTAGCCCAGGTCAGGCGCTTCTGCCGCTGTTTCTGGTTCAAAAGTGGCTTGTCTTGGGGAATGCGGCACCTGTAGCCCATTTCCTGCACACGCCTGTACACGGTGGCTCTGTGTTATGTACTGGAACGTACCTTGTAGCCAGAGCCTAGTGTGCAGGAGGAGGCCTCTCTTACAGCCCCGGCTCTGGAGCTGCTGGAGTTGGGACAGCAAGCTCGGGAGCACGGCGAGGTAGGAGTGCCTGGTGATGATAGCAGCTCGGCACCAGTGGTGGTCCTTCGGGACGGTGGTTGTAGGAGACAGCGTCTCTGGAGCTGGCACAGGCACTGGATAGCAGGAGCTGGTGAAGCAAAACCGGGTTAGCAGATAATTAGGTGGGTTAGGCAAGCGTAGTCAGATTCAGGCACAGGGTCTGGTAACGATGGGCAGGAGAGCAGAGCGGAGTCAGAGCAAGCCAGGGGTCGGAGTGGAGAGGGTCGGATGGTCAGACGGAGCCGGGTCGGTTTGAGGTAACAGGTTACAACAGGTCACAAGTTTCACAGATACAATGCTGCAGATCAGACAGCAAAGTGTCACTGCAGCTGCTTGCTTTTTAAAGGCTGAGTGGCGCCAATCGCGCATTAACGCGCGCGTTCCCGCCATTGTGCACGTGCGCGTGTAGTAGGCGCATGCGCGCGCATACGAGCGCGCACATTTGGCGCACAGATGCGCGCATTTGGCTCATATCCGTGTGCATGTGGGACGCGCCTGCGCACATGAATAGGCGATTGGTGCTGATTCTGACCATCAGTAAGTGTGCGCATGCGTGCACGCCGGAGCCTATTGGCAGGTCCCTGACACTCTGGATGTTTCTACTCCAGACTCAGTCCACTGCTTCCGCAGGTCCCCCAAGGTCTGGAATCGGTCCTTCTCCACAATCTTCCTCAGGGTCCGGTCACCTCTTTTTTTCCTTCCCACAGACTTCCCACTGAGGTGCCTTGATACAGCACTCTGGGAACAGCCTATTCGTTCAGAAATTTCTTTCTGTGTCTTACCCTCTTGCTTGAGGGTGTCAATGATGGCCTTCTGGACAGCAGTCAGGTCGGCAGTCTTACCCATGATTGCGGTTTGGAGTAATGAACCAGGCTGGGAGTTTTTAAAAGCCTCAGGAATCTTTTGCAGGTGTTTAGAGTTAATTAGTTGATTCAGATGATTAGGTTAAGAGCTCGTTTAGAGAACCTTTTTATGATATGCTAATTTTTTGAGATAGGAATTTGAGGTTTTCATGAGCTGTATGCCAAAATCCTCCATATTAAAACAATAAAAAGACTTGAACTACTTCAGTTGTGTGTAATGAATCTAAAATATATGAAAGTCTAATGTTTATCAGTACATTACAGAAAATAATGAACTTTATCACAATATGCTAATTTTTTGAGAATGACCTGTATATATATATACACCATCGTATCTCTGACTTACACTGGTCCTATCTATGCGCCTGATTCATAGAATCAGTTACGCATAGATAGGGCTTAGATCCGACAGTGTTACAATGTGTTACACTGTCGGATCTTATTTTCGATTTAAAAATTGCGCCGGGGGCGTTCCCGCTGATTTACCTTGAATAATATGTAAATCAGCGAGATACGCAAATTCACGAATGTACGCGGATCCGACGCAGTCGTCTTACGACGTTTCCGTAGTGGCTTTTCCATCGTATACTTACCCCTGCTTTTATCAGGCGCAGCCAATGTTAAGTATAGCCGGCGTTCCCGCGTCGAATTTTAAATTTTCTAACGTCGTTTGCGTACGCCGATTCACAAACACGCGCGTCGCAAGTCACGCTCATGTCGAAACCACTGACATCCTAGTGATGTCAGTGGGAGCAATGCATGCCGGGAAATTCCCCGGACGGCGCATGCGCATTTAAATCGGCGCGGGAACGCACCTGATTTAAATAGTACACTCCCCCTAGCCGCGGAATTTGAATTCCGCCGGGGGATTTAGGATCCGCCGCCGCAAGTTTGGAGGTAAGTGGTTTGTGAATTAGCCACTTGCCTCTCAAACTTGCGGGAGCGGATCTTAAATCACGTAGATCGAGCGGATCTATAGATCCGCTGATCTACGTGAATCTGGCCCTGTATCTCTAAACACTGCAGAATTCACCCGGCTGCTTCTGTCTTTTGTCACATCATCAAGAAACACCAGTGACCCAGTGCAACTGAAAGCCATGCATGCCCATGCCATCACACTGCCTCCACCATGTTTTACAGATGACATGTGCTTTGAATCCTGAGCATGCCTTTGAACGTTTGTACTAATATGGACTGTTATAAGTGCAGCACTAACCCCCGAAGGAGCTGCTGAGTATTTTGGGTGGCACGTTACCTCTATCTTCTCGTTGTCCAGGGTGATAAAAGAGAGTCTGAAGAATTCCAATGTCCACACGATACACTTATTTTTCTAAGATTTATTTGCAGAACTTAGTAGAAAATAAGTTGGAGGGGTGGAAGGGTAAATAGGTAGGTAGGTTCAGGTGTATAGTCTCAAAGTCTGCTTCCAGCAAACAGTTCTCGTTGCCACTCTAGCCAGAGAGGGTATTGCTCACCCGAATAGGTCCCTCTCACTGGCCTAGCAGCCGGAATGGCACACGGAATAAAGTACAGTCTCTGATACAGACCTTCCTTTATGGGGAGACAATTTTGGTCCAGAATCCTCTGCCACAGGATTCAGCACCTGGATCTCTCCAGATCAACTTTTGTAGAACTTAGATCTGACAGGCAATCACCATCGAGTCTCTCAGTGTATGGTGCATCCTTCGATAAAGTTTCCAGGCCTTCTCCCAAGATACCAGCCTCTTGCATGGTCCTCTCTAGGATAGGTCCTCCCCTGGCTTCCTTCATCAAGCGGCTAACTCCTGCAGGACAGACAGCACAGGATCACCTTGAAAGTGCAGACCCAGTCTGACTACTGGGCCTACCAAGCGAAGCCGCAACCCCGAACCAACGTGGTCCCAGAGCCAGGATTCAGGAACACGCACCCCAGGCCAGGCGGGCCATGAGGCATGTGGGACAACAGACGACCGACGACCTCACCCCAATGGCGTCTGTCCCTTAAGTACCCCTCCCCAGCATGCAAAGCGGGACAATCACTCCCACTGATTCGCCGCCGAAGGGGACACCCAATACACCCTGACTCTGCTGCTGCCCCCCCTTGGCCTGGAATGGTAACAACACCCCCAGGCGAACAATGGTGATTACTCCAAGCACAGCCATGGCTGGAACAGAGGCTAAATTGCCCATAATTACACTTGTCTGAGCCAAATAACAACTCAGACACCCTCTAAATTTACAGAAGCACCTGTTCAACAGGAGCAGGGCGCTACACAAGTGTTTGAGCTATGATAAAAGTTGGAATGACTATCAGAATCTGGCAGCAGCACTGCACTACATGCTTAATACTATTATATGCCAGTTCTCATTTTACACTGGCTCCACTACTGCACCTATTAACTCAAACCCTTTGATTCTGTGAATGTCAGTGCATAAACCGTGACAAGATTTCACAGTTTGTATGGTGGTCTGGCATTTTTTGTCTGTCAGCAGTCATAATGTATTTAAAGCACTCACCTTCATTTACTGCATTTATCTGTAGATAAAAGCATGAAAAACTGTTAAAGCTTAACTCCAGACAGGGTTTAAAAGTACAAGTTAATGCATCTCTGTATTTATTAAATGATTTTTTTTTTAAATGCAATTAGTGCAAGTACCTATGGCCTAACATCAGCCTCTTGCAGAATCACCTTTTATTCCGTCACCTGGTGGGTTAGTTGCACACTGTAGCTCTTTGGCCACTAAACTAAACGTGCCCTCCAGCCAAAAATGTGTCTACCCTGGGCTTCCCTGCATGTCTATAACACCAGATGAATCAATTATGGACAAGTATTACTAAACCGCAGAAATCCAAATGCTTTCCAACCGTCTGCAAGAATAGGAACAGGCTGCAACCCAAGATGGAGGATGCTGATGAATCTATGCAGAATACAGAGACATCTGATTGTGACTATTTCATCTGGGCTTGTTATAAATTACAAAACATACGCAACAGAGTTAGCTCTACACATTGAAGAAGATTTACCAATCCAAAATAATGCTGATGTCAGAACACAGATTTTCGTATTATACAGATTGCAGTTTAATCTTGTAGCTGGGGTCGTTATGTTATACTCTTTGTTCAGAACCAACAAAATGCAAGCAAATCTTCAATGAGGTTTGCCGGCAGCTAGTTTACAAATGAGTAAGAATTTTCCCAGAACTATTCTGAAACATTTTGTAACCATAAGGAAAACTGAGTGAGGAGTACTTTGCGTCTCCAGAGCAAGCACTGAGGTTTATACATGGCATAGGCAACTATACTGTTCTTTGGCAGCCAGAAAACAACTCTCTTTTGACAGTTGCCTATTACATTGTGTACAAGCAATATGAAAATAATAACCTGGAATGTAAAGGTGTTGAGATCCCTCCAAAACCATTCCTGAATGCTTAGATATTTAAAGAAACTGAAAGCAGATGTCACAAATCTTGTCAAAAATGTTGCAAATCAAATTTAACCCAAGTAGTAGGTCTTCTTGTGCAAAATCTTGGGTCAGACCAGTAACTGGATTGCCAGCAGTTGCCTGGAAGGCTGATGTTGTACCTCTGATTAACAAATTGTCTTCATGCCACATTCCATTCTATCCCAAGTTTAAGATGAAACATGTAGCTGAGGAGGCTTTGTATTTTTTCCAATGGGCACATCTAACAATTGATACATCTAACACTGCGAAGAACCCTCTAAAATGAAATGTTAAATCGTCCACCAGTATCACTTAACAAATGAATGCTTGAGGCATACATATGACCAGGTTTTTCACTTTTCACTTCTGGGAATGCTCATGTTATATGTATCTCATAAAAAAAAGGCCATATACTGTAGTGTAATTCTATATAATTAATCCAAATTTATCGTAAACATAATGTATTTACAAAGCAGTAGAAGAAATAAAGCTCATCACATTCCGCCATATGGCTCACATGAGTAGTGACGTTAAATCGTATGCTCCACCCTATACATGTTTCGGCAGAAATTACGTGTTTAGGGCAAACAGTTTATGCTCTGCATGTTTAACCCTCAACACCTGTGTGGCTTGTCTCGTGATTGAGGGGTTAAGGGCTGGTTATGGCGAATCTGCAGGCTGCGGGTGCATTTGGAGGACAGGAGACACAGGTCTGGCAGGTGTGCCCACCTGGGGTATCCGAGATCTGTCACACTCTGGATTTAATAAAAAGAATTATGGCTTTGTACTCTCATCCATTAGCCCGTATAAGGGTCAATGTCTTCCTCTTTTGCCACTTTTGTATATTTTAGCAATTGAACATTTGGCAATGTCCCTAAGTGTTAACAACTCAATAAAATACGTATTGAAGACTTGCTGATACATTTCCTTTCCAATGGCCCCAACATTATGTTAATTACCTGGGGGTCCAGATACACAGGCAACTGGATAAACGATATGACTTAAAGTGGAAATAAACCCCAAATTATTATAATTTTTTTAATTAACTCAGAGGATGTTATTTCATCTGTGCCCAGTCTTGCCACGAAGAGTTAATCCAGCTCGGAGCAATCCTCTTATCTTTCTTCCGTAAGATAAAAACAGATACACAGAGAAATAGGTGTCTGTTTCTTCCCCCTTGCTGTAACAGGTGATTTTCCTATCTCATGCACAAGTGTGAGATTCTGTGTACTTCACATCCCCCCTCCTTTCTTCTCCAGCTCTCCTAGCGGACCCGGCGTCATCCATCACCAGGCAGTAACTGGATTGGCTGCGCCCGGCCCGGGCCACATTCAGTCAGCTACTGACAGGCGCTGCGGCGCATTAGCACACCGGAGCGGGACACCGGGCGCCGGAGGGCGGCGGCAACTCCGGTCCCCGGACAAAGTATAAAAAAAAATAAAAAAAATTTCGCCCCATCCCAGGCTGCGGACCTGCCCGCCCCAAGCGGCCGCTTGGTCCGCCTGGTGGTTGCGCCGGCCCTGTCTCCTAGGATTGGCTGCTCCACACCTCAGCATGACTGGGCATGCTGAAGTTATGTGGTGACTTTCCTGGGTTTTGACTGGATGTTAGTGATCATGGGGCATAACCCAAAAGACTAGCAGAAGTTCAGTGTAAGAAATATCGATGACTGGCCAAGGGGAGTGTAGAGGTGGGCGGTGAGACTACTGACATCACGACTCCACCCACCGAGCCCTGGACAACAGACCTGCCCACAGAATGTATTTGGCCCAGATTCTACCTAGACTTAGGTATGACATCTTGATGAAGAGGCGAGACGCTGGTGGAGCAGGCCTGCCACATTTGGAATTTTACCATGCGGCTGCACTCCTCAGTTGGGTATCTGATTGGTTCCATCATGAATTCATTAGGCAATGGGTGACCCTCGAGTATGATCTATTGCCCGTTCGACTGACCTCTCTTCCATGGCTTATACCCTCTGACCGCCCATCTTCAACACAGGTAACGCATTTGATTTCTTCTTTCCTATATGTTTGGGACAAGGTTATCAGGACACATAATGTATCCTCACATCCAGGGCCACTAACTCCAATTATGGGAAACCTGCTATTTTTACCCAGTATGTTAGATAAGGGTTTTCTTTGCTGGCAACCACCACACCCAACCCCTATTTGGCATTCATTCTTGGATGCAGGCTTGAAACCTTTGGGAGAGCTTAGTTCCTGTAGTAAATCTAATGGAGGAGAGTGGCTCCAATATTTTCAATTATGTTATTATTTTAATGAACTGAGTAGGGGGAGTTGTGTCTCTCTGACTCAAAATGCCCACATGCTCTCTCTACAATATATGACATTCTACTAGCACATGCACTTCCTCATCGCCCCTTATATATCCAAGACTGAGAGAGAAAACTAGGCAAAAACATGACCCCTGAGGATTGAGATAAAGTGTTCTCACGCCCCTTTCAAATTATCTCTATCCTCCTACTCGGAACGCAACTATAAGATTCTGGCAAGATGGTATTGTGTCCGGTCTTATTAAAGGGGTTGTAAAGGTACATTTTTTCCCCTAAATAGCTTCCTTTACCTTAGTGCAGTCCTCCTTCACTTACCTCATCCTTCAATTTTGCTTTTAAATGTCCTTATTTCTTCTGAAAAATCCTCACTTTCTGTTCTTTTGTCTGTAACTCCACACAGTAATGCAAGGCTTTCTCCCTGGTGTGGAGTGTCATGCTCGCCCCCTCCCTTGGACTACAGGAGAGTCAGGACATCCACTAACACACAGCTCCTTTCTCTATCTGCAACGTAGAGAGCGTCCTGACTCTCCAGTAGTCCAAGGGAGGGAGCGAGCACAACACTCTACACCAGGGAGAAAGTCTCGCATTACTGTGTGGAGTTACAGACAGAAGAACAGGAAGTGAAGATTTCTCAGAAAAAATAAGGACATTTAAAAGCAAATTCGAAGGATGAGGTAAGTGAAGGAGGACTGCACTAAGGTAAAGGAAGCTATTTAGAAAAAAAATATTGTACCTTTACAACCCCTTTAAACAAAATGAATCAGTCCTGGAGATGTGGTGAATCGAGAAGCACACAATTACATCTTTTGTGGTCCTTCCCGAATATAAAATAATTTTGGTCGGCTATATTTAAACTCAGTCATTTGGTCATTAGCAAAAAATTGCCAGAGACCCCGGAGATAGCACTTATTTCACCTGATCCTGGGATCTATTAAATCCATTTAAAAAAAGGGTATATTTAGATTTTTGCTGATGGCAGGTAGAGCTTTAATTCCAAGATATTGGAAATCCCCAACAATACCAACCATGAGGGAGTAGGTAGTGGAGATGAATTAAACAATGCGGATTGAAGCGCTAGTATGCACAGTAAATAAAAATGAGCTTAAGTTTAGGGAGGTTTGAACTACAGGGTTGGAGTTTCTTGAATCTTGAAAGTTTCTATCTATTTTAAAATAGTTAGGACTTTTTTTTTACTAAAGGCAAATCCACTTTGCACTACAAGTACACGGCAAGTGCACTTGAACATGCACTTGGAAGTGCAGTCGCTGTAGAACCGTGGGGGACATGCAAGGAAAATAAAAAAAAGCACTTTTGCTTTACATGATTGGATGATAAAATCAGCAGTGCTTCCCCTGATTTCAGATCTTCCCCTCACATTCACAGCCACTGCACTTCCAAGTGTACTTTTAAGTGTACTTGCAGTGTACTTGTAGTGCAGAGTGGATTTGCCTTTAGTAAATCAACCCTTCTGTCAGATGCTATTTTTTTTTTCTTTCCTGTTCATTCGTTTACCTTTTTATCATCAGAAAATCTGGTAATGATAGTAAATGCATTTTTAGCAATATATTTGCACAATCCCTAGCCTCCCAAATGCTAAAGGACATGACGGTATACTGTAACACATATTATGGGTGGCCACTGAATACTTAGGTCAAGGCTAATAAGCAATTTTGTTTCTTTGTACAAAGCCATATTCTTTTTTTTTTTATGTTTCTCAATAAAAATATATTAAAACATACATGTTTGAAGTATCTGTTTGTGGATACTAATGAAAGAAACTACCGTATTTTCCGGCGTATAAGACGACTTTTTGGATGCAAAAAAAAATGCATCCAAAGTCGGGGGTCGTCTTATACGCCGGGTACGGTCTCCGTGCAGCTGCGATCGTTCATGATTTCAAAGCCGCGCTATCTTCTCAGCGTGTCCTGTGATTGGCGGAACACAAATCTTCCCAGCAGTACCTCTGTTCTGTGTTCCGCCTACCACGGATGCCTTCTCATCCTCGGACGAGATGAGAAGGCATCCGTGATTGGCGGAACACAGAACAGAGGCGCTACTGGGAAAATTTGTGTTCCGCCAATCACAGGACACGCTGAGAAGATAGCGCGGCTTTGAAATCATGGACGCGCGCAGCAGACGGAGACTGTCACCGGCCTGCAAAACGTGAGTGATGGCACAGTGGGGGGGGGGGGAAGTGGGGGCAAGTGATGGCACTGTGTGGGCAAGTGATGGCACTGTGGGGGCAAGTAATGTGATGGCACTGTGGGGGCAAGTAATGTGATGGCACTGTGGGGGCAAGTAATGTGATGGCACTGTGGGGGCATGTAATGTGATGGCACTGTGGGGGCATGTAATGTGATGGCACAGTGGGGGCATGTAATGTGATGGCACTGTGGGGGCATGTAATGTGATGGCACTGTGGGGGCAAGTAATGGCACAGTGGGGGCATGTAATGGCACAGTGGGGGCATGTAATGGCACAGTGGGGGCATGTAATGGCAAAGTGGGGGCATGTAATGGCACAGTGAGGGCATGTAATGGCATAGTGAGGCTTGAAAAAAGCCTGTTTCTGTCAGCGGTTGTTTCTGTCAGCGGTTGTTCTGGCTAACCCAGAAAGACTAGTAGGAAGGGGGTAGTCTTATACAGCGAGTATATTCCAAAACCCAAATTTTTCCTGGGAAAATAGGGGGTCGTCTTATACGCCGGAAAATACGGTATCTTGACAGTGATATTGGTTGCACTTTTTTATGCTGGTTTATTTCATTTTTCTTGATATTATTTGATGATTTTCGATTGCATTAGAGCAGAGTTCACTAGGGTTAGTAAATATGACATGAACAAAGAGGGTTCCCAACACAATTTCTACCTAGCCAGCAATAAAACAAAAACAACTACTTTCAACTACTCAGGTTATAAACATTGCCTTTATTAGACAAGCTGTGTTTGCCTGCACCAAATACAAAAAAGTAACAATGACATCTTCTCTGACCTGTTTGAAACTAGCTAAAAGGTGAAGGTGCACATTAAGAGGGCAATATACAAAACAGTATGAACTTTTTATTGAAAGTTAAGGTAAACAGACTTTTTGGTCTGATAAGGTGGGTTTTGTTTGTGGACAGTCAGCAACGGCAAATATCAGAAAGGTTCTTGTAGTGCAGTCGAAATTAGCTGGTCCATCTTTGTCATCCAATACCTTGTAGGAGAAGGTATTTGATAAGGTCAACTGGTTTTTCTAAGAATGTATAAATACTTTCTTTACTTTCCCAAAGGCACAGATCTTCATGGTAGGATCGCTTTCTGCACTCTTCCAATTACAGGAGGGAACATGCCAGGGATGCCCCCTCCTGCCCTTACTGTATCTCCATCAAGTCCCTGGTACACTAATTTTCCTCACCAAGTTTATTCCACTGTATACACTTTAGCCATCAAGAGACCAACTCTGCTCTGTTTGCAGATAATATAATTTTATTTATTTCTAGTCCCTGGGCACAGATATGTGCCCTCGTCCAACCCCTTCACATGTATGAATCATTTTGAAGGTTTGAGTAGAAGGGGTGGGGTCACCTGCATTAAAAATTTGCTTAATAAATGTGAAAAAACTGCTCTATCGTCTCACCACACTATTATGTGATCAGATTGTAGCCAGTGCTCACACAACACTCAATAACACACACAATTCTAGACATTCAAGCTGCCAAATTTCAAATACATAACACACAAAAATGTAAGTGCATAAACTGATTAAACCACAATGTGCTATATTCTAAATAAATAAAAAAAAAATCTCACAGCATGCTAACAAATGTATTCCCTCTGCCAAAATACAATTTGTTTAATAAGAAATGTGTTTCTCAAATCCAGTTTTTATGAAAAGCATATCCTTGCATTTTCTGTGTTTCTCCTTGTCTTCCTACACTTTCTTGGCAGTTTGAAGACAAACAAGTGTACCCAACACCTGTGGTTATATTCAAACACTTTTCAAATTCAGGTCATAAGGCCCCATACACACGGGAGGATTTATCCGCGGACCGTTTCCGCTGTCGCCGCGATTATGACGCGGCGACGTGCGCGACGCTGTCATATAAGGAATTCCACGCATGCGTCGAATCATTACGACGCATGCGGGGGATCCCTTCGGACGGATGGATCCGGTGAGTCTATACAGACCAGCGGATACATCCGTTGGGATGGATTCCAGCAGATGGATTTGTTTATCATGTCAGCAAATATTCGATCTGCTGGAATCCATCCCAGGGGAGAAATATCCGCGGAAACAGATCCGCTGGAGTGTACACACCATAGGATCTATCCGCTGAAACCCATTTGCTGGGATTTTTCAGCGGATGGATTCTATCGTGTGTATGGGTATATGTGTGTGTTTTTTTTTTTTCAGAAATCCTTTCTCTAATCTTGCCAATTCTTTAAAACCTCTTGATGCCCTCAGACAATGCAAAGATACATAACATTCCACAGCTCCACATAGTATTAGGCCCCTTTCCCATAGGTTGGACTGCACCATTGGTGTCAGGGGCGGTAGAATTATGTCCCATTGTTGGTATCAGTGGATGTAATAGTGCCCCAAGGGCCAGATAAAAGCAAGCAAAGGACCACATCCGTACTGCAGTTTGGAGACCACTGCGCTAGACAGATGAGGAATGGAATCTTCATCCATCTGTTTTTAGCAGATCGGATTGGATGTTGGCGGGTGTAAACGGACACATGCTTGTTTACATCTGTCGCTCTATAGAGCATAATGGAGGGTTCAATCGGGTCTGCCTAAAAAACTGACAGGCGACCCGATTGGTCCAACCATGTGAAAGGAGCCTTATATCCTTAAATATTGATTAAAAATCAATATTGCTAAAATGACCTTCTTCGGCAGATCTGAACTCTGAAGGCCTTATTGTACAGATTAATTGTCTTTGACAAACTATGTGCTATTACAATAGCTTTATTTAGTGTGAGGACTCGGAGCGAAAGTGATTATGAACACCACATCCCACAGAATAAATTGTTAACAAACCAGGAAACTAATTCCAATACAGGATTTTTAGAGGTGTCCTGTTGAGTAAATACAGTTATTTAAGAGAAATGTAAAAGAAAGCTTATTACATGACCATTAACAGCATATGAAAGAATATGCATCATAGCAATTCATACAATAGTACTAATGAGTAGTTGATTATGTGAGTAAACATTTCCAACCCATATTGCTACTCCATTGCTACTCCCTATTGCTGTTGCCATCCACTAGTCAGCATGATATTGTACTAAAGATACTGGGCCAGATTCACAGCCGAGATACAACGGCGTATCTCCTGATACGCCGTCGTATCTCTGAGATACGCTTGTCGTATCTATGCGGCTGATTCATAGAATCAGTTCCGCATAGATAGCCCTAAGATCCGACAGGTGTAATTGAATTACACTGTTGGATCTTAGGATGCAATTCTAGGCCGGCCGCTAGGTGGCGATTCCATTGCGGTCGGCGTAGAATATGCAAATAACTACTTACGGCGATTCACAAACGTCCACGTTACCCGTCGCTCTAACTTTACGTCATTTACGTTGAGATGCGCTGCGTAAAACTAAGGCTGCCCTCTAGGTGGACTAGCCAATGTTAAGTATGGCCGTCGTTCCCGCGTCAAAATTTGAAAATTACGTAGCTTGCGTAAGTCGTCAGTGAATGGCGCTGGACGCCATTTACGTTAACGTCTAAGCAAATGACGTCCGTGCGATGTCATTTAGCGCAATGCGCGTCGGGTAATTTTCCCGAAGGAGCATGCGCAGTACGTTCGGCACGGGAACGCGCCTAATTTAAATAGTGCCGGCCCCATTTGAATTAGGCGCGCTTGCGCCGAGCACATTTATGTTTCACTGCCGCAAGTTTACAGGTAAGAGCTTTGTGAATCAGGCACTTACGCTGTAAACTTGCGGCGGTGTAACGTAAAATGGGATACGTTACGCGGCCGCAGCGTAACGTTATTCTTTGAGAATCTGACCCAGTATATTCTGCTAACCTACTCATGAGAGAAAATCAAAGTAAAATTATCATGGTGGAGTGTGGCGAATATATCATGTGGGGAAATCACAGGAGGCTAAAGAACTGGGAACCCCAAAGGAAGATCAAACTTTGATAAATTACATCAATAAAGATTATTTTAATTTTCTCCTAAATACGTTGTATGTACTGCAGTGCACACAACACCCCTAAAAGTCCTGTTCGTTGCAATGTTTCCTAGTTTGTTTTCATGTCACTACACATACAGGGCCAGATTCACGTAGCGCAGCGGATCTATAGATCCGCTCGTTCTACGTGAATTAAGATCCGCTCCCGCAAGTTTAGGAGGCAAGTGGCTAATTCACAAACCACTTACCTCCAAACTTGCGACGGCGGATCCTAAATCCCCCAGCGGAATTCAAATTCCGCGGCTAGGGGAGTGTCATATTTAAATCAGGCGCATTCCCGCGCCGATTTAAATGCGCATGCGTCGTCCGGGGAATTTCCCGGCGTGCATTGCTCCCACTGACGTCACTAGGACGTCAGTGGTTGCGACGTGAGCGGGACTTGCGACGCGCGTGTTCGTGAATCGGCATACGCAAACGACGTAGGAAAATTCAAATTCGACGCGGGAACGCCGGCTATACTTAACATTGGCTGCGCCTGATAAAAGAAGGGGTAAGTATACGACGGAAAACCGCTACGGAAACGACGTAAGAACACTGCGACGGGTCCACGTACGTTCGTGAATTTGCGTATCTCGCTGATTTACATATTATTTATCGTAAATCAGCGGGAACGCCCCCGGCGCCATTTTTAAATTGAAAAAAAGATCCGACAGTGTAACACATTGTAACACTGTCGGATCTAGCCCTATCTATGCGTAACTGATTCTATGAATCAGGCGCATAGATAGGACCAGTTTACGTCAGAGATACGATGGTGTATCTGTAGATACACCGTCGTATCTCTTTGTGAATCTAGCCCAAAGAGTCTCAAACCAAATATTTTTTTTGCACTTGGTCCAAATTTCACATTACCAACTTGAAGCTTTTTCAGTATGCTGCTTGGTACAATACTGAAAAATTAAGGGCCAGATTCACAAAAGAGATACGACGGCGTATCTCCTGATACGCCGTCGTATCTCTGAGAGTATCTATGCGGCTGATTCATAGAATCAGTTACGCATAGATAGCCCTAAGATCCGACAGGTGTAATTGACTTACACCGTCGGATCTTAGGATGCAATACTTCGGCCGCCGCTGGGTGGAGTTTGCGTTGTTTTCCAGGTATGCAAATTAGGTGTTTACAGCGATCCACGAAGGTACACGCGTTCGTCGCATTCTCTTACGTCGGTTTTTCGCGTCGTAAGGTTAAGAGTGCTATTTACATGGTGTAAAATTACTCCTCCATGTTAAAGTATGGCCGTTGTTCGAATTTCACATTTTTTTTTTTTTGCGTAAGACGTCCGGGAATACGAAATTACATTACGCACGTCGCCGTTCAAAAAACACGTCGGGGCGCCGTAATTTCGCGCAAAGCACGGCGGGAAAATTGTGGACGGAGCATGCGCAGAACATCCGGCGCGGGAGCGCGCCTAATTTAAATGGTACATGCCCCATTTGAATTAGGCGGGCTTGCGCCGGATGGCTTTACGTTACACCGCCGTAAGTTTACATGCAAGTGCTTGGTGAATCAGGCACTTGCGCTAAAAACTTGCGGCTGTGTAACTTAAAGACGATACGTTACGCCGCCGCCGTTTTCTGTGAATCTGGCCCTAAGTACCTTAGTGATTTACACAGACCTCTGGACTAATATTTAAATAATTACTCTTAATCATTTGATTGTGACTCGACCTCCAGTACCCAGGGAACCTCTAGCTGCCTCTTCGGGGACTTGGCAGTGTGTCACAAACTACAGTGAACGGGAGTGAACCACAACTACGGTTAAGGAAATAATTCAATGCACCTCCCTATGTTATGTGAGAATTCAGTACTGGTCCCCAGACGTCACTCCAATCAGAGAACAGGAGTTTGGGGGGTCACTACATCATCTCTCTCACATATAGGAATGTGATGAGCTACTAAGGGCAGAGGTATCACAACATGCCTCCAACCTCTAGCATAGAAAGATTACAATAAAGATCAACGAGCACAACTGCATTAAGGTTTCCAATGCACGTCTCTTATGCAAGTGATTATCAGTACGGGACCCCAGGCGTCACTCCAATCAGAGAACAGGAGTTTGGGGGTTCTCTACATCATATCACTTAACATAAAGGAATGGATTGGGCTACCATGGGAGGAGGTATTACAAGATAGCTTCCAACCTTAGCCAAAAAAAGGTATAACGAACATGTTCAGTATTTAAGGGCGGAAGCCCATATACAAGTAACAACATATGTCAGGCACGTAGCATATGAGAATACTGTATGCAATACCAAATTACTTAAGAGAGACAACTTTAGCATAACTGAGTTGAGAGTGTATGTCCCTTTAAGACATTCCACAGCGGTCAGCTGAAGACACACCAAATAATCCCAAGCAGCAGGGTAGCATTAAATAAGCCAATTTTAAATACAGTACTAGTAAAGGCTATATGTGAAGCGGGTAATTCTAGGCCAGAAATAGCACTTATCCGTTTGTAGAGGATCAGTGTTCTCCAGTAAGCAGAGTATTGCTGCAGCAATGGGATTCTGTCCAGGAGGGTCTCCTGTTGCAGGATATCTTCGCGTGTCCCCAGCCACAGCAGTTAGATGGGCAGCCTTGATGGAGGTTGTGCTGCTCGCTTAATTGAGGGGATGGATGGTACCAGTAGCCTTGCATTAGCCAAGCCGGCTACGGCTGACAATAATAGGACAGTGTGTACTATGCACGCTGTCCTGTTTATAAGAGAGAGGCAGGTGTAGTGCATAAGCACTGATTCATGGCGCACTTCCGCATTCCATGGTGGAACGCACGCAGCACTGGGCGATGACGTCATTGCGCGGTCGCCGTATGCGTTCCAGCGCGGAACGCAATACGGCGCCGCAGTCGCCTGTTACACAGTGGGACTGAATGGAATGATTCCTCTATTTCTCTGAAATGATGCTATCGGTTGTATGACCTGCGGCGCTATTTTGTTTTTCTTTTCCTTTTTTCTTCTCATTCTGATTGTGCACCTCAGCGGCTCAAGCTTAGATATTTTTCCAAATATACATTAAGGGCCAGATTCACAGAGGAGATACGACGGCGTATCTCCTGATACACCGTCGTATCTCCTGTCGTTTCTATGCGGCAGATTCATAGAATCAGTTCCGCATAGATAGCCCTAAGATCCGACAGGTGTAATTGACTTACACCGTCGGATCTTAGGATGCAATACTTCGGCCGCCGCTGGGGGGAGTTCGCGTCGTATTCCTGCATCGGGTATGCAAATGAGGATTTAAGGCGATCCACAAAGTTTTTTCCCGTCGTTACGTCATCGCTAGTAATATTTTCCCGTCACAAATTTACACCTGCTTTAACATGGCTTAACTTTAGTCGAGCCATGTTAAAGTATGGCCGTCGTTCCCGGGTCGAATTTAATTTTTTTTTTGTTTTGGCGTAAGACTTCCGGGAATACGAATGGACGCTACGCACGTTGCCGTTCTAAAAAATGACGTCACATCGCGCAAAGCACGGCGGGAATTTCAAAACTGAGCATGCGCAGTACGTCCGGCGCGGGAGCGCGCCTAATTTAAATGGTACCCGCCCCATTTGAATTGGGCGGGCTTGCGCCGGACGTGTTTACGATACACCGCCGCAAGTTTACAGGTAAGTGCTTTGTGGATCGGGCACTTACACTGAAAACTTGCGGCGGTGTAACATAAATGGGTTACGTTACATGGCCGCAATTCTACGTGAATCTGGCCCACAGTGCTTTGTTAGGAAAATACCTTGTCAATCTCATGTCATACAACCAAACATGCAACTTGGGTACAATCAGCCTGCCTGTACATGGTTCAAATCTTGGCCAGTCTCTGCTGAGCAGGATAAAAATCGAACCGTCTATGGCCAGCTTCTGCAGCAGAAAATATTAGGACCCATCCCCTGCCAGGCATAACTGTATTGTGTGGCCACATTGTTTAAATCTCAAGACTTGGTGGACAGAATTGTAAATTCTTTAGCTTTCATGTATACATTTCCTCTGTGTATTTAGCTGTTTGCATAGAGTTCAGCTTTGGGTAAGGCCAGACATATAGGGCCAAATCTTCAAAGGAGATACGCAGGCGGAACTGCTGTTCAGCCTGCGTATCCCTGTGGCTATCTTTGGAAACGATCCTCAGAAGGATTTTTCCAAAGATAGTCAGAAGATCCGACATCTGTAAGACACTTACACTGTCGGATCTTAGGATGCAGTACCGCATCCGCCGCTGGGGGCATTTCGAGTCGAAATGCCGGCTAGCGTATGCAAATGAGTACTTAAGCAGATCCACAAAGCTTTTAAGCTTTGTGTTTTCTGTAGGGTTGTCCCGATACCACTTTTTTAGGACTGAGTACGAGTACCGATACTTTTTTTCAAGTAGTCGCCGATACCGAATACCGATACTTTTTTTAAAATGTGTCCCCAAATGCAGCGATGTCCCCCCACAGATGCAGCCATGTATCCCCCCATCCAGCCATTGTCACCCCCCATGCAGCCATTGTCACCCCCCATCCAGCCAGCGTCACCCCCCATCCAGCCAGCGTCACCCCCCATCCAGCCAGCGTCACCCCCCATCCAGCCAGCGTCACCCCCCATCCAGCCAGCGTCACCCCCCATCCAGCCAGCGTCTCCCCCCAACCAGCCATTGTCTCCCCCCATGCAGCAATGTATCCCCCCATCCAGCCATTGTCACCCCCCATCCAGCAATGTATTCCCCCAGCCATTGTCACCCCCCATGCAGCCATTGTCACCCCCCATCCAGCCATTGTCACCCCCCATCCAGCAATGTATTCCCCCAGCCATTGTCACCCCCCATGCAGCCAGCGTCACCCCCCATCCAGCCAGCGTCACCCCCCATGCAGCCAGCGTCACCCCCCATGCAGCCAGCGTCACCCCCCATGCAGCCAGCGTCACCCCCCATCCAGCCATTGTCACCCCCCATCCAGCAATGTATTCCCCCAGCCATTGTCACCCCCCATGCAGCCATTGTCACCCTCCATGCAGCCATTGTCACCCCCCATGCAGCCAGCGTCACCCCCCATGCAGCCAGCGTCACCCCCCATGCAGCCAGCGTCACCCCCCATGCAGCCAGCGTCACCCCCCATCCAGCCAGCGTCACCCCCCCATCCAGCCAGCGTCACCCCCCATCCAGCCAGCGTCCCCCCATGCAGCCAGCGTCACCCCCCATCCAGCCAGCGTCTCCCCCCCATCCAGCGTCTCCCCCCATCCAGCCATGTCATGCTTACCTGCATCCCCGCTGCCGCCGACTCTGTAATACGGGCGGGAACATTACAACTTTGAATCTCTGTTATGATTGGCGCCGCGCTGCGTATAGACACTCCCCCTCGCTCGGGATTGGACAGTTCACCCGAGCGAGGGGGAGTGTCTTTGCGTGGTGCGAATCATTACAGCTATTCAAAGCTGTAATGTTCCCGCCCGTATTACAGAGTCGGCGGCAGCGGGGATGCGGAGAATGGCGGCGGATTACGGCGTTTCGTGGTGGCGGGCGGCGTTCGGCGGCGGGCGCCGTTCGGCGGCGGGCGGCGGCGGCGGTCGGCGGCAAGTATTCTATTTATGTATCGGGGCGGGGGATCGGCGTCTGAGTACCGCCGAAAAAACTCGGAATCGGTCCCGATACCGATACTAGTATCGGTATCGGGACAACCCTAGTTTTCTGCGTAAGTTACGATTTGCACGCGTTAAATTAGGGCTGGTTTTACAATGTGTAAAGTTAGTACACCATGTAAAACCAGACCTTTTTTTCGATCGCCGCGATTTTTTTTTAAATTTGAATTTTTTTTCCCGGCGCATATTTTTTTTTCACCCGTCGCAACTTTATTGTCCCGTCGCAATCCACAAAGCCCGGCGTAAATTACGTTCGCGCGCTGCACGTCGGGAAAATTACATCACACGCATGCGCAGTACGGCCGGCGCGGGAGCGCGCCTCATTTAAATTGTAATCGCCCCCCGGAGAGGAGGACCGCCTTGCGACGGAGGCACTTAAGTTACACGGCCTGAAATTTCTAGGTAAGTGCTTTGTGGATCGGGCACTTAGGTAGAAATTTAACGCCTGTGTAACTTAACTGCTGAAAGTTAAGTTAGGCGGCGTTTTTGAGAATTTGGCCCATACTGTGCAAAACTTTTTTCCTGCAACCATGGATTGCAGGAAAGACATTTGCACAATCCCCCATCAACACAGACAGTGCTAACAGGGGAATCAGCAAATGTCTTCACCAGGTGTGGGGGGGCTGGGGAAGCCATTTACGCCAGGAGAAGACCGCGATTATCACTAGTGGATATAGCAGCTGCTAGCAATGATCACAAATTAATCTGGCAGGCTGACTGTATCCAAGTTGATCAATCAATTAACTTGTACATTCAGTCTGCCCATTAATGATTCAAACCGTGCACAGTTGACCTACAGTACCACAGTGTAGCACAGCATGCAGTAAGACACAGCTGAGTGCATTATCATCTGATAGCATTTATAGCTGACCAGCTGGTCAAGCAGACAATGGACCTGACGAACCAATGACATTCCTGTAGCCATAAAACATGAGACTGCTATGGGACCCAATATTTTTTCACCAGACAATTATTTTTCTATGAAAATCATTTGGTAAATATTAAAACTAATATGTACATCATGTATATATGCATTCTAGTCACCTCTGTCAGGATCTATTCTTGGTATGTTGTAGCATTTTTTGTATTATTATTATTGTTTTTTTGTTTTTGGAACAGCAGTATTGGGAAGGCACTGCTCACGAGTTTTAAAAGCACAAAGTCTATGTTCTTGTAATTACTGCTTTTGGAGAAGTTTTTCTTTTTTACTTGGCCTTACAAATTGCATCATTAATAAATCATTGGCTATGAACCTGTTTCTGATTCATCCAACTCCCTATAACAAATTACATTTATAATTTGGCAGAGTAGAGAAGTAATGCATCTTGAGTACTAATATAATGGGGTAGAAGCAGGCGCCACAAAAAAATAATTATTTAAATAATACATTTAGTTATCTAGCCTGTGCCAAACGTTACACAAATATGGACATATATTTGGGTGATAGGACATGATAGACTAAAGGGAACAGATGAACCTTATCCTTCTAGTTTACAGATTGTCCTTGACTTACCAGAGTTCACACAGGTTGATCACAGAAGGCCAAGTATATCTAGATACTGTTCTATCTACTTACGGTAAACTATTTTTCATCTGTGTAAACAGTGTATGTCAAATGTCTACAGTTTTATCTTTCTATAACCAACATATATCTTTATAAAGAATATGCTTTAAAAACAAATGTGCTTGATAAACATTAAAGACTTTACAGGCAGCCTGTAGCTTGTTTTACTATTTGTATTGACACATGTGATTAGGACATTTCTCAGAGATACTAGGTGCAGGGCAAAGTCTGATGCAATGGGATCTCAGTTCACCAATCGTTGAGCAACACTGGTGGGAGGAATGTGGGTCAATGACATTATATGACATATAGAGAATTCATGGTAAAAAAAAAAAATCTTACGAAAACAAAATATTCTGGGCAAGCTTTAGGTGTTCACAAAATTGTTCACAAAAATTTGAAGTTTTGTCTTATATTTATATCTTAAATTATTGTTTTAGAAGAGTAGGCAGAAAAAAGAAAAAGAAAATAGCCCCCCCTTTGTGTTAACTGGTAAACAAAATAGAGTCCAAATTGAGAAAAGTGGTAGTTCGATGCATATTGGTAAACTGAAAAGTCCAGTAGGCCCGGAGAGAGTATTTGTGGGATTGTGCCAAGTTCTGTCACAACTAATCAGATCTCTTATCATGTAATATATCATCCAGATCTTGTGCACCATGCTCATCACTATGCCAGCGATGTTACTACATAAAGGGGCAGATCCACAAAGATCTGCCCCGGCGCATCGTATCTGAGATACGCTACGCCGCCGTACCTTACCTGGCTTTGGTTCGATTCCATAAAGATTTTACGCCTGCAACTAGTGTATCTCAAGCGGCGTAAGGGCGCGGAATATAAATTGGGCCGGTAGGGAGCTTCATTTAAATGAAGTGCGTCCCCGCGCCGAACGAACTGCGCATGCGCCGTCCCTAAATTTCCCGCTGTGCATTGCGCTAAATGACGTCGCAAGGACGTCATTGGTTTTGACCTGGACGTAAATTACGTCCATCCCGATTCACGAACGACTTACGCAAAAAAAAAAAAAAAATTCAAATGAAACGCGGGAACGACGGCCATACTTAACATGGCAAGTCTAACTTTACGCCGCAAAACACCAGCTTTAACTATACGCCGGAAAAAGAATGCGACGGCCGCGCGTACGTTTGTGGATCATCGGAAATAGCTAATTTGCATACTCGACGCGGAAAACGACGAGAACTCCACCCAGGGAATGCTCTAAAATCCGAAGGCGTACAAAGCTGTACGCCTGTCGGATCGAACCCAGATGCCGTCGTATCTTGGTTTGAGGATTCAAACCAAAGATACGACGCAGGAAATTTGAAAGTACCCCGGCGTATCAGTAGATACGCCGGCGTACTCTCTCTGTGGATCTGCCCCCAAGTATGCAAACCAAAAGCCCTATGCTAATGGGGACATTTTAAATGGACCATGGGTAGGTGTCCTGGTTCAGCAAAGTCCAGTTAAGTGGGTGGGACATTTTCAATGCACGTCTGCCAGGTACCCCATAGCATTATGTAGTTGTCCTTTCCTCTTTTTGAAACACAATTAGAGCAGAACTTCAGCTAAAAATAACTCAATAAAAATTAATAGCCTATTTATTTATATAAACAAAACAACTGTTGATGTGATATCCACCTTCGATCTAAAGATTTCCCTTCAGTACTTTTTCTGCAGCTAGATGTTTTCAGTCTGATAGACATGTGCATTTGTTTTCGTTAGAATGCATTTTCGTCCGAAAATCAGTTTTTTTCGTTATCGTTTTAACAAACGATAACGAAAGTGCAAGAAACGAAAACCGAAAGATCCGACATAAAAAATGCTTTATTTTCGTTTTCGTTGCAGTAAAAATTCGATATAGAGAGATTCGACATTATAGGGAAAAGATTCGACATCATAGAGAAAAGATTCGACATTATAGAGAAAAGATTCAATGGGACACGGACTTTTAGAAAAAAAAAATGCGCGGAGGTCCCCGCAAATTCAATAACCAGACCCTTTAGGTCTGGTATGGATATTAAGGGGAACCCCGCCGTCAATTTAAAAAAAAATTACGTGCGGTTCCCCCTAAATATCCATAACCAGACCCTTCAGGTCTGGTATGGATATTCAGGGGAACCCCGCCGTCAATTTAAAACAAAAATGACGTGCGGTTCCCCCTAAATATCCATAACCAGACCCGTTATCCGAGCACGTTGACCTGGCCGGCCGCAGAAAAGAGGGGGGGACAGAGTGCGGGTCTGGTTATGGATATTTAGGGGGAACCGCACGTCATTTTTGTTTTAAATTGACGTCGAATATTTTTTGACCATTAGACAGAAACCAACAAAGATTCGACGTTCCGGCGAATATTCTTTTGACCATTCGACAGAAACCAAGTATTATTGGATTTTCGGACGAAAGCTATTCCCCAACGAAAAACGAAATAAATCAAAACGATTTTCGGGAGTAACTAAATAAATTTATTTTCCAAACAAAAAAAAAAACGAAACTAAATATTCCAGTCTGCACATGTCTACAGTCTGATGGCCAGCATCATTCAACCCACTTCCTCTGAGCCCAGATCATTCTGGACCCACCCCCAGCCTGTGGCTTGATAGTGAAAGGAGAAGCAGTACAGTTCATCTCTCTGTCACTCTACTTTCTTGTTACCACTGATTGGCTCCTTGTGCTGCTTCTTTCTCTCATACTGTATTCCAGACCTGCAGTACAGAGATTGATGAAGTCTGATACCAAATCAACATCAGCAACTTACGCTGCTGGCGGTTAAAACAAACATTTAATATGGTATTTTAAATTAATTGCAATAATTTGTTACTGTCATATTAGCTCACATTTAGCTTTTATAGCAAGCCATCGTGGGCTTGATTCATTAATTATGTGAAAACAAGGCCTTATATTGTTTTTTTTTTCTTTCAATAATTTGTATTATTTTAGAGTCAAATCTGCAAAATACATTACAGAAAAGAAAATGAGTCATTTGGTACATATGGCATAAGGAATTATAACATTTGGCCAACATGGCCTAACAGATCGTGAGATGTGATTTGTCAGTAGGGAACAGCATAGAATATGCATTTAAATTTGTAAAAGAGCATTTCGTCAACAAACATTATGTTTCAAGATAATTCAGGATGCTAAACATTTTAATGGGTCAGAGATGAGTATGGGATTATTACCCACAAGCTTTCGGCTAGAATTGGAGAGGAGGATGAGATGAAGTTCCCCCAGCCACCCCTTAGGGGATCATGCTGTGGAAGGGGGGACTCCCCCCCACCCCCGACTCCCCCAATTTTCGACTCTGTTCACCACCCAGGAGAGTAGTGAGTGAGGACTCACTATTTAGAAATATTGGAGCAACCAAAACTGGTAATAGCAAAACCGGAACTGGAACTTAAATGGTAGAAGAAGGGCCAAAGGGAACTCAGGTGATTTGAAGAATAAGAGTTCCAGTGATATTTAGTCTTCTCTGTTGCTGCTCTGTGTACATCAATACATATAACAGAAGTCAGGATCGGTTTTGCTTTGAATGCATTGACAAGTCAGGGGGAGGAAAAAGGGTGGAATAAAGAAAAGGAAATGGAAGAGAGCAAGAAGAAGGTGATGAGTCAAGTTGGGATGGGATAGGGGGTTCAGTAGGGTCAAGCAGAGCAATATCTTTCAAAGGGGGACGATACCTGGGCTAAGGGGAATATTACAGAATTTGGCCCAGGGTTTCCAAATATATGGGTTCTATCTTGAATAATGCTGACTATTTTTTCCTGCACCATGATCCAGGAAATGTTTTGCTTCACCGCTGTAATCGAAACCAAAGATTTTTCCAATGGGCAGCTATTGTAATTTTGGTGCCCAACAGGATGAAGATCAATGCTTGATTATATTTATCTACCTTATTCACTTTAAGGTTAAGGAGTGCTATGTCTGGTGTTTGACTCAGTGCTGACATCACTCTGCGGATCAAAGAAAAATCTTTGTTCCAGAGACCCCTTAATGCGTGGGCAGGACCACCAGATATGTGACATTGTTCCTATGTGGTTACATTTTCGAAAACACAGCGGAGAAGCATCTGGGAAGATCCTGGCAAGGAGGGCGGGAACCCTGTACCATCGGGTCAGTATTTTAAGGTTTGCTTCAATCAAGTAAACATTTAGTATACCCTTGTACCCTTGAAGGATCATTGGAAACAGGTAAACCATTTATCCTGGTCCCAAGTTAGATCAAGGTCATTTTACCAAGAGAGGGTGTAGGGTGGTTTAGACATAACTGAGGCCAGAGAGGAGTAAATGATGGAGATCCCACCCCTCTGATCCATGATATCCAAGCACCAAGATTCATAGATTGTGACCCTAAAGGGGTCTGGCTTATTAGGCCAGATTGATTGAAGGAAGTGTAGTAGTTGAGAGTATCTAAACCATTCCGAGGAGGGCATCTCAAGTTTACTAATGCAGAAAGCGATAGAGATGGGACCTGTGGAAGTGAAGAAGTTCCCAATTCTATGCAGTCCTGAGCCACCAACTAAATGTTAAAATGTTAATTCCTGGGGGGAAGTCTGGATTATGGAACACATGTGTTAGAGGGCGAAGGGTCGAGATTTTTGTGTAATTGATCGCATAGGGCCAGTGAGTGCGAGAGAGTGGGAGCCAGAATGGAAGGTCTAAGTTTAGAAGGGGACCATATTAAGAAGTCAATAGTATGAAGAGGAATTGCTTGTCTCTCCATGGAGACCCAATTGGGTTTTGGGCCCTGTGAATAGACAATGGATATCTGGGCCAGCTGCACAGCCTGATAATACCACTAGATATTAGAAAGTGCTAACCCTCCCTGAGATTTTAGTCTAAATAGGATATTTTTAGAGCATCTTCTGCCTTTCGGGCCCAATATAAATTTCAGAATTTTAGATTGGAGAGCCTGCACTTGTGATTTCCTGATTGGGATAGGTAGAGACCTAAATAAGTAAAGGAGGCGAGGGAGGAAGGTCATTTTGATTGCATTTTTGCAGCCTAGCCAGGATAGGTTAAGCTTAGACCAATTGGCTAGGTCTGATGATAGTTTATAGAAAGTGGCCAGGTAGTTAGAGGAGTATAAGGAGTCTATGCTAGGGGAAGGATTGACCCCTAAATACGGAATAGAAGCTGGACACCAAGAGAACGGTGATGTTTAGTGCTAATGATTTTGAGACATTTACACGCAGACCACAGATTTTGCCAAATTTATCAAGTAGGGGGAAAACATTGGGCGTTGATATCATTGGAGAAGTGACAAAAAGGAGCAGATCATCGGCAAACAACGCACACTTATGCTCTTGTTTACCACTAAGAACTCCCTTAATGTCAGGGTGTGACCTGATTGCGATGGCTAGGGTCTCAATTGCTATAGCGAAAAGGAGGGGGGAAAGTGGGCAGCCCTGTCTGGTGCCTTTTTCTATGGTAAGAGGGTCAGAGTAGCAGCCCTGCAGTCTAACCTGTGCACTTGGGCTAGAACACAGGGCTCATAAAGTCCCCAGGAAGTGTCGGCCGAAACCCCATCTCTTTTGAACGTTAAACAGGTAAGGCCAGGTAACTGTGTCAAAAGCCTTTTGTAGGTCGATTGACAGTAAAAATCCTTCTTGGTGGGTGTCTCCATCCCAGCATGAATTAAGGAGGGAGATGATATCAACTGCTCTCCTTATCTGGTCAGGTCCTTGTCTCCCTGGGACAAAGCCCGCTTGGTCCTTATGGACATAAAAAGTGAAACAGGATGAGAGTCTATTGGACAATACTTTTGTTAACATTTTGAGATCGTTATTAATTAGGGAGATAGGACGATAATTAAAAAAGAGTCTTATCCTTACCAGGTTTCGGTATAACCGATATATAAGCCAAGTTTAGGGCTTTATCCAGGGGAGACCCAGACCTGAGAGAATTAAAGAATTTAACCATAAATGGGGAAAGGGTAGCAACGAATTTTCTGTAAATTGACTGAAAAGCCGTCCGGACCCGGGGCTGAATTCAGTTTAAGCTGTTTTATTACTTCCAGGACTTCTGATTCAGAAATCGGCTCATCTAGGAGGTTAGAATGTTCTGGGGATATTTTTGGGAGAGGGATGTTATTTAGGAATTCATCCAGGGGAGATTGGGTACTTAAATGCTAATTTTTATATAAAGAAGTGTAAAATGTGAGTGAGTGAGTGAGTGAGTAACTTGTATAGCGCAGCAAATGTGAACTTAATCGCCTCAAGGCGCTTGGCATGCAGAGTTGTACAGGTCTTTCAGAAGAGGTGGGTCTTTAGCTTTTTCCTGAATGCCTGATGGTTTTCTTCCAAGCAGATGGTCGTGGGTAGAGCATTCCAGAGCCGTGGTCCTTGGACCGAGAATCTTCGTTCTCCTTTCGATTTGTAGCGGGATTTAGGAATTTGGAGAAGGTTTTGGTTGGTTGACCGGAGCATGCGCTTGGTGACGTACGGTTTTATTTTCTCGCTTAGGTATTGAGGAGCTTTTCCCTGTGTACATTTGTGGGTGAGGCAGAGCGTCTTGAATGTCACCCGGTCCTGTACGGACAGCCAGTGGAGGGACCTCAAGACTGGGGAGACTGATTCCCACGGCTTTTTACCTGTTACCAGTCTGGCTGCCGTGTTCTGGACGACTTGTAGATGTCATCTGGTATTTTGGTAGTCCTAAGTAGAGGGAGTTTGCGTAGTCGAGTCGTGAGTTGATTATTGTTCCCACCACTACTGCCGTGTCTTCTTTCGGGATGAAGGGGATGAGTCTACGTAGCATTAGGAGCAGATGATGAGAACTGCTGACGACTGATCCTATTTGTGCATCCATCGTCATGTCTGCGTCGAAGATGACTCCGAGACTTTTGATTTTTTTGCTTGGTGTGATGGTTTGTCCGAGGATGGTGGGTGGTGTCCATGTGGTCCTAGAAATGGATTTCTTATTTGCGTGAAGGATGAGTAGTTCTGTTTTGGATCCGTTAAGTTTGAGGGAGCTTTCGGTCATCCAATTGTCGATCAGTGTGAGGCACTTTCCAAGTTCCTGAAATTGGTCTTTTTTTGTTGGTGATTCGAAGGTAAAGCTGCGTGTCGTCCGCGTAGGAGTGGTAGCGCAGGTCCTGTTTGCTGATGATTTTGAGGAGCGGGCGGATGTAGATGTTGAAGAGTACAAGTGAGAGGGGTGATCCTTGCGGGACTCCGCATGTGATGATCCGTGTTTCTGATGTGAAATCTCCAAGTTTCACGGTCTGAGTGCGATTTTCAAGGAAAGATGCGAACCACGGTAGGGCTGCGTCAGAGACTCCTGCTACTTCTTTGAGTCGCGTGAGCAATATGTTGTGATCTACTGTGTCGAAGGCTGCACTAAGGTCCAGCAGCACTAGGAGACAGGATTCTCCGTCATCTGCTGCTTCAAGGGCGTCATCCCATATCTTGAGAAGAGCCGTTTCTGTGCCGTGGCCTGGGCGAAAACCCGATTGTAGAGGATCTAGGAGTTTGTGGTCGTTCAGGTGGGGCTGGAGCTGTTGCACTACTGCTTTCTCCATGATCTTGGAGATCGCGTTCAGGCTTGTTACCGGTCTGCGCTGGTTAGGGTCTTTCGGATCGAGGTTGGGCTTCTTTAAGAGGGGTTTTATTATGCCTTGTTTGAGGTTGTTCGGAACCATCCCTTCCCTGAATGATTGGTTTATGATGTGCGTTATGGTGGGTGCCAGGATGTCCGTGCATTCTTTCAAGAGTTTTGTCGGGATGATGTCGTTTGGGGATGTGTTGTCTCGGAGGCTTCCGATGATGTTTTTTGTGGTGTCGATAGTAATTGGGATCAGCTCGAAATTCATCGAAGTCTTGTTGATTTCTTCTTCTTGCTGTATCTGAGTGGGGTTTGTGTTTTTTTTCTGTTGAATTGTTGTCCGAATCTTTTCGATTTTGTCGATAAAAAAGTCAGATAGTTCATTGCAGAATTCTTGTGTCTCACTTGCAGGGGGCTCCAAACAGGAGGGGTTCATAGCCTTAGAGACTAGTTTAAAAAGTTCCCGTGGATGGTTTATAGCTTTGGAGATGGTGTTTGCGAAATGGTCTTTTTTGGCTTTAAAGATCGCTTTGTGGTAATTTTTGGTGAGGGTTTTGTACTTTGTGAGGTTTTCTTTTGATGGGTTCCTCCTCCAGGCTCCTTCAGCTCTTCTGCGTTCCTGTTTCAGTAGAGTGAGAGAGTCATTAAACCAGCCTGAGTTATTTTTCCGGTTGAGAGCTCTACGTTTTGGAGCGACTGTGTCTGCTGTTTGTAGTAGTGCTTTGTTTAAAGCGTTGAGTGTTTGATGCGTTGAGTGGTTCGGATTTGGTACGTCTATTTTAGTCGCTAGTGTGATTTTGAAGAGCTCAGAGTGTGAAATGTATGGAACGTTTCCATGATGCGGAGTGGGTTTTGTGTCAGTTCCCCCGTCGCGGCTCGTATCTTGGGAAAGGTATGGGTTCGGGGCTTGGGGGAATGTTTTGCTGCAAGCTTGGCTCCAATTTTGTCTTTTTGAGAATAGAAGCTCGGGTGGTTTCAAGGGATTTCAAAGACTCTATAGCTGGATTACGTTTATGGGCCTTGCTTAATGATTGGAATTCCCTGGGGAGAGCCTTTATATTGTTTTTTTACTTCCTTATTTCATGATCTGCAGGCTGCTGGATTCTGTAGAAATCTTCATTGCATGGCTGTCCTGTCCTCTTCCTGCTGCTGAACTTACAGCACTATTGAGGGTTAACAGCTTCAGGTCTCCAGGCCCAGCTGCACTTAAAATGATCCAATTGGGACACGCTACCTCCTACCCTCTCCTCCATTAAGAAAAGTTATTTTACGGATCACAATGCCTGTATCACGATCTGTGAATGGGAGAGAGAATCCTGTGACTGGTCAGACCCCTTACATGTTCACAGTACAAAAATATATCCCTTTTTAAGAAGCAGAGTAAATCCCTGGGTTTTGTACCCTCCAGACTAAAACCAGAAAGGCATTGAATAAAACTCTGTGCATAAATGAATTCCAGTAACACCCACACTTTAACTACTTAAGGACCGCCCGCTGCAGTTATACATCAGCTGTTTGAAGTGGAATACCGTTGTTATGTCAAAGTTTGTCGCAATTCCACGAGCGGGCGCAATTTTGAAGCATGACATGTTGGGTATCAATTTACTTAGCATAAGAATCTCTTTCACAATATAAAAAAAGGGCTAACTTTACTGTTGTTTTATTAAAAAAGTGTATTTTTTCAAAAATAATTGCACTTGTAAGACCACTGCGCACATACGGTGTGACATAAAGTATTGCAACGACCATCATTTTATTCTATAGGTGTCTGAAAATAATATATATAACATTTGGGGGTTCTAAGATATTTTCTAACAAAAAAAAATATTTTAACTTTTAAACACCAAGTCTGAAAAATAAGCCAGGTCCTTAAGCGGTTAATGGCTTAAAAATACGTTGGAGAAATTTTTTTCTCACATATACATTCTTTTTGAGACACAAAGACCAACAAGACATTATTAGCAACAGCAAACCCCTTCAATAAACTTTACACAGAATTGTTGAGAAAAGTACAATGAATGTTTCAAAGACCATCATGTACTTTACATTCTATAAAGTATCTAATGATTTTCTGTAGATATCAGACGGTTTGCCGCAATACCTTGTTGGTGAAGGGGAATAAGCATGAACTGTAAAGCTAGGTACACACTGTCTGCAAATCAGCAGGTTCAGCAGGAACTGGCAGACTTTTGGTCATTGTGTACAGCAGGAGACTTTTTTAAACAACATTTCTATAATTTTGCTAGCAGGTCAATACAATCTTCCATGTAGCACAGTAATGAAGAAGCGGCATTTTGATCTTCTGCAGTTCTACACAGTACTCCAGAAAATCTGCTGGCATCAGGCCAGTTGCTGAAGCATCAAGAACATGTTTTGTTGAAAAGGATAATTGCGCCTTTTTTTTTCTCTTTCTTTTTAAATATATATTATATTATTTTTTAACTATATGTATTTCTCCTAAAATAACTTATTCTATCATAAGTATCACCTTCATACACTTTTACTATTTTAATTTTACTACATATTTATCTATTAATTTCTATATTTATTTATTTGTTTATTTTATTTATTTACTTATTATATTTATATGTATACTAGATATGAATTGTTTTTAGTCTATTTTCATTGAAATCGGTTTTCTTTATCTCTCCAGCTTACTAGTTTAATAGATATCTCATATGAATGTATTTAATGATACCGTATTTATCGCGGTATAACGCGCTCTGGCGTATACCGCGCACCCCCAAAGTGGCCCCCAATCCTGTGGGAAAAAAAGATTTTTTGTTTTTTTGTACTTACAGTTTTGATGTCTTGCGCGGCGTCCATCTGCGGCCTCGTCGGGTCCGGCGTCCTTCTGCGGCTTCGGGGGTCCTCTTCGGCGGGTCCGGCGTCCGTCTTCGGCGGGTCGGGCGTCCATCTTCGGCGGGTCCGGTGTCCATCTTCGGCGGGTCCGGTGTCCATCTTCGGCGGGTCCGGTGTCCATCTGCGCCCGCATATAGCGAGCGCAGTACACTCGTGAATCTTCGGGCAGGCTCGGGCACTAAAAAGTCTATCCATGTTTTCTAATAATTATGATAAATATATACTTCATTTTAAAACAAATATATTCCTTTAGCATCATATATTATATATATTGTATTATGTTATACATAATAATATGCATGTGATCTTTATGTACAGTACATGTAGTTGTATCTAGATTTTTTTTTATTACATATACAGTATATTCTATATATTTTTTGCACGCTTATTTGATATTTTGGTTGAGTTCGCAGCAGAACATGCGAACAGGCAAAAAATGTGTTCGAACACGCGAACACCGTTAAAGTCTATGGGACACGAACGTGAAAAATCAAAAGTGCTAATTTTAAAGGTTAATATGCAAGTTATTGTAATAAAAAGTGTTTGGGGACATCTATCAATGCAAAAAAAGTTTTAAAACTGTTTTTTTCCGGGAGCAGTGATTTTAATAATGCTTAAAGTAAAACAATATGGCTTTTAAGCGGAACCCCACGCCAAAATTAAAGAAAAATGGCGTGGGGGTCCCCCCAAAAATCCATACCAGACTCTTATCTGAGCACGCAACCTGGCAGGCCGCAGGAAAAGAGGGGGGACGAGAGAGCGCCCCCCCTCCTGAACCGTACCAGGCCACATGCACTCAACATCAGGAGGATGTTGATTGGGCAAGGTCCTCATCCCCACAACCCTTGCCCGGTGGTGGTGGGGGTCTGTGGGTGGGGGGCTTATCGGAAACTGGAAGCCCCCTTTAACAAAGGGGATCCCCAGATCCCGCCCCCCATGTAAATTGGTAACGGGGTACATTGTACCCCTACCATTTCACAAAAAAAGTGTCAAAAATGGTAAAAAACACCCATACACAGCTTGGGACAAGTCCTTTATTAAAAAAGAAAATTCCAGCGATGTAATTCTTCCTCGACCTGGGATACGGAAAAACACGCCGCTACGATCTGATTCTGCCTCGCCAAATGACGATAGAGCCGCCGTGACAGCCCTTTAAATAGCTGAGAGCAGGGCCACCCATGACGTGCGAGTGTGACCCCACTCCCTCTGACGCCACAGGGGTCAACCGTGACGCCACTGGGAAACTGCCGGAAACCCCCTCCCCATGTTGAGGGCATGTGGCCTTGTACAGTTCAGGAGGGGGGCCGCTCTCTCGCCCCCCCTCTTTTCCTGTGACCTGCCAGGTTGCGTGCTTGGATAAGGTATGGTATGGACACCATTTTTTTTTTCATTTTGGCATGGGGTTCCCCTTAATATCCATACCAGACCTGAAGGACCTGGTATGGAATTTGGGGGGACCCCAACGCAATTTATTTTTCAATTTTGGTTTCAAAGAAAGAAAATAAAGCTGCTAGATTGGCCCAGCCAATAACCTGACTTGTTCGCATTGAACAACATAAAATATTAAAATGGATATGGGATGCCAAGAAATCACATATCACAGCTCATTTATTATATAAAAATAATTTGGTGGTCTAATACACACGATCGGAATTTCCGTCAAGAAAACCGTGGATGTTTTTTCCTGACGGAATGTTGGTTCAAACTTGTGTTGCATACACACGGTCACACAAATGTTGTTGGAAATTCCAATCATTAGGAAGACGGTGATGTACAACACTACAACGAGCCAGTTCAGTGATTCCGAGCATGTGTAGGATTTTTGTGCGTCAGAATTGCATACAGACGTTCGGAATTTCCGCCAAGAACTTTTCCTGTCGGAAAATTTGAGAACCAGCTCTCAAATTTTTTCTGTCGGAAATTTCGACAGAAAATGTCCAATGGGGACTACACACGGTCGGAATTCTCGACCAAAAGCTCACATCAAACTTTTCTTGTCGAAAATTCTGATCGTGTGTATGTATTAATGTACCCAACATATTCTAAATACTAAAAAGCAGCTTAAATAGCACCCTTAATGGTTCTTAATGCTACTTCTGACTTATCAATTTGGACCCATCCCAACATTTCGAACTGCTCTCTTATACCAATCTATAACCTAATTTGGTTCCATATAAAACTTTGCCCTTCTATTGATAACCCTACTCTACAGTTGTCCCTAAAACAATGGGACGAAATATTCAAGTTGACTGATATCTCCACATCTTTCACTTACAGGTATTATAATCCATTGTTCCCTCCTGCATTCGAAAATCCCTCTGTATTTCTTTTGTGGTCAAAGGCATAAAGTATATACACAAACTTTTAACCCTTTATGTCTTAAAATAATTTTCATACCTCCAAGAAAACTGGCAACTTCCTACCTCTGAATAATGTAGTTTGAACCAGATTTCAGAAATGATTTGCAAGTTCCTCAAAATTATTCAGACTTACCCAACGCTTTTAACTCCCTCAACCTCAATTAATTCTGCATACATCTCTAAAGCCTCGTACACACGACCGAGGAACTCGACGGGCGAAACACATCGTTTTCATCGTCGAGTTCCTTGTTAGGCTGTCGAGGAACTCGACAAGGCAAGTTTCTCCATTCCCGTCGAGGAAAAAGAAGACATGCTCTCTTTTTGGATCGATGGGATCCTCGACAGTTTCCTCGTCGAAAAATGTACACACGACCGGTTTCCTCGGCAAAAAAAATCCCAGCAAGTTTCTTGCTGGTTTTTGCAGAGAAACTCGGTCGTGTGTACGAGGCCTGAGCCACAATATAATGCAGCTACAGTATAAAGCCCTGTACACATGATCGGTCCATCCGATGAAAACGGTCTAATGGACCGTTTTCATCGGTTAACCGATGAAGCTGACTGATGGTCAGTCGTGCCTACACACCATCGGTTAAAAAAACGATTGTGTCAGGACACAGTGAGGTAAAACACAACGATGTGCTGAAAAAAATAAGTTCAATGCTTCCAAGCATGCGTCGACTTGATTCTGAGCATGCATGGATTTTGAACCGATGGACGTGCCTACAAACGATCGTTTTTTTTTCTATCGGTTAGGTATTCATCGGTTAAATTTAAAACAAGATTGCTTTTTTTTAACCTATGGATAAATAACCTATGGGGCCCACACACGATCGGTTTGGTCCGATGAAACCGGTCCATCAGACCGTTCTCATCGGTTTGACCGATCCTGTGTATGCGGCAAAACAGCTTCAACTCTTCTAGGAAGGTTGTCCACAAGGTTTAGGAGTGTGTCTATGGGAATGTTTGACCATTCTTCCAAAAGCGCATTTGTGAGGTCAGGCACTGATGTGGATGAGAAGGCCTGGCTCGCAGTCTCCGCTGTAATTCATTCCAAAGGTGTTCTATCGGGGGGATTATGGCTTGGGGTTGATTTTCGGGGGTTGGGCTTGGCCCCTTAGTTCCAGTGAAGAGAACTCTTAAGGTGTCAGCATACCAAGGCATTTCAGACAATTTCATGTTCCCAACTTTGTGGGAACGGTTTGGGGATTGCCCCCTCCTGTTCCAACACAACTGCACACCAGTGCACAAAACAAGGTCCATAAAGACATGGATGAGTGAGTTTGGGGTGGAGGAACCTCAACCCGACAGAACACCTTTGGGATAAATTAGAGTGGAGATTGCAAGTCATGCCTTCTCTCTAACATCAGTGCCTGACCTCACAAATCCGCTTCTGGAAGAATGGTCAAACATTCCCATGGTCACACTCTTAAAGCTTGTGGACAGCCTTCCCAGAGGAGTTGAAGATGCTATAGCTGCAAAGGGTGTGCCAACTCAATATTGAACTCTGACTGGGATGCCATTAAAATTCATGTGCGTGTAAAGGCAGGTGTCCTAATACTTTTGACAATATAGTGTACCTCTGCTCAGGTCCACTCCAGCCTCACATGTGTTTCAGTTCAAGGCTCAAGGCGGGCTGGCATATTCATCTTCACCCCTCACACCCCCTCTCTGAGTCCCACCCAATCACTGAGAGGGAAGCTCCACCTGACCTCCTCGCAATTTACTTCATTGATGCTGAGGAGGTATAGGGAGAATCTGAGTCAGTCTATATGATTAACCTCTGTGTTACCCCAGCACCACAATGGTGTTTTGAAATAATAAGTGAACTAGGCTGCTGACTGTTTGTGACAGAGCTTAATTTTCGTGATTCTGCCCAGGACCATGTCTGAGCGGGACATCAGTCGGTTTTCCGTGAATGTTCGAGGCAATTTGGGACTGTTGGCATGTGGTACATGGCTGACCTTGCAATTTATTTTGCAGGAATCAGGACAGACAAGTTCACATCCCCTGATTTCCTTCCTCAATTCATTGAGATGTACAGGCAGATGCCCTGTTTATGGAAAATCAAACCTAAACAATATTCTGACAGAAATAAAAGGCATGCTGGTAGGACTATGCAAAGTCATGTGGCCAAATTCTAATACCAGTTACGTCAGGGTTAAAATAGTAAACCTAAGTTTGGTATTTAAAAATGAGCAGAACAAAATACAGCATCTCAAAAGGCTGGAGCAGGAGCGTATGAGATCTATGTTCTATGACTGTGGTATTCAGAAAGCCTACAGCTCCTTACTGAACAGGTAATCAGCTGAGTCTCAGTATCAAAATTATCATCAACTTCCGCAGCTTTGGTAGAGTCCCTGTCTCTTGAGCAGGAGTCAAATGAACCAGAAGAAATGTCAATTGCACAGATAATTACATAAATGTCCATGTGAGTTTCAGTTGTTGTGGTTACTATTAGGTAGATTCAGAAAGAGTTAGGCCAGGTTATCAGTAGATAAGCCGACCTAACTCAGAATCTACGCCGACTTATGTTTAAGTGTATGCTCAAACAGAGATACGCTTAAACATATCTAAGATACGACGGCTTGCGCCGTCCTATCTTAGGTTGCAATATTGAAGCTGCCCGCTAGGTGGCGCTTCCATTGCGGTCGGCGTAGAATATGTAAATTAGTAGATACGCCGATTCACGAACGTACGCCCGGCCGCCACAGTACATTTACGCCGTTTCCGTAAGGCAATATCAGGCCTAAAGTTATTCCATCTAATAGATGGAATAGCAATGTTAAAGTATGGCCGCCGTTCCCGCTTCGAAATTTTTACGTAGTTTGCGTAAGTCGTCCGTGAATAGGGATTTACGTCGTTTACGTCCACGTCGAAATCAATAGGCCCGTGCGGCGTACTTAGCCGCAATGCACACTGGGAAATGTAGGCGCCCGGCGCATGCGCAGTTGGGAAAAATCGTAAAAAACGTAAGGTCAAGCTCCATTAACATAAAACCCGCCCCCTTACACACATTTGAATTAGACGCCCTTACGCGAGGCAAGTACTTTGAGAATCAAGTACTTGCCTCGCTAACTTACGGCGGCGTAGCCTAAACACGCTAAGCTACGCCGCCGTAAATTTGCACCATTCTACCTGAATCTACCTATATGTGATTATTGCAGAGAAGTAACCGTCTACATATTTGTGTCATGCGTGTTATTTTATAGTGTGTAATTTTTCCCACTTAAACATTTCATTGCATTGAAATGATAGAATAACGAAAATGATAAAACATATACTTGCTATATTTCACTAATACTTATTTTGTATTCCACGCACAGGAACCTGACACCAATGAGCTACATATGTCCACTCTAATACCACTGGTCCACAGGGCCAAAAAGAGGAAGAATCTGGAAGATGCCACATGTTCCTTTCACTCAAAGAAAATGCTGCCCTTCAAAGAAAGCCAGATGAGTCTGATGCTTTTGGAATTGTTGCATCCAACAAGCTGCACAAACTGTCTGAAGAAAAAAGACAGTTGGCTGAAAGTTTGTTGTTGGAAGTTCCTAACAAATATGTGACAGAATACCAACACATCACACCATCGTGGTACATACTGATAATATCCACCAACAGAATTCAACCCGGCCCGTCGATGCGCAGGCGCCGTATAGAGCCGGACCGACGTTCGGCTTCTTTCGGCAACTCGTGACGCGCAGTATGCTCCGGTCGGAAGCACGCCAATCACAGCCTGTAATTAGGAACGCCCACTCCCGCAGGGAATAGTGATTGACAGGAGAGAAACTGCTGCAGTACTAAGGTAAGGATCGCGATAAAAAAAACAAACAAACAACGGATTAGTTATTGTCTATGCCTGCTAGTTTACTTGAGCCAAAGTCAAAATTTAGGGTGAACATCCGCTTTAAATGTCCTTATTTCTTCTCAGAAGTGCTCACTTCCTGTTCTTCTGTCTGTAACTCAACACCGTAATGCGAGGCTTTCTCCCTGGTGTGGAGAAAGCCTCTTGAGGGGGAAAGGGGCGAGCTGGCAAATCAGGACACTCTATACTTTGCAGATAGAGAAAGGAGCTGTGTGTTAGTAGGCGTCCTGACACTCCTGCCTGCCCCTTCCCCCCTCAAGAGGCTTTTTCCACACCAGGGAGAAAGCCTTGTATTACGGTGTTGAGTTACAGACAGAAGAACAGGAAGTGAGCATTTCTCTGAGGAAATAAGGACATTTAAAAGCAAAATCGAAGGATGAGGTAAGTGGAGGAGGACTACACTAAGGTAAAGGAAACTATTTAGGGAAAAAAAATGTTTTCCTTTACAACCCCTTTAAGGTTTTGGGTTTACTTCATGCCATATCCTTTTCAGTGGCCTCTGGGATTATTGCAATTATGTTATGCACATAAATAAAGATATTGGGCTAGATTCAGGTAGGGGGACGTACAATTGTGCGGGCGTAGCGTATGTTATTTACGCTACGCCGCCGCAACTTACAGGGGCAAGTGCAGTATTCACAAAGCACTTGCTCCGTAAGTTGCGGCGGCGTATTGTAAATGGGGCTGGCGTAAGCGCGCCTAATTCAAATGAGTATGAGGGGGCGTGTTTTATGTAAATGGGTGGTGACCATCTTATCTTCAATTAGGTGATAGGATAAATGCTACTTACTTTAAGGTGTGAATTCCATTAGGCTGTAATCTTTTCCTATCACAATAAACAAACAAGGTGGCGTTGATCCCAGTTTACACAAACGTGTAGAAGTTCAAATTCCTTGGGCCCCTAGGATGTGTATTCAGTATTTAGTCTTTGGTGATATTATGAAGTTGGCACAAGTGTATTGTGAAATAAATGCGGATTCCATTAAATACACATACCAAGTGCCGGTATTGCTGACACCTGAAATGCCCCTCAATTTTATGTCCCCTCTCCCTGCCATAGTCCTCTCCCTATGGACTGTCACTTTCGAATGTAGAGGGCGTACCCTGAACCCCCTCACGGAAATAATATGATATGCTGAGATATCAGGGATTTTATAATCTCTTAACAGGCTATAACTGCTGGACTATAAATGGTTGAGGATACATTATAGACTTGCAGTTATGTGTTTCAGACGTGATGAAGATAGGCATTTTAAAAGGGCTAACCCTTAGCTAGTGTGGAATCTGGATGTGATATGCCTTCTATTTTTGCATTGATGGATAATAATACAAACGTATCTGCTTTTGTCCTAATGCAATTCATGTTGTGGAAATTGCGTATTGGTTTTAAAATCTTTGTCATTTATTTATTCTTTGTCAAAAAATGGCAATAAACCTATTGAAACAGAAAAACATAGAATAGCTAAAAATACCTAAATAGATTAAAGTACTCAAAGTGATCTACTGTTAGGGCCAGCAGACCCACACAAATCATAAAAAGGCTTTCTGTATCAGCCATAAGTTGTATGGCTGCAGGCGTCCAAAAAGGATTGGCATATATTAACATAGCTTGTAGATGCCCGACATGTTTCGTGACAAAGCGCTTCCTCTGGAGCTTGAGCTTAAATTCTATATGGATGATAATATAACTTAAGGCAGAGGACAACGGTCTGATGGACCGTTTTCATCAGTCAAAACCGATCGTGTGTGGGCCCCAATGGTTATTTAACCATTGGTTAAAAAAAGCCAATTTGCTTTAAATTTAACCAATGGATTCCTAACCGATGGGAAAAAAACGATCATTAGTAGGCACAACCATCGGATAAAAATACACGCATGCTCAGAATCAAGTCGACGCATGCTTGGAAGCATTGAACTTCGTTTTTTTCAGCACGTCGTTGTGTTTTACGTCACCACTTTCTGACACAATCGTTTTTTTAACCGATGGTGTGTAGGCGCGACGGACCATCAGTCAGCTTCATCGGTTAACCGATAAAACCGGTCCATCGGTCCGTTCTCATTGGATGGACTGATCGTGTGTATGCAGCATAAGAAGTTCTCTCAAGTCCCTGAGGAAGCGCTTTGTCGGGCTTCTACAAGTTACTTTATTATACGCCAATACTTTTTGGACACCTACAGCCCTACAACATATGGCTGATTAGTGAATACCCTTTTAGGATTTGCGTGGGTCTGCTGGCCATAACAGTAGCTCACCTTGAGTACTTTAATCTATTTATGTATTTTTAGCTATTCTATGTTTTTTCAGATATGAAATAAAAGTTGTTATATTTTATTTAAACCTTTGTATGTCTTGGTGCCTAAAAAGTTTTTTCACTTTCCAAGGTTTGGATTTAAGAGGATGTGGTCTTTCCTACTGGTTTAGGTATCTACAGTACCACCCTGTGATGATGCAACACATCCATTTAATAGTTCACTACGGCGTGGCAGCGACTAAAAAAGTCCTTGATTAGAGGCCAGGATGGTTAGGACATGGAGGGACAAAAAAATTATCACTTCCTGAAATTTGAGGAAAGCTCCAATTCTTCCAGTACCTTGTTAAATTACAAATGTATTGTATAGAGCTAATTGAAAAAATATATCAAGACAAAATTCTCCCAAGGGCTTTTAGGCAGCAGAAAAGTTAAAACTAAATCATAAATGGATATAAAAAATAAATGTATTGGTACAAAATGACATAAAATATCAATGACACTTTAAAAACATATGCTCTGGTATGCATGACCTCCATATGTGACCAGAAAAGATGTCCTTATATATTGGCAAATAACAATATATAGAAATATCACACCTAATGTTATCGCTCAGTCCTTGCTGAGTGATAACATTAAGTCTGGGTTCACACCATTGCGAATTGGATGGGGAATCACTGCATCCAATTTGCAATAGCAGGAGATTTTGACGGGCTTTCCTTAAAGCTGGTTCACATATCACTGAAGCAGGTCCCATGCATCTTTTGGTCCATTTCAGGTGTGAATTCAGCCCAAAATTTGGGTTGAAAACTGACTTGAAACGGTAAACCAGCACGCACCGGACTCCTGCTGTGAGACGGACCCGTCTTAGGTGTGAACCAAGCTTAAAGCGGGGGTTTACCCTAAAAACGATTTTCTAACATTACATCCAGCTCATTCTCTACATTGACAGTATGCCGTTAGTTTTTTTTTATTTGCTGTACATACTTCATACAGCCATTTTCTTCCCCGGCTTCCGGGTAGGGCCTCCCGTGGGAGTGGACGTTCCTATCCAGCAGGTGATTGACGTGATGACAAAAACAACCTCCACCCATGGCATAAGGAGCTGCCGAAAGAAGCCGAACGTCGGTGCGAAGGCGCCGTATAGCGCCGACTCGCTGTTCGGCTTCTTTCGCCAACCGTGACGCTCCTTATGCGACGGGTGGAGGTCGTTTTTGTCATCACGTCAATCACCTGCTGGATAGGAATGCCCACTCCCGCGGGAGGCCCTACCCGGAAGCCGGGGAAGAAAATAGCTGTACGAGGTATGTACAGAAAAAAAATAAAAAATAACGGCATACTGTCAATGTAGAGAGTGAGCTGGATGTAATGTTAGAAAATCGTTTTTAGGGTGAACCCCCGCTTTAAGTGTGTAATCTCTGTATATTGTTATTTGCATAAGCATATAAGGACATCTTTGCTGGTCACATATGGAGGTCATGCATACCAGAGCATATGTTTTTAAAGTGTCATTGCTATTTTATGTCATTTTGTACCAATGAAAATTATTTTTATATCCATTTAATATTGAACTTTTCTGCTGCCTAAAAGCCCTTGGAAGCATTTTATATTTGTCTTGCTTCTATTTTCGAAGGTTTGAGTGAGTAGCAGTCTATTTTTATCCAAGTGGATAGGTTCCGCTTTTTCCTATTGAAATAATATATAGAAACATTTGGTACCAGTGTCTAGCTCTGTGGGAGGGCAAATACAGCTTCATCATTTGGTTGTTGAAGTCTGCACCTCCCATATTTGGAATTAGGGATGAGCCGAACACCCCCCAGTTCCGTTCGCACCAGAACATGTGAACAGGCAAAAAAATGCGAACACCGTTAAAATCTATGGGACACAAACATGAAAAATAAAAAGTGCTAATTTTAAAGGCTTATATGCAAGTTATTGCCATAAAAAGTGTATTGGGACCCAGGTACTGCCCCAGGGGACATGTAACAATGCAAAAAGACGTTTAAAAACAACCGTTGTTTTTAATAATGCTTAGAGTGAAACAATAAAAATGAAATATTCCTTTAAATATTGTGCATGGGGGGTCCCCTTAGTCTGCTTGTATAGTGGCGCATATGTATGATGTGTTTTACAGTCCCGCAGCAAAATTAAATTTCTAAAGGAAAAAATGTCATTTAAACTTGCTCGCGGCTGTAAGTTTTTGCCGGCTCCCAGTAATATAGATAAAAATCAAGGAAAAAAACATGCCCAAAGCACCTTGCCCCAATGTTGATAGGGACAAAGGCCTCATCCCCACAACCCTTGCCTGATGGTTGTGGCGGTCTGTGGGCAGGGGGCGTATCAGAATCTGGAAGCCCCTTTTAACAAGGGGGACACCAGATCCCGGCCCCCCTGTGTGAATAGGGAATGATGTGGTCCAAGGCACTATAAGTAATTAGCCTCTATCCCAAATTTGAACAGAAAGAGAGAAAGTTTGGTCGGCGGGACTTTGAATGAGGCCAATCACTATATAGAGTAAGCATGTGGGATATAAAACACAGTATTGCTTATATGGGTTCTGACAAAAAAAGGGGATGTTTGTTGGGGACTTTGAATGAGAGATGTATACCAAAAAGCAGTCTTAGCAAAGAACATATTATTATACCTTGTGAGATCATGTACAGCATACTGAATGACAAAAAAAAGCAAACACAAAATCGCATAAACGCAGGGCATGCTAAAAACCACATATACATATTGACGCCATGGTACATGGCATATCATGGGGTAAAGACAAGTCCTGCACAACATGGGTCACTAGAAGCTGGATGGTGTTGTAAAATTTATAGTAAAACAATATAAAAGACATAAAATCATCTGTATGGACATCATGCATCTATGTAAGCCCGACACGTTTCGTGGGGGGACCAACTCAGGGGGGAATGCAATGGTGATCTATAAAAAAGACATAACCATATGGTATAATATTGTAGCTGAATAATAGGAATAAGTAATGGGCATAAGGGACAGAATCAACAGCTCTGATCCTCTGTTCACATCTATGCAGTTGATGTGAGTATTGATAGAGATGTCAATCCTGTTTCTTACACCCATTAATTATTCCTATTATTCAGCTAATGTCTGGTGATCTGATGACCGGTGGGGATATTTTTACAAAAAAGCAGGAGAGATTGAGGAATCATATGCCACGGAATAAACAAGGAAATATCAGGAAAAACATAGAACTGCAGGTCTTGAGAATCCTCTTTAGAAATCCCTTAAAGCGGGGGTTCACCCTAAAAAAAATGTTCTTTATCTACCATCCCATCCAGCATACTTGCGTCAGCTATAGTATGTTTTTTTTTTGCCGTTGTATTTACCGTTTAATCGTCCAGTTTCGTTTCAGACTCCGGCGGGGAAATAGGCGTTCCTATGAAGAGGGGAACATGATTGGCGTCCGGCTATGGCGCGTCACACGTTCCGAAAATAGCCGAAATAGGACTCGGATATATACGGCGCCTGCACAGTCAGCTACTAGTCTGTGCGCAGGCGCCGTATAGCACCGTGAAGAGCCGAGTCCTACTCCGGCTATTTTCGGAACGCGTGACGCGCCATAGCCGGACGTCAATCATGTTCCCCTCTTCATACTATAGCTGACGCATCCCTGTATGGGATGGTTCATAGATGTTTTTTAGGGTGAACCTTTAAGAGGAACTACAAGTGCATATCATCAAATCCCATTCCACATCTTGTGAGAATAGAAGTTAGAGGTACAATGCCTTGGCTGTTCTCAAACTGTGGGTATACACTGGTCAGCCATAACTTTATGACTACTGACCGGTTAAGTGAATAACTGATTATCTTGTTATAATGGCATTTGAAAGTTAGAGGGCTGTATCAGGAAGCAAGTAAACATGTTGTCACAGAAGTTGATGTGTTGAAAGCAGAAGAAATGGGCTTCACAGTGTGGTGTGTATGGGGCTGTGTAGATGAAGACCATTCAGTGTGCCCATGCTGACCCATGTCCACAGTCAAAAGCACTTACAAGGGGCATGAAAGCATCAGAACTGGACCAAGGAGAAATTAGTAAAGGTTGCCTGGTCTGATGAACCATGTTTTCTTTTACATCATATCGGTGACCGTGTGCATCCCTTACCTGGGGAAGAGATGGCACCAGGATGCAGTATAGGAAAGCAAGCTGGCAGAGACAGTGTGATGATTTGGGCAATCTTCTGCTGAGAAACCTACCCACCTACCTAAACATTAAAACCCTTCATGGAAACAGTATTCCCTGATGGCAATATACTGTAGCTATCAGGCTATAAAGCAGGAATGCCTAGACACAGTCGCATTTTAGGAAATGCACTGTTATTTTTGAGGAAGAATTAAGGACAAAAGGTACATTTGTAGAGAGTACTGCTTAGGTCAAATTGACATCCCTAAGTGTTCTATGTTCTTCCCTTTTTGAGTTAATTTTCAATTTAACCAACCTATGGTTTAAAAGTTATTTTTTTTTATTTGTCTAGAGTTTAACCACTTAAGGATCGCCTCCTGCACATATACGTCGGCAGAATGGCACGGCTGTAACGGCACGTGACCCGCGATCGGTCACAGGAGCTGAAGAACGGGGAGAGGTGTGTGTAAACACACCTTCCCCGTTCTTCACAGTGCCATTGTCATTGATCGTCTGTTCCCTGATAAAGGGAAAGACGATCAATGACATCACACGTCCAGCCCCGCCCCCCTACAGTTAGAAAAACATATGAGTTCACACTTAACCCATACAGCGCCCCCTAGTGGTTAACTTCTAAACTGCAATTGAAATTTTCACAGTAATCAATGCATTTTTATAGCACTTTTTGCTGTGAAAATTACAATGGTCCCAAAAATGAGTCAAAATTGTCCGATGTGTCCGCCATAATGTTGCAGTCACGAAAAAAACCGCTAAATACCGCCATTAGTAGAAAAAAAAATTATTGATAAAAATGCCATAAAACTATTCCTTATTTTGTAAACGTTATACATTTTGTGCAAACCAATCGTTAAACGCTTATTGCGTTTTTTTTTTTACCAAAAATAGGTAGAAGAATACGTATCGGCCTAAACTGAGGCAAAAATATGTTTTTTTTTATATCTTTTTTTGGGGATATTTATTATAGCAAAAAGTAAAAAATATTGAATTTTTTCAAAATTGTCGCTCTGTTTTTGTTTATAGTGCAAAAAATAAAAACCGCAGAGGTGATCAAATGCCACCAAAAGAAAGCTCTATTTGTGGGAAAAAAAGGATGCCAATTTTGTTTGGGAGCCACGTCGCACGCAGTTAAAACGACGCAGTGGCGAATCGCAAAAAGGGGCAAGGTCCTTAACCTGCATATTGCTCCGGGTCTTAGGTGGTTAAAAGGTAAGTGTATATTTAAACAAAAACTAATTTATTTATTAGATATTCAATAGCCATAGGTAGCTGAAAATGAACATGAATGCATACTTTTTTGAAGAAGAAGATGTAATTTGGCACTGGTTGGCCTGACACAGATCTAATCCTGGGGTTGTGGGTTTTGTTTGAAAGAATAGTTATATACTGAAGAATACGCATGTTATTGCATACCTGTAACAATTGACTATCTCGAAGATAATCCCAAGTAATACAGACGTGTTGAGGTGTGACTACCGGCACTAATAAGAATCCTCTTATCTTTTGGCTTGTACTGGTCTTTAAAGGAATGATCTGTTTTCCGTTATAATGAGATTCACCAAATTCCAGGAAGCATCTGATTTCATCCGGGAAAAGGTTTTCAGACATTTAGTACCGTTGTAAATACTAGCAGCATCAGTATTTGACGGCCTGATGACATACATTCTATTACTGCAAGTAAATATTACAACTATGTTGGTTTGAACAGTGACAGCAAACAGACACAGAGATAGCCATCTCGGTTGCCTTTTGATAAAGTTTAACATTATATGGGCAGAATGAAAGTGTGGAGAGGTGATTGGCTAGCAAAGCACACACCGCAGGTATAAATAACAGTACAACTCAAGAGCTTCAAGTTTGTTTGGTTATCGACTACAACATAAAATACACAATGAGTGGATGTCCGTTTATGGGAAGGAGATTTCAGTAAGTAGGAAATTTTGGCTATAACAATCATTAGAATAAGTCAATGTCACAGTTTATGTAATTGTAAATATGTATTCTTTTTAAGCCATACATTTAACGAACTATCTCTAGAAGACAAAAATGGGGACAGTGCACAAGATGGATTAAATAAAGCTAGCAAGGGAGGGCTCATATATGGTGATTATTTACAGGTAAGTCTTCTTATTTTGGTAAAATAAAAACACAAAACATTAAAAGGCACTATTAGGTTTTGTATATATATTTCAAATCAAAAGAATATGATTTAAAACTTCACTGTGTGATATTGAAAGCTATTACGAGTGCTGGTCACTAGCAGCAGTACGTGATAACTTAGCAAATTGTAGTAACTCACAAACATTTTTGTTGCTAATAATTATGGTTTATATTTTTAAATAGAGCTTAGCTACTACTAATGCCGCGTACACGCGATTGGTTAAAGCGATGAGAATGGTCTGATGGACCGTTTTCATTGGTTAAAACCGATCGTGTGTGGGAGCCATCGGTTATTTATCCATCGGTTAAAAAAAAGCCAACTTGTTTTAAATTTAACCTTTAACCGATAGTTAAAAACTGATCGTTAGTAGGCACAACCATCGGTTAAAAATCCACGCATGCTCAGATTCAAGTCGACGCATGCTTGGAAGCATTTAACTTTGTTTTTTTCAGCACGTTGTTGTGTTTTACGTCACCGCGTTCTGACACGATCGTTTTTTTTAACCGATGGTGTGTAGGCGCGACGGACCATCAATCAGCTTCATCGGTTAACCGATGAAAACGGTCCATCGGTCCGTTCTCTTTGGATGGACTGATCGTGTGTAGGCAGCATCACAAATATTGTTTCATGCCCATATTTTTACAGCTGCCTCGCTTAAGCTAAATTTAAATTATAGATATTAGAGGGCTGTATAACATAAATAATGTATATATAATAGTATATTAATGGGGGCGCTAGAGAATTAATTAATAACATTTTTTTTTTTATATTTTTTTATTAATTAATTCTCTAGCGCCCCCATTAATATACTAATATATATTATTTTTTTTCACTACGTCTTTCCAGTTTGGTTAGTTGGGGACAGTGGCTTATATTTAATATTTTTCATTTCACTTATTAGGCGCAAGATTTTTACACTTTTTTCATAAATAATGTATGTAAGTTATTCACGCTTATATCCCACTGGCATAAATGTCTATAAAGAATGCAGTCATGCCCAGCGCTATCTAACAAACTTCTGTTGAATGTACATGCTGGAAAACCACCATTCCGCCAGTATTTTCAGTCAATGGCTGCTAGCGCTGATCAGTGTATTCTGGCAGGAGAAGATACCTGTCTCAACATCATTTGTGTTGATGTCAGGATCTATGAGTATTTTCTTTTTTTAGTTAAAAAACTGTGTGTATATACCAAGCGTTAGCCAATGCCAGAGGTGCCTGGTTGTAATCCCCTATTTTGACATATATAAGCATGCACATTGAGGGGATTTAACCATGCATGTGTGTGCACCAATCTGTATAAAGTATTTTCAAGACATCAGATCTTGCTGTAGCATTAACCGGCAGCTAAATGTCCATGGGCATCTCTAAAGGGCAGGTGTTTATTAAGGTTGGCAACCAATAAGTGTATATATGGTGGAATATCTGCGGTAAGAGAAAATCATATATATATATATATATATATATATATGCGCGTAAAAGGTGAATATATATATATATGTGTGAAAAAAATATAACAATGGGTGTTACAATTAAAAAAACTAAATGTTCAGCTCATACAAATGTGTAAAAAAATGTGCTAACCCAAAAATGAAATTATTACTGCTTATAAACAAAGAAAACATGTGTGATAATCAATGATTGAAATAATAAATTAGTCCATAGATTGCTTTGCAGACCAATGAAGACAAAGCTTGACAGAAGACTAATCAAATGTTCTGTTCATCAACAACAGCAAACAAACAGCACCGCTTACCAGATTTGCTGGATCTCAGGTTACAGAGATCCTACGGGCATACACAAGAGGGATCACTTAGCCAGGGATGATATATCCACAGACTCCTCCGATAGCGGGATCTCTCCTCTTACTGCTGTGCCTTCATTGGTCTGCAACGCAATCAATGGACTAATTTATTATTTGCAATTATTGATTATCACACACTTTTTCTTTGTTTATAAGCAGTAATAATTTCAATTTTGGGTTAGAGCAATTTTTTTGTTACACAACCAATAAGTGTAAAAATATGTGAAAGATTAGTCTAATTTACGGCAAATAAATATATGTGTGAAAGGTATGTAAAACTTTGTGCACACTCACCGTGTGGAACTCCATCATCTCCAGTTACCATCAATTTTCTCCACCAAAAAATGCGCACAAGGCAAACACAGTCAAAAATGTATCGCCATTACCCACCACCGCACAACCCAGGGCCACTTGCAAGGAGATGGAACACTACATATTAAAATTCAGAGCCATAGAAGCATTTGTGTTATGCTGCATACACAAAATCGGTCAAACCGATGAGAACGGTCTGATGGACCGTTTTCATCGGACCAAACCGATCGTGTGTGGGCCCCATAGATTATTTATCCATAGGTTAAAAAAAAGCAATATTTTAAATTTAACCGATGGATACCTAACCGATAGAAAAAAAACGATCGTTAGTAGGCACAACCATCGGTTAAAAATCCATGCATGCTCAGAATCAAGTCGACGCATGCTTGGAAGCATTGAACTAAGTTTTTTCTCAGCATGTCGTTGTGTTTTACGTCATCGCGTTCTGACACAATTGTTTTTTTAACCGATGGTGTGTAGGCACGACTGACCATCAGTCAGCTTCATCGGTTAACCGATGAAAACGGTCCATCAGACCGTTCTCATCGGATGGACCGATCGTGTGTATGCGGCATTACTCTTTGCACTGTATTGCCTCTCCTTAATTGGCTGTCCAAATCTTAATGTGAAGGTATAGAAAACAAAAAACAGAAACACAAACATCTCATTTTTTTTAACACTGGCTTGCATTTACTTGAAATATCCAATTAGGTTTAGAGTATTTGGGGAAAGAAAATCAAAGTCTTTGCCGACGCTAAATGGGTATTTTTTAAGTTAACATGAGACAGTGTGAAAATTACTCACAACGTGGGTGAGATAGATACTGTTACAAGGTAATATGTATGAGAATCATTAAAAAAAAAGATCGTACTTGAGTTACTAAACAGAGCTGTACCATTAATCTCCTGCAGATTAGGTCCCAGACCTGGCTGTGCTGTTTTGTTGCTGTAACTAAATCACAAGACAGACTCAACAAAAATAATTTTTTAATAGGCTATTATAATCTCAAGAAAAATGATGTCATGTAAAATTTTTAGACAGTTGCAACCACTTTCAGTCGGATTTCGACTAAGAAAAGAATCAAAGGGAGCTACAAGCAACAGTTTTGATCATGTCATTGATAGGTGTTAGGTCGATTTATTGGACAACTTTCATATTGGGAAGTGGATTAAAAGGTGTTTAAATTGTGTGAAAAACATATTGTGCTATGTGTATGCTGAATGTTGTTCCCTATTGATTATATGTATGGACTAAATGAAGCATTATTTAAGACTTTAAACTGCTGATGATGTGTTCTTGTCATCTTTACTTCACAAAGTTTTATTTTAAAGCTGAATTCTTGCCAAGCAGCTAATTACAGAGAGGGGAGCTGGTTTCCCTGCCAAGGGATAATCTATTTTTACAGAAGTGAAGTAAATACGTTTTAGTATTTTAACAATAAAAAAATGTAGCAAAGCATTAAATATAGTATATTTTTATAGCTTGATAAAGTGCTGGACGCACAGGTACTACAGAGTGAGCTGAAGGGAAATAAAATCCACGATGAGCACCTTTTCATCGTCACTCATCAAGGTAAGCAAATAAAGCTGCATACAGAATTTAGAACTTTTCTTTTTATGTTGCCTTTTCAATTGTTATTAAGCCCAGGTTCACACTGGGTACGATTTGCTTTGATTTGAGATGCGATTTCACATGTGCGATTTCACATCGGCAATGACACCGTCCTAATCGGTGCGACGCCGCATCTGCGGCGCTGCACCGATTTCAAAAAGTAGTTCCTGTACTACTTTTTCCGATTTCGGCCCGCGATTTACATTGACATCTGTGCAGAAACCTGCACAGATGTCTCTTAAATCGCGGCCGAAACGGGACTGCCAGCGGGAGTGAAGCCGTGCGAGTTCAGCTCCCGCAGCCCAGTGTGAACCAGGGCTTAGTGTCATACCTGTACTTGGCAACAATTTCTTCAATATTGTTGTAACCTACTGGGAATGCAGCAATCTATTTATTATTCCAAGTATCAGTATCAACATGGAGCATGGAATGCTAGAACTTCTGCGACAGGGAAATTGCCCTTTACTTCCTATTGTGTCATCAGGACAGCAAGCGATCAAAAATGTCTCCAAGTAGGGCACAGACCGTATTAAAAAAATCGAAATAAAGCCAGAAGGTTTCTATGTATTCTATGCATTAAGGAAAAAATAAATAAAAAAAAAACATCTGTGTGCAGCAGCCCACCTAATGCTTACCTGAGCCCCATTCTCGTTCCAGCGCTGTTGCACCATAATATCGGCTGTCTGGAACTCTCCCTTCTGATTGGCTGAGACACAGCAGTGAGCGCCATTGGCTCCTGCTGCTGTCAAAGTCTGTGAGCCAATCAGGAGCGAGAGGGAGCAGGTCCAAGCCACGGCTTAATGTCTGAATGGACACACAGAGCAGTGGCTCAAATTGTCTGCCCCCACAGCAAGCTGCTTGCTGTGGGGGCACCCAGCAGGAGGAATGGGTCAGGAGAGCCGACGGGGGACCCAAGAAGAGGAGGATCTGGGCTGCTCTGTGCAAAACCACTGCACAGAGCAGGTAAGTATAACATGTTTGTTATTTTTAAACAAAAAAAAACCAAGACTTTAAATATCACTTTAAGTAGGGAAGAGATTGGACATTTGTCAGCTGTATGATTTCTCCTCACTTCCTGAGGAAAGAGTACATAGTCACATAGTAGGTGAGGTTGAAAAAAGACACAAGTCCATCATGTCCAAATTACGTGAGTGGTTATATGTCAGTATTACCTTGAATACCCCTGTATTTTGTGGTCGTTCAAGTGCTTATCTAATAGTTTCTTGAAACCATCGATGCCCCCCGCTGAGACCACAGCCTGTGGAAGGGAATTCCACATCCTTGCCACTCTTAGGCCCCATACACACGGGAGGATTTATCCGCGGATACGGTCCAGCGGACCGTTTCCACGGATAAATTCTCTCGAGGATTTCCGCGGATTTCTATGCGATGGAGTGTACTCACCATCGCATTGAAATCCGCGCCGAAATCCTCTGGCGATGACGTGTCGCGCCGTCGCCGCGATTATGAAGCGGCGACGTGCGCGACGCTGTCATATAAGGAATTCCACGCATGCGTCGAATCATTACGACGCATGCGGGGGATCCCTTCGGACGGATGGATCCGGTGAGTCTATACAGACCAGCGGATCCATCCGTTGGGATGGATTCCAGCAGATGGATTTGTTTGGCATGTCAGCAAATATTCGATCTGCTGGAATCCATCCCAGGGGAGAAATATCCGCGGAAACAGATCCGCTGGAGTGTACACACCATAGGATCTATCCGCTGAAACCCATTTGCTGGGATTTTTCAGCGGATGGATTCTATCGTGTGTATGGGGCCTAACAGTAAAGAACCCTCTACGCAGTTTAAGGTTAAACTTCTTTTCTTCTAATTTTAATGTAGTGCCAGGAGCTCTTAAAGAAAAATAAATAAGTAAATATAACACAACACAACTGCTGCTGTTTCCCTACTGTTAGCCTAAATTACAAAAGTAAAATATTTCTATATTGTTTCACTCTAATTTTAAGATTTCAATAAGAGATGTAAAAGGATCATAGGGCCAGATTCACATATAATTACGTTGCTCCTGGGCAGCGTAACATATGTGATTTACGTTACACCGCCGCAGGTTTACAGCGTAAGTGCCTTATTCTCAGAACACTTACCTGTAAACTTGCGGCGGTGTATCGTAAATGCGCTCGGCGCAAGCCTGCCCAATTCGAATGGGGCGGGCACCATTTAAATTAGGCGCGTGCTTTGCGCTAAATGACGTCGCACCGACGTCATTTGCTTAGACGTTAACGTAAATGGCGTCCAGCGGCATTCACGGACGTCTTACGCAAACAACGTTGTTTTTTAAATTTCGACGCGGGAACGACGGCCATACTTAACATGGCTTAGGACAACTAGGGCTAAGCCCTAATTTTACGTGGCGCAACTCAACGGAAACAACGTACAGTTAGATCGACGGGCCGTTCGGACGTTCGGGGATCGCCGTAAGTATTCATTTGCATATTCTACGCCGGCCGCAATGGCCTCGCCACCTAGCAACCGGCCTAGAATTGCATCCTTAAGATCCGACAGTGTAATTCAATTACACCTGTCGGATCTTAGGGCTAGCTATGCGTAACTGATTCTATGAATCAGTCGCATAGTTAGGACAGCCCTAACACAGAGATACGACGGCGTATCAGGAGATACACTGTCGTATCTCTTTGGTGAATCTGACCCATAGATCTTCAGGGTGATTACCAAGTAAAATGTTTCATAGTAACACAAATTAAAGGGGTGTTTCAGTCATTTTTAATGTTTATTAAAAGTCAGCAGCTACAAAAAGTGTACTCACCTGCTCCACGTTCCAGCGACGCGCCGGCTGGGGCTCCGCTCCTCTCCCCCCCTCTCCGGCCGGCGTCTTCATTCTAAGTGTGGGCATCCGGCCGTGACAGCTTTCGGCTTCATGGCCGGGCACCCACTGCGAATGCGCGAACGGTGCTGCGCCATCCGATTGGACAGGCGATCGCCTGGGACCTGTCACGTGTCCCAGGCGATCGCCTACAGGGAGGGGCTGCCAAAAGGCTATATGCTTATTCGCCTTAGCAGCCCCTCGGCGGAAGGAGGAAGTGGGACAGGAAGTCCCACTCCTCCGGAAGCCCCCACTCCCCCCCAAAAACAATTACATGCCAAATGTGGCATGTAAGGGGGTGAGGAGTGGATTAAGCGGAAGTTCCACTTTTGGGTGGAACTCCGCTTTAACAACTAACACTAGAAATTTAAATGTACAAGGAAAAGTCAGCTAAGCAATGCAAACTTAATTTCCAAGTGTACTTTACTTTTAGCACATGACCTAAAGGATTTGTAAAGAGAATTAAAAGAAAAAGTATAGCCAAAGCTTTTTTGGCTACACTTCTCTTGGAGATGACAGGAGTGCAGTTCGTTCTGCACTGTAACCTGTTTTCAGCCATCACTCAGCTGAGCCAGGCTTGGGACAGAATTTGACTTTACAGTCGATCTCCACTCAGATGCCTGGACTAGCAGCTGGCTCAGCCTCTCAGTGAGGCGCTGCGAGGCTGAACCATCCCCTCCCACCCTCTATAGCCCAGTACTCCAGTGAGTGTTGGAGAGGCAGAGCAGAGAGCCGGAGACTTAGGCCCCGTACACACGACCAGTTTCCTCGGCAGAATTCAGCTTCCGACCGAGTTTCTGGCTGAATTCTGCCGAGGAAACTGGTCGTGTGTACACTTTCGGCCGAGGAAGCCGATGAGGAGCTCGGCGAGGAAATAGAGAACATGTTCTCTATTTCCTCGTTGTTCTATGGGAGCTCTCAGCCCGCCGAGCTCCTCGGCGGCTTCAGTTCTGAAATGGCCGAGGAACTCGATGTGTTTGGCACGTCGAGTTCCTCGGCCGTGTGTACGAGGCCTTACAGTCACTGGCTTTCTGCTCACTGAAGGCTGGGAACCGAGTGATCCGCAGTGTTTGATCGATTGGTTCTCAGTGTTAGAGCTAGCAGCGGACAGATGCAGCATCAGATCGATGCTGCATCCATCTAGGTGAGTACAATTTGTTTTCTCTTTTTAAACACCCATACTTCTCTTTTAATATCTTCTCCTTTTTAAATCGCAGAATAATAATAATTTATCTGATTATTTTCTTGAATTTTATTGCAGCTTATGAACTTTGGTTTAAGCAAATTCTTTGGGAATTAGACTCTGTTCGGGAAATCTTTCAGAATGAACATGTAAGTAAAAACATTACACAAAGCACCAAGTGAATAATAGGTCGTCTTTTACATTGGCACATACACCATAGGCACTACTATTTCTCTGCAGTCTGTTGTTAAAGTGTATCTAAACCTAAAAACAAAAATGTAATACATTGGTGGCTATTTACGAAAGGCAAATCCACTTTGCACTACAAGTGCACTTGGAGGTGTAGTCGCTGTAAATCTGAGGTATAAAATGAGGGGAAGCTCTGCTGATTTTATCATCCAATCACATGCAAGCTAAAATGCTGTTTTTTATTTTCCTTGCATGTCCCCCTCGGATCTACAGCGACTGCACTTCCAAGTGCACCTGTAGTGTAAAGTGGCTTTGTCTTTAGTAAATAACCCCCAAAGTTTACTAATCCTTAACCCCCTCAGTGGTATTCCCCATTCAGGGTGGAATTTCAGCACCAAAAGCAGTAACCCCGAGCCAGACTCGGGATCGCCTCGCAGTGTCCACAGGCAGAGTTTACTTACCTTGTCCCTGGATCCTGCGATGCCTCCCCGCTGTGATCGAGCTGTGTCCTCACTCGATTCACAGTGCCCGTGTGCCGCCGAGCTCCGTTCCCTGCGACGTTACGGCGCACGGGGGGCGGAGATCGGCGCCAAATTCAAAAAAGTCAATACACACAATACATACAGTATACTGTAATGTTATAGATTACAGTACTGTATGTAAAAAATACTGTTCTTTCTGCCTGGAAACTGAAGGTTATCCATAGCAACCAAAAAGTGTCCCTTTATGTCAAAAGTGGTTTTAGACCAGCTAGAAAACAGCGATAATAAATTAGAATCACTGGCAGAATTGTGCGATAGTGATTTGTGGGAAAATTCGTCATCAAACAATAAAAGTAATGACAGCGACAATTCTGCAACTGAGAAAATGTCAGTGTTTTATTTATTATATTATAATTAATGATTTTGTTTTTCAAACTTTATCATACCCGGGATGTCTACTAGACTCTGGTTTGGTCAGATTTAAGCGAGTTATTCCTAAGAATTACAGGCCTACAATATAAAACACTAGCATTCCAATCAGATAAACAGATATTTCCCTGTACTTGGAGAAAATGTACTAAAAATCTAAAAAAAATGTAGGGCACTGAGGAAGGGAACGGAGCTTGGCGGCACACGGGCACTGTGAATCGAGTGAGGACACAGCTCGATCACAGCGGGGAGGCATCGCAGGATCCATGGACAAGGTAAGTAAACTCTGCCTGTGGACACTGCGAGGCGATCCCGAGTCTGGCTCGGGGTTACCGCTTACCGTTACCAAGGGCTTTCACACTGAGGCAATGCGCTGGCGGGAGAAAAAAAATCTCTTGCAAGCAGCATCTTTGGAGCGGTGAGAGGGGCGGTGTGTGTACCGCTCCTTCACTCCTCCTTCCCATTGAAAACAATGGGACACCGCGATAATACCGCCGGCAATGCGCCTTTGCCGAGGCGCATTGCCGGCGGCATTAACCCTTTTTTGTCCGCTAGCGGGGGTTAATACCGCACCGCTAGCGGCCGAATACCGCCGCAATTATGCTGCAATTCCAGCGATATAGCGCTGCTAAAAATAGCGGCGCTATACCGCCACTGCACATCCTGCCCCAGTGTGAAAGGGGCCTAATTCATCTTTACCTGAAAGCTATTACCATGGACTGCACTTTCTTGCAAACCTTCTCATGAACTGCTATTATTTTTATTTTATTTTTTAACATCATCTTAACAGATATATGAGCTTCTATAAAATGGAAAGCAATAAACATCAGGTCTTTTTTATTGCCTTAATAAAACAAAAATTAAGACAAAATATTAAAGAATCAGGTGAAAATGTGGCCCGTAGCGGATTGCGTTAAAATGGTCAGTTGCAACGGTCGTGTTCACTAATTTTGTGTGTCCTCATCTGATTTATGTTCTATATTGATAAGAATGTCAGATATTTTTGATCGGAGCACAGATTTCTGTTTATCTATGATTTCTATCTGTAAAGTGCAGTCACTCTTCTATTATGATCTCATGTAGGTGAGAGATGAAAGAAACATGCTGAAAGTTGTGACACGTTTTCACCGGATTTCTATGATTTTGAAACTGTTGGTAGAACAGTTCTCAGTTCTAGAGACCATGACCGCTATGGACTTTTTCGAATTCAGGTAGGACTTCGCTTTTAGGAGATAATGTTCCCATAACCTGAATCTCTTTATTGAAAGAAAATATTCTTAAACTGCAATGAAAAATGTATTGTCATGTTAAAGGCTGCAATAAGATAGGGCACATTATGTTTATTGTCATAGTCACTGGTCAGTTGCTTCTTCTTGGATGGGTCCTAAGTCACGTACAGAAAATATTATATTTGTTTTTCTTTTAATCCAAAGGGAGTATCTATCCCCAGCCTCTGGCTTCCAGAGCCTGCAATTCCGACTTTTAGAAAATAAAATTGGTGTTCCAGAAATTCTAAGGGTTCCCTATAACAGACGTCATTATCGTGATAACTTCAAAGGAAAAGAGAATGAAATACTGCTCAAGTCTGAGGAAGAACCCACCTTGTTGGGTTTGGTTGAGGTAAGTCACTTGATCTAAACGTAACACTGTTTGATGTCACTGGTCTTATTCTGTATAGCGGAACACAGGTCAGCTAATATGCAGCCATAGTATCCAATCAGATTTTACCATAGTCAGATCAGTTCAGTGATTGAATGCTTAGTTATTGCACATGTCAATCATATTTATGATAGTAGTCCTATAGATCTATATCTCACTACTACATCAATAAGCAAGTAGTATATAACTGGATAGTTTAGTATATGAGAGTTCAGAGATACAAATTATTTAAAAGAACAGAAAAACAGACAAATTGTATCATTCCAACCATCTAATAGGTAGATACAAATGACCATGATATTATATTCTAATATTTTACTACTTTTAAGGCATGGCTAGAACGTACACCTGGATTGGATGAAGCAGGATTTAATTTCTGGGGGGAATTACAGACCAATATATTTCAAGGATTAGAGGAAGAGCTCCAAAAAGCAAAGGTATGTATACAGTAGGTAGCCATTTTCATGACTCTACTATATAAACAGCCTTTCATTTATAATGCCAATTTCTTAATGAGGGTTGCTTATATCTGCTTTATTCATCAAACCTTACTACATGTTTGCTCATCATTACATACCTCTAAACACTTCGGGGCAGATCCACGTAGCGCGGCGCATTAATGCGCCGGGCGTAGCGTATCTAAGATACACTACGCCGCTGTAACTTACTTTTTTTTGTTTGAATCAATAACGAATTTGCGCCGTAAGTTACGGCGGCGTAGTGTATCTGTTGCGGCGTAAGGGCGCGGAATTCAAATGGAAGTGATGGGGGCGTGTTTTATGTAAATACGTCGTGACCCAACGTAAACAATGTTTTTTTTTAACTGTGCATGCGCCGTCCGTGGGGGTATCCCAGTGCGCATGCTCGAAATTAAACCGGAACCAGCAAATGCTTACGACGGTGACGTCATTCTACGCAAATTCCTATTCGCGAACGACTTATGCAAACGACGTAAAAAATTCAAAATTGTACGCGGAAGGACGGCCATACTTAACATTGAGTACGCCTCAGAACAGCAGCTTTAACTATACGCCGGAAAAAGCCGAACGCAAACAACGTTAAAAAATGCGCCGGGCCGACGTACGTTCGTGGATCGCCGTAACTAGCTAATTTGCATACTCGATGTGGAATTCGACAGGAACGCCACCTAGAAAATTTGCAGCTTAGATGCAACGGCGTACTAAGACATACGCCTGTCGGATCGATCCCAGATGTCGTCGTATCTTGTTTTGTGGATACAAAACAAAGATACAACGCGAGTATTGAATCTGCTTACCAGATTCCCGGTGGTCTCTTAGTTAAAAGAAGACCCCAGGTAGCATGAAGATTTTAAACTCTGCAGAGTCAACGCTTGAAGGGCAATCAGGCAAACGATCTCGGTTGCACTCCAGTGTTAGGGGATACGGTGACCATACTGCCGAGTTCCTTCAAAAACCTGTGTGCAGGTCTACCTAGAAGAGCTGATGCTGGTTTGAAGGCAAAGGACGATCACCCCAAATATTGATTGGATTTGGATTTCTCTTCTCTTCATTTACTTTCCATTTTTATGGATACACGATCACATGACCTTCTCCCACAGAGAGAAAGAGAGAGCGCCATCTTTTCTGGTTGGACAGAATGCAACGCAGCCAATGCGCTAGCTTGGACACTGACCCGTGTAATCGGTAGAAACCAAAATGGAAAGTAAATGAAGAGAAGAGAAATCCAAATCCAATCAATATTTGGGGTGATCGTCCTTTGCCTTCAAACCAGCATCAGCTCTTCTAGGTAGACCTGCACACAGGTTTTTGAAGGAACTCGGCAGTATGGTCACTGTATCCCCTAACACTGGAGTGCAACCGAGATCGTTTGCCTGATTGCCCTTCAAGCGTTAACTCTGCAGAGTTTAAAATCTTCATGCTACCTGGGGTCTTCTTTTAACTAAGAGACCACCGGGAATCTGGTAAGCAGATTCAATACTCGTTTGGTGGAGGTCTTCTCTTCTTTTGGATTGTCACTTATCAATACGGATTTTTCTTTTCATAATCACTGGTGAAAGGACTCTTTTTGTTTTCACTAAGGACTGTTTTTGAATATTTGCTGTCCATTCACATTCCACAATTATTCACGGATGATTTATTTCATTAGAATTTGGATACTTGTTTACATTGTATTATGTGTAGCGCATCTTGTTTTTTTCCATATGTTTCACTGTTTGTATATATCCAGTAAGACGCAGCTTCACTTGTATCACATTTGATTGCCACTCAGTAGTAGTCACTTTTTATCACCTAATTTATTAGCGCGGTTGCTTTCCCATTTTTAAAGATACAACGCGGGAAATTTAAAATTACGCCGGCGTATCAGTAGATACGCCGGCGTAATTCTTTTGTGGATCTGCCCCTTCTTTTCTGAAAAACTGGTGTTGGGAATAACAAGTGTATGCAGATCTGACCTAGAACATTCATCGGGGGATGGAGCTAAAAGTCCAGTTTTCACTAAGAGCTACTGAACCTTGTATTTGAAATTGTCTATTTTGTAGGTACAGTGGAACCTCGGTTTAAGAGTAACTTGGTTTGAGAGCGTTTTGATTTGCGAGCATCTTTTTTTTTAAATTCTGACTCGGTTTGTGAGTGTTGACTCGCAAGACGAGCAGAATTCAAGCTAAATAGGCCAGCAGTACCTCATTTGGTCTGAGGTACGGGGGCGCAGAAGCTGAGCAGAGCCCAAAATAGGCCTGCAGTACCTCATTTGGCCTGAGTAACGGGCGTGCAGGAGCCGAGAAAAGCCGAACATTGGCCTGCAGTACCCTATTTGGCCTGAGGTACGGGGAGCAGGAAATGAGCCGAAGTGTCCCCGGGCCTTTTCGGCCGTTTTCGGCACTCTCTGGCGCCCCCCACTTCTGGCCTCATTCATTAAAGTCAATGCGGAACGATTATTTTCGTTTCCATTGACTTCAATGGGAAAACTTGCTTTGATATGCGAGTACTTTGGATTACAAGCATACTCCTGGAACGGATTATGCTTGTAATCCGAGGTTCAAATGTACATTATTCAGGTAAATATTCTGATATGCCATCTTATACAACTATGTCGATTGTAAAGCATACTGGACTTAGAGAAAGAAAAGTTTGGTGTTTAAAGCATTAATTAAACAAAATTAATTCATTTTGTTAAGGCTAAACCAGATTCAGAGGATAAAGAAGAACATCTGGCAGAACTGCAGAAGCAAAGGGAAGTCTTTACTGCTTTATTTGATGAGAAGAGACATGAACATCTTGTTAGTAAAGGTACTAGTACTATTCTTTATAAAATCTTTAAATCCAAATATGTGCACTCTGCAGTCCACACATAACTACTAAATGTAAAACAAAATAAAGGTAATATGCCATTAATAAAGATAATTTTTTTTCTGATCCATCTATCTTAGCTATACATCACAAAAGATACCAGATGGAATGTACAAGCGCAGATGAAGTCCTCAAACCGTGAAAGCTTTAGGGCCCTTTCACACCAACAGACCGTATGTCCGTATTTCATCCATCTGTTTTCGGATGAAATACGAACATAATGGGATAAAGGGTGTCAGCAGATTAACATCCGCTGACACCCGATCTCATCAGTGTCCGCTATGCTCCGATTCTGCAGACGGAGGAAAATCCTATTTTTCCATCCATCTGCGGATCAGATCGGATGAACACGGACAGACGGTCCATGTTCATCCCAATCCCCTATAGAGGAGAGCACAGATCTGATAGGGCGGTCATCTGCCGGTTTAGCGGGGATCAACGGAGCGATCCCTGCTGAGCAAGCGGATGAGAAAGTACGGATCCTCATGGGATCCATACGTATGAAACGGCCCTTATTCTGTTTTCTGTACATTACATAATAAATTCTGATGCATGCAAGTGCTCATTTTCATATTCCAATTAACCCCTAAATTGCTCAATAGGAACTAGATTGTTGAAATCAGTACTTGAATCTAGCTCATTTCTAGATTTAGGCTGCACATGCTCAGTTTGGGGTGTATTGTTAGAGAGTTTTTTTTTGTTCTTGTCCATGTTATCAGCACAGGGCCAATCAGCACTGTCCAGACATAGGGTCAGGGGTTCTGTATCCTGATAGGACAGCCAGTGCAGTATGAAAACTCTGCCTAAAATCTTTAACCAGGCACTGATAGAAGTCACACGACTGCTATATACTGCTAAAAGTATAGAAGTCACACTTTATATTTACTGAAATAATTGCATTCTGTGTACTGTGAGAGACCAGATATAGTGATTGCAGGGTCCTGGGTTTAGTAACACTTTAAGTCCCACCTATATGTGATTGATAATTATGAACTAATTACATACAAAGATGGCTCTCCTGAGAAAATCCACCATAGATGGTATCTGTGGAAAAGAATAAGGCGCATTCCTTAAAAAACTGAGTATCTTTGAATTTTTGTATGGTTTCTTTCCATCACTTTATAATAATGTCCTCAGTTTCTTGCTAAGATGTGGATAACTGATGGAATGTGTTTCAGGCCTCGTACACACGACCAGTTTCCTTGGCAGAATCCATCAAGAAACTTGGTGGGAGAGCTTTTTTGCCGAGGAAACCGGTCGTGTGTACATTTTTCATCGAGGAACTCGACGAGCAAAAAAGAAAGCAAGTTCTCTTTTTCCTCGATGGGAGTCTCAAATTGGCTCGTCGAGTTCCTCTTCGGGCTGGTTTCCGACGAGAAACTCGAGCGTGTGTATGCTAAGAAATCCGCGCTAGCTCAGAATAAAGTGTGAGACGGGAGTAAAAGTAGCATTTGTAATGGAGATAACACATTTTTCAAGCTGTAACAGACTGAAAAGTGCAAATCGTCTCTTAACAAACTTTTACTTAACACGCAAACACATGAGATTAGCAAAACCAGCCCCAAGAGTTGTGCCAGTGGAATCGAACTTCCCCTGCCGTTGTATGTGTTGTATGTCACCGCGTTTGAGAACGAGGAGATTTTTGTCTTGACCGTGTGTACGCAAAGCAAGCTTGTCCAGTTCCTCGACAGGCCTAACAAGGAACTCAACGAGGAAAACAATGTGTTTAGCCCAACGAGTTCCTCGGTCGTGTGTACGAGGCCATATGCTCACGTGCTGTCTTAGACCCCATACACACTATTATATTTTCTGCAGATTTTTGTCTTCAGATTTACCAAAACCATGTAGTGCAAGGGCCTGACTGATTGCATACGAATTAAATCTCTAAAGGTTTGACCTCATATTATATGGTTTTGGCAAATCTGAAGAAAATCTAAAAGTGTGTATGGGGCCTTACTCTTTAAACAGCTGTGAAGTGACAGATGTTATTATGGCAAGTTTACGATGTTCTATACATTGTGTTTCTTAGACTACGTTGGCCAATGTTTGTACACTTTATTAAAACCCAATAAAATGTATTTGAAAGAAAAGTACAACCAATGAGCTACATTATTCTAATTGCTTTATACTAATGACAAGGGAATCTCATTGGCTGCTAAAGATGACTGTATTGGGCATGTCATCGCAGTATTATGTGCGGTTTTAAAATCCCCCCCAGAAAACATGTTCTCTTCACACATTTTACAAAATTAGAAGCAATTTATGTAAGCTTAAAAAAATAAACAGTATAAAAAAAAATGCAGTGATAATTATATCCATGTATATAATTATAATATCTAAATATCTAAATGTAGTGGAATTATATACATATTATAGGTTTTAAATGTGTAATATTTTTAAACAGGTGAAAGAAGGCTGTCATATAAAGCTCTGAAGGGGGCTTTAATGATCTACTTCTACAGGTATGCTAAAAATTTCCTACATCCAGTAGTTGTGATTTACGTATTTATATACTATATGTACTGTATATTCAGTTACCTAACAATTATTATTGACCTCTGTCGCACTAGGGAGGAACCGCGCTTCCAGGTCCCATTTCAACTGCTCACCTCGCTAATGGACATTGATGTACTGATGACCAAATGGAGATGTGTGTATTGCATTAAGCTCATTTACAGCAGTTAGCTCATATGTTCTTAGTGTTTTCAATTACAATGATATCAGGATACTCTATTATCACCATGACATGAGGTTTACATTTGTATTACAATAATCATTGTAATCGTTTTTTTTTTGTGTAGGTACAACGTGGAAGGTTTAGAAACTCTGTAAGGTTTCTTTGTTACTGCTGGAAAACTGGCCCTAGATGGATCGAAAAATGGGCCAGGAACCATATGAATTTTGATCCATGTATCAATATTCTCATTTGAGAGCTGTCAATCTTATAATCGGCTTCTCTTGAACAGGAATGTGGGAAATTTTTCATTTGATCAGCGTAGGCAGCCACCTGGCTGTAGCGCTGATCAGTGTATTCTGATAGCAGATGAAATCCCACTGTTGGAATACAATAGCAAAGCAGGGAAGATTCCTCAACCAACCTTGCTTGTGTGGGAGAATCTGTAAATGTATTTATTTTTTGATCAGCCCACTGGCTGATCATAAGAAAAAAAAATAAAGAAGATCCATCTATGGACAGCTTTACTCTATGGGGATGATTGATTTACTAACGTTGAAGAGCACAAAATCGGGTGCAGCTCTGCATAGAAACCAATCAGCTTCCAGGTTTTATTGCCAAAGCTTAATTGAACAAGCTGAAGTTCGAAGCTAATTGGCTACAGCTGAAGCAGATTGTGAGTGCACCAGTTTTAGTAAATCTTCCCCTATTTGTTTTGGTGCCCATTGTTCCTTGGACAAAACCACTTTCTGTTGTGCCTCCTAGATATAAAAGGAAATCTCACATAAAATAAAAAAAATAACCTTACTGGGCTTTAGTTTCGATTCACACCTAAGCAGTTTGCATACTCCAGGTGTATGGTTGCGTTATTTCAATACACGTTTTTGATCCATTGCAGTCTATGGAACCATAAACCAAAAAAAAGTCCCTGGCCCTTTTCATAAAATGCACAGATGTGGACATGACCCATAGGAAACGATGTTAAATGGACTGTAGTGTGCTTCTGCAAAAATGAAAATGCACAGTTGTGAACCCGGCCTAAGCCCAGGCCTAAGCTGATTAAGGTGGTAATTGAACTCAAGTGGAGCCTTATCTAAATTAAATTAGCCTCAGAACCTGTGTAATTCATATGTGTTCTGTTTTAAAGGGATGAGGTGGCAACCCTAGAACCAGGGCTCCATGTTCAATCCACTGTCCAAAGAAAGTTATGCTTACAAATGTAAAACTACAATTTGCAATTTCCACCCCCGAAAAAAGTGAGTTACAACAGATGAGGACATTTGGATCTCTAAAGGCCCCTACACGCGGTCGGACTTTTTGCCAACAAACTTCAAAACCTGCAAGTTTTCAAATTTGTCCGATCATGTGTACGCTCCATCGGACCAACTTTTTCAGGTTTCATCGGACAAAAAGTTTGGTCTGTAAACGGACAAACTTTACGTCAACAAAAGTCTGATGGTGCCTAGTCCGACCGTGTGTACAGCAAGCCATCAGACTTTTGTACAAAGTGCAAATACGCATGCTCAGAACCAATGTTAAAATCAACCAACAATAGCAGAAGTTAACCAAAGGGTGGCAGTAAAGAGCAGAAAAAAAAACATGTGATGTTGGGAGAGTTTTAGAAAAGTTTGAAGAAAAGTCCGAGCGTGTGTATGCTATGGGTGTGACCGGACAACTCCCTTCGGACAAAAATTCAAGGGAAAGTTTGTTTGATGTCCGACTGTGTGTACGAGGCTTTACAGACAATGGGGAATGAAAGATCTGTAGGTTCTTTATTATTGAATACATTGTGATTTTTAACGTTGTTTGTGGGATGCTTGTGCATGCACATTATTGCTCTATTGTAACCCATTCCTGTCTGATTATACCAAGCAATGAGAATGATCTAAGCCAGTGGTCATCAACCTTGTCCTCAGGGCCCACTAACAGGCCAGGTTTTCAAGATAACCGAAACAGATGATCTCATTTGCTGCTCAGTGATTGCAGTATTCTCGTCTGCATCTCCCCAAGGTAATACATAAAACCTGGCCTGTTAGTGGGCCCTGAGGACAGGGTTGATGACCACTGATCTAAGCAACAGCTCTTTGTTCAGGTTGCAGGAGTGGTCAGTGCAGGCAGATTGCCAAATCCACCGTTACATACTGACATCTGTCATTTTCACCCTTAGATAACCATGTGTGCATGGTGCATCGAATGATTGGCAGCAAAGCTGGGACAGGCGGTTCATCAGGTTACCACTATCTACGATCAACTGTAAGGTGAGATGATTGCTCAGAAAGTGAATGTAAGATTGTTATACACATTATATCTAGTATTATCAAATGCATTAGAAAAGGTTAATAGTTGTAAACACATAAGAAACAATAGTAAGAAAATTGCCAGTGAGTAGATATTTAATAAATATTGAACTCCAGTTGGCCATAAAACTTCAGTAAATTGTGGCATGTCCCCCAATATATAAAGTGTTAAATACTTGTTTAGTCTAGTAGAGGTGTACTTTCCTTATTCCATGCACCCCTTGCAGTTGGTGCCCCCCTCTGCTCCTGTAAATGTTGATGGCCCATCATTGTCATCAACAATTAAATACCCCAAAAAATGAGTATCTTAACTTGTGATAGCATATGTGCAACAAATACAAACTCTGTAAAACACTTCACCAAGTGAAGTACTTTTGAATATGATTGTGCATTAACACTTCAACTGCAATCCACTCCTTCACCTCATGACAACACCGTACCCAAGATGTGCTCTCATTTTTGGTATATGACCTTTAACTACTTACCTACTGGGCACTTTTACCCTCTTCCTTCTCAGGCCATTTTTTATCTTAACAATTGCGTGATCATGCAACACTGCAACTAAATCTGTATAATTTTTTGGAGACAGATAGTGCTTTCTTTTGGTGGCATTTAATCATCACTGGGTTTTTAATTTTTTGCTAAAACAATGGAAAAAAAAGACCAAAAATTGGGGAAAATTAAATTTTTTCTTAGTTTCTGTTATAAAAGTAATTTTTCTTCTTCACGATGTGTATTGATGAAGTTGTAGAGATTAGACTTCTACAGTCCCCAATCCATCTCCCGATAGTACAGAGCCTTGGGGGCACTCAGTTTGGTGTGTATTGCTAGAGCATTTTTTTATCTTGGGAGGGTGCATGTGATCGGCGCAGGGCCGACCAGCACTGTCAAAACATAGGGGCAGGGGTCATGCAGCCTCAAAAGGTCAGTCAGAGGAGAATGAAAACTCATCCTACAGGCTTTAAGCAGTGATCATCCAGACACTGATAGAAGTCACAAGACTGCTATATACTGCTGATAAGAAAAGGCATTTAGCAGTTTATATTTACTAATTGCATTTTCAAGTTCTGTGAATTGCGGGAGACCAGATATAGTGAATGCAGGGTCTGGGTTTAGTAACACTTTTACACAAGTATTTTATTTAAAAAAAAAAAAGACAATGGTTTGTGATACTAAATCTAGTATGATAAAGCGTTTTGTGTTAGGATTGAGATGTTTACTATGTTAAAAAAATACCTCACTCTCCATTATGAAAAATGCAAAACTTCTTCTCCTGCTGCAGCAGGATGGAGATTCCATCCCCTAAAAGATCAGAACCAGGATTCAGTGGGTTTGATCTCTTTACCACAGTCCTTTTAGCGGAAGAGGTCAGTGGTTTATTAAAGCGGAGCTCCACCCTATAGTGGAACTTCCGCTCATCGGAACTCCCCCCCCTCCGGTGTCACATTTGACACCTTTCAGGGGGGAGGGGGGTGCAGATACCTGTCAAAGACAGGTATTTGTACCCACTTCCGGGAGTTCTCTCTGCGGGGACTCTGCGGGTTGTACGTCACTTTCCTCCCCCGCCCGTTGTGTTCTGGGAAACACTCGGCTCCCAGAACACAACGGGAACCAGTGAGGGCGGCGCTGCTCGACTCGCGCATGCGCCATAGGGAATCGGGCAGTGAAGCCAGAGCGCTTCACTTCATGATTGCCTTACAGAGGATGGCGGTGGGGGCAGCAGAGTGACGAGCAATCGTTCGTCCTCTGCTGCTGACGCCGCTGGACTGCAGGATAGGTAAGTGCCCTAATATTAAAAGTCTGCTGACTTTTAATATTTTTTTTCGGGCGGAGATCCGCTTTAAGGCCAACAGGATCACCCATAGCTGAAATACCAATATCCGTGTGGACAGACTTGTTAAAAGGAAAATGTGTTTTAATGGACCAGACAGCACTACAGTATCTAATAACCTTTTTTCCCCTCCAACAGTGACAGATATAAAGTTTTTGTGGATCTTTTCAATCTTTCAACATTTTTGGTGCCGAGACACTGGGTACCTCGATTGAACCCGAACGTACACAAATTTCTGTACACTGCAGAATGTTGCGACAGTTCTTACTTCAGCAGTGAGGATTCTGATTGAGGACACTAAACACAGCCGTCGGACAGCTGTTCATATTGCATGTTTCCAGAGCAAATAATCCTTCATGTAAAATATTACAAATTGCTTTACTTAATAGGATGATAGCATTTCTTTATAAATTATTATATCTGAATTTATTCAAAGGCTAAAAAACACAAAATAATTCAGTCTTACAGTATGTAAGAGAAAAAAAAAGTGCTTTAAATTAAATAAAAAAGTGTGTGTGTGTGTGTGTATATGTATGTTTATGTGTGTGTGTGTGTGTATATATATATATATATATATATATATATATATATATATATATATATATATATATATATATATTCTCTTACTTAAAATGTAAGTATTCTTTCACAGCTCAATGAAGAAAAAAAAAAAAAAGTATTTGAAGTTCTATGTAGATATTTGAATGTATAATATATTTACTATTAGTGAAGATGCTAAAATTAACATGGTTCCTGCCATTTGTACTTGTATGTACATATACACACACACATATACCTGCACAGGACTATATATATGTAAAGAAACATTATTTAAATATAACTCATTTGTTGTAACTTAAAATACTTTATTTATACAAAATCAATACATAGCTTTTCGTCATTAATTAACGTACAATTTTTGGAATGTCTATACATTTGTATATTACCTCTTCTTTATATTATACACGTATATTATTTCCTTTTCTATTCATATTGAGTGTGAACTTTATTATCGGAAAAATAAATATATACATAAGTACTTAAGGAAAATATTTTAAACAGGATTGTCGGATACAGGCTTCTAATGGGAACAAATTTTAAGCCCTTAACAAATGGGAGTCCCATAAATCTTATGCTGGAGCTTATTATTTCAGTATATGAAGGTCAAACCTCGTTTGTCCCCTCCCTTTCCTGACCTACCAGGCTGCATGGTCGGATAAGGGTCTGGTATGAATTTTGCGATGGAACCCACGCCATTTTTTTTGCGTCCCCTCCTAATCCATGCCAGGTCAAAGAGTCTGGTATGGTCTTTGGGTGGGGGACCCCATGCCGTTTTTTAGCTGTCAGCGGTCATCAAGGAAGCCCGCTGACAACCAATGACTCATCGGTTGTTAGGACGTGGCGTACGGCTTCCTGGCCCGCTCCTTGGCAACCAGCTATATACAGTGAATGTAAAAAACACAATTGGATGCAGGTCCATTAAAGTCTATTACATGCAAAAGCTGCATTTTTCAGGAAAACAAGTCCCCCACCCTTTCCAAAAACACAGAGGCACAAAAATGCATTTGTTTTCTTTGTTTCAATGTTTTTCCCCTTTACCTGGTAATCTTGCAAATAACAACCTTCCTGTTCTTACGTTGACTCCTCCACTATATCTATAAAGCGAGCCAAGGTTGCCACCCAGGATGGACTTCAAACATGTTTGCTTTTGTCCATTTCAATAACATGGGGGGAATGATGGGTTTCTGTGCTTTCAGTTCAGGTATTAGATCAAAGATCACCAGGTTTTGGCATCCTAAACTAACAGTTTACTATGCATCAGTTATGAATGAACAAAGCGAGTAATTCGTACCGATCATTCACTGTATTCGTTTAGAAAGAAAGGGGCTGGTAAATTACATTTACCGGCCCTTTCAACCACTACCTATCCTGAAAGTATGCCGTGCAGCAGCCGGGGGAAAGGAGGGGGGACCAGGGGAGCACAGAGGGGGGACCCAGGCAGCAAGAGGAACAGGGACAGGAGGGACTGTATTTTCCTGCAATAGCTGAATGCTAGCGGGAGGCAAAGGAGGAAAATCAGTTGTTCAACTGCTGCAGGAAAATACAGCTGGCCGGGCCTGCTCCTCTTGTTGCCCGGGCCCCCTGGAGGATGAGCGGGGTTGCCATTGTGACCCTACTGCTATGCCCATTCCTACAAAAAAAACAAAAAAAACCACATCAATTAATCAAAAGGAAATTTGATTCTTAATATAGGGACAGAAACAACGGAACAAAACATTACAACAATACATGCTGCAAGCTATGCAGCCACATAAATCTATTAAAACCTATTACATATCATTTTCTATATTGCTGGATCATACAGCTGCACCTTTAATTATGTGGAGTATCACATTCTATGCAACAAGTGCAACTAAGATGTTATATAGGTGAAACAGGACAAAAAAAAAACATAAAATAAACCTACATTGACACACCACAAAAGAACATAATGAAGAAATTACTGCACACCTGTGGGACATCATTTTTTACAGCCAGAACATTCCATAATACATTAATGTTTCAAAAGTTTGGGAATAGGGGTGTTAAATATATCAGGGAAGGAAAACCATTGAAACTAGAAAAGAGAATCCTGTTTGACATGAGAGATACAGTAGCGGACTGGATGTGGAGCATAGCTTTCTTAATCCCTATCAATATAGTTTTATGACCATTCTTACCTCTGTGACCCCCCTTTCCTTGGTCCTTTTCTTTACTCCTTATTGGACTATTTGTCTCACTTTGATTACCCTGTGTATGTGTGTTTTTGCTAAGCTTTTAGGTATTCCTTGAGCTGAGAAAAGTAAGAAGACTCCAAAAGCTTGTTCTGAAGTTTCATTGTGACACTGCTAGGGCTTCTGTACTGTCCAAAAAAAGACAATCTTATGAAGGTAAACTGTGCCTGTATAACAATATTTTTCTGCCCGTTATGATAACCGATTTTGATGATGCATCTTCATATGGTCATTCATAAGTGTTTATATACCTTATCCAAATCACATCTCGGGAAAAGCTACAAAGTCTGCAATTCCTGTAAAAAAAAAGAAAAAAAAGAAGATTGTATATATATATATATATATATATATATATATATATATATATATATATATACATATATACACACACACACACACACGCACTGTTTTCTGTTGAAATAATACAGTGCTAATTTTTGTACTATAATTCAGAAGGAATTCGAGAACACAACTCACAAACAAAAGGTAAAAAGGCTACAAAAACATTTATAAAGATAAAACAAGCTGTCTACATATTGAGGAAATACAGTACTGCTGCAAAGCTCCCTAGGAGATTGTTGCAAAGATCTCAGCAAGGGTACAACATGCAGCACTAAAATAGGTGATGAAGTCTCATTATCCCACTGTAAGAAAAATACAGAGCAAGAATGGTGTTTGTAAAAGCACACCATGGACAAAAAAATAAAAATACTCTCCTTAAATACAATGCTGCAGTTTCAAATAGACCACCACAATGATTTTGGGCAATGGTTGAAGAAGAAATGTGACTAGCACTCTATTATGAAACCAAGCAAAGTTGTGTTTAAAGACAACGAGACCTAATTCCTACATTTAGGTAAAATGCATGTAGGCCAAGGGGCCAGAAGAACTTCCTACCAAGGAAGGAAAAAAAATAAAAAAATAAAAGAGAACATCAAGGTAGCAGGTTGCAGCTTATGCTGCATACACACCATCACTTTATGTGATGAAAAAAACCGACATTTTCTGTGAAGTAAAAAATGACGTTTTTGAAACTTCAATTTTCAAAGACGAAGTTGCCTACACACCATCGTTTTTCTCACAATGTTCTAGCAAAGCGAGGTTACGTTCTCACCCCTTTTTCCATTGAAGCTTGCTTCATAAGTAGCTTCTGGGCATGCGCGGGTGAAAAAACGTCGTTTTAAACGAAGTAAAAGTTGACGTTTTGAAAAACGACACATAAAATTGAAGCATGCTTCAATTTTTTTTTGCTTGTTTTTTAGAAGACATAAAACGACGTTTTCCCCCACACACAGTCAATTAAAGTGACGTTTTTAAAAACGTCATTTTTTTTCATCACATAAAGTGATGGTGTGTACGGGGCATTAGAGGTGTTGTAAAGGAATTTTTTCATAATAAGCATCCTTTACCTGCAGACATTCCTCTTTTCACTTCCTCATTGTTGGTTTTTGCTCAGAAGTTGCTCTATTTTTTCTCTGTTCTGTTCACTTCCTGCTTGTCTGATTTTACTGACCACCGTGACAGGAGGCTTTACTGCGTTGGTCAGTAACGTGCTCGCCCCCTCCTGGGAACTACATCTGTACGGCAGGACGCTCTCTACGTGTTAGAGACTTCAAGGAGGTGTGAATTACTGGGTGTGCCGCAATGCATACTGGGAAATGTAGTTCTTACATGAACGAGCGCCGCAAACCAGGAAGTGAAAGAGAATAGAAACTAGAATACCGGAGGTGATATAGATGAAGGAATTTAATAGGTATTTACTAGTTTTTTAACAGAATCATTACACTATTCTGTCTGTCTACCTTGCAGACATTAATTTTAGGCAAAAAAAAGGAGAAATCTAGCCAAAGCTTTTTTGGCTATACTTCTATATGGGTCACAGGAGTGCAGCTCATTATGCACTCCTGTGACCCATTGTCAACCAACAGCAGGCTAAAGTCCACTGTTGGCTGATGTCACCAAGCCGGTAAAGGGTCTGAAAAGATTGTGACCATATTGTCGGGATCCAACCAGCAGCCTGGACTGGCACCTGGCTCAGCCTCTCAGCGATCAGCCAAGAGCCAGCCGCTTCCTCCCCCTCCACTCCAATGAGCATTTAAGGGGCAGAGCAGAGAGACGCTAGGTGAGTATAAGGCCCCTTTCACACTTATACGACTTGTCCCACGATTTGTGATGGCAAAGTAGCGTGACAAGTCGTGTCCCATGATTTCCAATGACAACCATTCATATTAGTACGACTTCAAGTCGTTCCGACTTCTAAGTAGTCCCTGCACTACTTTGGTCCGATTTTGATGCCACTTACACAGGCCTTCCCTAAAATCGCGACTTTGAAGTCGCAGTAGTGTGAAAGGGGCCTAAATGTTTTTTTTTTTTGTTTTTTTACAAAGTCCATACTTCTCTTTTAAAGCTGAATTCCAGGAGTATCTGTATAGCATACTTAGACTGGTCCAGCTTGGCACAATGTAAGTATGCATACCACACACCTGACGGGCTGCTGGGGAAGTTGGTGCTACTACAATGATAGTCATGATCTTCCAGGTACTACTGGATTTCTGTGCGAGTGGCTTCCCTATCCACATGGAATGCAGGGAGTCACTAGCTCAGCACAGCCACAATTCATATATTGCCTTGTATTTTTGTCAATGACTACAAGGTATTCTCTAAATGGACGTGTTGGTGATCGCGACATTATCAACCCTCCACTCCACATTGTCCAATCAGAAAAATATTACTAATCACTAAAAAAATGAATGACTAAATAGACAACAGAATGACTCAAACAGAAGAAAATCTGTATTATAGGAGGGGCAAAGTTGGGTCCAGAATTCAATACAATTGAAATGCTGTGGGATGACGGAAATATTTCACATAGGGAATCTTATGAATTTCAGAAATGTCAATAAACAGCTTTGTTATGAAGAACAGTCTTAATTTATTCTTCAAGAGCTGCAGGAACACATTGGTTAGAGGTGGTTGTCATAAAACAGATCACATGGAAAAAGTATTAAATAAAATGCTTAACCACTTAATCACCGGGCCTATTTTGGCACTTCTCTCCTTCATGTAAAAATCACAATTTTTTTGCTAGAAAATTAATCAGAACCCCCAAACATTATATATTTTTTTTTAGCAGACATCCTAGGGAATAAAATGGCAGTCATTGCAATACTTTTTGTCACACCGTATTTGCGCAGCGGTCTTACAAGCGCACTTTTTTTGGGAAAAAATCACTTTTTTGAATTAAAAAATAAGACAACAATAATTTTTGCCCAATTTTTTTTATATATTGTGAAAGATAATGTTACGCCGAGTAAAATGATACCCAACATGACACGGTTAAAAAATGCGCCCGCTCGTGGCATGGCGTCAAACTTTTACCCTTAAAAATCTCGATAGGCGACGTTTAAAAAATTCTACAGGACCGGAAGCCGACTCGGATGCCAGCCTAGCTTTGCAGCTCTCTCTCTGCCCACAGCTTACCGGCGATTTTGGGGACTTTCCACCCACCATCCATGGGTCGTTCCAGGGCGACTAGGTCCTCTACGACCAGGGGATCATCCCAGCCCCCTCCGGGGACATCTGCGGACCTCAGGGCCTTCTTCACACAGCCCGGACTCCCCCAGGACAGGGGATCAAAGATGGCGCCGGACACAGACGCTGCTAACATGCGGTCCCCCCCGCGGCTCTCCCACTCCATCCCTGCACTGCTCCGGACGCCCGAGAGCAGTAGGACCATCCAGCAGACGATCGGGAGCGGGCGCCGCTGGTCGGGTGAGCAGACACCTCCGGCCTGGGCCCCCCCCGTCACTGATGCCTCACAGCCGAATCCGCGGGCCGCCGCCATCTTGGCACACCCGGAGCACTATACACAGTGCTCCGAGGCCTATCCCCAGCTACTGCGCTCGGCATCGGATCCGGCCATAAGCGGGGAGGGATGCAGTTCCCCGGACCCCTCGAGAGCAGCAGAGGACTTCCCAGCATTACCGCATGCTGCCCGCCCCAGCTCACATCCATTTGCTCCATCCAGGGCTGGGCAGAGCACTAGTCCCAGAGGGGACTCAGCAGGGACATCATCCCCCCCTGAGCTGCAGCACCAAGCTCACCTTGGGTCACCCACTCAAACTTCACCCCACCCAGCACCTCTGGCCTCCTATGCCCAAAAGGCATGCCCCCCTGCCTCCTCTTCAACTAGGGACAGGGAGGGGGAGGCCACCCGGTCCCAGCAGGCCTGGACCTGCGACACGCAGGGGGACTGGAGATCCGAGAGCCCTATCTGGGGACCCCCGCGGCAGACTCATAAGCAGCCTCCATCACATTCCCCCTTTCCTCCACAACCGCTGGACACTGATGCAAACCAGTCCATCCCCCCACAATGGCTTGTATACCTGCAAGCGATGCCTACCAAGGAGGACTTTAAACAGCTCATAACGGACGTGAAATCCACCTGCAGAGCTGAGATCCAAAACCTTCAATCGGGCCTCAAGCACCTGGCTGACCGAGTGGAAATGGCGGAGGAGGAAATCCAGGAAAACAAACTGGCGATCCACAGGACACAAACGCAAGGTACGGAGCATCGTACAATGCTTAGAGACATGCAACGCCACTTAGAGGACCTGGACAACAGGGGGCGTAGGAACAACATACGCGTCCGGGGGATACCGGAATCGGAGGGCCCGGAAGATGTACGCACTACTTTACACACCCTGTTCAACAATCTGATCGGGGAACCTCCGACTAAACCCATTGAAATGGACAGAGCTCACCGGGCGCTGCGCCCCAAAGGGCCCGCCTCCAAACCCAGAGACATAATATGCAGGCTAAGCTCATATCCCCTGAAGGAGGAAATAATGCGTCAGGCCCGCCTCGCCCGTCGAGTGACCTTAGACGAGGTCCCCGTCCAGCTCTTCCCGGATCTTTCGTGGATCACCTTACAGAAGCGCAGGCTACTACAGCCCTTGCTACGCACCCTGCAGGAAGAAAATATCCCGTACCGATGGGGCTTTCCGTTCAGCCTCACAGCGACTACACAAGGCAAGTCGGCGGTCCTGAGATATCCGGAGGACCTGCAAGCATTTTGTGAAGTCTTGGACATTCGGATTCCCCAGCTGCCAGATTGGGATCTCGTGGCCACACCGCCCCCGCCACCCTCAGTGTGGCAGAAAGTCCCACCGCCCAAACGACCCAGAGGCTCGGAGGGACCCAAGAGAAGCCCACACGGACACCACAGGAAGAACTGACTCAATCCCCCGGGCACGGGTCCCAATCTGCAAGACGCCCAACCTTATTTTGCCCGCCAGGGACCCCGCCCTGGACACCCATCTAGAAGCATGACCCAATCCCCGCGCCCTAGCTTTTAGTCTAGCTTAGCATAAAGGGCAAGTCTCGGCCGAGACTTTATAGAGAGACCGTTTAGGCCCCCTCCCCCATGTCCCTATTTAGCTCCCAGATGTTCTGGACTTTGATTTCTGCGGTCTTGTTGTTCAGCATGATCGCTCTAGGGTTCCCCTGGGCTCCCCTGGTACGGCCCTCAGGGGCCGGGCTGGTGAGGCCTACGGGAAGCCGCTTAGACCTGGGCCAGTTGGCCCTAACAGGTCGTGACTTAAAGTTAATGGTTTGTTATTATTGCCTCATTATAATGTTTTTTCCTTTCTCTCTTCCTTTCTCTAGACTCCTCTCTCCATCCCCTACCTCCCGTCATCGTGTGGTTCTGCTCGGCACTTCCGGAATGGTCTCGGTTCTCCTCCTGCGGTGTCTGGTTCCCGGCCTCTGGCGCCCGCATTTTCTCCATCCACATCAGATAAGTAAAGCTCCCTCCCACACCACACATCCTCATGGCTAAGATACTCTCCTTAAATGTCCACGGTTTGAATTCCAACAGAAAGAGACATCTAGCCCTGAGAGAGTTTAGGCAGTCGGGGGCAGACGTGGTTATGGTCCAGGAAACGCATCTAGACAAAGGGGGCTCCTTTGCGTTCGCATCCCGACACTACTCTCAGATATACCTTTCCTCAGGGCCCCGCAAAAAAGCCGGAGTGGCCATACTTATTAAAAAAGGGTCTCCCTTTGTTAGCTCCCACCACTATAGCGACCCACAGGGTCACTACATCATCCTCCAGGGCTCATGGCAGAACCAAAGGGTGACCTTCTGTGTTATATACGCCCCAAACGTCCGGCAGCTTGGGTTCCTGTCCAAGGTGTATGCGCGCCTCTTCCGCACTGACCATGGGATTCTAGTGATCGGGGGGGATTTCAACCTTGTCCAATCGGCCACTTCAGATCGCCACGTGGTGAGCCCCAGGGCGCCTCCTGACCGGGTGCTTAGGGACTCGAGGCTGTTCCGGCAAGTCTCCAGACGCTATGCACTTTTTGATGCCTGGCGGGTTCTCCACCCGGGCGATCGTCAATTCACATTCTACTCAGCCCCCCACCGCACGCACTCCCGAATCGATTTTTTTTTTGTGAACAACCCTGCCTTGCGGCTGGTCAAAGCAGTGCAGATCCAACCGATCTCATGGTCTGATCATGCCCCAGTGCTGATGACCTTGGCAATAGGCTCTCCAGTTGCCAAACCCTGCACCTGGCGCCTGAACACATTTCTCCTTCAGCACCTCCCCTCGAAAATGGAGTTGGAATCCACCTTGAGGAATTACTTTGAGGAAAACGACACTCCGGATATAACCCTGTCCACTCTTTGGGAGGCCCATAAGGCGGTGCTGAGGGGGAAATGCTTAGGCCTGTCCTCAGCCATGAAAAAAGACGCTCAGGCTTTGAAACAAAGTACAGAGGCGGAACTTAAGGTCTTGGAACGACGGTTGCAGGAGACGCCCACATTATCGCTTCTAAAAAAGATCTCCGCGCTGAGGGCTACCCTAGGAGAGATAGCGCTAGGCAGGGTGGAGAAAGCACTACTTAGGCTTAGACAACTGTTCTACGATAGGGGTAACAAAGCCCACTCCCTCCTGGCCAGAAAACTCCGTGACAGCGCACAAGCCGCGACCCCGCACCAGGTTAAGACCAAATCGGGAGACCTGGTTTCACACCCTAAGGACGTAGCTCACTCCTTTGCAGACTTTTACACAACTCTATACAATAACCCAGACATCCCCAGTAACCCTCCATCTCCTGACCTCACACAACGCATGACTCGATATCTGGAACAGAGTGGAGTCTCCAGACTCAAACCCTCTGACCTAGCCCCACTGAACGCGTCTATCTCGGTGGAGGAGCTGGAAGAGACCATCAAATCCTTACCCTCTCACAAAGCCCCGGGACCAGATGGTTTCCCCTATGAATACTATAAAACATTCCTCCCCCTATTGCTACCCCGCATGTGTAAACTGTTCAATGCATTTCTCAGGGACACTGCTGTCCCCAGGGACATGCAACGATCCTTCATCACGGTGATTCCAAAACCGGATAAGGACCCCTCCCTCTGTGCCAACTACAGGCCTATCGCCCTTCTAAATTCAGACTTGAAGATCTTCACTAAATTATTATCCATCCGACTGAACTCGGTTCTCCCCTCCCTTATACACAAGGACCAGGTGGGATTTGTCCCGTTACGACAAGCTGGGGACAACACCAGGAAAATAATTGACCTGGTGGAGGTGGCAAATAGAGAGGGTCAGAGGTCCATATTATTGGGCCTGGACGCCGAGAAGGCCTTTGACCGCTTGGGATGGCCCTTTCTGTTTGCTACGCTGCGTCATGTGGGATTTGAGGGACCATTCCTGCGGGCTATCCAACACCTGTACTCCGACCCATCCTCCCAAGTCAAGACCCCCTTTGCCCTCTCCACCGCGTTTTCGGTAACCAACGGCACCAGGCAGGGGTGTCCTCTGTCTCCCCTGCTGTTCGCGCTCTGCGTAGAACCCCTGGCCGCAACCATCCGTCAGAACCCAGATATTAGAGGGATCTTAGTTAGAGACCAAGAGTTCAAAATATCATTATTTGCAGACGACATCATCCTCACACTCACCCAGCCTAGGATTTCCCTCCCAAACCTGCACGCGGAGCTTGATCGTTTTGGAGCGCTCTCAGGCTACAAAATAAATGCGTCCAAATCGGAAGCGCTCCCGATCAACATCCCTGACGGGGAAGTGGCCCACCTAAGATCCAATTTCCCTTATAGCTGGAAAACCTCCTCACTGAAGTATCTGGGGATCCACATCACCCCCACCTACGCCACCATTTACCAGCAGAACTTTCCCCCTCTGTTCCGCAGCATTAGGACCCTTTTACAACAATGGAGAAAACACCACATCTCCCTACTGGGGAGAGTAGCGGCAGTAAAGATGACGATTCTCCCAAAAATACTCTACTTATTTCAAACCCTGCCCATCCCAGTGCCCTACGCCCATTTGAGAAAACTTCAGACCGATCTGCTCCAGTTTACGTGGAATTACAAGCGTCATAGAATCCCCCGGTCGGTGTTGCTAGCGGCGAGGTCGGAGGGGGGTCTGGCATACCCTGATCTAGTTAAGTACTATCAGGCGACCCAGTTGAGAGCAGTAACCTCCTGGTTCACGTTACGATCGTACAACAAATGGACACAAATAGAAAAGCTGTGGCTGGCCCCGGTGCACCCAAACAATTTATTGTGGAGTGCGGATGTGGAGGTTGACCCCGGTCGCCTGTTAGGTCCTATGGCCCAGCTCAGACGCACGTGGCGCAAATTGATACGCCAGCATAAGCTAACCTCCGACAGCTCCCTCCTGACCTCTTTCGCCGGCAACCCCAAAATCCCAGATAGCCTCACTCACAGGATGTCCGCTCCATGGACAACGAGGAACCTCTTCCACTTTGGGAACCTAGTGGATCCCCTGACTCGCAAAATGCGCACATTCGCGGACATACAGGCCAAGCATGATTTGCCGCGCCAGGAGTTCTATGGATATCTCCAGATACGCCACTATGCTCTGACTATCGCTCCAAACCTGCAGTTTTCCCCCCCCAACGGCTTTTGAAAGGCTGATATTGGCGGGTACAGCACAGAGGGGCCTGATCTCTAACATATATAAAATATTGAACTCTAGGCCCGTGGAAACGGCAGGCAAACATGCATATATGCTTAGGTGGGAAAAGGCCCTAGGCGAGGAGATCTCTGTGGAACACTGGCGGGCGATCTGGTCTCAAGCGGCAAAAACTTCGATCTGTACTTTATACAAGGAGAACATATATAAAATCCTTTACTTCTGGTACATGACACCTGATGTTCTCCACGCCATTTACCCGACCACTTCGGACCGCTGCTGGCGCTGTCAGCAGGACAGGGGAACGCTTATCCATATCTACTGGAGCTGCCCATTGATAGTCCCCTTCTGGACCTCGGTACAGCAATTACTGGACCGACTTCTAGACAGGACGCTCCCCCTGACCCCGAAAGTTTACCTATTAGGTTTGCCCCCACCGAAAATCCCTGCACCCTACAAGAAACTGACCAGACATGTCCTCACAGCAGCGAGATGTCTGGTGGCTTTACACTGGAAGCGCTCCGCCCCACCCCCCCCTGAGGCC